>NC_044990.1:45780112-46512441 GCF_008728515.1 Papio anubis
TTCTCAAAATATTTACGATCGTTAGAATTTGATATCTGAAGTTTGCAGGGGTTTATGCTGTTGGTTGTTTGAGAAGGATAGTGTGTGTTGTTAGCAGTACAAACTCAGACATCTCAGAAAGCCATTTTTAGACTTCTTTTCTTCTTTATTTTTAGTAGTAACCTTGCAGCTCAGTACGAGAGCTTCTCTGTGTGATTTCACAATGTGCCAATGCTGTGATGTGAAATTGCAGTATGCAACTCTGCCCCCAGGAATTTAGCAGCCTGAAGTTGAACTTTGATAAAAATGAATGGATGATTTCTCCCCAATGGGAGAAGCTGAATGACCTGGTATGCAAGGCATTAAATGGTGAATCAGAAGTCATAGCCTTGTCACTTACTTGCTGTGTGACCTTGGGCAAATCAATTAACTTCTCTGTGCCTCGGGTTCTCCATCTGTATAATGAGGACTGTGATACCTACCTTAAAAGAAAGGGAAAAGGATTAATGAGCAATGTCTGCAAAACACATTAAGCTCTACGGAAGAGAGGTGCTCTATAATTACAAGCCATTATTACTGAATGTAAAAGACAGTAAAAGGGAACCATTATTTTATCTTCTCCAGTAGGAGTTATTTCAATGAATGCAGTTTTTGGTAGAATCTTAAAGCCAAGTAGCTTATTTAAAATGCTTTAATTTTTCAAAAATTTCTCTTAATTATATAAAATATCAGATTTTCAATATAATAGATCTGAGGAGTAAGCCAATTTGGTACTTTGGCAGAATGCAAATTACTAAATATTGAGCGTCAGATGGCCTCAAATTTATTCTACTGCCTATATAGCACTGAGCCTAATTCATCTTGGGGAGATAGTTATCTATTATATTCTTAGAGCCTTAAAAGAGTACTTCTAATACCTCTTCTACTAACCTGCTCTATTTTTAGCAAAACAGGCTTTCACATTAAGTAAATAGTTCGTGCTGAATTTAATGGCAATATTTTTATTCTCAATGGAAAAGAGAATGGTGATTTTACATATCATATTAAACTTCTGTATGTTTAAAGAGAATTACTAAGTGGTATTTTTCTCTCAATGCTAAATAGCCCTATCATTTTGCATTATTCTTCAGAGGTCCACCTTTAGCGATATTGCTCTCTCTTTTCTCTCTGAATCTCATTCAGTATTTTGCAGTATGTTTAGCATTGCAAGGTCCAAGCTGTGAAGAAATATCGCTTTTTAAATTTTTTTTTTTGACAGAGTTTCAATCTTGTTGCCCAGGCTGTAGGGCAATGGTGGGATCTCTGCTCACTGCAGCCTTCACCACCTGGGTTCAGACAATTCTCCTGCCTCAACCTTCTGAGTAGCTGGGATTAGAGCTGCATGCCACCATACCCGGCTAATTTTTGTATTTTTAGTAGACACATGGTTTTGCCATGTTGACCAGGCTGGTCTCAAACTCCTGATCTCAGGTGATCCACCTGCCTTGGCTCTTGGCCTCCCAAAGTGTTGGGATTGCAGGTGTGAGCCACCACACCTGGCCACTTTTTTTTTTTTTTTTTTTATAGAAATGGAGTCTCACTCTGTTACCCTGGCTGGAGTGCAGTGGTGCAATCATATAGCTCACTGCAGCCTCGACCTGGACTCAAGTGATTTTTCCATCTCACCCTCTTGAGTAGCTGTGTGTCACTCGCCCAGCTAACTATTTAAATTTTTGTGTAGAGACAGGGTCTCCCTGTGTTGCCCAGGCTGATCTCGAACTCCTGTTCTCAAGCAATCCTCCAGCTTTGGCCTCCCAACGTGATAAGATTACGGGAATGAGTCACTGCACCTGACCCCAATTCAGCTTCTATTAGTTGTACCACCTAATTGCTTGAATTCTTTGGAAGTCACTGAAACTTCCAATTGCTTAGTTAATTTATTGGCAACCTAAAAAGGTAGGACTAAATCATAAGGCTTGATTCTGACACTCACACCTTACATTGCTATATAATTTTGTTTTTTTATTTTTCATTAGTTGATTGAATGTCAACCTGGTGTTCCAAATCTTTCAAATGATTTTATATATTCTATTTTCTCCACAGTCTTGTTTAAATGTAATTACTTCTTTTTATTGATAAAAGAAATGAATTCAAACAGAAAGCACCATGTTGCTTGCACTTAAGGGTCCAGCTGTTGGAGTCAGACGTGGGATTGAATTCAATTAATTCATTTCCCTAGATCTCAATTGTCTCTGTGTTTCTAATAACACTTATTTCAATGATTTAATGAAGATTAAATTAGATAATATGTTGTAGGTGCTTAACATAATATCTGGTATGTTAAAACTTTGGTAATTGGTAGCTTTCGGTGATGATTGTGATTGAGGTCATAGTTACTTTGCTGATTTATTTTCCTAGGTAATATGTGTAGCAGGTAGAGCCATAGTTTTGATGGAAGTTTGTCCCAAGCCCAAATTTCAGCCACTTCAAAGCCTTTAGCTAAGTTTTACGGTATCAACAAAGAAGTTACTGTTCAACAGAACAAGCAATTTCTCATTTTCTTTTTGTCTTCCTTTGAGGTAGCTAACATTACTGGGTAAAGTTCTCGTTGAGAAATTTGCTTTATTTGTCACATATACATGCATAGATACGTATGCATATTTATAACAAACTACTTCCAATACCTTGACTTACAATTTTTTGACTTTATGGTGGTTTAGAAGCAATACACACTTAACAGGGACTGTATTTCAAATTATGAATCTTGATCCTTTTTCAGGCTAGCGATATGTAGTAAGATACTCTCTCATGGTGCTAGGCAGCAGCAGTGAGCTGCAGCTCCCAGTCAGCCCCATAGTCACAAGCATAAACAACTTGGTACTATACAGAGGACTGTGTTGCTAGCATTTTTGGAAGGGCGGGGGATAATAATAAAAAGAAGAAACAAGCTATACAGTCAAAACTGGATGCCTTCCTGAAGAACAATATGCCTGCTCAGTCATCAACAAGTGATCCTTAGTGCCTTCTACCAGCCATTCTCGAGACTCATCCGAAGAGAGAGAAATTGATGACCTTGTGGCTGTAGTAACCCCATCATCCAGCAATTAATTTTAGTTAAACACAACGAAGATTCCTCAGGCCCAGTGTGCCCTCAGCTGTGTACAATAATGGTGAGTACCCATACAACCATTCTGTTTTTCACTTACAGTACAGTATTGAATAAATGACATGAGATGTTCAATACTTCATTATAAAAGAGGCTTTTAGATGGCTTTGCCCAATTGTAGACTAATGTATGTGTTCTGAGCATACTTAAGGTGGGCTAGGCTAAGTTACAATATTCAGTAGATTAGGTGTATTAAGTGCATTTTCAACTTACAATGTTTTAAATTTATGATGGTTTATTGGGATGTAAGTCCATTATAAGTCAAGAATCATCTGTATTTAAAACATATTTACACATACATCTCAAAATATATTTCTAAAAGCTTAATTACTTAACAATTAGTTGGTTGATAAAGAGTGTAAAAATCCTGGTAATAAGTAAGCCAAATAACCAACTAATTCATTTCTTTGTTCATCCACAGGGGAGTACTTCAATGATGTGTTATGACTAACATTGTGCTGGGAGTATGAAGGCTATAAAGCTGGTTCAATCTTTCCCGACCGTGAGACATTTTATAGCACGGATTCTGCCTTTTTTTCTCTGAATATCTAATGACTTAATAAGCAGTGACTCTTAAGAAGTTCCTCATGAATTTTGAATAAAACTAAGTTTTCATGAGGAACCAATAGCCAAGTAGGAGGTTAAGACATGTATCAATCTGATTCTGATACAAAGTAAAAATATGGTCACCATAAAAGTATGGAGAAAAGGCTTTCAGAATTCAGCAGTGGGTGAGATCTCTCCTAGGGTATAAGACAACATTTTCTGAAGGAAGAAGGAATATAAGTGGAGCATTAAAGCGTAACTAAAAACAGAAACAGAGAAAGAGGAAGAGAAAGAAAGGCTAGTGAAAGCAAAGGGAATATCCAGGAAAGCAAGATTTGTATTTATTTTTTTCCTCTGAGTGAGGCACTGTCCTGTTTGCAAATGTGTACATTCTTCCATTTCTATAAAGTAAGAATCATTTTAGAAAGGAGGGAAATGAAATTAAAAGACGGTAAGACATTTGGTTAGTAATGAGAAAACTGGACGTGTCAGGGTAAGTGTAACTGTCCAGCTTCATCCTTTAGGTCCTGAGGGTCTAGGGATTGGGTGGGAAGTCAATAAGAATCAGAGAACAGTTGAATTTGTCTGGAGAAAGGGGTTCTGGATCTCTTTGATCTTAATTTTGTTCATAAACAGCTGGGCTAGAACTGACTTTGCCTTCAGATAATATAGACCCAGATGACCTTGGTTTGCATGCTTTGAATCACTCTGTGACCTTGGGTCTCACTCTACTTGATCTTGGTTTATTTCCTGATGACAATTAGAGATATATGGCCCTAGGCAATTTTTTAAACTTTCTGAACTTCATTTTCTGTATCTATATAGTTTTGATAATGTTATTTATCATTTATTATTTTATGAAGATTAGAAATAATACATGATAAAATTTAATGAACATTCTGTCAAGCAGGGATAATATAATTTTCTCCTTAGGATTATTTTGGGGATTAAAATAGATAAGGCAAATGATGACAGTGTTTTGTAACATAGGTATTTAGATATTGAGATAAAGGTACAACTATTACAAAAAGTTTTATATATACACATATATATGTATATAATGTTATACCCACATGCATCCACTCACTTCTCCTACATACCCACATGTTTATATAAAGTCACCATACATTGCCTAATGCAGAGCAGCTACTTGATAAATATTAACTCAAGGGCCATGCAGCTCTATATTAATGCTAGAAATAAGAATATTTTATCAGTTTGGACATCCTGTTTTAAATTATATTTATATATATAAATTTATGATTTCTGTATGGAGTTAATTGAAAGAAAATGAATTGCAACACAGAGATATTCTAATATAGATGAGACACATATATACAATTGTCATATCATATTATTGATTCAGTTGAATTTTTTACTTAATTTAACAGTATTTATTTCTCATGACATTAAATTGTTATATACAACATATTAGTTTAATTAAGTAATCATTTATTCTTAAGCATTTGAATTATTTGAATTTTTAAAAATTGCAAATAATGGAATCAAGAGGAAATATTGGGCCCTTCTTCCTGATTGTATACCTTTTTCCCTTCTTTGAAAACTTTTGTTTATGTTTATGGATTTAGGGATATAAATGCGGTTGTGCTACATGGATATACTGCATAGTGGTAAAGCCTGGTGGGCATTCACATTACCTGAATCATGTACATTGGAGACAATAGGTAATATTTCATCCCCCACTGCCCTCCAACTCTTCCTCCTTTTAAAGTCTTTAATGTCTATTATTCCACTCTCTATGTCCATGTGTACTCACTGTTTAGTTACCACTTATAAGTGACAACATCCAGTTTTTTTTTTTTTTTTTTTTTTTTTTTTTAGAGACGGAGTCTCACTCTGTTGCCCAGGTTGGAGTGCAGTGGCGCGATCTCAGCTCACTGCAACTCCACTTCCCAGGTTCATGCCATTCTCCTGCCTCAACCTCCCGAATAGCTGGGACTACAGGCGCCCGCCACCATGCCTGGCTAATTTTTTGTAATTTTAGTAGAGACGGGGTTTCACTGTGTTAGGCAGGGTGGTCTCGATCTCCTGACCTCGTGATCCACCCGCCTCAGCCTCCCAGAACACGCAGTTTTTTACTTTCTGTCTGAGTCATTTCACTAAAAACAATGACCTCCTGCTCCATACATGTTGCTGCAAAGTACATGATTTCATTCTTTTTTTGTGGCTGAGTAGTAGTCCACGATACATAATACATTTTTAAATCCAGTCATCTGTTGATGGGAACTTAGGTTGATTTCATGACTTCACTCTTGTGAATTGTTCTGCAACAAACATGATGACAGGTGTCTTTTAGATTTAACGGTTTCTTTTCCTTTGGGAGAGACACTTAGTAGTGGGATTACTGGATGGAATGGTAGTTCTATTTTTAGTTTTTTGTGAAATCGTCATATCGTTTTCCATAGAGGTTGTACTAATTTAGATTCCCACCAACAGTGTATAGGCATTCCATTTTCTCTGCATTCTCACCAACATCTGTTGTTTTTTGACTTTTTAATAATAGACATTCTGACTGGTGTAGGATAGTATTCCATTGCAGTTTTAGTTTCCATTGTTTTGATGAGTAATGATGTTGATCATTTTTTATATATTTGTTGTCCACTTCTATGTCTTCTTTGAGAAATGGTCGTTTGTGTTCCTTGCCCACTTTTTAATGGCGTTATTTATGTATTTTTCTTATTGATTTGTTTGAGTTCCTTCTGTATTCTGGATATTAGCCCTTTGTTGGATGCATTGTTTGCAAATATTTCCTCTCATTCTGTAGGGTGTCTGTTTACTCTGTTGATTATTTCTTTTGCTGTGCAGAAGCTTTTTAGTTTAGTGCTAGTTGTCTATTTTTGGTTTTGTTGCTTTTCTTTTTGAGAACGTAGCCATAAATTATTTGCCTTCTAGGATTTTTATAGTTACAGGTTTTGTCTTTAATACATCTTGAATTAATTTTTTATATGGTAGGGATAGGTGTCCGGTTTAACTCTTGTTCCTATGGCTCCCCAATTTTCATAAAGTCATTGATTGGATATGGTGTCCTTACCCTAGAGTTCATGTTGTCAAACTTTATCAAACATCAGTTAGTTGTAGAAATGTGTCCTTAATTCTGGGTTCTCTATTTTATTCTGACTGTCTGTTTTTTACCATTACCATGCTGTTTTGGTTACTATTGCCTTATAGTATAATTTGAGGTCAGGTAATGTGATACCTCCAGTTTTATGCTTAGAATTGATTGCTTTGGCTGTTCATACTATTTTTTTTTTTTTTTTTTTGGTTCCATATACATTTTAGGATTGCTTTTTCTAATTTTGATTATATATTTTGTAGAAAAAGATGAATCTCATTTCCAAAAGTTAAATTCCTAGACTAGGGGATATGTACATTTTCAAATATTTTTATACATGATATCAAACTGCCTTTCAGGAATATTGTCCTGTCTCTTTAATTAACATTCTCGACCTGATTTGTACCATTTGGAAAAGACTGTCATTTGTCTTTCTTTTGTTCTTTTCCTTTCTGGCAGCTACTCTGGACTCTCATGTAAATTATTCTACTGAATGTCAAAGCTCTGAAGATCATTCACATAATTTTCTATGTATTATGCAAGCCTTGTCATTTATTAGAGTAGGAAAAAATGGTTTATTTTTATTTACTTGTAACTTAGTCTTTATTTTCATGAAATTATAAATTTAAACGCATGAGGAAAGTTTTCCTGAAATTGAGAGATTTAAATTCATCTTTTAAAATCTCAAAGTGATTTAATATGCCAAATTTAACAAACTATGCAGACTTATTTATATCCACTTTTATCAAGCTTAAATTTAAAATATTTCTGTCACTAAAGTGACTCTCAAGTTAGTGCCAAAAGACTAAACTTGCCATATGAAAACTATTTTGGAAGTTGGAAAACCTGAAGTCTTGAAATCTATTTGAGCAATAAGTTTAGTCTTTTGGTATACAATTATTTTGTATGCTTATGTCACTATTCCGAGACTACTTTCATGGATTGCTCTCCAAAATTAACTTTCCATTAGGAGCTAAAAAAAAAAAAAAAAAAGAAGAAGTATTTATCTACCAATTCATTGAAAATAAAATGATAGAAAGTGGCAGAGCCAATATGTATTAATACTTTTCCAAAAATAGATATCTGTTTATCATGTTAGGAACTAATTACTTATGACTTGTGTGCACCAAAATAATCAAAGATACCACTAAGCTATGTAATGATAATTTCATATTTGTTGGGCAAGATTAACTTTTGTGTAATTTAGTATGTTCTGGAAAGTAGAACTGGAAACTAAATTGAGATAAGCCCTCTAGCATATTCTTTGGAATTTCTAGTTTGTAGTATTGATGTTGAGTTAATATTTCTGTGTAAGTCATATACATTCAGTGTTAAATAATTTGGGGACTACCTACATTTTTTAAATGAAATTCACTTTTAAAAAATTTCTTCCTTATAACTCTATTTGATTTCATCATTAACTTCTCCTTTAAGAGGTAAATATTGCATGACAAAACTCATCATTCCTGAAGACGGGTTCCTAATTCTTCTAAACAAGTGGACTATCTCTTTAAAATAGAATAACCTGATGGGATGTAAGACCATGAAAAGTTAGGACATTGGGTAGGTTCATAGGGGAGCGGGCTTATTCAGTGCAGACTGAGTCAAACTACTGAACAATGGTGTGAAATTGTGCAAGGTTTATCATCATTATTACGTTTTACAGCAGGATAAGGCTATCTGTGGCTCAAAAAAATTAAAGACGCTTGCAGGAGAAGAGGTAGATAGAACCCAGCGAGAGACAGAAGGTTGGCGCAAAATGAGAAAAGCACAATTCAGTTGTTTTTAATGCAAAGTTTATATCAGTGAGAATGTTTCAATATAAAGGCATCTATGTTATCTGCCACACGAACTCATTTAAGTAAAAGTCAGCTAACCATGCTGACTGGCAGTTTTATTTTTAAAGAAAATGCTTTATAAGGAATTCTGTGTGGAGATAAAACTGCAAGGAAAGGAAATGTCATATGCAAAAAAACTAAACACAAAAGTAGAAACTGAGAAATCAGGAACAGCTTGAACACAAAAACAGGTGATGAGGGTAAATGTTAATCCTTCTAGAATTCCCATATTTATTTGGAAGGATAGCAAATTTCCTTTCAATGCACAGGATGGAGCTGATGTAATTGTATTTAAATCTTAAAAGACAAGGTTACCCCAATCATATTGAATAAATTTGGGCTTATATTTGAATTTTTTCATAAAATGATAACTTTCACCAAATCCAGTTCTGCAGAAAATCATTATACGTGTTTCTAGCATGTATGATTTTTCTGCTTACGGTGTTAAAATATTAGTTTTTCATAAAATATTAGTATTTGCTAGTTGAATGTCTGGTTGGATAATTTGAGAATAAAATTTGGCATCTGTTAATCTATTCACTTTCTTATTTTGTCATTTATTAAAATTAAAAAATAAGTGCATATTTTACATTAAAGTATTGAAGAAATAATTCAACAAATATTAAGGATTTACTAAACATAAAGAACTGGTGATAAAATGTTGAAGAAAATAGGCATCATTTTTGGATTCATAGAGATCCTATCTGCTGAAAGAAACATTATCTGTATAGTAAGAGAATTAACTAGAAAAATTCAACCTCGCTGAGGGCCACAAAGAAAATACTTATGCATTATGAAAGAATCCGATTTACAAAGTCAGAGAAAGCTTCTTCAAGTAAATTTTGCCTGAATTTCAATCTGAATGTTACATGAGAGGTAACTTATGATGAAGAAAAAAAGCACATTTGCAAAGGAAGGGACTGATAAGCATAAAGTTTTTGCTATAAGAAGGAACAGGTAGAGTTTTCCAGACTATAAGACACTCTGTATTGCTAGAATAGACGCTGAAATAGGGCATGCGGTGTGATGTATGACAGTCGCTTCAGGGTAGTGGTAGAGGGTTCCATCCTGTGTCTTTCTGATCTTTTAAAATAATTTTGGCTTTATTTTAGGAGCAACTATGTATCATTAAAAGATACATGTAGGAAAAAGATGTAAGGAAACAAATATGATTATATTTTTATTTTAAAAAAGCAATCACTATTTCTTACAGAATGCAGACTGGAAGTGTGAACCAGTGAAATCATCTAAATGTCTATGATAGAAATCCAAATGAGTAAAAATAGTAACTTGATTATGATGCCTATTTATGCAAATAACCATGGTAAATACATTCGAGGTAAATAGTTAAACTTCAAAACACAAAAATAGATATTTGGAGGATTGGGTAAAAAAATGGGACTATTGTAGAAAGACTTCATCTCTCTTTCATAGGGTTGTCCATAGGTGTTAAAATCATTCAATAATACAGGCATCTCTGCAAAAAGGCACACTGGGAAGGAAAGAACATAAATTTAGTTGGCACAGGTTGAATAACTGTTGGCTTTCAGCTATTTAAGAAGTTATTAGTTGGCCGTTGGACCTAATTATTTTATATGGAAGAAAGAGTCTTAGCTACCTGCCATGACTTCTGATGTCAACTACCCAGATTTAAGCCAAGCTTCACAGTTTAAGGGAACAGTCCTCCACAAGACTACTCTTCATCCAGTTGCTAGTTCAGGGGTCCACAGGCCACCCTCACTGTGGACCAGCTGGCTACTAACTTGGGGTAAAGCATATCTCCTCAGGTCCAATAATTTAGTATCAGAGTTCACAGAACTCAGGAAAGTTCTAAATTTATAATTACAGTTTCCTTAGAGGAAAACTATTCAAATCAGAATGTGCCAAGGGGAAAGGCACACAGAGCAAAGTCTTGGAAGGTTCCAGATATAAAGTTTCTATTGTCCTCTCCTCATGGGATCAGGATACATTAACCTCCCAGCCCACTGACATATGACAATACACAGAATACTGCCAACCAGGGAAACTCTTCCAAGCTTCAAAATCCAGACTTGTTATTGCAGTTTTATTACGCAGGTAACATTGATTGAATCATTTGTCACAGGGCTCAAACTCCAGTTCTCCTCTCCTCTCCAGAGGTCAGACTGATGACTCTTGTCTCAACGCCTCAATCCTCTAATCACATGACTAGTTTTTCTGGTATGGCCAGGTCTTGTCCTGAGTTATCTAATTTGCATAAACTAAGGGTCCGCCCTGATTTACCTTGTTAGCATTACCCATCAAGTGTCTTCCAAAGGGCTCATAATGAATAACAAAGTCACAACTATCAGTCAGGAAATTTCAAAGATTTTGAGGATACCATCCAGAAGCCAGGCACAATGGTCAGCCAGATATTTTATTACACACTAGCAATATGTCTGTGAAAAATCTACATCTAGGCAGTTGTTACAGCTATGGATATGAATAAACTTATCTTAAGTATTTGCATGTTGAGCTTGGGAATGGTATTAAGACCTATACTTGGAGACATCCAAAATTTAATGTTTAGGTTGAGGAAGGTGAGTAAATAAGAAAGTGGGTTAGAGAAATAATGAGAACCCAGGGTGGGTATCTCCAAATTGGGAGAGATCAGACATGGAACATTGCTGAGAGGTCTTGTAAGAGAAGGCCTATTTTTTTTTTTTAACTGACAAGTGTAATAATTATTTTAGCAATGTTATTTTTAAAGCTGGATGGGAACTGGATACTCAATGAGCAGATGGCTAAGTGGGATTCAGCAAACACAGGCACCTACCTACAGGTATGCGACTGTGAAAGAAAAGGACAGGGCTGGAGAAGTGTAAAGAATCTGAGATTTAGATTTAGTTGAGCTTGGTTTGGTTTTATTGAGGGCCAACTGAAAAGATTTAAAAGTTAATAAGCAAGAGTTAGTAAAGGAAAAGAGATTAATTTTAAAAGAAAAATTGTGTAGTTCCCATGGATTTGGAAGAAAAAGAAGCAAAGCACAGATGGAAGAAGAGCTTTACATAAGAGGAGAAACAGGAGGGGAATGGAGTAGGATAGGCAAAGATAGAATCACTACATGCCAAGGTTTCATCTGAGCATTGGCACAGAGTAATAAACAAATCAGAATAACTATATCTTAATGGAGCCTATGGTCTAGTGAGGCAACTAACATTAGTCAAAATCACAAGTAATTACCAATGAGAACAGTGTTATTGAGGAGATAACGGTATCTGGATGTAGAAAACCAACAAATAAACTAAATCAACAAATGATTCACCTTACATAGAATATTTTGAGAAATGCTGAAAATCGATATTTAGATCAAAAGTTGGAAATGCTGTTACTATACCTAATGGGTTCACTCACCCAGCGCAGTAAAGCCAGGCACTGACACAAAGATATGCAGTGAGAGCAAAGGTAATTTATTCCAGGGCACCAAGCTAGAAGAATGGACAGTTAAAGTTTAAGACCCAAACTCCCCAGTGCTTTACAAGCAAGAGATTTTAAAGGCAGGGGTACATCTCAGGAAAGCAGAAGTTGTAGGCAAAGTATTAAACCAATACACAGAGGTTGAACATTGGTTTGGCCTATGGGTGTGATCCTCTTTAGGGCCCTTAGAAAGAAAGGTAGAACAAAGAACTGCAATCAGAATTCAGTAGTCAGTTCTCACATTTCTGTGGTCTATGTTACAGCAATCAGCATTTTCCATCTGGTGGGAGTTTCTGAAAAACAGCTCAAGAAAATATGTTAAGGAATAATTTTTTATTGCTGTGTTTTGCTTGGGAGACTATTGTTATGTGAACCCCAAAATCTTAAATTTGAGATTGGTCTCAGTTAATTTAGAAAGTTTATTTTGCCAAGGTTGAGGATGTGCCCGAGCCGCAGCCTCAGGAAGTCCTGAGGACATGTGCCCAAGGTTGTTGGGACACAGCTTAGTTTTTATACATTTTAGGGAGACATGAGACATCAATCAATATAGGTAGGAAGTACATTGCTTCAATCTGGAAAGTCAGGACAAGTTGAAGCAAACGTGGGAAGACTCCAAGCAGGGAGGGGGCTTCCAGGTCACAGATAGGTGAGAGATGAAGGGTTGTGTTCCTCTGAGTTTCTGATTAGCCTTTCCAAAGGAGGCAATCAGATATGCATCTATCTCAGTGAACAGAGGGGTGACTTTGAGTAGAATGGGAAGTAGGTTTGCCCTAAGCAGTTCCCAACTTTGTCCTTTAGTTCAGTGATTTAGGGGCCCCAGGATTTACTTTCTTTTCACAGTTAGTATCTTCATTCTTATCAGATTGCTCATTTACTTTTCAAGACTAGTTAGGGCCTGAAATTTCCCTGGAAGGAACTCAAGATCTTTCCTTTATTCAATGACTGGGGGACCTGGAAAGCACTTAATAGAATTCTCTGCTCCATCTCAAGGCCTGGTTTGCAGAGGGATAGGAGTGGACGAAAGAGAAGGAAGAGTTCCTCACACAGTATTTACACCTTATGCAAAAGCCCTATCCAGGGTAAGAATGAGGGTGCCATAGTTAAGAAAGGAAAGAAAACCAAGGATACTAAAATATAGTGAACAGAAGTAAGGTGGAGCAGTAGGGTGAGGTTATTTAAAATGTAGAAAGAAAAAAACCCAGTCTGTTTTATATACCCATGTATCTGTTCTTTTTATAATTTCTCCTTTCTTCCTGATGCTCCAAAATTATCATTTCCTGCCTGTTTGATATGGTCTGGTTCTGTCTCCACCCAAATTTTATCTTGAATTGTAGCTCCTATAATTCCCACGTGTCATGGAAAGGACCCAGTGGGAGGCAATTGAATCATGGGAGTGGGTCTTTCCCATGCTGTTCTCCTGATAGTGAACAAGTTTCATGAGATCTGATGGTTTTATAAATGGGAGTTCCCCTGCACACACTCTCTTCCCTGCCACCATGTAAAACGTTACTTTACTCTTCATTCACCTTCCACCATGATTTTGAGGCCTCCCCAGCCATATTGAACTGTAAATCAATTAAACCTCTTTCCTTTATAAATTACCCAGTCTCAGGTATGTCTTTATGTGCAGCATGAGAACAGACTAATACACTGCTCAAATAACTTCCTTTAGCCGTTCTTTAAGAGTAGATCTGCTGGCAACAAAGTTTTAAAATTTTCCTTAAGTTGAGATATATTTATTTCCCCTTCATTCCTGAAGGTTAAACTAATATAGAATTTGTGGTGGACAGGGTTGGTTTTTCCTGTTTGTTTGGTTTGTTTTCTTTTTATTCCAGCACTTGAAAAATATGGACTTATTCTGGACTCCATGGTTTCAGATGAGAAATCTACTGACATTACAATCTATATTCCTCTTTAAGTTGTTTCTGTCTGACTGCTTTCAAGATGTATTTCTTTGTCTTTCAAAATGTTCAGAAGTTTGACTATGTTACCTCTTGGTATAGATTTCTTTGTCTGTAATGCCTTTGAATTTCATTAAGTTTCTTGAATCCATAACTGTGTGTGTGTGTGTGTGTGTGTGTGTGTGTGTTTGTATATGTGTATGTTTTAACCAAACTTGAAAAGTTTCCAAGTCATTATTTCTTCCTGTATTCTTTTGTCTCACACTCTTTCCATGTTCTTCAGGAAGCTGATGAAACAAATGTTGTATCTTTTGTTGTCTCACATGTTTCTGTGGTTTTGTTCATCTTTTGTCTGATCTATTTCCTCCCTTCTGTTCAGGTTAGGTAAATTCTGAACTGGGTGAATTCAATCAAGTTCACTGATTCTATTCTCTATCTTTTCTAATCTATTCCTGAGCTGAAAATTTGGTTAATGTATCATTCAGTTCCTTATTCCAGTTGGCTCTAAAAATTAACTTCTATTTCTTTGCTGATATTCTCTATTTTTTCATTTGTTTCAAGAAAATGTACGATTGATTGTTGGATCATTTTATAATGACATAAAATTCCAAACATCTAATCTATCAGTGTTCATGACAGTTTATATTTTCTTATTTAAAGTATAATTTCCTTCATTCTTGGTATGATAGGGGATTTAATTGTATGTGGCGCATTTTGTCTATTCTGTTAGGAGACTCTACATCTTATTTAAATATTTCCTTTTAGAAGGCAGTTATTCTGTTTAGGTTTAGCATTTAGGTCCTGGCTTACTTTTGTGGATTCTGGTTCAAATGGTAGTTGAATTTTCCAGTCTTTGTGGTATTATTTTGTTTGGGTCAGTTTATCTGATGCTTTTAGGGCATCTATTTGTCCCGGTATGTGTGTACTCCCTGACAGAGCAGAGGAACTTTTTCTGAGCTGGACTTCTGGTTGTTTCTCTGTTGGGGAAGAGAGTCCCAGGCCCTGGGAGATGAAGGTATTTCTTTAGTCAGAGGCTGCTGTGGTGGAATCTTCATACAAATGGCCCACTGTTGACCCAGGTGTCTGGACAGAGGAGAGGATTCTCAGACCCAAAGAAACAAGGGGACTCTCTGGCCCAGGCTACCAGCTATGCCAGTTCCTCATACTCATGCCATTGACTCCCCCTTAGAAGAGGGAGTATCAGGCCTAACAAGACTTTCCTCTCCAGGCATTTGTTACAGGATTCCCTCTGCTTAGGAGGGATGAGAGCTAAGCTACTTGTTCCAACTGGTTCTTTCCCAGGCTTCATCCTGCTCATCCCAGTATCACTAGTGAGGGTTGGGAAGGGAGTTTCAGGGGGCCACTGAGGTTTCTCAGACAAGGCTGTTGTTGTGGCCTCTCTTGGCAGTCCCATCTGCCTTGGTATTTATTACTCCACCATAGAGTCTCAGTCTTTGTAGGGAAGAAGAATGCTTCCCCTGGCCCGTTACAGTTAAAAAGTTTCCCGATGTGTTTACAAACAAGTCTAGTGTTTTTGGAAGGGCTCCCATTCTCTCTGGGAAAAAAATGGACCTACATGGATTGCCTTCTATTTTAAAGTTGGGGTAGAGAAACACTGGCTCTGGTTAGCCTTCTTCTGGTGGATGAGTGTGTATATATATAATATCTCCAGTCACTCCGTTGTTCCTCTAGTTTTGGGATGCAAAACCAATTAATCCTCTTCCTATTAGCATTCAAACTTTTTCTCTCTTTCTTTCTTTTCTTTCTTTCTCTCTCTCTCTTTTCTTTCTTTCTTTCTTTCTTTCTTTCTTTCTTTCTTTCTTTCTTTCTTTCTTTCTTTCTTTCTTCTTTCTTTCTTTCCTTCTTTCTTTCTTTCCTTCTTTCTTTCTTTCTCCTCCTCCCCCTCCTCCTCCCCCCTCCTCCTCCTCCTCCTCCTCCTCCTCCTCTTCCTCCCTCCTCTTCTTCTTCTTCTTCTTCTTCTTCTTCTTCTTCTTCTTCTTCTTCTTCTTCTTCTTCTTCTTCTTCTTCTTCTTTTCTTCTTCCTTTCTTCTTTCTTTCTTTCTTTTTTTTGCTTGCCTCTAGTATTATTTCAAAGGTTTATAATTGTGGTTAGTTGGAAGAGAGGACAAGTACCATCTTCTCTCTACTGAAAATTCCAATGAGGTTATTTACTATTTCTTGTTAGCAGTATAAATCATAAATTGATTAATAAACATTCATAAAATCAATAAACATTTAACTCTCAAACTATGCCTGCCTGGACTATTTTAAGTTTTCATGTGATAGCTTCTTTATCTATAAGAGTACAATGAAAGAATATAAACACTTATTTTTTCATATAGGTAAGAAAATTAATGACCGTATCAACAAGGTACTTTTAGTATTTGAAAGAGACTCATTTAAAACTATGGTTCAAACCACATGAATACAGATGCTATTCAAATGTATTCGTGATCTAAGGCATCGAAATCTGTTTGAAAATTTTTTTTACATTAAATGAGTTGATTAAGTAATTAGAGAAATACTTTAGAGCCTAATATGTGCTGGTCTCTAGTCTATACTAGAGATAAAACAATGAATTAAACAAATAAAACTTTCCCTCATTGAGGGTATATTTTTAATAGAGGTACAGTTTTCAATCTCTCTTCATATTAATACAATTTTTGAAACTTCAGTCACATTTTAAAGTTATTTTAAAGCAATAGAGCAAACTAATCAAGTTTATGTAAAAAAACTATTTAGATTATTTCATATTTTTTATATTAGCTGCCTATTTATAAATCTCTAATTTGAAATTCTGTTGTACACACACAGAGATCTTAACTTTATCTTGAATAAACTTATTTTAAATTTTCTGGTTGGATTACTCAAACAAAGACATTTTAGGATGATTTCCTACTAAATTTGAAAATAATGAACTAGTCACTTGAGGTATCGTTGGTGCCACATTTATGCCTAAATAAGTAGAAGAGACAATTTTGCAGAATTTTTTTCATAGATATTACAAATTCTACTGTACTTTATCTTCAAATAAAATTGTTTGTGTTTCTCATTGGTAATAAAGCATATGTGAGTCTTCCTTAAAAATAATATAATTTATAGAGGATGGATAAGCAATTAATAGTAATTGAATTATCAAGACAAACTTAATTTTGCCCTTGGGCACTAAATCCTATTAGCAAAGATGCAAATCTGACATTTTTAAATTAAAAAAAAAGTTTTAAGGAATTTGATTTTGTATTGGCACATCGACTTGCTGCCTCATGGGTTATGACACGCTCTAGCTACTGCCTTCTACACTATAATTTAACACTGGGAACTCACTCTTTCCTAATGACACCAGCTTTTCAGCAATACACTAATAGATCATGGGCTGATGATGTTCATTAATGATGAATCACACTAATATATCATTTTCTCTGTCACACAGGTGTTTTATCAGATTAATTTCATCGGTGCAATGACCTGTGATGATGATGCATTGCTGAAGGATAGTGCAATTTAGAAAGAAATGAAATTTGGAATTAAACCTGTATTCAGCAGCTTTGAGGCTCTATTGGAAAACTTGATAGAAACAATAGATGCGAATGAAATATACATTCAAATATTGAGCAGATATTCTAGTATTTATAATGCACAGAGCAAAGCCACTCATATATTTTGCCTTACAAATTTTTAAAAATAAAAAAAAAACACATTAAAATTCTAATACCATAGTTTCTAACTTTTTGACTGGTAGTTTCTATTTGAGTATGAAACCATCAAATTCATATCAAATAGCTTTTGTGCAAAATTAAAATACTGTGGCTTTGTCTTTTTCTATACTTAAGCAAAATTACTAAAGTCAGTAATTTATTTATTTTCCTTTCCTTAATTGGGGCATTTAGCAAAGTATGTACCTTATGCTTTACATATTAAATAAATAACAAAATATTCTACATAATGGATTTAGGTCAATGTGAAGAGGGCTTTGAAAGTTCACTATAAATATCTAGTTTAAAAAATATATCCAAATGGTATTTTCTTTTCTTACTCTTTTCTATTCTACATGAATAAAAGTTTAAAAAATCATTAAGAGAGAATTTTAATTAGACATCTCATGGTGATAATGAAAAAAGTGTTAACTATATTCTTAATATTACATTTTTATTTTCAATTATAAAATTGAATCTCAATTAGTATCCTATTAAATTACTTTTATACGATTATTACCTACGTGGTAATGAAGACATTTTTAAGATATATTTAATCATGTATTTAAAAATTTTCTTTTAAGGAACAACTGTTTTACTTTTCTTCGAATTAAACTCTAGTACTCAAAGTATCATTTAAATGTATCTTTGTACATTACCATTCCTGAATTCAATTTTAACCCTTCAGTATTCATCATAATGATCCAACTGATGTAGATTTATGCCTGATATGTGTGATTTCTCTAACATCAATTTACAAGAAATGCCATGCATTTGTCCTGTGCCTATTTAACATAAAAGATCCCTGCATACATAAATTATGAAAATGGAAAGAGAAAAAAGAAAACAATAACATTGATGATGTGTTAAGCCATCTGGTTGCTTTCTTAATTAATTTATCTCTTAATTAAAGAAATTGTTTGGGCTCCCTACAATGGGGTCAATATTCTTAAGAGGAGAGGGGATGTCTCTGGTAGCAATAGTCTTCCCATCTATATGTTCCTTCATTTGCTGCATCCTATAACTTGCTTTCAGATCACGTGCGCACAGTACATTTTCACAACAATACTTTTGTTATCCAAATGATTGCAAATGTTTGATCAATTGGCATGGTAGATCATATGATGATTCAGAGTAAGGGGTTCATTTTGGTGCCAAGAAAATGTGACTATGAGCACATGATCATGGTTTCCACTGATCCTACCACAGATCCCACACATCTGAAGGAACTAGCATAATATAATAGTGAAACAGACTTTTAAAGGCTCAAATGAGACACCAGCTTAGGAATATCAATTTATGGATGTGTGGTATTTTGTCAATTGCTCATAAATGGCGATGGTTCCCTAAGGGCTAGAATACAAGAGTCTTAGAAATGGTGTGTTCATTTGCATTACTGTAAAGGTATACTGAGACTGGGGAATGTATAAAGAAAAGAGGTCCATTTTGGTTCATGGTCCTGCAGGTTGTACAAGCATGGCACCAACCTGCCTGGCTCCTGGTGAGACATAAGGAATCTTATAAACATGGCAGGAGGTGAAGGAGGAAGCAGACATATCACATAGTGACAGAAGGAGCAAGAGACAGAGGGGGAAGTTCCAGGCTTTTTTAAACAACCAGATCTTAGGTAAACTCATAGAGGGAGAATCCACTCATTACCATGAAAACAGCACCAAGCCATTCTTGAGGGATATGCCCCCATGATCCGAACATCTCCCAGCAGGTCCCACCTCCAACATTGGGGACTACATTTCAACATGAGATTTGGAGGGGTAAAATATTCAAACTCTATCAACTGGATTATGCAAACATCGTTGGCCCCTCTCATGATAACTTTTAATAACTAACTTGGGAAATGCTTTCTTCCCCTATTACAATGGGCTCTGCTAATTAGGTAAAGATTCTTGCTACTACTGGTAACAATGCCTCCTCCATGTAAGAGTTCCAAAGAAATTGAAGTTACATTTTACTTAGCCACTTTGTGTGTCTCCTTCCAGTTAACTGTTAGAAAAAAAAAAAAAAGAGTTACTATATAGAGGAAGATAATGGCCAGTTACCAGAAGATCCATAAACTATATGGTTTGGGAGGGTAATAGCAAGTGGGCAGTTGCAACAACCACAGAAAGACAAGGAGAAGGCAAATAAAGGCCCATGCATTTGCAGGGAGATCTAGGTCAACCCATCTAGTAAGCAACCTAGACCAGCCAAAATACAAGCCAAGAATGAAGAAAATCTATTATGAGTGAAAGAATAGGACGATGACTATTAATCACAGCCTTGGGGTTGTTTACTGCTGCTGGAGAAGAAATTGTTGTTTTTTCCTATTAGTTGACTTGTATTATGTCCTTTAACAAATTGAGCTACAGCCAAGAAGAGGCTCCGTTGCTGACTGGCTTTAATGTAAGTATCTGATTGGTAGACTAGATGACTTCACCGGACAGCTTTTGTCACTATTGTAAAGTCTGAGGTCCTTTTCTTGCCCCAGGCATTGATAAGACCACAATTTCCAAGTGGTCTTCTGAAAAGTTTTGCAGATGAAATGTATAGTTTCTCAACCTGAGATTCCTCCTGCTTTTTGCTTTAAACTCTGTAAATTCTCACTTCTCTGATGTATCTGTGTGGAATGTCTGTGGGAATCCACTTAGCACCTGTACATATGCAACCTTAGAGGTTAGTGGTTTAAAATGTGTAGAGTTTTCATTAACCGACAAAGGAATAAAGGAAGCAAATAAATATTTCTCCTCATGTCCTCACCTGGGATAATTTTGAAGTGAATTTCAAGGATCCTAAAAGGGTCAAGCCCCTGTCACCCATTGCAGTGGACAATAATAAGATATTTCTAAATGGTTTGTCTCTCTTGCCAGGTTCCTATCATTCACATCCTCCCTGCAGCTCCCTGGGACTATGTACCAAATTATTTACTAAACTGGGGGCCTTTGTCTCAGGTTCTCCTGTAGGGGAGAATCCAGGATGAGAACATTATGAACAAGGTAATTCACTACTTTCTCCTCTGAAGACTATTCAGTAAGGTGGTGTAAATAGGTTAAGGGTTTTTAACTGAATGATGGAAACACAAAGTCAGGGAGAAGGTGTTTCCACACTCACGTTAAATTTTTAACATCAACTAGGAGCAACTCAAATACAGTATAACGTAACAAAACAGTTTTATGCTAGGAATGAAGTGTTGGTTTAATATTACATACCTTTTAAAACACTATTATGTTATTGAATTTTTAAAAAGTCATATAATTATCATGCCAGAAAGACATTTGGTAATATTCAGTACAATTCTTTATAAAGTATATTCCAGAGCTATAAAATATTAAACCAAAAGCATATCAAGAATGTACTAAGAAAAAATGTTTTAATTGGGCATAAGCCTAGAAATGTTTTTCTAAGAGTAACCCAATTCAAGATGCAAGAACAACATAAACATTGATAAATTCAACTACATTTTAACAATTACACGTGAAAAAGTATATTGTGTACAAATCAAGAAAGACAATAATAATGTAGTGCATCTTATGACAAGATGCTAATTTGTGTATGTGCACATATATATACAAGTGTGCATATATACATACACACACATATATGTATACACATGCATTATAAATCAATAAGACTAGAATAAAAATCCTTAGGAGAAATAGGCAATGAACAAGAATTAAATGGTTAAAGAAAAAATATAGGAAATAAAGGTTCAGATGAAAATACATGCACATTTTCACTCATTATAAATTATATAAAAAGGAAAAGAACAATGAAATGCCATTTTGAAATATTAGTTTGGTCCCAGTGTTAGAGTACTATGGTATAATAAAAAATAAATCTGGTCTTTAACCCCATTTCTTGGCTAAAAAGTAAAAAAAAAAAAAAAAAAAAAAAGGGAATTTCCTGAATGAATGAAATTTACTTGCTAGGTTAATGAGGTGATTCATAGTGGACCCCTAAATAGTTTCAGAAAAGGGACTGGCCTGCAGAAAGACAGCCTGTGATTAGAGGATTGAAACTGTCAGCTCCTGACCTCAAGGTAGAGAAAGTGGTTTGCAGATGGAGTTCAATCACATGGACAGTGATTTAATCATTCATGCTTGCATAATAAAACTCCATTAATAATGATGGACCCAGAGCTCAGTGTAGCTTCTTGGTTTGTGAACACATTGATGGTTTGTGAACACTCTAACTCCAAGGGAGAGAGCATGGAAGGTCTGCAATATGGACGTTTCTAGCCCTTGTCTATGTATATCTTTTATAATAAAACTGTAAAGTATTTCTAAGTATAGTGCTTTCCTGGGCTCTCTGAGTTGTTGTAGCAAATTATTGAAACTTCTGGATTTATGGCCAGTCAGGACTGTAGGTGGTTACTGTCAGAATTGTATTCTATTGCAGTCTCACTGAGTAACATAGATACCCATACATTTCTCGTGGGTATACAAATTCATAACTGTATTTATAAATGCACTCGAAGAAGTATAAGGCTAACCCATTTCAGCATTAGGTTTTAGAAACAGTATAACTAGTCATCAATAGAGTACAGTCAAATACATGACAACGGAGTCCTACGATGGAGTACAATTAAATTGGAAGGTATAAAGAGTAGTTCAATCTCTAGTGTACATTAACAAGTGAAAAAAAGTAAATTGAAAAAGTGCTCATATTATATTTCATATTAAAATTAATATGCATATTACTACATATATGTAAAATAATTGCAAAGATACACAGTGCATTAACAATAGAGAATGTCTCAGGGGCTGATTTAATTGGTAAGGGAACACAGGTGGGAAGAAGGCTTATTTGTGCTTTGCATGCCTTCAGTTATATGTACTTTTCATTTGGTTTTAAACCATGTGGAAGAGATACCTACCAAAGTAATAGACTGTTCATATATTTGTACAAGTAACACAACATAATTAATATATTTTTTGTAAATTTTTATACAAATAACAAAACATATTTTTTGTAAATTATTGTGTAGAAGGTATTTGTCATTTTGCATTACAAAAACAATGATACGTAATCATAAATAAATGACTTAAGTAAATAGAAACACAAATTTAATGTAGTCTGCCAATCCAGTCAGAATAGTCAATTCTCCAAAGCTCAACATTACTATTGACCAAATGAAATTCATTTTAGAAAAGGAGTCAGTGATTCAGAATACATCAAATCAATGTTCCCAAATTGCTGCTTATTTTCACTCTATAAATACTTTTCAATATCTAAATATTTGAACCAAAATTAACTGTACTAGTTAACTAAACAATATATACAATTACTAGTTTCTGGTTTTAGCCTGCACTAGGACTATGTTCTGTGGTTGGAAATAGATAATGTTTTTCCTGTTTAATTTCAAATTTTAAGTTTCACATATCTTATTTTATTGTTTTTCATTAGAGAAATAAAAAGCACATAGAGATAAACTTATTATGAATCAAGAAAATCATGCAGTAAATTTTAGTTAAATACAAAAATGTATCTTTAGTATTCAAGTACTATGCTTAAGAATATTGGAAAATCATTTTAAACTGAAATTTTGCTTTTCATGCATCAGTGTATTATTTTTCTTAAATGATAAAATGACAACAAATTTAGTTTAAAGTTTTTTTTTTTTTTTTTTTTTAGACAGAGTCTCCTATTTCACCCAGGCTGGAGTGCAGTGGTGCGACCTTGGCTCACTGCAAGCTCCACCTCCAGGGTTCACGTCATTCTCCTGCCTCAGCCTCCCGAGTAGCTGGGAATACAGGCGCTTGCCACCACCCACGTCCAGCTAATTTTTTGTGTTTTTTAGTAGAGATGGGGTTTCACCGTGTTAGCCAGGATGGTCTCGATCTCCTGACCTCGTGATCCACCCGCCTTGGCCTCCCAAAGTGCTGGGATTACAGGCATGAGTCACCGCGCCCGGCCTAGTTTAAAGATCTTAATTGGCTTTTATTTGCAATTCATGAATCTGAGCATTCTCCATTCATTCTACAAAGTGGAATGACAGCTTCAATGTACAGTAGAACGGTGAATTTTTAAAGGTGGGAACAAGCCAACAGCAATCAAAAAATAACAGATTAACATCAGGTTACTTCAGGTTACTTTTTCATCAGGGTTAAAGTAGAGGGAAGTTCTTTATCATGCTGGCTAACCTTGGCCAGTTGGGTTATTACCTCTCTCTGATTTCTGGGAAAGTCAAATAAACAAATTAGCTTTGGTTTGGTGACATGGAACTTCAGCATAAGTGACTCCATTTTGGTTTGGTCTGGTCTGTTGGGACCTAGTACAAGAGCTCAGTTCAAAACAATAGCCTTCCATATTTTTATTTAACATTTTTAATAACAATTTTTTCTGTGATACTTAACTAAATTCATTGTGTTTAATTAGCTAAAATATCATATACTTATATTTAAATTTTATTCTATCTTTCATACAAAATAAATTACACATAGTATTTACTTTTTAAATATCTGTGACTTATACTTTGAGTTACTGTGCATATTTTTATATCATCTATATAGCCTGCAAGAATAATACCTACAGGAATAATTGTTAACTGTCAGATCACCGTGTATTTCTAATCATATTCCATCAGTGACACGTGTTTTACATTGTTAAGACATCCTGCCTGGCCGGGCGCGGTGGCTCAAGCCTGTAATCCCAGCACTTTGGGAGGCCGAGACGGGCGGATCACGAGGTCAGGAGATCGAGACCATCCTGGCTAACAGTGAAACCCCGTCTCTACTAAAAAATACAAAAAACTAGCCGGGCGAGGTGGCGGGCGCCTGTAGTCCCAGCTACTTGGGAGGCTGAGGCAGGAGAATGGCAGGAACCCGGGAGGCGGAGCTTGCAGTGAGCCGAGATCGCGCCACTGCACTCCAGCCTAGGGGACAGAGCGAGACTCTGTCTCAAAAAAAAAAAAAAAAAAAAAAAAAAAAAAAAAAAAAAAAAAAAAAAGACATCCTGCCTGAAAAACAAAACTCTAAAACGGAATGTAAAAAGCCCATTCTTTTAGATGATTTGAATTATTCATGAGCACAGTACCTTGTCGGCACTTAGAAAGTAATCAAAATATAAATGATGCATGTGCATGTCATGTCCAAACTCCATACTGGGTGTTTCTAGGTTATACACAAGTGTCGCTATCTTTTAAAATAGCAAAGTAAACTTGCAACCATCTAAAATAGTTTTGTCAAATCCAATTAATTAATTCTTTTTAGATTTAAATCCATCTATCATCTTAACTATGAACTGTTCCTAATGTCTCCACTAAAATGCAAATACGTTATCTAGTACTTAGTGAACTATTTCACATTCTTGTTTTATATCCTTTTTAAAAAAGTTCACAACACTCACAAAATAAAACTCGTGTTGTTTAGAGGAAGAAAAATTGAGATACCTAAGCTGATTTGGTGAAATACCAAGGTATTGTAAACTGTAAACATATATGACTTCTAAAGTCATGCAGACATGACTACCATAAAAAGTAATCTACTTTAATTAATCTTATTTATTCCGTTTAGGGCTAGCCCTCCATGAAACCATTAAAATGTTATTTATAAAGCAAAACAACCAATATCAAGCATTAGAAAATTTTAATGGAGGTGATTCATTAAAAATGCTCTGAATAATTTTGTTTTTTTAAAATTCACTTTTAATGCCATCAAAATACCTTGAGATTTCAACTTTGTTTTAATTCTATCAGAAAAAAAGTTGGGAATTTTCCCCCAGAATACATGTTAATTAAATTGAAAAAAAAAAAACAATTAAATTGAAAGCACACATTTGGTTCAAACTCTATTCTATTTCACAAGGGGATAGTAAGTTATCATGGAACATGACACAAGAATAAAAGAAAAGAAAAAATGAAAAGCATCAAACTAACGTCTTCCAATTAGGTAGATAAGGTCTGTTTCCATGGGAAATGAGAGCCATAATACATAGTTGTAACGAATCTGGAGGAGAATTGAGTTTTCAAAATCTTTCTACTTTATTTTCTTATTAGACTTCTCTAGAGTTGCACAGACTCAACCGAGTGACAAAGAAAAATATGTACCATAATCAACAGAGACAAGGTGTAGATCTGAACATAGATGATGAGAAACATGACCAGTAATCTCCAAGTTGCCCTTCTTAAGTGTGGTAAAGAAGAAGAAACCCAAGTTAAACATACATGAAAAAATTATGAGTGTGTTTGACAAGTATATAGCCAGGAATCTACTAGGATTCCCCAGTTACCAGTTCCTTTACTTAAGTGACTTGTTCATCCTTCCTACACCATGTAACAAACTGAAACTTGAGCAGTATCCCTCAAGAGGACAGTGTACTTCCCATGCAAACTGTTTACTGATGCAGGTAACACCTAGAGGTAAAGTAGGTGTCCAAGGTCCTTGTGCTCTTTCAGATAACTGAAGGCCTGAACTTATAAAATAAAGAGAGAATTTAAATGTTGCCCAAACAAGAGTTTCCAGTGAACTTAGACTGTTATAAGCATGCTAAAGCAGTAGGAAAACTATAACATCAATCAAAAATACCAAAGTGCCACTAAAAGGAAGATTAATACACAATAATTTAAAACTGGATGAAATTTTCTACCTCATAAGGGTTTATATAATGACATTATTATAATCCGAATAAACTTAAAGCATTTATTGTGAATTCGATACAATGAAACAAACAATTACTAATAAAATTCATTTAACAGAAAATGAACCTGGGTACAGTGGCTCACATCTGTAATCCCAACAGTTTTGAAGATTGAGGCAGGAGGATCTCTTGAGGCCAGGAGTTCAAGAGCAGCCTTGGCAATAGGGTAAGACCCCCTCTCTAAATAAAATAAAATGAAATAAAATAAAATAAAATAAAATAAAATAAAATAGCTAGGTGTGGTGGCACATGCCTGTTATTCTAGCTACTTAGGAAGCTGAGGCGAGAAAAGTGCTTGAGCCCAGAAGTTCCAGGATGCAGTGAGCTAAGATTGCACCACTGTACAAGCTGAGATTGTCCCTGGGTGACAAAGTGTTACAGGATTCCTTCGGTGTCCCTTCGCCAGCTGAAAAAAGTTGCAGCTGCCATTACCTCTGCCTGGGTTCTCACACTGACCCACCAGGGTTGCCCTCCTCGCTCGGCCCTGCAGGCGGCACTCGGCTCATGCTACCAACCCAGATCCTGTGCCTGCTGTGGTTCTGCACTCAGCCCACGGTTGGACCAGGCTTGCTGCCAGCGGTTTCCACGTTGGGCACTGGCATCTAGATGAGCGGAAGACGGTGGTGCCTGAAAACAGAGATGCCAGCAACTGTGAAGCCTGAGGGGTCGTGAGGGCTGAGCCCCCAAGAAATGTTATGGCTTCTGTAGTTCAGCGAGCAGCAGGGAATGGCGCCCAGTGACTTTTTCTCTCCCACTGCTGGGCGAGCGGGAGGGCGTGGTACCCGCAGGTTCGCGAATGGGAGCGTTGTACAGCTTTCCTGTTCCCACTGCCCCGCAGCTCGGTGAGTTCCAAGTTCTCGCTGCGTGACCAAGAAGTATAAGATGAGCAGAGACCAGGGAGTGAGTAAGGCAGAGAATTTTACTGAGCGACAGAAGGAAAGCCCTGAACTGTGAGAGGGGACCCTGAAAGCAGACTGCCCTTGGCAGTGAGAGGGGGGCCGAAAGTGGGTAGCCCCCCCCAAGGCTAAGTCTAACTTTTTTATGGGCTCAGAATGGTGGCGTGCATGCTCATTGGTCCATGGGTGATCTTTGGAAAAGCAGCATTTGATTGGTTAAAAGGCATCATCCAGAATAAACCAATAGGGAGAGAGAGGGTAAGATGGGGATAGAAGTTCTCATTCCGGTCGGGGGCTCTGTCTAGACCTGGCCATTCTGTTTTCAGGCTGTAAACTGTCTTTGGCTTGAAGGTCAAGTTTCACCAGGGACCTGCCTTTGTCTCCCTAGGAATTTGTCTGTCTCCTGTTGCTATCAAAAGCATGCCCCTGCCTCCTAATAATATAAAAATAAAAATAAAAAAAAAATAAAGCCGATGGTAATATAAAAAAAGGAAAATGAACTCCCAAAGCTTCAATTAAAGAGAAAAATTGGAAACAAGTCCCCAAAATACACATGAAAGTAGAAAACAGATGAATAGGTAGATGATATATAGATATATACTAATTAAAATGTTTTTAAAAGGAATAGAATACATTGAAGAACAACCACATTCAAAGGTGTTTTTAGAAGAAAATAACATTCTAAACTGAAAAAAAAAAAAAAAAGCCAAGCTGTGAGAAACCCTTGAAAAATTGGAAAGTCTCATCATTGACTATGCAAATTAATAAAATCCAGTAAAGTTGAAGTATAGATTTTCAAAAGTCTATTTACTATTAGGAATTAGGAATGAATCCTAATTGACATACCTGAAAAATGGGACAAAGTAAAAATCAGAGTAAGTGAATACCAAATTAATAAAAGAAAAACTGAAAAAAGATATAAACAATAAACAAAATGCCTAGCAGATTGCAAGCCAAAACTAATTTAAAGAAACAAATCGTCAAAACATTTACATGAAAGGTATTGGTTAATTTGGAAGCTTTTCCTTCTGCTATAAACCTATAAAATATATTATTAAAGGGAAAATCTAATATATAGCTGAACGCTGAAGAAAGGGAAATTCACAAGTGCCATTTTTACACATGAAGATGGAAATTAAAGGCCTTAGCAGTTGTCAGCTGATGAGGAGATGCCACAGTAGCCTAAGTACATTTGGTGTCTTGATATAGGCTTTATTAAATTTATTTGAGGCACATATTAGTGAAACTGTAGACTCTGGCAGTATGTACAGATTTGCTCACTTAATCTTATTCTAACCCGTTTTGAATGATTTAATTCAGAGCAGAAGCAGGAATGCTAAAGTCTACTCTTTCCATTCCCTCTACCAGCTCAGGTTTGCAAGTGTTCTGGCTTTTACCAAACATTAGATCCACGTGATATTTGGAAAACAGGACTGAGTAAGAAATGTGCTTTTTCTCCTTCAGTTGTTTTTTTCTGGCACAGCCATGGATGAATTTGAATTATCTGTGGCAGCAATGCGTAGGACTCAGTGTTTAGTTCTTCCCTTGAGGTGCAGGGCATAAAGCAACTATTTTAACAGCATGGACTGTGTCTATGGTAGTGTGGCCCTGGAGCCAACAGTTACAGTGGCCTCTTCCTCATCTCTAGCTCAGAGAGTTGCCATCTGCGAGTCAGAATATTAGAAAACAGATCTTCTGGTTTTCTACCTTTCCAAAATTCAATAGAAGTCTACAGTGAAAGAGGTTGAAGTACTGAACATTCTTGTGTTTAAAATATGAAAAAGAGATGTAATAAATCATCATCAGTGATCACGTTATAAGATATTCACCCCACAGGTTACAGGTCATACTCCCATATCGAGGCCCTGAAAATTACATGGGCAAAGGGATTGGTAAAAATAGTCAACAGGGTAAGTGCTACAATCAGAACAAATAAACACAGCAGCATTCCAACATCACATAGAAGTAGCTTACAGTCAAGTAGATGTTGAAGACACAAAAAAGTTTGGTGAGCTGGTGACTTAATTCTCAGCATACCTTCTCTTGCTACATCATCATCCTGCTGAAACCACCATGCCTGCAAACCTACAGGAAGCCTCTGTGACAAGCTGACTGAAGCAAAAACATTGAATGAGGTTAAAAAACAAATAGTTCTGCGTGATAATATTGGGACCATCCAGAAGTAGACTACAATCACACTAAGAAGTGATCCTGTAGAAAAGCAGAGAAAGAAATTTTTTGCTAGAGGGCCAAAATGTTGAGAAATAATTTCATAGTTTACTTTACTTGATAATGGTGATTGCCTGAAGTCATATACATACTGCTCTTTCGACATGATTATGACTCTCTAAGTGGTCAAAAACTTGGGAGAAGCAAAAGTGGAAGATTTAGGAGAGCTAAATGAAGGTACATGGATGGGCCTCTCAGATTAATGGATTTTGTTGCTCCTGTACCCACTGAAAAGGTTGTCAACAATAAGGTGGACATTATGACCCACCCACAGGATTTTGGTCAGCTTCTTTTCTCAGCTACATTTGTGTTTGCTCAATAGGTTGATGAACCAAGTGGTTATGCACGGATGCAACAGCATACCTACCTCTTCTCAAGGCTATGGCCGAAACTGAGTCCCAAACTGGTTATTAGCAGTGAACTATCTTTTGTACCTTGCAGGTATTGTTGTACAGGTTATAAATCTGCCACTAAATAATCTATTGGAGGCAACAGTTTTTCTTCAGTACTAGAGATACAAATTCTGGAAATACATTTATCTTCTTCATAAGCCATTCTTTTCCAGCAAAATCATTCTTTGACTTACCTAATACCTCATTCTTTACTTTGGTTTGCCAAACTATTTTGTTTCTAACTCTACAGCGAATGAAGTAAGGCAATATATACTAACACACACTGTATTCCCTGATTGTATCATGTTCCATATTGCCCAGAAATAGTTGGACTTACTGAGTGTGAAATGGCTTTTTGAAAACTGAGTTAAGAGCCAGATTGGACATAAATCTTACAAATCGGTGGTGCTTTCTTATAGGATGGCATTATGCATTGAACCAGAATCCCATATGTGCTGCTATTTCCTTTAACAGCCAAAATATATTGTTAAGAGAATAAAAAAGTAAAAGATGCATTCTCAAATATTTTCTTTGATTCCTGTGACATACATTATCCATATTCTTTGTTGAACATGCCTCAGGGATGCAATGGCTATCTTTAAATTTAGAAAACATGTATGTACTTACATAAAATTTTAATATGACAATTGTAAATGTGTGACAATGTAACTGAGACTTTATGTATAATTATAATGGTTGTCAGCTCTTTATATAAAAGTGACATGTATAGAGTATAGGTCTATAATTCACCTAATTTGGATTAACTAATGAGGTAATATAAGTGATATTTACGTGTCAGTAACATAGAAAACAGTTACAATTTTGGCTTTGGACTTACTGGATCATTTTATTTCTTCCTATTTGCTTCTATTATATAAAGTGCCTATGTTTTTTTTCTTCCATAAAAATAATGTGGTTTGGAATACATAATTTTTTTGTGTAAATATTTTCCTACATCATGATGGCCCTACCTTGTAGATTTATAAATCATTGCTTCGTGAAGTCTAATCTAAAGATGTTTACCTCCAACTTTCATAAATTTTGTGATCATTTCTTCAACACTGATGCATGAGATCATAAAAGACCCTAGCTCTTTCATTCAATTACAGGACTTATTGTAGTCTTTAGAATATTGGAAATAAAATTGTATTTGCTTGAGTCTCTTCCTCCCCATAATCAACTGGTTTTCTTTTCTAAATATCATTGTAGTGTCCAAGGATTTTCTACTAAAGCTAATCTTTTTAATTCCGAAAGTAAGAGAACAAAGGACCTATAGTATATAACATTTTTCTTTCCTAATAAATTCTATAATAAATGTATATATTACAGTCATTCTCTGTACACATATCACACACACATATAAAGAATTAAAAACAAAGTGCAGCTGTTTCTTTTTTTGTTCAGATATTTTATAGCATTTAGATTATGTCCTTCAGAGAGGTTGCTAGATCTGTATGTTGTTTTGCTTAATCATCATATTTTTTTTTTTGAAACAGGCTCAGTTGCCATCACTGAGATAACTTAGATTTAGAAATTTTTGTTGAATGTCTTAGTGACAAAGGTAGTAAGTGCCATTACAGGCTGCCCATGAATTTAGCATCTAGTACATTTTCTTGCTGGAAAAAAATTCAGTTCATGAAGAAGAGGGATACAATTGGACACCAACTGAAAATAGAAAAAGAGGAAGGCACTATGCCCGGTTAAGTCAAAAGCCTTAGCAAATTCATGAATTGACATGAAATTTGCATGAACACAGTACAAATCTGGGGAAAATAAAACAATTTCCAATGGTGATTTTTTTTTTTCTAGTTTCAAGGAAAGAGTATTTTTGTTCCTGTTTTCGATGTTTGGGACAGTAACAAGAAAAGAATTAATTTTTACATTTAAATGAGATGAGAAATTCAACACAAATATCTGTAGCAAAAAAGGAAACATCTCCAAAAATTCTTATTAAAATTTATACTTACCATTGAAACTTCAGACATATGACAACTCAAAAATAAACCCAATTTGGACATGGAATGTTTCTTTCAATTAAGATAGAACGCAATTATATGAAAAATTTTTCCACCCTTAACCCTGTGTCAAAGATCAGTCCAAATCATTTGTGAAGCATCCCAGAAGTGTAAATGAAGCCAGAGTTTCAGTGTTACAATCACAGAATAGAGTCTTTCATCTATAATTAAATTATGGATTATGATAACTTTATTACCCGTCAACTTGCATTAAACAGCGTGAATCACAGCATGGGGTCTCTGTTAGCTAAAACTCCTGGGATGCAGATTCAGATGAGACCATTAGAGCTGAAAATAAATGTTAGCTTCCAGATCTCTGCCAAGGAGATAATGTCCTTCTGCATTGTTTAAAGAAGATGAGAAGACACAGAATACAGGAAATAATTTTCCCAGGGGAACAAACATATTTGAAAACATTTATCAACTTCTTTCGATGCTAAGAAGAAAAAGAAAAAGTGTAATTATTAGATGTTAAATGTCTCATATTATTAGATATATTCAACATGAAACTTTCCCCAAAGAGGAGGGTAATAAATGATGAACAAGAAGAGAACTTTCCTCAGGTTTTATGTCTGATATATTTGTAAAATAAATTAAATAACGTAAATATAACAAACATGTCTCTGAAAGCCAACCACCAGATTGTTTTTTTCTATTAAACGCCATACTCATTGGTTGTTAGTGAAACTCATCAATTTACTAAGTTAATAAAAATAAAAACATTAAATGTTAATCATATCTTGAGATTTCTGCCTAAGCATGGATTTACTATTAATGACTTTTGAATACTTTATGTAATAATTTCTTAATATTAAATAAGAATTCCTGAGAAATACTTTTTCAATAGATTAATATAGTTATAGGCTTTATGATTTACTTAGCGGTTTTAGTTGAAGAGGGAGAAGTGTTGCCATTTTACAGATGGAAAACTGAGAAGAGGAAATTGAGAATATGAACACACAAAAGACATAAAAATAGTAGCCATTGAGAATGGAACTCATCTAGCAATCCTGCAGCTGGATATATATTCAAAAGAAAGGAAATCAGTATATGGAAGATATATCTGTACTCTCATGTTTATTGTGGCACCTTTTGCAATAGCCAAGATATGGAATCAACCTAAGTGTTCATCAACAGATGAATGGATACAAAAATGTGCTATATATACACAGTGGAATATTAGCCATAAAAAGAATGAAATCTTGTCATTTACAGCAACATGGATGGTACTGGAGGTCATTATATTAAGTGAAATTGGGCAGGCACAGAAAAACAGATATTGCATGTTCTTACTCATCTATGGGAGCCACAAAGGTAGATTTCATGGAGATAGAGTAGAATGGTGGTTACCAGAGGCTAGAAAGGAAATGGGGAACGGGGGGCATGAAGATAAGTTGATTAAGGGATACAAAAATAAAGTTCGATACAAAGAGTTTATTCTAGTATTTGATAGTACAGTAGGGAAATACAGTGATTTCTGTAAATAATCATTTATTGTATATTTTGAAATAGTTAGAAGAATGGTAATGTTCCCAATACAAAGAAAAGAAAAATGTTTGAGACAGTGGATATTACAATTACCCTGATTTGATCATGACACATTATATGCATATATCAAAATACCAATGTATCCCCAAATATATATATGATTAGTAGATATCATGAAAATATACCCAAAAAATGGAGCTCAAACTAAAGCCTACAGATTAGTATCTGTGTAGTATTGTCTCTGTAATGCTGTTCATTTCTCCACTGATCATTCAATTTTTCTTGATTTGTAATAATCATGGGTAAATAAAGATGCAAAGAATTCAAAAGCCTAGGATTCCTTTTTGTTGTTATTGCTATTTGGTTTTTGACAAGAAACCGTTCACTGTACATTTATTTAAAATATCTGCGTATGTGAGAGAGGCAAATGTTTGAGAAAGGAAAAAATCATACTGTTTGATCTTTCTCAGGTAAGAACAGCATCAACATTACTTTATCTTTTGACGAGCACAATTTTAAAATAATAATCACACTGTAAACAACATGCAAAACTTGAGGGAAATGCCAGTGGATAAGGAATGTGAGCTATAGTCAGTGCTGCTTCTGTATCTCTACATGTTTCATTTGTGCAGGATTCAGATCCTTCACATGTGATCCAAGGTGATTAAAGCATCCTAATATCGCCACAGTGACTGGTGTCGCAAAGGGAAGTTGCAGAAGGTCAAGTGAGAATTAGAACTTGTTAAGATTTATTACAATCCAGAGTTACCTGCATGCAAACAAATTACCTCCTATCCAGCACTTTCACCAATGTGCTTTGCCACAACAAGAAACTAAAGAGCTCTAATAGTCAACTGATATTAATAATTAATCCAAACATTTCTATATGCCTTGCCTTTATCCTGTGATTGACATGTGAGCCTGCAGTTTATTAAAATGTACCACAGGCAATTAGGAGATGTCGCTTTGATGCACCTTCAATTGCCCTGACACCATTTAATAAAGCCCTTTTAATACCTTTAATACCTTAAGTCTATGTAAGTTACACAAAACCCCACACCTTATTCTAAAAGGGTAGAGTAGACAGTAATGTATCTAGAGTAGTTCAGTGTCCTTTAACTGCAGATGCCCTAACCACTTAACAAGAGCTGTAAAATGGAGGGAGGAAAGTGAAGGATAAGTCCATTTCTGGAGCACAACTCATTAAGATTTAAAGACCCTGGGAACAGGAGTGGTGCATTTTCCTTTTACTCCTAGAGACTCAAGTTTTAAATTTACCTGAAGTAAAATGATTTTGCTAACCTCAGGCTTTCACAAGATCTGACTAGATCTGCTTCATATGAGGTAGGAGGAAATCTCAAGGAAGTGAATGAGTCATAGGAAAAATGAACTCTACAAATGCAAAAAAGCTCTGTGAAAAAATAATAAATCACTTTACTATCAAGGTTAATTCATTGTTATATTGACTAGAACAGGATACATATATATGTATATCTTTTTTTCCTATTTCTCTGAGATTAATCATTTTATATAAAATAATATAAGCAACTGTTAGAATAATCTCTTTTGTCTTAATTGTCAAAGTAAGTTTTGCATCATGATGGCTTATTCAGGATTAATTTATATCATAGAGATCTCATAACAGCTTACATAATCCTATGTAAAAAAGAAATGTCAAACAAAGATCCATTTTTGAAAGGTACGTTATCTGACAGAAATGGCATGAGGCAGTTTTTAATGATTTTAATTTAATGATTTCATGGCACTAAAATTGCAGCTTCACTCAAACATATTTAATTTTTCCATAATTCTACACAATTATTGCTATTGCTTTTGATTAGGTAATGAAAACTGCAAAATTACTTCCATTATTAAACACTACAATTACAAACTAGTTAAACTGCTTATTGATGTCAAATCATACCTATTTAGAGATTTGGGTTCAAAATATACTTCAATTAGTTATTTGACTCCATTTTTTTCTGTGCAATTTATACTCAACACAGACTTTCCCAATTGTCCTTCAGGAGTCAAGCATCCTGTTCTGGTTCATTTTGATGAAGGTGAGTTACTCTACATCATCTGGAAGGAAACTTGTGCTATTCTTAGTTGCTATAACCAGCTGCATTACTGAAAGCAGGCTCTGTCCTTACACATTATAGATGGATAGCTTCAGATAAGAAAAAGCTATCTTGGTGAATGTTGGCCAGAATTTTGATGTTTCTGTCTAGTAGGTGATAGGGTTATCATTCACATCTCTAGGTGATTTGAGAAGATGGCTGTCTGGAGCAATAGATAAAGACTCATTGGACTGTTGCAGAGGAAAAGAAATTCAAGAGAAGCACGTGAATTTGTTACTAAGAAACAAGTGCCATAGTTTACAGGCTAAGGAAAAAAAGGATAGAACATGTGAGAAAAATCAGCTGCATTTTCTTGTTGATAGCATGTTCTGTGTTATTGGATTATATGAAAGAAGTTAACAGATGAGGGATATATCCAGCTTATTGGTTATTTTCTTTTAATCAAGCAACATGATGACGAGTTTGGAGTAAAGCTGTAAAATAGCTCAATTCAAATGGCAAGATTATATAGTATATAAAATTATATTAATCATATTATATATACAACATGCTTTACAGTAAGTAGAATGAAAGCAGTTGCAGGTGCTAGGATCAGTTTTATGCCAAGAGAATTCTTTTCTCTTTCAATATATTTAATTTTTAGTAGAATTATTTTAAAGAAATTATTTAATGGCTTTGGGACATATGTATATTACATAGATAACAGACGTAAGTGTAAGTTTTATTTAGCACATATTTACTAAAATATATGGAGAGGAGTTTATTAGGTAAGAATACAAAATCTAATCTATATTGTGAATTCTAACAAGAAAACTTCTATGAATGTAATTGAGTGAAAAGGATATGAAGTTTGAATTGGAAAAACATGGACTTTTCTGAGGGCTCTTATTGAGTGTTTATTTTAGAACATATACTTAATCTGCAACTCTTAAACTTGTTTAGCAAAAAAAAAAAAAAAAGAAAGAAAATATACTACTTAATCTCTCCTTGACTCAATGTACTCATTTTCAAAAGGGGATTAGAATACCTATCACATAAGATTACAGAAAGGAATAAGGTGAATGAAAACCATCTATTGCAATATCCATAGTAGCAGGCATTCAATACCTGCCAGCTATATTCTTTTTTCTTTCCAGAAATTTTGTAGTAATTTCTCCTCACATGCTTACTTACTATAGCAGTGAGAAGTTCCTAAAGTAAGCTTTGCGGGCATGTCAGATTTCAGTTAATTATCACTTCAAAGAATCATAAAAGTAAGGAATTGTAACCTCCTTGTTTCCTTAAAATCCTACTTCTGAAAATCTTGGTGACGTTTATATATAATGAATTAGCTAATCTGTTCTTCTGGCTAAATAAGCCTCAGATTTTTCTTTTGGGGAGACCATTGCTTTAATTGTCTCTAATATTTGTCCCCATTTTGACTAATTCACAGTTTATTAATTATGGCTTTCTGGCATTTTTCTTGAATACTTATGCAATACCAATCCTTCTCTATAGCAGTGGTTCCTAACCTTTTTGGAGACTAGAGACCAGTTTCATGGAGGAGAGTTTTTCTACAGATGAGAAGGATAGTTTCAGGATGAAACCATTCCATCTCAGATCATCAGATATTATCATAAGGAGGGTGCAGTGTAGATCCTTCACATGTGCAGTTCACATTATGGTTCTTGCTCCCATGAGAATTTAATGCTGCCACTGATCTGACAGAGATGGAGCTCAGGTGTAATGCTAGCTCAAGCATTTCTCTCCACCTGCCTTGCAGTACAGTTCCTAACAGGCCACGGACTGGTCCATGACCTAGGGATTGGATACCCCTGCCTATAGTATTGTCGTCAATAGGATATGGCTTCACATTTGTCATTAATCATCTTCATTCTCTTTTTTCTTTCTGACTCTACTCTTATAAGGTTGATTTAGAATTCTGATCCTGTTCCCTTAGACTGATGAATGACTGGAGGATTATCACTGTCACAATCATTTCAAGGTGAAGATTAGGAGATTGTTAAAAATGTATGTTTTCACCTAGGCCTACTGAATTAATACCTGTAGGGAAAGGTCAAAGTAATTTATATCTTGTTTGTCTCTCGGGTGATTGGTGATCATTCAGTTTGAGAATTCTGTTCTAAGTGCAAATTTTCTGGAGTGTTTTCCATACCATCAGCCAATTCTCCAGTTCTCTAGATACCAACTGTGTCTTCAATAATTTAATTCAATTCTAATACAAACTACCTAGAGTTAGAGTCAGACTCTACAGGTTTAAAAGTTCAGTTCCATAAGACTGCCCCCTGCTTACACACATTTCCATTCAACTTGGTTACAAGCCTGTAGGTTGTCACCTGCCTGAAATTTTGCTAGAACAGCTCCCAAACTCAGGAAAACATTTTACTTAATGTTTACTCATTGATTATAAAAGACACAAATGCAGGCATGCCACCCTCGCAGTATCTCACTGTGGTCATCTTAAGTATGAGTTAACACGTAACTATTGGAGCATTGTGCATTGTTATTAAAAAGTCCTGTGCTTTCAAATACATTTTAATAATTTTTCCATTTGTCCTAATGTGCTAAGTGAAGAATTCTAAATGGATGAAGACTTATAACTACATACATTTAAAATTAGACAGCGTATTTCCCTTCTTATTTCTAGAGATTTGCTATATCCTCCCTTTTGCTGGTGAGTTTCTCCAGGGCAGGTAAAACTGTGTATAATTGAATTAGCTAAAACCTCCATATTTACTTATATAGGCTGGAGTCTAACAAAATGTGACTTTTTTCCCTCAAAATCAACTCATCGTTTGTAATACGTAATTATTAGTGAGTTACCATTAGAAGGCTGACACTTAATTGAACATATTAAAATAATGAAACTATATTCCCAAATTGAACTAAAAAGTAATATATTTTCCATACATTCTCTGGGATCTTATAATCCCTCAGAATACCATTATAATCCACTCTATCTACTTTGATTTTTTGTTTTTGTTTTTGTTCTTATTTTTGTTTTGAGACTGAGTCTTGCTCTGTTGCCCAGGCTAGAATGCACTGGCGAGATCTTGACTCACTGCAACCTTTGTGTCCAGAGTTCAAGCAATTCTCGTGCCTCAGCCTCCTGAGAAGCTGATACTACAGGTGCCCACCACCACGCTTGGCTAATTTTTGTATTTTTAGTGGAGACAGGGTTTCACCACGTTGCCCAGGCTGGCCTCCAACTCCTGGCCTCAATTGACCTGCCCGCCTCGGCCTTTCAGTGTGCTGGGATTACAGGTATGAGAGCCACCACAACTGGCCATTCTATCTACTTTGTAGGTCACTTGCAGAACAATTGTCAGCTTTCTATAATGGATTCCCTGGAATGTGACTTAAAGTTAGTGGTATAATGTTGTAAGCTGTTAAATATTTGGAAATGAACTTGGAAAAATAGCAGATACACTTTATCTACAATTTCTCTTTCCCCTACACCTAATCTACTGAGTTTATCTCTATGAGAATTTTGAACAAGTCATGTTACACTTCTACTAAGGCAATTCTTGCTAGATTTGAAATAAGGCTACAATGTTTACAATGTGTATTATAAAATCAATATATATTCTCCATAAAAATGTAAAATGCATATCTTACCAGAAAGACATATCTACTTCAACCAAGCAAATCAGTTTTAATTTATATATTTGTGATTATTCTAGACCTACTAATTTTGAAGTTAATTTTATAATACAAATACTTCCAGCCAATAAAGTATTTTAGTCTCATTTTTAAAAGTGCATAATATTTAAGGTGACCTTATGTTTTAGTTAGCCTGTCAGTTCCAATTTATACCTGTTGCATAGGCTCTCTTGAAATTATCCTCATTAAAATTTGTCTGCATTTGAACAAAAATTTTATATGGTCATTTAAAAAATATTCTTTAGAAAGAATGCCTATAGTATTTTAATTTTGTTCTATTTTATCCGTTTAGTTTTTTTAATACCATTGTAAAACATGCTAATATTTTAACTTATAGAATTCATTTTTCTTATCTATAATTATTAATTGGTAAAATTTCGAATTATTAGTTGGTAAAAGTTCTAAGTGAGTAAAATACAATATGCTATTTTCACACTTTTGTTGCATATTGCTGGTTATTGGTGCAATTTATTTTCCCATAATGAAGGTGAGATCTTTTTCAACCAGTTTGCTGCTACATGTACTCTGTGTTCTCATGGCATCATCCTCTCAGCAAACACAAACCTCAGCACAAATATTTAACCATAAAAAATTTGAAGAGTATCTAAATTGCTTTCTCTTTTGTAGATGACAAGAACAATGTAGTTCTTCCTTAATCAAAGCTCTGCAGCTCAAACACTAGAGATGTTCTTTAAAAAATGGAGATCAAAATATATTTTAATATTCGTGTATGTGAAATGTGTTAGACACACACACATACTAACATGTATACACACACTTATGCACGTGCACACACTCACCACCCACCCATATATGTGTGTGTATAAATTGTAAGCTTTCCAAAGTGACACAAGTAACTTTAGAGCAGAGATTACATTGTATTGTATCCAATGTCAGATCACTATAATAAACACAATTTAGTGGTATGATTTTGCCATACCACTAAAGAAGAAGGATCAGACAATATGTATGAATAGTTCCCCTTTTAAAGTAAATAATGTATAGATTTTTATATTTTGATCAATGCGTTAATTACTATAAAGAACTCAGCGTGTGCTGAAAATTTTTATTGGTGCTGAAAAGATTGCTTTTCGTTATTAAAATAACAATTTTGTTTTTTTTATAAATTATTATACTGAGCCTGGTGACTTGAACCTGTAATCTCAGCACTTTGGAAGGCCGAGGTGGGCAGATCACAAGGTCAGGAGTTCAAGACCAACTTGGCCAACATGGTGAAACTCCATCTCTACTAAAAATACAAAAAATTAGCCAGGTATGGTGGTGTGTGTCTGTAATCCCAGCTACTCAAGAGGCTGAGGCAGGAGAATCACTTGAACCTGAGAGCTGGAGGTTGCAGTGAGCCAAGATTACCCTATTGCATTCCAGCTTGGATGACAGATCGAGACTCCATCTAAAAAAAAATTTATATATATATAATATATTAAAATATATTTTTCAGTTCGTACTGAATTCTATGAATATCCAAAGCTTAATGTTAGTGACCTGATTCCTGATTAAAATTTTGATGATGGCCATGTAGACATATTACTTTATTCCTTTGAATGTTTCTAAATTTTGTTTGTCTTCTATTATGATCTTACATATTTTATTTAGAGGTATAGCTGTTTCTAAAAGCCTTACTTTTTTGTTCACAAATTTCAATTCCTTCCATATCCCACTCATGTTCATTTACTTTGTATCATCTTGTTTAGCTCTTTATGTAATAGAGCCAATAGTGGCTTCTTGCACAAATAAAGGGAACTAACAAAGTCAGTATTAGTATTTACTGAGTGATAATCATGCATTTAACAGATAATCCTTAATGAAAAGGAGACAAGAAGGTTCGAATGTATAAGTAGTGAGACAGGACAAATAGGCAAAAAGAGCAATAGTCCAAGCACCAGATGACTGAGTCTTACTGCTTATTCTACAGTAGCCTATCTACATAAAATTGGAAGAGTCTAGAAGATCTTTTGGTGTCAGTTTCCTCATGTTTACAGTAGTAGGAGGCTACAGATACGTTTAAAATACTTCTGTTCTAAAAGACTCTGCAATTTTAAATGTGGATATATTTTATCGCAAACATGTTAATACATTTGCAATTTGGAGTGAAAAGGAATCCTGAATGCTTTAGTTCCCAATAATTAAGTAACTTTTCACAGAGCTTTGTCTATACAATTTTTTCGATATAATGAGTTTGGAAGATATATTTTATCTACTTAATAAACTAGATTCTATAAAATGTTTCTTATTAGAATTTGTTCTCACAATATTTTTTATCAATTATGTGTACTATTAAATAAAACAACAATAATCTTTGATGGAATTATTTTCAATTTATCCACTAATATGAGAAAACCAGGTGTAAGAGAGTTATTTTATTTTGAAAAACTCTGATATGAAAGAAGAATCTGTTCTTTTTCTGAGTATTGGAGAAGTCTGCAAAGACTGCAAAGTTAATCACAGATTGAAATTAGTAGTGATGACTTAAGGTTTCTCCTTTATATAAAAATGTATAATTTCGGCCAGGTGCGGTGGCTCCCGCCTGTAATTCCAGCACTTTGGGAGGCCCAGGCAGGCGGATCACGAGGTCAGGAGATCGAGACCATCCTCGCTAACACGGTGAAACCCCATCTCTACTAAAAATACGAAAAATTAGCCGGGCGTGGTGGCGGGTACCTGTAGTCCCAGCTACTCAGGAGGCTGAGGCAGGAGAATGGCATGAACCCAGGAGGTGGAGCTTGCAGTGAGCCAAGATTGCGACACTGCACTCCAGCCTGGGTGACAGAGCGCGACTCCGTCTCTAAAAATAATAATAATAATAATAATAAATAAATAAAATTAAAAAATATATATATATATATAAGTTCTACAAAAGTGATTAGAGGAGGAAGGCGTTTTTAGAATGAGTTGCTTTACTAGGTTTACTTCAATGTCAATAGCATGAAACTCATAGCAAAGTTATTTCAGAAAATGTTGCATTTGTTCTGAATGTATAACTTAGGTCAGAGAGCAAAACATGATATTAAGCCAAAGTTATATTTTTTAAATCCTATATAGGAATTGTTTTTAAATATTTATATTAAACACTATACACCTTTAAACCAAATTGTATACATTATATAGACATCAAATTCTACACTAGGCATGTGAATCCCTCTGTTTAACTGTGTGTAAACATTTATCTGCAAAATAGTATTAAGTTCTGCACTTCTTTGTGTTAAAGCGTTTACAAATGAACCTTACATTATAACTATTAGTACACTAGGGTTATAATGATCTATTTTTCAAATTTAAAATCCTAGCATATGTATCTATGTATCACTATACATTTTAATGGCACAACTTGGCCACATTGATTTTACTCTGTTCACATTGGAAAAGTTGATTTTTTATATGTTGACTACTCTAGGAAACCCCTCTATTTAATTTCACATCCTTATCATGGATTTTGTATTTAAAAATTCCAAAGGTTTGTAAGTCGTGATGTTTGTTTCATAAGAGACCATTTCTGTCATGGTTTTGTTACACATATCTTGTCAAAGTTAAGTTGTAATTATGTTTTGTGTCTTTATCAATTGCATGGGTCTATAACTCTATTTGTGGTAGGTTAAACAGGTGAAAAATATTGGCTTGCAACAAAACTTCATTTTATTTTTTGACATATTCACATAGTTAATTAGTGGCTTTGGGGGAGCTAAAAAGATGATCCCAACTTGTTACAGTGTTATAATTTACTGAATATTTTGATTGCCACCTTTAATGACACAATCTAAAAAGGTTAATGATACATTAGATAGTATAAGAATGCCAATTAAAGGGTAATGGTCATTCCAAAGGTTAATGCTTGTAACTCTCAAAAGAGAATAAATTTATCTAATACAATCTATTTTAAGAGAAAACTTCCCTTCTATGATGCTGTGAGTAATTATCCTATTGGCAGTTCAGTAGACATACATAGTCATTCAATCTACTACTAATAATATGTCTTAATAAAAGCTTTGGAATGTGGAAAGTGTGAAACTTTTCACACTCAAAAAGGAACTTTACATAGATGATGCTTATTTGACTGAGAGAAAAGGCAAGCTGTTTCAAAGTTTGAGATAATTTAGAACGTACTTCGTAAAAATGCCGCAATCATATGATGATATTAAAATGTTAAGCAAATGTTATCACTGTAGGTGCTGTTCACATACATGCACATATTTATATATAAACACCGGTCAGAATTTAGTTTCCTTTTGAAAAGCTCAAGAGTTTGTAGAGTGACAACAGAACAAAATTGATAGCTCTCTAAATAATAGGCTAGAAGAAAGAACTATCATATCTGAGCATTATGAACCTTACCTCATTCTGAAAAGGAGCTGAGGTAAAGTGAGAGAAATGGTCTGCTGGCTCCTAATTCATGAAGTGACAATGATGAATGAATGTGAGTTAGCTCCAGCTGTAGCTGCATTTTAGCTCTTGGATAGCTTCAGCTGCTAGAGACACTGAACACACACACACACACATACACACACACACACAATTTCCTAGTAGCAACAACAACAAAAAAGCCTTTTCTAAAGTAGTGTCTAAACAGTCTCCATGAAGAAGTTCATTCATTCATCTGTTAGGGAACCCTGTTTTGTTAACAGCTACAAAAACATCCAACGGCATGTAGCTCTTTCAAATATATATCAGATAGATTTGACACATTCTAGTTAGTCATTTCAGTTTTTCCAAAGTTAAGCAAGTTAGCCATTCTGTGGAGAGAGAGAATACAAAAAAATTGTTAGTTTATCTCTGCTCAAGATTGTTTAAAACAGAAAACATGCCAAACACAAGGCTGAATTTAAGGAGAGGAAAATAAACTCGTGGTTTTTACCTGTTACCTTATTTTTCTCAGGTCCAACTTTAGCCCCAATTTTATATAAAAATCATTTCTTAAAAATAAGTCACTAAAATCTTACTGGAAAACCAAAAGTCTTTTTCTCCATTTCTCCTCATTCATTTACTCAAGATTAACGTTAAACTGTTTCTGTATCTAGGAATCAATGTGCCAACAGTCACTCCACTAGATCCATCACACCCGTGCAGTAGATAATCATAGCAACATGCGGGAGGGCAGACCAGGAGAACATTGCTTAATTACTCTGAATTCAAATTAAGCATCTAAAACATCGAAATTAAAATAACTACCACAAATTTAATTATGACTATTAAGTGAAAATATTTGAGAGTTGATAAACCTTAGCTACTCTTAATCTATATATAAATTGTTCTCTAGCTTATTTCTTTAACTTTTTCTTCTCCTGGATATTAATTAATTTTGAATGCTTGTAATAATTCTGATGCAGTCATGCACGGCATAACAACATTTTGGTCAATGACAGACCATATATATGAAAGTGGTCTCATAAAATTTTAATGGAGCTGAAAAATTCCTATCACCTAGCGACATTGTAATCATAATAATGTCCTAAAAAATGCATCACGATGTATTTGTGATGATGCTGGTGTAAACAAACATATTTTGATACCAATCATATAGAAATATAAGCCCATATAATTATGCACAGTACCAAATACTTGATAATAATAATAAATGACTTACTGATTTATGTATTTATTATACTATACTTTTAATCATTATTTTAGAATGCAATTCTTCTATTTATGAAAAAAAGGTAACCGTAAAACAGTCTCAGGCAAGTCCTTCAGGAGGCCTTCCAGAATAAGACATTGCTATCATAGGAGGTGACAGCTCCACGCATGTTATTGCCCTTAAAGATCTTCCAGTGGGACAAGATGTGAAAGTGGGAGACAGAGACACTGATGAACCTGAGCTTGTGTTGGCCTAGGCTAATGTGTGTGTCTGTTAATTTTTAACAAAAAGCTTTAAAAGGAAAAATATAATTAAATATAAAGCAGCATTATAGAATAATGATATAAAGAAGAAAAATGTTTTTGTACAGCTGTACAATGTGTCTGCATTTTCAGCTGCATGTTATTACAGAGGCAAAAAGTTAAAAAATAAAAATTTATAAAATAAAGCAATTACAGTAAGTTAAGATTAACTTATTATTGAAAAAAGTCTTATAAATGTATTGTAGTCTAAATGTACAGTGTTTATAAGTCTATGGTAATGTACAGTAATATCCTAAGCCTTCATATTAACTCACCACTCACTCACTGACTCATGGAGAGGAACTGCCAAATTGGAAAGCTTCATTCACGATAAATACCTTATACAGGTACACAATTTATTATCTTTTATATTGTATTTTTGCTATACTTTTTCTATATTTAGATTCACACATACATACCATTGCATTACAATTGCCTACAGCATTTAGTAAAGTAACATATGGTACAGGTTTATAGCCTCAAAGCAATAGGCTAGACCAGAGAAATAAGTATGTAGTGGGCTATCACATCCCAGAGGTTTGTGTAAGTACACTCTGTGATATTTACACAAGAACAAAATTAACTGACATATTTCTTAGAATTTACCCTCCATCATGGCTGGGTGCAGTGGTTCACACCTGTAATCCTAGCACTTTAGGAGGCAAAGGCAGACGGATCACTAGAGATCACGAGTTTGAGACCAGCATGGCCAACACGATGAAACCCCGTCTCTACTAAAAATACAAGAATTAGCCAGATGTGGTTGTGGGTGTCTGTAATCCTGGCTACTTGGGAGGCTGAGGCACGAGAATTGCTTGAATCCAGGAAACGGAGGTTGCAGTAAGCTGAGATCGTGCCATTGCACTCCAGCCTGGGCAACAAGAATCAGACTCAGTCTCAAAAAAAAAAAAAGAGAAACGAAAAGAAAGAACTTATCTCTCATCATTAAGCAACACATGACTGCAGTTATAAATTAAATTTTGCATATGTACGTTTTAAAAACCTCTTTTTGAATATCCACCTATTTATAACCTTTTCAAAAACATCCTGCTTTTGCTCTCTCTCTTGAACACAGACAATGACAGCAAGGTCATTGAGAGTCTAAAGAAGAATATCTCCAAGCAGGAGTCACTTTTCAGGGCACATGACCTCAACAACAAGAGTTACACATTCCTGATTTCCTCTAACTATGAATATGTCTAACAGAGGGAGAACTTGTGGAAGTTGCAGCAGAAGTATTTCAAAAGCTTTTCTCTGATGTTTGTGGAGCTGCAGATGTTGATCAACATGTCTGTCAAACTTCAGACTGTTTACAACATTCTAATGACTGTCAACAAAGAAGATGGTGAATCTCCTGAGTATTACAGGTTTCTGAATATTGTAGTCCACTCCACCATCAGACTAAAGCAGAGCTTACATCTGTACTGTACACTGGAGATGATTTCTATTGGCATTTTGTCAATTATATATATTTATAAATTTGAGAAAGGTAATATTTCAAATAAAAACCAATATATTACCTATTGAAGATGCAACATGCATAAATATACATTACTTAATATAAGAAATAAAATATTTTTGTGGTCTTTCTACTCCTTAGCTCAGCTGGGTTCAAGTTTTTGTCTCACGACCAGGAAGAATTAGACACACGGACACTGGAGAGTTTGTAGAGCAGAATTTATTAAGCAAAAGGAAAGCTCTCAGCCGAGAGAGTAGTTCTGAAAGCGGGTTGCCAGTTACCCCCTTCATGGTTGAAGACAGGAATTTTTATGTATATGTATAAGCTGATGAGGCTAGGTTCATTATCTGTAATAAGGTGAAAATTCCTGGCAGCTCCACCCCATCCTTCCAGTGCACATGCGGGCTCTTAGTCTGAGCCTGTCCATATTTATTTATTTCCCTTATGGCTCATGTGCTAAGGAATGAAATTTTCCACTGTGGGCATGTTTAGGAAAGCTTCTTGTGCAAGTTCTCTTATCTGCACCAAGCATCTGGTGTAGTCCAGGCATGGTGTCTCATGCCTGTAATCCCGGCACTTTGGGAGGAGGGGGTCGGCAGATCATGAGGTCAGGAGATCGAGACCATCCTGGCTAACATGGTGAAACCCTGTCTCTACTAAAAATACAAAAAAATTAGCCGGGCATGGTGGCACATACCTGTAGTCCCACCTACTTGGGAGGCTGAGGCTGGAGAATTGCTTGAATCCGGGAGGGGGAGACTACAGTCAGCCTAGATCACACCATAGCACTCCAGCCTGAGTGATAGGGCAAGATTCTGTCTCAAAAAAAAAGAAAACATCTGGTGTAAGACTTGTGGGGTGCGTCAGAGGTTCTCCAGGGACTCTTCGTTTACTGTCTGCCTAAAACAAGTTGTTTAACTCTCCGCAATACTTTATCAATAAAATTGTCTCCTACACATGCCTTTCAATTCCATTACTTTCTTCCTCCACCTTAGCTCCAAAAGAAATCGCTAATCTTAGTTTAAAAATAATCTCCTTTTTAAATTTTTTATTCATGATATATATTCATAACCCATATCCATAATATTTTATTAGTTATTTTAAACTTAAATAGTACTATAACATAGACATTTGTCTGGGGATTTTGTTTTTCACTTGGTATTAAGTTGCTGAGATTCATTCGTATTGTCACATGATATTACACATCTTCCAATTATCTCTGAAATTTCTCTCTTCCTTCCTTAAACCTACTTAAGGCATATTGATCACCAAATACTCTTTAGCTAAATCTCTTGTACATAGTACAATACATATAACTAGTTATATGTACACTAATATATGCATTTCCAAGAACATGGGAAAGTCATACTCATTTTACAAATTCTGTAAATAAAAATAATACTAGCAACTTCTCTGTCTAGTGTGTTCTCTATTCTTTTGTTAGTTGATGATAAAATAGTAGTGAAGATGGAGTAATGGAGTGTGATAATTTGTGCTGATATTTAATATGAAAACATATTTCCTTATTGTTATATAAATAAGTTTGAGACATAAAATGCTGTTTACATATTCAGTGAGAAACCTAATTCTAAGCTTTTGGCTTTTAAATGTTTTCTGTGACCTTTGTTGCATTGTGACAGTTGTAGCAGATATTTCACTCATCATACAGTGTAATTGGCATTCTGCCACAATCACTAAACCCAGCAACAATTGTTAGCTCTAGGGAACTGCCAGAATGGAGTAAAGCTTTTTTAAACTCCATGTAATTAACAGAAATGTTTACACAGGAGAAAAAGTGTTATACTGCACCAAACTTTCCTTTTAAACATTAGTAGTTAGATTTTGAACTTACTCTAAATTTTAATATTTTAACAGTTGTAAAAAGATTCTATGTTAAAAGTATCTTCTTGTTTTATAAACCCTGTCAGCACCTAATCATTTAGCAAGATCATGTAAGTTATATCTATGCACAGAATGACATTTAAGAAAATATTATTATACCCTGCATAAGTGTATATGGAGATGTGAAGGGCCAGAATGATTTAATTAAGTATAATTGGGTCAATATAGAAGTTTAAAGTCATGTATGGAAGAAATTGTTGGTGACAAGACTGACTTTTTCAAATCTGGGTTTGGATTACTGCCTAAGATAAAATGGGCAAAAGCACATTGTAACTGTTCAATTAGGTAGAAATTTCAGGGCACAAAGATTATACTGGATCTCTTCAACCTCATATATCATTCCTATCTTCCTCAATTCCTAGAAAAATAAAAGATATCTGACAGTTCTGATTGTTATCTGAGGTAGGTTGACTACGATTAGACTCAATAAAGAAACTCTGCTCAAAATTTAATAGATGCAACCTACTAAGTAATAAAAGTGCTTCATTATTTAAAAATTCTTCAATTTTGTATAAATTAAAATCTATAGAAGTTAGAAATTATTCACTAAGATTCTAAAGTATTTGAAATGACTATGAACTTTCCAGTGTAATTAAATGTGTCTTCTTTGTTTAAAGAAACATTTCTTATAAAAAGCTTAAATCTGTTTGATTCTATGTAGGTAAAGTATAAAACAATATTTTGTTCAATAAATAGAACTTTATAAATGAGTATGTAATTAATAAGGAAACTTTATTTTTCTTTTTGCTTAAAATAGATGATTATAGTAAGCATTTCTAAATTTAGTTTCCAGTTGAGAATTCTATTTTATATATTTATATACCTGTATCTATCTCTCTACTAATTAATTGATATGATACAGATGTTCTGTTGAGCCAAAATATTTCTATGTGGAGGTAAAGTGAATCTTTATTCATCTCCTAAGATTAATTTCTCTAGTTAATAATTCTATCAAGCATAGACTCAAAACTTGGTCAAAATTGATTGCCTGGTCATAGTTTCCCATATAAATAGCACAATTGTTTGCATTCAGTATATTTTAGAAGGCACTTCTTTGGTTTAGAATCTTAAAGAACATTGAATATAAAATTACATGCCACTGAAAAAAGGTTGCCAACAATGTGAGTTCTCTGTGCTCCCAGTGTAAAGAATACCATTATAGAGGGGATGTCATATTTTAATAGAGAAAATTACCGAGGCAGACACTAAACATTCAAATCATTATGTGTAAAATGCCTGTCTTTTGTCAGAGAAGCAGTAAAGAAATATTAGAGGCCAGTTCTCTTATTTATGTATGTATTCCATCATACATTAATCAATTATCAATTGTCAGGAACTGTTCTACCCTGTCCTCCTTCCAGGAGCATTAACAAAAATTAATTTTTCTGAGTCTATTACCATTTTTGGTAATTTGGAAGCAGCAACAATAATATAGTACAATGCAACATAATACAATATAATATGGTATAATGCAACAGAATAATTTTAAGGAAAGTTTAAATTCAGGGGAGCAAAGAACTTGGATGTTCAGAGGACATCAAGGAATGTAGGGTCAAGTAGGATCCGTTTTGTTGATAGCTGACCAAAGTGAGCGACAGAGAGTAACAGCAATCTATAAGTTAGTGCAGGCATTGCATTGTATGTTTGGAATAGATACTTAGAGAACAGCTCTGTTATTGTTGCTTTCACTCCCTTATATCTGGTTCCAGTATCCTTTGCTGTCTTCAGAGAGAGACTATTTGTAAGAGGAAGCCTAGAATTTCACCGTGCATTGTCATTTTGTCAAGAACTAAGGCAAATTCTACTAGGCTCCTGGAACAGAATGTTAAATCATTAGGAATAATTTATTTGACACACAGAATAAACTACAACTGTATACCAAAAGTCTGGTACACAATATGAGACTATTTTGAGAATGTTTATCCAAGGAAAATAAGACACATTTTTAGATGAGGCTTAATTTTTTCACATTGAATCACTTAAAAATATTCTTAATTCAATGTACTATATCATCTGCAATTTGTGGGCTGGTTAATTTAAAGGGAGTGATCCAGGTTAGGGAAGTTGAGATAGCAGACATTTTTCTAAGAGACTGCAAATTAAAATTATTGGGCTGCAGGAATGGGACCTTGAAGTTGGAATGCTTGAGTTAAGTTTCTTTTTGGCTCTACCAACTACAAACTTGATAATACAGTTAGCTATGATTGGAAATGATACTAAAATCATGTGAAACGGTGCTTGATAAACTTCAGTGTGATTTAAAATGCCCTGGAAAAGATTGTCAAATGTGTCAATCATTGGTCTCTATCACCACAGCTTGCTTCACTAGGTCAAGGTGATTATGGTGCAGTGGGCAGCCATATCAAAATTTGAAGATTAGTTTTTTATGCTATAGTTATTTTTTTTCTCTTTTGGGGAAGCAGATCCATTTTGAATTGTTTAAATATCTACTAAGTCGGCTGCTGAAGGAATTGCTCCTGGGAAAATAGATTTATACTAAAAAATGTAGTAATGTTTCCAGTAGCAAATAATAATAAAGCAAAAAATTATCTGGGATGATTTGTATTTTATGAGTTCTGCATACAAGAAACTCAAAATCTATGACTTGGGAGTATACCTTAGCCTTTTTTTAGATTAAGTTTTCAACCAATATTTAATAGAACATTCTCTATGTTCAATGTACATTATTAGGCATGATGGGAGATATAACAATGAGTCAATCTCATTATTCTTGAGGGTTTTACAATTATGTTATTTTTATTAAGAGCTTGGAAATATGTTCTAGGTTTGAGATTTTGAAGTGATACCTTTCTTCAGTAGCCTAGAGCAGTAAACCACGAATTAAATGCTTGTATCCCCAGGGTAGAGCAGAAAACTATCCATTGTGATACCAAAACAAAATCTCTCTCTCTCTCTCTCTCTCTCTCTCACACACACACACACACACACACACACTTAATAACATGAAGATATTAAGATTTACTAACATTTTATTCATAGATTTATATTGGTGCCCTCTCATATCCTCTCAATAGAATGTGATATATCACTTATGGTAAGCATATAAGGGAAACATTTTCACATTGTTGAGGCATTGACAATAGTGTCCTCATTTATTCACTGGCTTTCAAAATTTTAGACTTGTTATGTTTCTGAGAATTTACAGATATAACATGTAATTACTCTAATTTATAAAATCAGCACAAAATTTATAGAACTTTTCCAATAAAACCATCTTTGAAGATAAGCACGAAAAATAGCAAAGCCAGACAATCTTGATATTTTTATGACTGTATATTGTCAAAATTATAGGATAAAACTACTGAAAATGTATAACATGCTACTAAATAAATGTTTTTAAAATGTTTTATCTTCATAAGATTTAATAGTATTTCAAAATATGAATAAGGTAATAACAAGATTTTTAAGGAAAAATACATTTTATGAAGAGAGAGAATTTTGAATATAGTTACTTAGACTTTTGCTATTTCACTTTGTTGTCTACAATGATATTTGTGTCACTTATAATGGCTCTCTGATATTCACATATTTAATAATTATCAACAAGGGATTTTTCCATTTATTTAAAAATCTTCCAAAGAATGGTGTACTCTAAATATAAAAACAAAAAAGCATTGTATTTTAATTACTCCATAAGAATAATTGAATGGCATTAGGGAGAATAAAAATTTACAAGCTGAACTTTAACCAAAGCCTTGACATAATGGTCAGATTGATTTGGAATGTGATCATCGCAATTCAGGAAGAACAGCTAATCACATACTTTCATTTGGATATATTATCTTTGAAATATGTTTTTTAAGTATGGTAGTCATCAAATAGAATTATGCAAACAAATCTCTGAAGTGTAAAATTTTATACCCAAACTTTAAAAAAATAGTGAAGTATATTTAATCATGTTTTTATTATTTATTAATGAAATCTACATAGGTTTGGAGATAAATTGGAATATGCATACAGAATGATACATGGAGTATAATAAATCACAAATCAAAGCTTTAAAATTCAATAAAATTTTTATGATTGGAAAACAAGCATCTTATACAATAGAAAATACTTAAAAGTTCTATTACTTTCATCTCATCCACCTTAACTTCTCTTTTTGATTATCTTTAATAATGTAAAAATACTTTAACATAGCATTCAAAGTATAGGGTAAAAAGTTTTGAAAAATAAGCAAATAAGTAGCCATATTTTACTGTTGTAGCTTAAGAAATTTTGTGGATTAAAGATAAACGTTTGAAGTCCATTGATTTTTGGTATGAACTTCTTTAGTTTGTGATGATGATTCAATAATGAAAAGTTATTTTCTAGGTTTCAACTAACAGACATGACTACATAAAAACACACAAATTATCAGTATACAGGATTTGGTTTGCTTTTGCGATCATAAACCCTGAAAGTACATACAATATAAAATAAATGTTCAGAAGTGAAACAGACATGCTTCTGAACTAAGTTAGCATGTTTAAGTACAAGCATTAAGAATATAATTGAGAAACTGTTTTCATGCATTGGTACCTATTTTGAATATCGGTAGACAATGATTAAAAGGCACTGCAGCATTCAGTGTGAAATATCACTGTTGAAATAAAGTGATTCTAATATTTGGCTATGTCCTACAGCATATTGAAACACAAAGAGATTTTGGCTAAATTTCTTTATCTTAATGCCACCATAAACTAATTAATATGAATACAAATAGACAGCAATATGCAGAGTATCTGTAAATGTGTAATCTTTGTTTTACATGTAAGATATTTTGACAGATTTTCTTTTCTACATATCTGTATTCCTATATGCAATCTACTGATTTCTTTATGTCGGCTCAAACCTTTAAGATAAGTTAAAGGACAAACAATATATTTTGTTGACTGCATTTATTTCACAAACATTAGTTTGTGTTTTCATTTAATGCCTCTTAAATTACTCATTGATGACATTTTTCTTTTGTGGAAAAGTATCAGAAGTTTTTACATCATTTGCAACAAACTTTTTCTCCAAAGTAAAGGCTGAATAGCTGCTTAGGCAATGTGAGTATCATACAGGGACATTCCCTTGTTATTGGTTAACTGGGGTGAAATAAAGAGTGAAGCAGGGAGAATTTCCCCAGGTAGCTCAGAAAAATCCCAAGAAGAGAAACTTGCTGCAAGTGTGGATGTAAAGTTATAAATACGGTAGAGGCCCATTTCAACTCTACCTAGGTGTGTAGTTATAATATCCATGCAATTTATTTCTCTTTCACTTTAACACTTTTCCAAACCCATGAGAAAGTGACTCTTAATTAGTACAGAAAGGATGTAGGATGAGGTGAAAAAAGTATCTGCTCTGAAGATGTATAGCCTTAAGTTTGAATGCCATTTATTAGCTACAGGGCTTTAAATAACACATTAAACCTCAATAAGTTCCTATTTTATTATCACACCTACTTCTTAGGTTGTATTGTTATGAAAAGTATGTGAAGTCTCTGCACCCCTCAGTGTTGATAAGGATCCTGGATGAATACTTGTCCTCTCCCAAAGAGGAAGACTTATTTATACGCCTATAAAAACACAGATTTTAAAAGAATGCACATTTAAATACGATTAGGACATATATTCAAATATAGATATTGGGAACACATATTCAAATTTTCTATGTCACCAAGAAAAATGTAAATGATGAGAACATACTCTGTTTACTTACTCTCATCCATTGTTCCTGTGAATGTAGAATCGTACAGCCACTGTTGAAGACAGTTTGTCAGTTTCTTAAAAAGGAGACACAATCTTGTCATAATGATCCACCATTTACGCTCTTAGATTCTACCCAATTGAATTGCAAGTTTATGTCCACAAAAAAACTTGAAAGCATATGTTCATCGTAGTTTTACTTATAATATCCCCAAATTGAAAGCAACCAAGATATTCTTCAATAGGTGAATGAATCAAAAAAAGTGTAGTGCATTCATACAAGTGTACTATTCAGTAATAATTTAAAAAAATGACCCACTAGCCCATGAAAAGACACGGAGAAAACTTAACTGTATGTTACTAAGTGAAAGAAACCCATCTGAAAAGTCTACAAACTTTAATATTTTAACAATATGCCATTTTGGAAGAGGCAAAACTCTACAGACCATAACATTTTCATTGACTGCCAGGTGGAAGGGAGCGGGAAAGAGAATTAAATAGGTGAATTAATAAAGTGTATAATGCCATTTTTGGATGTTTTACTGCGGACAGCATTTAGGCTTCACCCCTCCTTCTTCCCCTTCTGCCCCACATCTGGGTACAGTGATAAGAAAATGCAGATGTTTTATCTTTGACATCAGTGAGAATTTCAAACAATGAAATCCTTACTTTTGTGAAATACTCATTCCTGACCCATCGTCTAACCACCATAAAAACTTCAATGCATTTTCCTTACACTTCTCTTTCAAGTCATTTTTTGGCCTGCTTGAGAGCCTACCCTCTCTCCCTAGACAGCCTCACCATGTGAGTAATGAGCCTTTTTATAATCTATCGTTATGTGGATGGCATCATAAGTCTCAACATCCAAACCAAATTTTGGGTAGCAGTGCATTCTGTATTTGAGAAAAGTTCACAGTAATTGTTGCTACAAGTAAGATGTATAGACAATGACCACCACTATTTACAAAAGGTCTTTCTTATTTGTTTGTCTTGTTAAATGGTCTGCTGCCTGATGACAAACATGTTTTCTGAACTACCACTTGATAGCTATCTTGTCTTTTGGGCTGTGCTGCTTTATACTGCATTTTCTAAGTTTTGTCTAGATTCTGTTTTAACTGAAATAAGTTGAAAGTTCAAAAATTGCCATTTAGCAACAGTCTTATAGAGTTTTGGTCCTCCTTAAAAGGGCCTAGCATTGTGTGTCGTGCCCAAGACCTATCTGTGTGTCTTAGATCGAAACAGGTCTACTGGTTTCAGGATAAACCATGACTGAGGCTGGATTCAAGAAAATAACTCTTACTTTGTGACTGCTGGTGACTAAGTCAACTATTGCCATAGGGTTGTCCTAAGCCCTGATAATACTTCGTTGAGTTTCTCTGGAAGAAGAAAAAGCTTGTAAATATGAGGAAGGTAGAGAAGAATTCCCAAAGTCTATTTAGTAAATGCCACAAAGAAAAAGAGAAAAAGTAAAGAAAACTGAACATGAAAATTGTTAAAAAAAAAAAAAATCTAAGCAGAAATCCATAATTTTGCCCAATAGATTATCCAAAGTTTGCTAAAATAATTTATGTAGCAAAAAGAAAATGAGGCACAACAGAATATTGGTAACAATAGGCACCAACAGGCACTATGTTGTATAGCAGACCTCTAGAACTTACCATTTTATTTAACCAAAACTTCATACTGTAAAACTCCTCATTTCCCCCTCCCTCAACCCCCTACTTTGTGTTTCTGTGGGTTTGACTATTTTAGACACTTCAAATAAGTGGAATCATGCAGTATTCATCCTTCGGTGACTGGTTTATTTCACTGGATAATGTCTCCTAGGTTCAGGATAAATCTCATGTTGTGTTCTTACAAGAAAAAAAAAAGTTTGGAACAGGGAAACTTTTGGAGGCTATGAATATTTTTAATTACCTTGATTATGGTTATGATTTCATGGGTTTGTTTATATGTCCAAATTCATTAAGTTGCATACATTAAATGTGTGCAGGTCTTTATATGTCAGTATCTCAATAAAACTTTAAAACAGGATGAAAGAATGCTCACTGTTTTTTTTTTTTTTTTTTTCTCCTCTACAACCCAGGTTCTGAATTAATTTTAATCTGTTAACATTTACCAAATCACAACTTTCATTGCCTTATTTAAAACTGAAGCTCCAGTCACTGTATCTCTGGGGATCTCACAAAATCTAACCAAGGTAACTTCTATAGTATTAGGAGATTTAGTGAACAAAAATAGAGGATAAAATGGTCTGCCTCAATTTAACATGAAAACAATTTCCTTGTTTAAATTTCCCCATGGTCATAGCACCTATTACCTTAAAAAAATGGGCAGGAACCTTCTGACCCAATGAACAATATGTCAAAACAAAATTGAACCTTTGGTGTTTATAAATTGGATTCTTTTAAAAAAGGGGTCAATAGACATTATTTTCTTCCTCTTCCACAGTTAAAATAGGAGTTTTTATGAGTTAATGCAGTCATATATAATTTAAAACAGGGTCTTCAAAGACTGAAATTCATATACAAGACCTATTTAATAGAAGCAGTGATAATCTCCACTACTTTAGCCTGTTCTTAAACTGGGAAAGAATAAAGGGTGCTTTACTGTGGTTTATCACACCTTAATGCTGTGATTTCAACCATTGAGGCCTATACACACAGTGTTTTTAAATGAATGTCTTCATGCAATTATCTCCTGATTAATATTTTGAGATTATAGAGTTGGCTAACATGCTATGAGCAGTGCCTGTTTTAACAATCTCTTAGCTACAGTTTTGCCTTTACTTTCAAAAAGCACCATACACTTTTCCCAGCTACCCTTTGGGCACCTTAACTGCCATACCATCACATACAAATTTTCTGGCAAAATCTTATTCTATTCTGGCTCAACTTTTTACAGCAGCATAGATGTGACATCACACTGATAGTATCCTCCAAAGAAGAGACACATTTGACACTTATTCAAGACACACAAATACTTACAAGGGACCTTACTAAAAGTGGGTTGTCCATTGCTTTATACCTGTTACAAGGCATGATCACCTTGGTTAAATTCCTGAAAAACTATTTGGTAAAATGAAGTCTGTTGCATCCCCCACAGTGTTAAGAAACAGTTATTGACCCTCTCACATTGACCACAACATTAACAACAAGCCCAACACCTTTTAGAGTTTTTTGTTTGTTTGTTTGTTTTTTCATTCTAGAAGCAATGTATTTTTTATTTACAAAATTTAGTCAAGTTCATTTACACTATTACTTGCAAATTGACCCTTGAATGGGGCATCCTATAGCCAAAAGATATTGACTCTGTCCAAATTGCACTTCAACGAGAATTACTATTAGTATCCTTCACAGATTACTTCACTGTGGAGGCTTTAGTAACATTATCTCATGCCTCCAGAAGTCTGTGGATCAATCATTCATGTACCCATAGTCCCTGATATTGTGATGCAAGAAGCTGTTCTTGGCACTATGCTTTATGTCATTATAGAAAAAAAAAAAAAAACGGCTGGCCACTTTGCAAGCTGTCTTGGAAACTGAGTCTCTCAAAGGCCCTGAGACCTTGATCTTTTATACAAGTTACTGACTATGCCTTTGGTTATAGAGAAAGTACCCTGCAAGCTTGGCTTGGCTACCAAGGCCTCCTTGTTATAGGATGTAGCAAAACACAGGCTCTCTGACGTATTTGCTCTGCAGGAAGAGATAATCTCTCCTGTTCTTAGTTCCTTGCCAGATGCCACATGGCTGGAGGAGGGTATCTCTCTCAGAATCCTTGGCTACCTGGGGAGCCCCTTAGGATCAACTGAGTGAACAGTCATATGTACTCATACACTTTAGGGTTGTTATCAGCACTGTCCCACATGATAGAGCTTGCTGGGGAACTGCCATTTTAAACCCTTAACCAGGAGGAATATTAACATACTTGATAAATCTAACTTGGCTGTTGATCATTACTTAACAATTTGTCTCACTTCATGTTTCTTTGCTGACCATTTCTTGGGATTTCGTCTGCTGATGACCTTACTAAATCTCTGTTCTTCTGGGATCAACTGTCTTGGCTGGTGACAAATGGTGAAGCCCCTGCACCAAAACCACAGATTGACATTGCTCTTTAAAGAAAGGGTCTCTATAGCTGTACCACATATATTGAATGGTTGTGGAAACTACTTTTCAAAGCTTATGCACCTAATTCTGATGATGTTACCAAATTGCCTACCAGTGGGCAAAACAATTCACACTATTGTCACTTATTCTGGAATTAACATCAGCATAGCTGGCACATAGTTTTACCTTCTATCCACAGGAATACTGCAGCATTCTTTGAGCCTCGAAGCAGAAAGCCTTTATTCCTCAGAGAAAATTCATGTTGCCCTCACCCTAAACACAAAAAACTTTTCATTGTTTCTCATTCAGGGACATTGGCAGTGGAAAAATCTATTTCATAAAATAAACTTCCACTCCAACACCTCAAATTAGCCTATATGCCCCCCATTCCAATAAATCCTCAATATTGATTTATTCACTCACAATGACTTTATACTTTCTTCACTAATAAAATATGGGCATTCTGTGCTAATTAAATCAATAATTTCTTACAATAACTCTGATAGGTAGAATAGAAATGGCCATATTTGGAGGTTTGGGGCCCAAATACATTGTATTTCAGGCACTGCTGGAACTATATGTGAGGGAATGGTCAGTTGAGTGCATGTGTCATGCAAGGGTTCTATACCACCATAACTATTAAGAGAAGATCTAAAACAGATTTTACTGGAGAAAATTTGAAAATGCAAAAGTGGTAGAGCATATAATATCCCTCTAACTCTTTATATCCTAAAACTTAGGAGCAGCAAAGTATGTAGCTATGGAAGCACCTTGGTTAGTGATGTGACTTTCTTAAAAAGGGGAGTGCCTTGGCAACATAGTTACTGGCACTAACTTTTTTTGTTGTTGAGCAAATTCAGACCAACTATAGCATTAATCAGCTCATCCTATAGCTTTTGAGAACTCTGTGTATATCAACATCTGATTTAACTGATCACCGGGTTGTAAAATGGTGTTTGTGTCTTAATAGAGAAGGCTGTGCAGACTTTCTGAGAGTTAAACATCAATAAGATCCTCAAAATGCTACATCAGATGTAAGAGTTAACATTATGAATCAACGCTGAAACAGTTGTGGGAGGCTATTTTTGGTAGCTCATCCACACCTGTGAAATAGGGAAAGTGAGACTTATTTGCTCCTTCAATGCCAGTCTCCCTCATGGTCTGTCATGTTTATGTTCAACCTATTGAAATTTGTTATCCTCCCTAGTGGAGGATATCCCTCTCAAGGATAAACCAGGCCTTGCTTTTCCATTTTTTTTTTTTTTTTTCTCTAGAGTGTTGAGCCTCACAGGGACCCAGAAGTCTCAAATTCATCATCATAAACAATTTCTGGGGGCAGAAGAAGGCCTCTAGCACCACCAGAAGAAAAGTCAGTGTCTAAACTCATATTTTTCCAGGTCTTCCTGATCTGAGCAATGTGAGCTACCCAATATTCCGTAAGGTTGTATGAATGACCATCCATCTGCTCAAGTCAATGCAATGAAGGTCAGGTGGGGGTGGCGGAAACAAAGAGAGAGAGAGACAGAGAGACTTTCAGTTACCTGAAAGTTCATCCAAGGCAAGAAGGTAGGGTCATATCCAGTACAAAAATAAATACTGTTTAAATTGGGGTTCCGATGAAGGTCATTGCTAGTGAAGCTTATATGGTTTTCAAAAGGTGTAGTCTTTGGGATAACATGGCTCCCACACACGTAAAAATAATTTTCCACTGGGCATTACAGACCCTTATTATAGTTGGTTTTATTATTAATCCAGTGGGCTATAGAGATAATTGTCACAAATATTTGATTTGGCTTTGTCAATCCAAATGTTTTTCTTTAAGTGTGCTCAAGTTATAAGAGAATGTACGGCCCGGCGCAGTGGCTCAGGCCTGTAATCCTAGCACTTTGGGAGCCAAGGTGGGCGGATCACTTGAGGTAAGGAGTTCAAAACCAGTCTTGCCAACATGGTGAAACCCCGTCTTGACTAAAAATACAAAAAAAAAAAAAAAAAAAAAAAAAGAAAGAAAATAGCCAGGCGTGGTGGTGGGCACCTGTAATCCCAGCTCCTTGGGAGGTTGAGGCAGGTGAATCACTTGAACCTAGGAGGCAGAGGTTGCAGCGAGTCGAAGTTGCACCACTGCACTCCAGTCTGGCAACAGAGCAAGACTCCATTTCAAAAAAAAAAGGAATGTACAGGTGCAACATAAAGATTCAGCATATGAATAGGCTGTTTATCTGTTTTCATAGGGAGAAATCTCACGTGGGTGTGTCTTGGTAAATCAATGCCTGTAGATCCATCAGCCTTTTTATGCGGTTAAGATAAGAAGAACAGGTGATATTCAGCCAACTAAGGAATTCAATGTTTGCTCTCAGCGATTATTATGATGCATGGCTGCAGTATGCCATTGTTTTGTCCACTTCAGAGGTGGTCGTTGCAAGACTGTCTCTGCTTCTGAGGAGTGTTTAGCTGCATGTTTACAAAAGTGGCTAAGGCCTTAGTGTCAGGCCTCTGAGCCCAAGCCAAGCCATCGCATCCCCTGTGACTTGCACATATATGCCCAGATGGCCTGAAGTAACTGAAGAATCACAAAAGAAGTGCAAATGCCCTGCCTTGCCTTAACTGATGACATTCCACCACAAAAGAAGTGAAAATGGCTGGTGATATTATCTTGTGAAATTCCTTTTCCTGGCTCATCCTGGCTCAAAAACTCCCCCACTGAGCACCTGGTAACCCCCACTCCTGCCTGCCAGAGAACAACCCCCATTTGACTATAATTTTCCTTTACCTACCCAAATCCTATAAAACGGCCCCACCCTTATCTCTCTTCACCGACTCTCTTTTTGGACTCAGCCCACCTGCACCCAGGTGAAATAAACAGCCATGTTGCTCACACAAAGCCTGTTTGGTGGTCTCTTCACACAGATGCACATGACACTTAGGGGTTAAATTTATTGTTATACCCAGACCGTTTGTTCCCCAAAGAAGACCACCAGAGTCCAGAGTCAAAGCCAAGCGGCAAGGATCTTTACTACAAGTTCGAACTTGGTCCCTCCATTCCACAGCATACAGGAGGGCCTCAAACAATGCGAATGCTTGCTTTTTATAGCCCGATGTAAACAGGATATGTAAAGTTACAGGGAACAAGGTAATTCTCTCGGTTACAGCATTACAATTGGTTAACATTATACATTTAGCATTCCTTATCGGAGATCTCCCAGGTGATGTTTTTCTGAAGTTTGAAAGAAATATGGAGGAATGTGTTTGTGCTGGGCTCAGGAAGTTGGGAGATATATGGGGGATGTGCCTCATTCCTTTCATATCTCATAATTAAAAGCAACTTTTTCTTTACAAAGTAGAAACTTTAGGAATTTGTCCTAGACTATGAGATTTTAAACAAGAGAAGACTATTTTCAGGATAAGATAGTTAGGTTGAAAACAATTATGATTTTTTTAAAGGAGGCACTAGATCTCCATTAAAATCATCTAATATCCCAGTTAGTAACTACTTAGCAAAGTTAGGAAGCCCTGGGTTCCACAGACACAAAGGCTGGACAAGTACCAGTTGGGTCTTGGTGGCAAAAGTTCTAGTCAACAATGAGGTTGGCAACTAATAATATCTGCAATTCCACAGATACTAAAAAAAGTTAGTATACTGCAAAAAAGAGCTTAATTTACTGTTGTCTGGACTGTATTTAAAGGTTCTTGGTCTCAAGATTTCATTCAATTTGGACATGTATCTGTTTGTCTAATATTAAGTTTGTAGTACATTCCCAGATGTACAATATGCTATCTTCAGTTTTCAAAGAGGCTAATTGGTCTTGGGCCAGTTTATTCGTAGTTGGGTCTGAAGGTTCAGCAGTTTATCTTCAATGGAATATCCCTACTTCTACCAATAGTTTATGTGGTACTAGGGTTTGCAGCACCCACTGATGATAGTTGTTGGCATACTAAACCAAATGCAGGGAATCTTCTTTTTGCCTCTTTTTTTTCAGGAGGGTTATAAAAAATAAAACATTGGAAATACCCTTCCCTAAACTAAATGCTAATTACAGCAGTGATAGCATACTCACAAGTCCCAAGGGTCAGTACTGTCTATTCCTCTGCAGTCTACAGAATGTGCCAACAACCACTGGCCTTCAAGGGCCAGGCAGTTATTACACTTGGATAATATATTGAATAGCATCATGGCTTTAATACATTTTTATGTGAAGATTAAGGTCTTTATCTTCTTCTGTCTATGGTACTGTTTTAATTGTGCAGTTTTGGGAGATTTTACGGATACCAAACATTCTTGGCTGAGGATAAGACTGACTTTTGTGGAAGCCAAAGATGTGGGTAACAATGCATATATTCAATCAGCATGTCCAGATGGATGGCCTGGAAGTTTCTCTCTCCTTTTTCTGTGGCTTAACAGAGAGCTGACTCATCAGGTCTAAGTTAGTTCAACAAACAAATAGGTTGGTTTCAAACACTGGGCTCCTGAGTCTTCCCAGTTTTAACAAGGTCAATTCTCTGACTAGGCAATTTCCATTCTTACATGGTTACATGGATAGTCTCTGCTCCCAACAGTAAAAATATATACTGCATTACGTGTATGGAACACCTATCTACTGAAACTTGGCCATGACTTTTTATAGACCATCTGTGCTCAGCCTAAATGTAGGATAATGAGAATTTGGAAGATTAGGTGTGCTTTGTTTGGACTTTTTTTCCTATAAAGTCCTATATTTTTATATCTGCACCCCTTGGTACTACAGGAATGTGCCCATGAACGTTTTACATGAAAGTATAGTAAGGTCTGATAACCTGAGGCAATATCTAAGTCAGGTATATACTGGAAAATTTTTCTCAGTATGGCAATAACTGCTTGCCACTGTTTTTTGGTTGTTGTTGTTTTGTTTTGTTTTTGTTTGTTTGTTTGTTTTTCCAGAAATAAACTCCATGGTTCTCTTATTTAGTCTTTTTCTCTAGTATTTCACACACAGAACAGCTGTTTTAAAAGACGAGTTCACATGTTAAGGTCTTTTATTAGCCCATATTTGGATGTTAGTTTCATAGGCTTTATCCTGTTATTCACTGCCAATCCCTACTATTTGTTTTCTGTATTGTCTAGAGTAGCAGTTCTCTAAAATCTTGGTGGGAACTAATTTTGCATGTCATAAAAGAAACATTTGCAATGTGTAATGTCTTTATCTACAGTTAACATTTATAAATCTAGAATTAACAGATGTTGATTTATAGCTAACATACACTGAGAACTTCTTTTTTGCCAGTTGTATTAAACTCATTACAAGTAACAATTCAGTAAGTCATTCAACAGCTCTATGAGATTTAATAAATAAATGATATTCCTATGGTACATAAAAATCTAGCTAAATAAATTTAAAAGTTTAATGGAAAAGGTTAACATATGATGATAAAAATATTAATGTATATATGTATCTAACCTTTGAAACAGTCCTTTCTAAGTATAAGAATTAAAGAAAGCTATATATATTAAAAAAATAGCATATTTGGACAAATATTTAATAATTCAATATATAATACTACTGTGAAGAAGGTAAATGTTGCACAGGAGAAATCATTGTTATACATATGACAAAGAAATTATATGCTTATCATAAAAATCTCTATTATGTTAAGAAGAGAATTAGGAACATCATAACAGAAAGATATTTAAAATACTTGAATGTCTAACTCATGAGAGATAAAATAAATAAATGTATTGTTAATGATATTAAATAAAAATATTAATCACTTTTTGAGCATTTGCTTTGCCTGACAACACGCTCAGCATTTTACAAATCTCACTGCACTTAATCCTCACTAAAACTTTCTAGGAATTAGAGTCATACAAACTTTATAGATGAGTTAACTGAAGCAGAGAAAGGAGAAGTGATTTGACAAAGGATGTAGAACCAGTAACAGTTGTATTCCATAGCAATAAAAAAGAAAAAACAATTTAACTTTTGCTTTGGCAAATAAATTATCATGCTTTTTTGAGAGTGAAGGGTCTGTATTTTCTTATACTGGTGATGGAAGAGTAAATTGAAAGCATTTTAAAGGTCAGTATGAGATCAAGTGTTAAGGACTTTATCGATATTTACAGTTTTGATCCAATAATCCACTTGAATTAATGTCATTGAATTAAAGAAGAGTTTCAATAATTTTTAACTATATGGGAAAATGTCTGTGAAAAGACAATATATACACATGTATTTATATATATGCTTGTGTGTATGTTCACAAGTATTTATATAACACATAACATAAAATATGTGTATATGTAAATTATATACATATAAATGCAGCATAAATGATTGATTTTTATATAAAATTTATTTCCAATTTTGTTTATAAAATGTAATCACACACATACATAATTAAATGAACATTTCTAAAATATTTTAAGGTTTTCAACTTTGTGAGTATGAATTTATTTGAAAAGTTTACATTCTTAATTTTTTTAAATAATTATTAATATTAGAAAATCTAAAATGACTATAATGGCTTTATTCTCTTGCATTGCATACTAATTTAAAATAATTAAGTTTGCCAAAGCACATGTAACTCTGAAAATTCATATAATTCACAATAAACTTTCACAATTTTTTTTACTGTTTGGCATTAGTGATGCCAATTAATGGCCTCCCTATATCCTAAGACTGTAACTCTGCAGTGCCCTTTTATTCTATGGGCTCATGAACATGACTTGCTGTGGCCAACCACATACTATCAGCAAGCATGACACAGCAGAGGCTTAAGAAGTATGTGCATGTGTTCTCTTGATCCCTACTGCATGACTTGGCTTGCTTCCTCTTGAGTCCCTGCCACAAGCATGAAAATCTGGCAAGAGAACTATAGGAATATGAAGAATACATGGAAGAGAACCCAGTTGTCCCGCCTGAGACCATTCTAGAGCAGCCAGCCATAGCCAAATGTCAACCAACCTAAAATGCATGAAGAAGCCCAGCTGAGTTCTACCAAAAATGGCCCAAATCATCACAACTACTCTTCTCGCCTACAGTCTCAAAAAATATAATGAATTACTTTTTTAAAGTCACTGGGTTTGGGTGGTTTTCTATGCAGCATTATTTTAGTAATAGATAACTGATCTTCCTTGCATGAGAAGTTTATATTGGTCAATACAGCTGATATATTGGATTTTTCTGTTTACAGACATCAGGCAGAGAAACTAAAAATCTAGAATACTGAAGTTAAACAAATGAGAATATTCACATCTAGAATAGATACATCATCTCCTTTTCAAATAACTGGATAGTGTTCATGTTTTTAATTTCCAACACAGTTTTCCATAGCTTATTATATTTGTGTGTATATATATCCCTTTCATAAGTAACATAAATATTATATAAATTATTTGAATTTTTTGATATGTTGCATATTTTAGATTCTGACATAATGCTTTATAGAAGCAAACTTTTTAGTGTTTAAGGTAGAAAATTGGCTCAAAAAACTATACATATCTTTCACAAATTTATGTTGATAAAAGATGGTTACATAATCTCAAGATAAAAACCTGTGAAATCATTTTAAGTCATTGCTAAAACACAGTATCATGGTGAAAAATCAGGATAATATTTAACATAAGATGCAGTTAAAAAAACTTTAAAAGCAACACATGACTGAACGTAAAAGCTTTTAACTTACATCTATACGTGTCAGGACTTATATTATTTGATAACGAAAGCACACAGTCTTGGGTTAATAATATACCATGTACTTTTTGAAGCAGTATTAAAAACTGTATTTTAAGTCACTGACAAGAATCCATAGGCAATAGGAATAGTGTTGCAAATTCATCAAAAATATTGAATCCTGAAACACCTGGAAATATTTAATTCAATCTGTTTTACATTTGATGTAATATGCCTGATGTCACACTGCTGGTTTTTGGCAGAGCTTGAATTACTACTTGGGTCTCTTGGTTACTTATTTAGTGATCCTTGCACTGATCTCTGTTTAGTGATATGTTATTTATATCTAAGAGCTAAACCTAAGGCAATTAAGTAAAATTATGATTATCCCCTTAACAAAGGGCTATGGTCACATCTATATGTTAATGTACCACCAATCAAACAAGAAAATAAATTCTATATGCAGTCAGGTACAATTAGTGTGTATAGCTATGCTCATTTTACTATGATTTGCCTAAAAATCACTTTTTTTCCCCCAAAATGACCACTGTGAGGGGCTATCTCTTCACAGTATTTAACCGCTGAAGAGTGTGCTCCTTTAATATTACTACCCTACTCCTCCCTTAGTTGTCTGTTTATTATAAATGTTTGAATCTATTTGCCCAACATCATTTTATGTAAGGAATAGAATGTTCAATTCATTGAAATATTTGGACACTGGATGGTGATTCTTGTACCATGCGTTTTCAGGGCATGTGTTTTCAGGTGATAGTGAACTGCATGTTTTAATCAGTGGATGAATATATGATTACATCAGTGTCTACTGGGTGCCCTAGTGGCATAAAATTCATCTAGAGTGCCATGTATTATGATTTCTCAATGGCAACTGTTTTCAAAGGTATAATTATGACATTAAATTTACTTTTAATAGAACTTGTGGAGTTGACAAATTCCTAGTCTGTTTCTTTTGAAAAGACACTGCTTTTTTTCCTTTTATTATTGTCTGAGAGAACACTGAATTCTACCTCTACCAATTCCCTACTATTGATCTCTCTTCCTCTACTTTTCCTCAGAGCTTAAAGAGCATCTTAATTACTCACAGCTGCTAATTAACTTTCTAGTTTAGTTCGAGATCCAATTTTCTAAGACTACAAAGGGCAAATGGAATTATTTATAGAATTGTGCATTTGATGAAATGTTGCATTTAAGTTTTTAAAAAAATTATGTGACAAATACTTACACAGTACTTACTATGTGCCAGCCCCTGTTCATGTGCTTAAAAACTGTTAATTGATTTAGTTCTTACAACAACCATATGAAGGAGGTACTGCTTTTATCCTAGTTTTACTGATGTGAAAATTGAGGTATAAAGAGATTAAATAGTTTGCCCAAGATCATGCAACTAATAAAGAGCAGAGCTTGGAGAAATCCAGGCTGTCTATCTCCAGAGACTGAGCTTTTATGCTTTTTCTCAGTGGCCTCTGAAATCTTACTCATCGTACTCAACTTTTGGCCTGTGCGTATTTATCCAGAGTTTCACTTTGCATTGTACTTCAAGGGCTTCAGAAATTAAGATTTTTTTCAAAATTGCTTAGCCAGGTAAATATTTTCATTCGATGCCAATTTTGAAATGGTTATATAATGTATGTTCTTAATTTTCTGTTATAGTTCTTTTTAATGAATGAGCATTTTAATAATTTGCTGCAGATTTTATTTTTGTCTCTACTTGTCATTAAATTGCAATTTATTAATTAGTAGTGTTGGAACATTTGTAGAAGTACAAAAGTTAATAAAGTATAACAGCTGTTTAGAATATTAGAATAATATACTGGTATCACTGTGCAGATTATTAGTAGCATTGGTTGCAATTTAACAGACACACAAAAAAAAATCTTTCTGAAACTTTGACCACTATGGTAAACTCTAAAATTGTCATTGTCAGCATCTTAGAACAAGTGCATTCTGAAGACGACACTGCCTCTGGTAACCATTAATGTTTCTGTATAATAAAAGGTGAATAGAAACTTTCTCATCACTCTTGGAAACTTACGTCTTTTTCAAATAATCTTACATGTATAGGAAGAGAGAAGAGCAAGAGTAAGACAGAGAGAGGAGAGAAATAAAGCAGATACACTCTTTCATATTTATAAAGCAACTATGGTAAGATGAAAATGGTGAATTGATAAAACATCTCACTTTGGTTTTATAGAGTATCTGTCTTAGGACTAGCACCATGGTTATTCAGAAAAGAAGCTTTCCATTTCTTAGTTGAAATAAATTGTATTTTTTTGTGGATGCTCCTTTAGGGATTATGGTAATAGAGACTATAAGTGCTATCATAGGTTACTAGAAGTTACAACTGTATTGGAAGTACGTTATGGCAAGAATATCATAAATATGATAAGAATAATGCAATGTTCTTGATTTACATTTACATAGTATATTGCAAATGTATTCAAATACATTTCACTGAATTTAATGTTGGTTGGGGAAACACTGGAAAAATGTAGAAGTCATTTGGAAATTTAAATGACTATAAACTCTTCCTGATAGGAAGTTGGCATTCTGTTTAGGTTTACCTAGTGAAAATTTCTGTTAAAGTAGAAAGGAAAGAATGAGCAGAAATAGAATTAAATGAAATAATCATTGAGACAGCCAACTTTACCCTGTCTGGAAAGATAATGCATTATTTTTCAATAAAATAAACACAATATCTATCAGATTTATAAAACCATAGCTCTTGAGCATATAAATACAATGTACATTAGTTGCTTTTACTTAAAAAACATTTTTACCCACTTTTTATACTCAAAAATTGTGTTAGTACTCTAGTACTAAATCTTGATGCTTTAGTGTTAGGTAAGAAAAGGATACTTTTACATTACTGTGTTGATACTCAGGGCTATATTAAAAATAGCTTATTAGACATAATTTGGATTCAATTGCAATTATATATGATATATTGTTACATTGTATTTCAATAATTGTCATATGAATCTCCCTATTGACAACTTTGGCATAACATATATACAGAGCTCCAACTTCTTCAAGACAATGGTAATTTATAATTAACAGTATCTTTTAAAAAGAAAACTTTTTTGCTCTATTATTTTAATTGTCATAAAGAATGCATAATATTAGAAGACCAAGAAAAGTATATGAAACTCTGCTTTAATATGTTTAGATTTTGGGGGGAAACAATAAAAAATTTTTAGAAATTGGGTTATTTGATTTTTGTATACTTTTTTTATTAGGTTTTTTTTTAATTGTGGCTTTAAATTTTATTTTTTGTTTTAGGGATTTCTTTTGTTTGGTCTTTTGATAGATGCTGTAAGGATCACATGCTGTAAGCCTACCATTTAGAGTTAATTGAAGCCTACTTTACTCTAAGTGTAAAGTATTGGAAATGGTATAACCCATTTACCTCACATCCGTGTTCTCTTATTTCCATATACATTGTATCTATCCACTAACTTTAAACCACAATGTAGTTATTGATTCAATTAATCTTATGTTTTTAAAGAGATTAAGATGAAAGTGAGAGTATTTTATAGTTTAAACATAAACTATACCATTTCTTGTGCTTGATATTTCTTCCTTTATATTTGACATTCAATCTGCCTTCAATTCCCTTCAACTTGAAGAAATTACTTTAATTTTTTTAGTAGTATATGTTTGCTGCTGATAAATTTCTCCAAGACTTATTTTTTTCTGAAAATATAAGAATTTCAGTCTTGGCTGGGTGCGGTGGCTCAAGCCTGTAATCTCAGCACTTTGGGAGGCCGAGACGGGAGGATCACGAGGTCAGGAGATCGAGACCATCCTGGCTAACACGGTGAAACCCCGTCTCTACTAAAAAATACAAAAAAAAAAAACCGGGCGAGGTGGCAGGCACCTGTAGTCCCAGCTACTTGGGAGGCTGAGGCAGGAGAATGGCGTAAACCTGGGAGGCGGAGCTTGCAGTGAGCTGAGATCCGGCCACTGCACTCCAGCCTGGGCGACAGAGCGAGACTCCGTCTCAAAAAAAAAAAAAAAAAAAAAAAAAAAAATTTCAGTCTTGTATTAGACTGTTCCCATGCTGCTAATAAAGATGTACCTGAGACTAGGTAATTTATAAAGGAAAGAAATTTAATTGATTCACAGTTCTACATGGCTGGGGAGGCCTCACAATCATGGCAGAAGGTGAATGAGGAGCAAAGTCATGTCTTATATGGTGGCAGACAAGATAGTTTCTGCAGGGGAACTCCTATTTATAAAACGATAAGATCTCATGAGACTTATTCACTACCACAAGAACAGTATGGAGAAAATGACCACCGTAATTTAATTATCTCCATCTGGCCCCACTTTTGACATGTAAGGATTTTTACAATTCAAGGTGAGATTTGGGTGAGGACACAGCCAAACCATATCATTCTGCCCCTGCCCCCTCCTAAATCTCATGTCCTCACATTTAAAAACCAATCATGTTTACCCAACAGCCCCCCAAAGTCTTAACTCATTAACTCAAAAGTCCACAGTCCAAAGTCTCATCTGAGACAAGGCAAGTCCCTTCTGCCTATGAGCCTGTAAAATCAAAAGCAAGTGAGGTACTTCCTAGATACAATGGAGTTACAGGCAGTTGGTATGTACACCCATTCCAAATTGGAGAAATTGGCCAAAATGAAGGTGTTGCAGGCCCCATTCATGTCTGAAATCCAGTGGAACAGTCCAACCTTAAAGCTCCAAAATGATCTCTTTTGACTCTTTGTCTCACATTCAGGTCACACTGATGAAAGAGGTGGGTTCCCCTGGTCTTGGATAGCTCTGCCTCTGGACTTGTGATGGGAGGGGCTGCCATGAAGGTTTCTGACATGCTCTGGAGACATTTCCCCCCATTGTCTTGGTGATTAACCTTCGGCCCCTTACTACTTAGGCAAATTGCTATAGCAAGTTTGAATTTCTTCCCAGAAAATGGGTTTTTCTTTTCAATTGTTTCACCAAGCTGCACATTTTTCAAACTTTTATGCTCTTCTTCCCTTGTAAACATAAGTTTCAATTCCAAACCATATATTTGTGAATCCATAAAACTGAATGATTTTAACAGCACCCAAGACATGTCTTGTTAGACTTATTCATTTTCAGGAGAACATTATAGGGGAAATGGCCCCCATGATTCAACTATCTCCACCTGGCCCCACCCTTGACATGTGGGGATTATTACAATTCAAGGTGAGATTTGGGTGGGGACACAACTAAACCATAGGAAATCTTATTTTTAAAACATTTTTAGTTGGGCACAGAATTTGTCATTAGCCATTTATATCAGCATTTTCTATTGTCATTTGAGCTCCATGTCCCTAGTGAAAATTCAATCATCTTTCTTACCGTTTTTCCCATTTGTGTAGTGTTATTTTTTTTTTTTTTTTTTTTGTTCCTTTCAATATCCTCTCCTTTACATCTGTGATTATCACTAACTAGGCTATTATGCCTAGATGTGACTTTCCTTTCTTCTTTTTTTTTTTTTTTTTTCTTATTTCTGCTTGGGGTTAACTGAGCTTATTGAGTTTGTAAACTGATGTTTTTTTAACCATACCTGAAGAAATTTTCTCATTATTTTTTCAGATATATTTCTACCTCAGTTTAACTCTCTTTCTGAGAATCAAATTACATATAAGTTAGATACATTTATATTGCCTTACAGGAGATTGAATCTCTACTTAAAATTATTTTTCTCTTTGTTCTTCAGATCCAGTAATAACTATATATCTATTCAAACTCACTAAAAATGTCTTCTGTCTTCCTGTACTGTTATAGCTGTTTATTGATTTTACTTTTATTTCAGCTACTAGAATTTTTATTTATAAAATTTTATTTTTAATATGTGTGTATATATGTGTGTGTGTGTATATATATATATTTCTTTCTTTTTTTCTTTCTTTTTTTGAGACAGAGTCTTGGTCCATCACCAGGCTGGAGTGCTGTGGCACAATTGCGATTCACTGCAACCTCCACTTCCCAGGTTCAAGCAATTCTCCCACCTCAGCCTCCTGAGTAGCTGGGACTACAGACGAGTGCCACCACGCCCAACTTTTTGTATTTTTAGTAGAGATGGGGTTTCACCATGTTGGCCAGGATGGCCTCGATTTGTTGACCCCATGATCCACCCAACTCGGCCTCCCAAAGTGCTGGGATTACAGACCTTTTGAGACCTTTTCTGATAGATGTGGAGGAAGCAAAAATGCATATTGCTAAGTTTAAAGAAAAGGTCTGAAAAGGCTACATAATGTATCCTTTTATCTATATGACATTCTGGAAAAGGAAAAATCCATATGGATAAATAATAAGATTACTGGTTGCTAGGAGTTGTAGAGAGAAAAAGGAAGGAATAAATAGGTAAAATACAGGAAACTTGGGGACACTGAAACTATTCTGTATGAGACTTTAGTGGTGAATACATGAAATTATGCATTTGTCAAAACCAATAGACCTGTAGAGCAGAGCAAATCCTAATGTGAGCTACGTACTTTAGTTAATAATAGTGTATCAGTATGGGCTCATCAATGTTAACAAATGTACTACAATAACACAAGATCTTAAGAAGGAGTATATTGTGAAAGGGGTAAGGTGGTATGTGGAAAGTCTCTGTATTATATTCTCACTTTTCCTATACATGTAATGCTGCTTTAAAAGAAGAAGTCTATTAATGTGAGAGGATCATTTTCTTCTTTTTTTAGTTTGTATTTTTCTGCAGAGATTCCAAATCTATTTGTTCAAATAAACATTTTTCAAGTCCTTGAGCATATTATAATAGTTATTTTAAATTTATGCTAATCTCTATGCATTATGATATTCCATATTTTTAAACTCTTTGTCTTTGAAAAGGACACATCATAGAGACTCTGGATTTGTTCCTTCTCTGAGGAGTGCTGATTTCTGTGCTAGCGAGTAGTTTACTTGACCTAAATTCTCCACTCCAAATTGTCTTGCTTAATATGGGCAGCAGTTGAAGCTATTCAATTCTTTTAAATTCTGGCTGTAGCTATATTGCCTGGATGATTGGAGTCTCTCCAATGCTCGCATACTTCTGATGTTAAGAAAGGACTAGAGAAATGTTTGAAGGCAGAATATGGGGTTTATTCCCCTTGTTTCAATTTCTTCCTTAGTTTTCTCTCTTAATTTTTAGATTATCTGGCAATCTTAAACTTCATTCTTTGGATCTTCAAACAAGTAATAATGTTGTACTTTCTTCATCTATACATCTTGTATTGCTTGGTTTGGAGAGTGCCTTCAAGTGAAGTGTTGTATACAAATTTTACCCTCTGCAGTTTTCTTTCTGTCACGGTGGAGTCCTTTCTGGTTTCTCCTGCATTAATTTACTCTTAGTCAATTCAAATAGTTGTTTCTATCCATGTCCCGTCCTGCGGGATCGTCAATGTGGACCCTAGAAGAGGGAGTGGGAACTCGGGGGGACAAGAGACACAAGAAATGGAGACAAGACAGTATCCTGATCAAGTCTCATTTATTGGTGGCAGCGTAATGCCTTATATAGACCAGCAGGGGCAGAGGTTGGGCCAGGGCGATGACGGTGGCCCTGCAGTGGGCGTGGCCAGGTAGGTTTCCGTTTCTTCGGTCAGACGTCCTGTTGTGCCTGTGCCATTGGCTGGTAATTTTCCCGGGTGCGGGATGGCGCCTGCACTGTAAGTTGATCATCTTCCCGGGCGTGGGAAGATGGGTGGTGAAGGACCCGGAAGAGCACCATTTTGTACTGGCATATGGGACAGCAGAACAGGGAAGAAAGTAAATCTAGGGAGGAGGCATAAAGTGGAAATGTATAGAGCTCAGGCATCAGTCATCAGTTATTATCGCTATGGCCGGGCCACGCGGCTCCAGACAGGTCCCCCTTTTTTATTATTTCATGATGAGAGATAGCCCCTCGGGAACTGCGCCTGTCTTAGGTTGGGTCAACTCATCCCCACCTTTTAAGCCCATCATGGGATTAGACAGCAGCAGGGGTGGCCCTCCTGTCTTAGGCTCAATTGGGGGTGGTGTCCTCTTACCCATCATTGACTGTCCAGTTCAGCTTACAGGGGAGGTGGTCTTATAAGGGCAGATAAGACTCACCATGTTCAGACATCTCAAGGCGATGATAATGGACATGTATAGGCTTGGCCTGGAAGGCCTCGATTTGTCATCTGATGAATGCCATAAACTTATTAAAGATTATAGGCCCAAGAGTGAGGAAGAGTAGAAGGGTAAGTAAAGGACCCAAAAATGGTAGGAGATAAGGGAGAAGTCCGTGGAGTCCAGTCCAAAGCGGACTGGTCTTTTGGCAGCCAGGTCTTATCTGCATTTTTCTAGTTCTTCTTGTAAGGTCTTTATTTTATTTCTGACGATCCCGGATTTGTTAGCATAAAAACAGCATCTTTCCTGTAAAGCCAAACAGATCCCTCCCTGTTCTGCTGTAAGTCTAGACCTCTTCTATTTTGGAGAACTACTTCAGCTAATGAGTCTACCTGATATTGTAGATCTTGTATAGTACTGGATAAGGTTTGTACATCGGAAATGAATTGATTGGATAATTTAGTATATTGGGTTAGTGAGACTCCTAGGCCTGTAGCTCCTGTTGTAAATGCAGTGGTGATTCCCAGTCCGGCCAACAAGGGAATAAATTGTATGGCCTGCTTTGGTCTATATATAAAATACTCAATAGCGGGGATGGGGATAGGTTCATCTCCAGGGATGATATCAATGTCGGGGAGAAGAGTGGCTACAACACAAAGCCCTGTCCAACTTGTCGGTAGATAAGTATATGCCATGTTGTTTCCACAGAGGAAAACCGAGCCATTTATAGCACACAAGGGGCTGGTGACATTGATTATGGAGGTACAGTTGTTGAATACAACGTAGCCTAGATCGATTTCTTCAGTGCTATTGTAAGAGGGTGAAAAAAGGCAAGAGGAATTAGAAAACTTCATTGGTTGAACTAAGAGGGGAGAAATAATTGGACAGGAGTTATTGACCAAGGACTCACCCGAGTAATTGACATAGGATAATGAAAAATTAGGTATAGCGAGAGGAGTAGGGGGACCCATTTTTAAACCAAGCCAACAATCGTGGGCAAGGCTTGTATTGGACATTTGGAGTAAGTTGTAAGTGGCATTAAGGATATTAAAAGTTTGAGCATCGATCATAAGGTTATCTCTAACCTTAGGCAGGGCCAAAGGGTGATATTGAATTTCAGGATATAGGGCTTTATGAATTTCTTCTAGTTTTTTCTGAACAGTTTTAATTCTTGTGGTGTCTAAAGGACCTCCCCCATCAGAGATATGGATCGGGGCTGTAGTGCTCCAGCAAACAGGCTGTCCTTTTTGGCCGTTACAAGGAGATTGTACAAGTTTATTGGTGGATCCTAATACTTGTACATCACTGGTACTTCCAGTTTGTGTTTTTAATAATGTAGCCGTATAGTATGTTTTATTGCCTGATTTGCATTGTTGATATGAGGTGTAGCAAGAACTGTGTAGAGAGGACTGGAAAGAACTACAGGGGCATTCTTGGAGCGGCCCGCTAGGGGAGGTATCTCTTGGGGTTGACTTACATTTCCATTGTTGGTTTGGCATTAAATAAGCTGTCTTGCCTGAGCAGGTCACTTGGGAGATCCTGTCTGATGGAGGTTCAGATACTTGTCCCCCGCCGCAGTCACAAGGCTGGCCGTGTTGCTTTTGTATTAGTTCTATTGCTCTACGAGGGTCATCAAAACCTGCATAGACTGTCACTATGTTATATAAAAAGATTATTTTCCAAAGGAATCTCATGTTGGGCTTCATTTTCTGAAAAACAAAAGGGAAGAAACTTCTCAGGGAGGATTGTTTTCCCTGGATTGACAATGGTTATGGTTTATTTGTCTTACCAATCTCTCAGGCAGCCATCTGGCTGCGTCATTTTTTTGTGAGAAAATATATACTGAGCCTCTTCCCCAAACTAAAACTGACTCAGGGCCATGCCATGAATTATCCAGTGGATCTTTCCATTTAACCATTGCAAACTGTTTTTGAGATTCAGGATGCCAGAAACGGTCGGCAGCAGATTTTCCGTAACTGTCCAAATTTTAAAAATTAAGGATAAAGAGGGCATGATTAAGTATGTTTCTGGGGGTACCCTTCACGGGTACCAGCTCCCCCCTTTTATTTTTTTGATAGTAGTTTTTAATGACAGATGGGCCCTTTCTACTATACCTTGTCCTTGGGGATTGTAGGGAATGCCTGTGATATGTTTAATTTGTAGGGTGTTGCAGAATTGTAGGAAAGTTTTGGCTATGTAACCAGGGCCGTTGTCTGTCTTAATTTGTTTGGGTATACCTAAGATGGAAAAGCAATGTAATAAATGAGTTATGACATGTTTGGTGGCTTCTCCTGTCTGGAGAGTCACAATAATGAACCCACTATAGGTGTCTATGCACACATGAATATATTTTAGTTGGCCAAATTCTGAGTGATGTGTAACGTCCATTTGCCAAATTTCATTGGGGATGAGTCCTCGAGGGTTAACTCCTAGATGAGGAATGGGCAAATAAGTTATGCAGTTGGCACATTGTTTAACTATTTGTCGGGCTTGTTCTCTAGTAATTTTAAACATAAGTCTTAAGGTCTGGGCGTTTACATGATGTAGGGCATGTGCTTTTTGTGCTTGTTGTAAATTGTCTGTAGTGACTGTGGCTATGGTTTTTGTTGCCATGTCAGCTGTTGAATTACCTTGTACTAAAGGTCCCGGTAATCCTGAATGTGCTCTAATATGTCCAAGGAAAAAGGGAGTAGTCCTTTTTTGAATAAGTTATTGACATTGTAGAAATAAGTTAGCTGTGTCTGAAATATGTTTAATTTGTGGCACGGTCTCTAAGAGGGGTATTGAATGAGCCAGGTAGGCGCTGTCTGTATAAATATTAAGTGGCTGACAAGAGAAAACTGATAATACTGCAATTATAGCTTGTAATTCGACTAGCTGAGCTGATGTGTAAGTTGTTTGGAATTTGACAATTGTATCATTGTAGGTGTAAGCAGCGAGTTCTGTGGAAGATCCATCAGTGAAAATTAGTAATGCGTCATTGAGAGGTTCCTTACTGGTAATATGAGGAAATACAAACGCATGAAGTTTGCAAAATTGAATTAGTTTCTTAGGTGGGTAATGGTTGTCAATTGTGCCAGTGTAAGAAGCGCAAGCAATTGGCCAGGCTTCTGTATTTTGTAACAGCCAATGGATGTGTGATTGAGTGTAGGGCTGTACGATGGTAGAGGGTTCTATTCCAAATTATTTTCTACTGTTTTCTCTTCCCAAGATAATTAGATCAGCTATGGCATCATAATAAGGCAACAAAACCTTTTTGGGGGAGGAGGGCAGGTGTACCCACATAATGGGATTGTTTTGCCAGAATAAACCAGTAGGGGTTATTGCTGTGTTAAAAATAATGAATATTAATGGCTGAGAATAATCAATACTGGTAACAAATTGTGTTGTAATGGCATCTTCTACCCGTTGGAGTGCTGTTAATGCTTCTTTGGAAATGGACCTGGGGGATTTTGGATTAGAGTCTCCTTTCAATATATCGAAAAGAGGTTTTAACTCTCCTGTGGTAAGTTTTAGGTATGGTCGAAGCCAATTTATGTCTCCCAGTAATTTTTGGAAATCATTTAAAGTTTTTAGATGGTCACGGCATATAACGGCCTTTTGATTAATGATTTCGGGTCCATTAATTTGAAAACCAAGATAGGTATATGGATTTTGTAATTTTTTTTTTTTCCGGGGCTATTTGCAGTCCGGCTGTTGTCAACTCTTGTTTGAGTTGGGCAAAGCACTGTAAGACTTGTTTACCAATCTGTCCTGCTATTAAAGTATCATCCATATAGTGTATAATATACATTTGTGTCCATATTTTTCTGACTGGTTCTATAGCAGCAGCTACATATTTTTGACATAAGGTAGGACTATTGGCCATATCCTGAGGTAAGACTTTCCACTGGTAACGTTTCATTGGTTGTTTAAAATTTATAGATGGAAGACTAAAGGCAAACCTTTTCTGATCAGCAGGATGAAGGGGCATTGTAAAGAAGCAATCTTTAAGGTCAATAATGATTTTAAAATATTTTTGAGGAATCGCAACTGGTGAGGGCAGTCCTGGTTGTAAGGCACCCATAAGGACCATAGTGATATTTACGGCTCTTAAATCTTGTAAGAGTCTCCATTTGCCAGACTTTTTCTTAATAACAAAGATAGGTGTATTCCAAGGGGAATTACTTTCTGTAATATGTCCTGCTAGCAGTTGTTCCTGCACTAACTGTTGGGCAGCACTTAGCTTATCATTAAGTAAAGGCCACTGATCAACCCAAATGGGCTCATCTGACTTCCAAGTAATAGGGTCAGTGCACTTTTGGGGTGCAGGTATGTCAGTGGCCTGAGCTAAAAATTTCCAAACCCCTTTTTATTAAGTTGTCCTGAGACTGGTATAGGCTGTCGAATACCATCTTCTTTTTTCCCAAGACCTTTACCAGGGGTGTATCCCTGAGTTATCATTTGTGCAGTAACTATATCATTTGGGCTGCACATTATAATTTTCATTTGGGAGAGCAGATCTCGTCCCCAAAGATTAACAGGTAAGTGAGGGATGATAAATGGCTTAATGAGGCCTGAATTGTTTTCTTTATCTGTCTATGTTAGGTATTTAGAGCTTTGTTTAGGATTACTGCTTTGTCCAATTCCTCTCAGGTGAGTTAAAGTCTCTGTGGTAGGCCAATGAGAGGGCCAATCTTCTTGTTTAATGATGGTTACATCAGCCCCTGTGTCTATTAGTCCTGTAAATGCTTTTCCATCTAACCACAAGGTTAGAGAGGGTTTTTGGTTAGTAATTGGTTGTACCCAATATATATCTGAGGAACCAAAACCTTTTGTATTTCTATTAGAGTGTTGGATATAGTTAGCTGTTTTAACTAATGGCAACAAAATTAACTGTGCTATTCTAACCCCTTGAGGGACAGTAATAATGTTGTTAATAGCTCTGGCCATAATTTTAATTTCTCCTTTATAATCATTATCGATAACTCCAGGGAGGACTTGTAAACCTTTCATGGTGACACTACTTCTTCCCAAGAGTAGCCCAAAAGTGTCAGGAGGTAAAGGCCCATATATTCCTGTATTTAAGGTTTGTGGTCCCATCTCAGGTGTTAATACTGTGTGGGAGGTGGAACTGAGGTCCAGTCCTGCACTTTCTGGGGTTTGCTTTACTAAGTTTTGAAATGGATTGTTGCTGCTGGCTGGAACAAGGCTGACCGCCCCATATGCTTGTTTTGGGGCCTGGGGCTGGCCCCTCACCCCGTTTCCCTGCTGAGACGATAAAGGATTTCCTTGACTATCAGTTTTAGATTTACATTCGTTGGCCCAGTGCCTTCCTCTTTTACACCTTGGGCAAAGGCCTGGAATTTTTGTTTCTGGATTTTTATTTTGATTTTCGTGGCAATCTTTCTCAAAGTGTCCTTTTTTACTGCATTTAAAGCACCCCCCTTTATCTTTGCCTTTGTTATTGAGGAAGTCTCTTACTGTTTGACCGCTAAAGGTGGCGGCCATTGCTAGATCCTGTTGATATGAGGGCCCAATATCTGAACAAAGGCAAATATATCCTGTTAAATCTGTTTTCTTTCGATAAGGTCTGATTGCCGCTTGGCAGGCAGGGTTGGCGTTTTCATATGCCAACTGTTTAACATAATCTACACCCGTTTCTGCATTTCCAAAAATTCTACCTGCCGTAGTCATGAGTCTGTGTACAAAATCTGAGAACGGCTCATCTGGTCCTTGTTTGACTGCCGTGAGTGAGGCCCCTGGGTCTCCTTTAACAGGGAGTTTCCTCCAGGCTTTTGTAGCAGCTGCCTGGATTTGTGAAAACAAGCCAGGATCATATTGCATTTGGGCCTCAGTGTCTGCATAGTTACCTGAACCAGTTAACATATCAAAATCCCAGCCGTTTCCTGCTTGTTGGTTTCTTTTAGCTGTGTCCCTACAATTTTCAAAAAACTCTGACTTCCAAATTAAATGATCTCCCCTGGAGAGAACTGCCCTAACTAAGGTATTCCAATCTGTAGGGGTGAGCCAGTTATCGGCTACTGATTCCACTATTGCGAGAGTATATGGAGCAGTAGCCCCATATTGAGAAGCAGCAGTTTTTAACTCTTTTATGATAGTGAAATCAAACCCAGTATGATGTCTCCAAGCTTGTCCTTGCCATCTGTGGTTTCAGTAACTGGGAAGATGTCTTTGGGGGAGGAGTCTTCTCTATGTTGGCTAGCAACTAACCCCCCTCTTGGGACATGCTGTCTGGGCCGCTGAGGTGGGCGCAGGGAACCCCCCATAACATCCGGGTTAGGTACCTTTTCATTTCCTGTTTTTAATTTTTGGAGCCTAATTATCAATGATTGATGCAACTCCTCAAGTTTAATTTGTTCTTCTAGTTGAGCAATTTTTTGTTTTAATTCTTCTTTGGGATCTACTACTGTCATAACAGTGGGCGCAGAAGCCCCATTACATGTCCCATTATATGGGGGCGGGCGTGAAGTAAAGGGAGGCCAGTCGGGGTTATGATATTTAGCCGCCTCTTCCTCTAAATCATCCCAATTTATGTTTAATTGATCAGGCTTATTAGTTTCTTCCTCTTTTTGAGGTGTTTGTAAAACCGGATATTTTTTGTTTGTTTTTGTGTAATATTTCTTTATCTGTTACAGAAGGAGACTTGACTCCCTCATCATCCCTCTCAAGGGAAATGAGATCCTCCTCCGTATCTTGTGGAGGCTTTGTGAGGTCAGAGCAGGAACTAACCTTTAGAATGTGTTCCGTTTGAGCGACGGCGGCCATGACTTGTGGATCAGCCTCCTTTTTATCTATCAAATCTTTAATGAGATTCCAATAAGAGAAGGCGGTCACAGGAATTTTTTCTGGCCCAAAAGTATTATAATAATCTTGAAAACAATCTCCTACTCTACGCCCATCTTTTAATATCAATAGTTCCCTCCTGTGGGAACCAAGGGCAGGTGTCTTTTACAAAGTCAAAAAATTTAAACAAATCATTACCTTTAACCTTTACTCCTCATGTCTTTAAAGCCTCTTTTAATTGTCCTACATAGATTTGATGTTGGCTTAATTCTTGTCCCATTTCGGGCGCGTCACTTACCTTCGATTCTGACGCAGCAGGTTCCCCCGGTGATCGGAGGAGTTTAGTTTCAGCTTGACGGTCCACCGTTCTTTCGCCTCCTCTTCCTCACAGAATCCCTCGTTTCCAGGCCCCACGTTGAGGTGCCACGTGTCCTGTCCCGCTGGATCATCAATGTGGACCTTAGAAGAGGGAGTGGGAACTCGGGGGGACAAGAGACACAAGAAATGGAGACAAGACAGTATCCTGATCAAGTCTCGTTTATTGGTGGCAGCGTAATGCCTTATATAGACCAGCAGGGGCGGAGGTTGGGCCAGGGCGATGACGGTGGCCCTGCAGTGGGCATGGCCAGGTAGGTTTCCCTTTCTTCCGACGGATGTCATGTTGCACCTGCGCCGTGGGCTGGTAATTTTCCTGGGCGGGATGGCGCCTGCGCTGTAAGTTGATCATCTTCCCGGGCGCGGGAAGATGGGTGGTGAAGAACCCAGAAGAGTGCCATTTTGTACTGGCGTATGGGACAGCAGAACAGGGAAGAAAGTAAATCTAGGGAGGAGGCATAAAGTGGAAATGAATAGAGCTCAGGCATCAGTCGTCAGTTATTATCGCTATGGCCGGGCCACGTGACTCCGGACATATCCAGAATTTGCAATTGTGTTTGGCAAAACACAACTGGTCTCATACAAAATGTACCCTCATTATTGGGAGTAGAAATTTATCACTGGATTTATTAGAGGAGTTTATTATTTGATGACTTTTATTATTAGAATGTTATTATTTTATTATAACTAGTATTAATACAACTTTATTGGCAATCCTTAAAATTTGGCACTCTGAGACCAGACAAGAAATATCAATCTACAAATAATTTTGGGATTAGAAATCCCAAGCAAGATTTTAAAAATGTGGTATATCAAATCTGCCTCACAATTATACATTTTGACCTTGATGTAATTAGGTCAGAGTAACTTCCCTATACCAATAGTATTTTTTAGTGAACTCCCAATTTCAACCCACAAGGTCATATCTGTACACAGGTTAAAACATGAGAAATGGTGTTGATTGAGCCATTAAGAGAGACAGAAAGTATCAGCATATAATTGCTGCCACTAACTTTTGCTCTGAGGGTTTCCTTCCTGCTTTAAAAGTAAGCTCCTGGCATTTGGTCCTTGTAACTCCACAATGAAAAATTTGAACAAGCCATTCTGCACCTGTTCTTTGACAAATATTTTAGGACACTTTCAGGGTCTCTGTAGCTAGTTTTTGAAGTATATTATAGGGTGCAATATGGCAAGGTAGGTAAGGAAAACCAAGAAGATATGTGTTAGTCCTTATGTATTTACAATCTATATGGTAAACTTTGACTACAAACTTAGCCCTAGTTTGACATCATCACATGTTGTCATAAAAATTCCTGTCTCACAGGATACATAAAGAATAATTATAAGCCAGTAAAATTATTAGATTCTTCTGCTCTAGATACAACAAATCATCAAGTATTTTGAGAAAATACCTGTTTCACTATTACTTTTCTACTTGTAACCTTTTCATTGGTATCAAAATTAATAATAAATTTTGTATTAAAAACATAAAATGCTACAACTTTAACACAATTCTTCATTTTGAGGTTGAGTTTAGTTGAATATTATGTTTTCATTTTTATTGTATGTTTTAAATTTTATTTTTTATTGATTCACAGTAATTTTACATATTTGTGGGGTACCCATGCTATTTTGATACATGCATACAATGTGTAATCATCAAATAACCTCAAATATTCATTTTACCTTTGTGTTGGGAACATTTCAAATCTTCTGTTTTAGCTATTTTGAAAATAAATGATTGTTAACTATAGTCACCCTACAGTGCTGTCAAACACTAGAACATATGTGCCAAGAGAAAAGCAGCATCATATAATTGGAGTTTGGAATTTTTTTATTTGCATTTTGGAGAGCTTTTGCCAAATAAGTTAATCAGATATTATATCTGGCAGGAAGCAAATATGGAAGAAAGAAAAATATTTTTAAAGCAATTTTTAAAATAAAAAAGATCAATATATTGTTATAAAATTAAAAAATATAAAAACTACTTTTATTCCATACGAACTAAATAAATTATATAAATACAAAAATGACTAAATAATATTATAATCCACCAAACTTCTTTCCCTTCTTTATTGTAATTGCCACAATAGTGTCAGCTACATATCTCCTTAAAAACACTCACATCAAATATGGGGGTTTCAACTTGGTTAAACCCAATAATTTCCAAAGAAAAATATTACATTCAATTTATTTTATAGTAATGTACTTTGAGTTCCCTGTGATGTTATGACCTTCAACTATAGTCTTATTGCTGTTCCCTATTATCAGTTTGAGGCACTAGATTAAAATATGACCTTTTATAATTACCAAAAGGGATCATCTGTGTTTTCTCAATTTGAGAAGTTATGGGTTCTTTTAACCTTTTGAAGAAAACTTTTATTCATCTAGTGTTATTTAAAAACCCAAATGACTTTTTGAGACCCTTTCAATTCTGAAGAAAGGAGACATTTAAAGAAGAACAAGATAAGTATTAAAATTAAGCATTTAGTAATCAGGGTATGGACTGTTTCCTGTGATGTATTCAAAAGCATGTGAACATTCAGTATTATTGCAAGTTGATGTCAACGCTATTAAGAGAACCAAAAACCCTGAAAATATTTTGAGCTTCTGAATATGACTGAAGAAACCTCTGGAGATATTGCAGTTTGTCCGACAGTGTATAATTTCAAAAATTTTGAAGTTTTACTTTCCACATAAGTTGTCAGAGACTTTGATTTAACATTTATTTATTTAACATTTTCCACAGATTAAGAGCATTAATTAGCAATTAATTAATAAAATGTGAAAAATATTGTCATAGGGAATGCTTGGATTCTGTCTCAAATTAACTGGTGAGTTGAAAGAACTGTGTCCCTACAATAAGGATCATGTATTTGGGTATATTTTATGTTGACTGCAATTTTAAGGCAGAGGACAATTTAAATTTGACAGAAGGGGGCAAATTCCTAAAAATAAGAGAAGGCATATAAGCATATCTTGTAGCTCTGGAAGACAAAATTATATAAGAAATTGCCCGCTACTTTTGCCGATGTATAACAGATGGAAATACACTGTTAGCTATCCTAAATAGTATAGCAAAATAAGATAGTTAAGTGCTACATCAAACATAATTGACAATGCTTTAAAATACATAAATAAAGAAATTAAAAGATTTTGTGAATATTAAAAATAATGGTGAAATAAATATCAGAGTGAAATTAAAGTTAAAAATACCAAATAGTATAAATAATAATATTATGTTGTGATAAGAGATGTAGATTTTGAGGATATTAGAACACACATAATATAATATATATGGAACAATACAGATGATAAATATCTAAAATAAAAATTTTAGAAATGTAAGATTTTGATACATTTGTCTAAGAATTTAAGAAATACGGTATGCAAAAAGAAAATAAATGGAAGGATTTGACAGTATAGCTAACTGATTATTTCCTCTGGTTACTTTCTTAAAGTAACAGAATAATCAACATCATCAAAAACCCATGAGAGATTTATGATAATTCATTTAGATAGTTATAAAACATGCAACAGAATAAAGAGAGAGAAATAGTGAAAGAGTCATCTAGTATTCTAAGGTGTTTCTTTTTGACTATAATCCAACATAATTAACAATAAATCAAAACATAATAGACGTATGTAAAAGATGACAATAGAATTCAATGAAGATAGAAAAACATTATAAAAACCTTTAAGTGAAACAACTGGATCATATGGTAAAGAAAATGTACCTCAACCCTACTTCAGGAAAAATGCTAAAGTTTCTAGAAGAAAATCGAGGAAGAAATCCTCATCACATATGGCAAAGATTATTTAGACAGAATACAACATTAACATTTTAAAATGATAAACTGAACTAACATAAACAGTCAAACCACCTGCTTTTCAAAAGATACAATTTTAAAATAAATGAAAAGACAAGTCACAGCCAGTGATAGACCTTCTCAATACATATATCTGTTAAAAGACTTGTGTTCAGAGTACATGAAGGATTTTTATGACTAAATATCAGTAAGTTAAAAAAACCACGAAAGAATGAAAGACTTGAACCGATACTACAAAAAAATACATTACGAATAAATGTCCAGTGACCAAATGAATGAATGTGTAATATAAATTATATAAGGGAAATGCAATTTAAAAAACAATAAAATATCATCTATCATTCATTAGATGTCAAAAACTAAAAATTCTGATGATAACTGCCTGCACGTGGAGCAACCAGATTTCTCACCAATGTAAAAGTAAGTAGACAATGACAAGACTACTTTGGAAAACAGTTTGGCAGATATGACCCACCAATTGCACTTCTAGGATTAATTTTTAAAATGAAAACATTTGGCCAAACTATACTTATGCATAATTATTTATAAGTTTTATATTTAACAGTTGAAACTGGAAACAACCTAAACAACAAAAATAGCAAAGGAATACATAAGCCATGGTATATTAATATTGTGGGATGCTAATAAGCCATAAATAAAAAAAATATGAACTACTGATACACAAAACTAAGTGTCTGAATTCCAAAAGGAATATGCTGTGTAAAATCTACCAAGATTTTTACTGTAGGATTCTCTTTTTTGAATTTCTGTAAGTAGATTTACTTAACTATGGTAGAAATCTAATCGGTGTTGTTTGAAGTAGAGATTGGGGATGAAGATTTACTACCAAAAGGTAAATGAAAACGTAATGGGTTGATGGAAAAGTATTATAACTTGATATAATATAACCCTGGTAAATAAATTTTTTCAAGCACACTGAGCTGTTACACGTATGTGTGAATTTTATTTTAGGTAAATTGTGCCTCAATAAAGTCAATAAAAATGAACCAAAATGAGTACAACTTCCTGATTGTTAAGAAACCTGTACAGGTAACACAAGACAGCATGTAATATACTAGTATCAAGCAGAATTTATTACCTGAGTATAATTGGGTTACCTATCAGAAATCCATCTATTTATCTATTTCTCTCTCTCCAACAATTAAAAATGAAAATTCATATAATAAACTCTAATGCTATTTGACAAAGATAAGCTTTCTCAATGACTGAGCTATGAAAAATAGGAATAGAAAATTATCTTCCATAAGAGTAAAAAATATTTATTGTAAAAAGCAAAACAATAAAATGATCTGTTACAACCAGAAACGTTTGAAGGTTGCCTCTAGTCACAATAACAGTAAACAGGTCCATCAGTATTATAACAACTTCAGAAAGGCTAAAAACAAACTATCTCATGCTTACATTAACAAAATAATAATTTATGCTAATATTAGAATCATATAACTACAAAATTCAGCAGTCAAAAGTTTTTTAAAAATTAAAGCAATAAATATTTCATAATGTGGTTAGATAATGATGAAATATATATTAAAAACATGTAATGCACTTCTATTACAGGAATAATTATCTTAAAGATAAGGAGGTAACATTGATACCAGTATACTATCAATGGCAAAGCGAAATAATTTCAAGTAATAAACACAAAGTCAAAGGAAAAATAGTTTATAAGATTATATTTAGGTATATAAATGGCACTCAAAATTCTGTAATGTTTCTCCAAGGAGTGTGTGTGAAAGAGGAGAAAAAGACCACAAACACAGTCTCACACACACACACACACACACACTCTCACACACACACAATGGGGTGCTGTTTGGAGGAACATAACAGAATCTTATGACTCTCTAAAATATTATAAACAAAATCCAGATACAATTGACAGAATTCAAATTGCAAACTCTTGACCCTTGTAAAGTGAGTGGCAGCGAAAATCTGTGCTGTTAATTAGCCTTAGGTTTATCTGGGTTGCTTGAAACTGCCATAACCATGTGTGACTGATTCATAATCTCAGGGATCGACTGAATTTATGCTCAGAATTTGGAGTGCCCCTCTCTGTTTAACTTCTACCTGGCATTTTTCCCTTACGTTCCAGCGTCTATAGTTGCCTCAATTTTGTTCTCTAGTACTCCAAAAGTAAGACCGCTGACTTTAAATCCAACTTTTAGCCACCCACATGACATATTCTGGGTTGTAATTTAAGACTAAAAGCCATTTTAAAAAGAAGAAAACACACAAAAATATATCCAGTGACGTTTTCCTTCTTACAGGTTTCAACTTCCTTCCAGTGTCTGCCTCCACTTGATTTCTGTCCAGTGCCCTTAGATAGCTGTTTGTTTGTCTGGAGTTTAGATGTTATCCACAGGATGATTGGTTTGAAAGAAGATTCTTGTTTAATACTAGGGGCAGAAACTTCTTTTTTTAACGTTTCCAGAAAAAAATATTATTTGAGCAAAAGAAAAAAAAGTCTCAGAGTTGCTCTTCTCAAGGAGTATCTTTGTGGCATTCTCTGTATTTCCTGAATTTGAATGTTGGCCTACCTTGCTAGATTGGGGAAGTTCTCTTGGATAATATCCCGCAGAGTGTTTTCCAACTTGGTTCCATTTTCCCCGTCACTTTCAGGTACACCAATCAGGCATAGATTTGGTCTTTTAACATAGTCCCATATTTCTTGGAGGCTTTGTTCATTTCTTTTTACTCTTTTTTTTTTCTCTAAACTTCTCTTCTTGCTTCATTTCATTCATTTGATATTCAATCAATGATACCCTTTCTTCCAGTTAATCGAATCAGCTACTGAAGCTTGTGCATTTGTCACATAGTTCTCGTGCCATGGTTTTCAGCTACATCAGGTCATCTAAGGACTTCTCTACACTGGTTATTCTAGTTAGCCATTCGTTTAATCTTTTTTCAAGGTTTTTAACTTCTTTGTGATGGGTTCGAACTTCCTCTTTCAGCTCGGAGAAGTTTGATTCTCTGAAGACTTCTCTCAACTCATCAAAATCATTCTCCATCCAGCTTTGTTCTGTTGCTGGCAAGGAGCTGAGTTTCTTTGGAAGGGGAGTGGTGCTCTAATTTTTAGAATTTTCAGCTTTTCTGCTCTGTTTTTTCCCCATCTTTGTGGTTTTATCTACCTTTCGAGAAGAGCAACTCCAAAACACATAATTGTCAGATTCACCAAAGTTGAAATGAAGAAGAAAATGTTAAGGGTAGCCAGAGAGAAAGGTCGGGTTACCCACAAAGGGAAGCCCACCAGACTAACAGTGGATCTCTCAGCAGAAACTCTTCAAGCCAGAAGAGAGTCAGGGCCAATATTCAACATTCTTAAAGAAAAGAATTTTCAACCAAGAATTTCATATCCAGCCAAACTAAGCTTCATAAGTGAAGGAGAAATAAAGTCCTTTACAGACAAGCAAATGCTGAGAACTTTTGTCACTGCCAGGCCTGCCCTACAAGAGCTCCTGAAGGAAGCACTAAACATGAAAAGGAATAACCAGTACCAGCCACTGCAAAAACAGGTCAAATTGTAAAGTCCATTGATGCTAGGAAGAAACTGCATCAACTAACAAGCAAAATAACTAGCTAACACCATAATGACAGGATTAAATTCACACATAACAATATTAACCTTGGCCGGGCGCGGTGGCTCAAGCCTGTAATCCCAGCACTTTGGGAGGCCGAGGCGGGTGGATCACGAGGTCAGGAGATCGAGACCAACCTGGCTAACATGGTGAAACCCCGTCTCTACTAAAAATACAAAAAACTAGCCGGGCGTGGTGGCGGGCGCCTGTAGTCCCAGCTACTCGGAGGCTGAGGCGGGAGAATGGCGTGAACCCGGGAGGTGGAGCTTGCAGTGAGCCGAGATCGCGCCACTGCACTGCAGCCTGGGCGACAGAGCGAGACTCCGTCTCAAAAAAAAAAAAAAAAAAAAAAAAAACAATATTAACCTTAAATGTAAATGGGCTAAATACTCCAATTAAAAGACACCGACTGGCAAATTGGAAAAACAGTCAAGACCCATCAGTGTGCTGTATTCAGGAGACCCATCTCACATACATAGACACAGATAGGTTCAAAATAAAGGGACAGAAGAAGATCTATGAAGCAAATAGAAAACAAAAAAGGCAGGGGTAGCAATCCTAGTCTCTGATAAAACAGACTTTAAACCAACAAAGATCAAAAGAGACAAAGAAAGCCATTACATAATGATAAAGGGATCAATTCAACAAGAAGAACTCACTATCCTAAATATATATGCACCCAATACAGGAGCACCCAGATTCATAAAGCAAGTCCTTAGAGACCTACAAAGAGACTTACACTCCCATACAATAATAATGGGAGACTTTAACATACACTGTTAACATTAGACAGATCAACAAAACATAAAGTTAAAAAGGATATCCAAGAATTGAACTCAGCTCTGCACCAAGTGGACCTAATAGACATCTACAGAACTCTCCACCCCAAATCAACAGAATATACATTCTTCTCAGCACTACAGCACACTTATTCCAAAATTAATCACATAATTGAAAGTAAAGCACTCTCCAGCACATGTAAATGAACAAAAATCACAACAAACTGTCTCTCAGACCACATATAAATCAAATTAGAACTGAGAATTAAGAAGCTCACTCAAAATTGCACCACTACATGGAAACTGGACACTGAACAACTCCTCCTGAATGATTACTGGATACATAGTGCTCCTGAATGATTACTGGGTACATAATGAAATGAAGGCAGAAATAAAGATTTTCTCTGAAACCAATGAGAACAAAGACACAACGTATCAGAATCTCTGGGACACATTTAAAACAGAGTGCAGAGGGAAATTTATAGCACTAAATACCCACAAGAGAAAGCAGGAATGATCTAAAATTGACACCCTAATATCACAATTTAAAGAACTAGAGAAGCAAGAGCAAACACATTCAAAAGCTAGCAGAAGGCAAGAAATAACTAAGATCAGAGCAGAACTGAAGGAGATAGAGACACAAAAACCCTTCAAAAAATCAATGAATCCTGGAGCTGGTTTTTTGAAAAGATCAACAAAATTGATAGACTGCTAGCAAAACTAATAAAGAAGAAAAGAGAGAAGGATCAAATAGATGCAATAAAAAATGATAAAGGGGATATCACCACCAATCCCACAGAAATACAAACTACCATCAGAGAATATGATAAACACTTCTTTGCAAATAAACTAGAAAATCTAGAAGAAATGGATACATTCCTGGAAACATACACCCTCCCAAGACTAAACCAGGAAGAAGTTGAATCCCTGAATAGACCAATAACAGGCTCTGAAATTGAGGCAATAATTAATAGCCTACCAACCAAAAAAAGTCCAGGACCAGATGGATTCACAGCCAGATTCTACCAGAGGTACAAGGAGGAGCGTTGGTACCATTCCTTCTGAAACTATTCCAATCAATAGAAAAAGAGGGAATCCTCCCTAAATCATTTTATGAGGCCAGTATCATCCTGATACCAAAGCCTGACAGAGACACAACAAAAAAGAGAATTTTAGACCAATATCCCTGGTGAACATCGATGCAAAACTCCTCAATAAAATACTGGCAAACCAAATCCAGCAGCACATCAAAAAGCTTATCCACCATGATCAAGTGGGCTTCATCCCTGGGATGCAAGGCTGGTTCAACATACACAAATCAATAAAAATAATCCATCATATAAACAGAACCAAAGACAAAAACCACATGATTATCTCAATAGATGCACACAAGGTCTTTGACAAAATTCAACAGCCCTTCATATTAAAAACTCTCAATAAATTCAGTATTGATGGGACGTATCTCAAAATAATAAGAGCTATTTATGACAAATCCACAGCCAATATCATACTGAATAGGTAAAAACTGGAAGTATTCCCTTTGAAAACTGGCACAAGACAGGGATGCCCTCTCTCACCACTCCTATTCAACATAGTGTTGGAAGTTCTGGCCAGGGCAATCAGGCATGATAAATAAATAAATGGTATTCAATTAGAAAAAGAGGAAGTAAAATTGTCCCTGTTTGCAGATGACATGATTGTATATTTAGAAAACCCCATCGTCTCAGCCCCAAATCTCCTTAAACTGATAAGCAACTTCAGCAAAGTCTCAGGATACAATATCAATGTGCAAAAATCAGAAGCATTCTTATACAACAATAACAGGCAAACAAAGAGCCAAATCATGAGTGAACGCACATTTACAATTGCTTCAAAGAGAATAAAATACCTAGGAATCCAACTTACAAGGGATGGGAAAGACCTCTTTAAGGAGAACTACAAACCACTGCTCAGTGAAATAAAAGAAGACACAAACAAATGGAAGAACATTCCATGTTCATGGATAGGAAAAATAAATATCATGAAAATGGCCACACTGCCCAAGGTAATTTATAGATTCATTGCCATCCCCAGCAAGCTACAAATGACTTTCTTCACAGAATTGGAAAAAAACTACTTTAAAGTTCATATGGAACCAAAAAAGAGCCCACATTACCAAGACAATCCTAAGCTAAAAGAACAAAGCTGGAGGCATCACACTACCTGACATATCTATACAAGGCTACAGTAACCAAAACAGCATGGTACTGGTACCAAAACAGAGATATAGACCAAATGAACAGAACAGAGCCCTCAGAAATAGTACTACACATCTACAACTATCTGGTCTTTGACAAACCTGACAAAAACAAGAAACAGGGAAAGGATTCCCTATTTAATAAATGCTGTCGGGAAAACAGGCTAGCCATAAGTAGAAAGCTGAAACTGGATCCCTTCCTTACATCTTAAACAAAAATTAATTCAAGATGGATTAAAGACTTAAATGTTAGACCTAAAGCCATAAAAATCCTAGAAGGAAACCTAGACAATACCATTCAGGACACAGGCATGGGCAAGGACTTCATGTCTAAAACACCAAAAGCAACGGCAACAAAAGCCAAAATTGACACATGGGATCTAATTAAACTAAAGAGGTTCTGCACAGCAAAAGAAACTACCATCAGAGTGAACAGGCAGCCTACAGAATGGGAGAAAATTTTTGCAATCTACTCATCTGACAAACGGTTAATATCCAGAATCTACAAATAACTCAAACAAACTTACGAGAAAATAACAAACAACCGCATCAAAAAGTGGGCAAAGAATATGAACAGACACTTCTCAAAAGAAGACATTTATGCAGCCAACATACACGTGAAACAAATGCTCATCATCACTGGCCATCAGAGAAATGCAAATCAAAACCACAATGAGATACCATCTCACACCAGTTAGAATGGCAATCATTAAAAAGTCAGGAAACAACAGGTGCTGGAGAGAATGTGGAGAAATAGGAACACTTTTACACTGTTGGTGGGACTGTAAACTAGTTCAACCGTTGTGGAAGACAGTGCAGCAATTCCTCGAGGATCTAGAATAAGAAATACCATTTGACTCAGCAATCCCATTATTGTGTATATACCCAAAGGATTATAAATCATGCTGCTATAAAGACACATGTAGTTGTATGTTTATTGCAGCACTATTCACAATAGCAAAGACTTGGAACCAACCCAAATGTCCATCAATGATAGACTGGATTAAGAAAATGTGGCACATATACACCATGGAATACTATGCAGCCATAAAAAAGGATGAGTTCATGTCCTTTTTAGGGACACCGGATGAAGCTGCAAACCATCATTCTGAGCAAACTGTCTCAAGGACAGGAAACCAAACACTGCATGTTCTCACTCACAGGTGGGAATTGAACAATGAGAACACTTGGACACAGGGTAGGGAGTATCACATACCGGGACCTGTCGTGGGGTGGGGGGAGTGGGGAGGGGTAGCATTAGGAGATATACCTAATGTAAATGATAAGTTAATGGGTGCAGCACACCAACATGGCACACGTATACATATGTAACAAACCTGCATGTTGTGCACATGTACCCTAGAACTTAAAGTATAATTAAAACAAAGAAAAAAAAAAAAGAATAATCTTAGCTATATGTTTTTGTAGGTGTTTTTCATTAATTTGGAAAAGTTCTCCTCTATAGTTCACTGACTTTTGTCATGAATGGGTGTTGAATTATGGTTTTCTTTATCTTAGAATTTACTGATTTTCTCTTTATTCCTGAAAGATATTTTCACTGCATATAGGATCTGGGTTGACAGTTATTTCCTTTCATCATTTAAAGAGTGTCATGCCATTTCCTTCTAGCCTCCATGGTTTCTGATGAGAAATCCTCTGTAATTCAACTTATTTTTTTCTACTAAAGGTAAGCTGTCATTTTTCTCTTGCTGCTTTCAAAATTTTTTCTTTGTTTTTAGTTTTCAGAAGTTTGACTATTAAGTGCATTGGTGTGGATTTCGTTAGGTTTTTTCTGTTTGGGTTTTGTTCTGGTTTTTGAAACTATAGGTTTATGTCTCTTTCAAATGTGTGAAATTTTCAGCTGCGATTTCTTCCTATGCTTTATTGTCCCTGATCTTTTTCTCCTCTCCTTTAAGAACTTGGGTGACACAAAAGTTAGTTTTTTGTTTGTTTGTTTGTGGTTTTTTTTTTTTTTTTGGTTGTAGTCCCAAAGGTCCGAGTCTCACTGTTAATTTTGTTGTTGTTGTTGGCGGCAGGGCCGGGGGTAGGGGAAGTGAAAGGTGGTACTATGTTATGAGACTCTGGATCTTATGTAAAATTTTAATTTTAGCTGCCTTCTTTTGATAGCACATTGGTAGCAGGTAGAGAGTTCTGCTTTGTTAATGCTGAGTGCAGGTGGAATTCCTGGTTCCCTACTCAGCTTCCATTGACATTATAAGTGATGGGCTCATCAGTATTTCTGGCACAGTGTGAGTACTGCTCTCCATGAAGACTTCACTGATACCTCCCTGACTGGAAGATACCTTGTTACTATTTCCCACATGGTCTCCACTGACTCCACAGTGAGGGGCTTCGTTACACATTTGGATGACAGTCCTGACTTCCTAGTTGATTTTCTCAGATAACGCCTTTGCTTGGGAGGTAGTGTGAGGAGTGGTTTTTGAAATGTGGCGTGGTTGGAAATCTAGGCTCAACACTTGACATTTTATGGTGAAATTGGGTGTAGGACCAATGTCAGTTCTGTGGGCTTTGGCTGCTAGAAAGCAATTATGGTCTAAAGTTATGTATCTTGTTAGATCACCTGTTTTCTGTTCTTTTGGCTGGAAAGAGTAGACTTATGTTTAGGTAGCTGTGTGTGTGTGTGTGTGTGTGTGTGTGTGTGTGTGTGTAGCTATTATTGTTCCAGGTTACTAGCTTCTCCAGCATTTATTCTATGATATAGCAGTAAAAAGAAAACTCACAGGCTTCTCTGCTATGCCCATCTTCAGATTTTAAAGCTCCTAGCTAGTCTTATTTTCTTTACCTTTCAAAACACTACTACATCTCCCTAGCAACAGAGTTAGGCACTGGGATATTTTGAGAGTGAAAAAACGCACTGCCACTGTAAAATTAGCCTAGCATGTAGGCACTGGGATATTTTGAGAGTAAAAAAACGCAACTGCCACTGTAAAATTAGCCTGGCATGTACACACAAATACATACATACAGCCACTCTAATAATGTAGAATAATAGAAAATAGTGTCAATGCTAATCAATACAGGAATGTATGTTTCTAAAAGTATGACACATTTCACAAAAGGCAGCCACAGGGAGGTAATGGACCCCTTAAAACCATGACTAAAAGGTTTTAGAATTGACTTGAAAGGATTCCAAAGGTGTTACTAAGAGAGAAAAAGTGGGATTCAGAATAGTGTGCATACTTCCCATTTTTTAAAAACCATGACATAAAATGAACCTTGTATATGTAGATGAGCATCCATCTTTGTATGTTTATGTGTGTATATACATATTTATGTTTTGAAGTGTTAAGATGGGTTAAGGAACAGGTGTAGGGAAAGTGATGACTTGCTTGAGAGGACAGTGACAGAAATGGGAGAGATGAATAAAAATATAAAGATAAAACTACAATTAAAAGAAATCCATTTTATATATGATCATATTTTTGTATTTTTACAAAATTGAAGGGGTGCATAAACCTGCAACCATGAAGGCTTAAAGATAATGATATCATCATTCTCTGCCTGAGGTACTATTTCTTAATACTATCATTTAAAAGAAATGAATATTAGTTATTTTTTTCTCTCCTATTAATTCCTTAACTTTTTTCTCAGTCCAATTAGTGACAAGACAAATACAGTCATTTGTCACTTAATGATGGGTATACAATCTGAGGAATGCATCCTTAGGTGATTTTGTCATTGTGCATACATCATAGAGTGTACTTACACAAACCTAGATGATATAGTCTGTCACACATCTAGGCTATCTTGTACAATCCATTGCTCTTAGTCTACAAACCTGTTCCACGTGTACTGCATGGAATATTGAAGCAATTTTAATAAAATTTGTGTTTGTGTATCTAAATATGTATAAACATAGAAAAGATACAATGAAAATACAATACAAAAGATGAAAAAAGGTACTACTTTATAGAACACCTACTACGAATGGAGCTTGCAGGACTAGAAGCTGCTCAAGGTGGGTCAGTGAGTGAGTGGGGAGTGAATGTGAAGGCCTAGCACATTGCTATGCACTACTTCATTTTGCTTACACCAAATTTATTTTTTTAAAATTGCTTCTCCAATAGTAAATTAACCTTAGCTTACTTTAATTTTTTTTCTTTATAAACTTGTTTTCTTTAACTTTTTTCTTTTCTCTTTTTATTTTATTTTATTTTTTTTTGAGACAATCTCACCCTGTTGTCGAGGCTGGGATGAAGTGGCATGATCATGGCTCACTGCAACCTCCACCTCCTGGTTTCAAGCGATCCTCCTATCTCAGGCTGGGATCACAGGCACGCAACACCACGCCTGGCTAATTTTTGTGTTTTTTATTTTTATTTATTGATTTACTTACTTATTTTTAATTTTTGTTTTTGAGATGGAGTCTTGTTCTGTCAAGAGTCTCACTCTGTTGCCCAGGCTGGAGTACAGTGGCATGATCTCAGCTAACTGCAACCTCCACCTCACAAGTTCAAGCGATTCTCCTGTCTCAGTCTCCCCAGTAGCTGGGATTACAGGCACGTGTCACCATGCCTGGCTATTTTTTCTATGCTTAGTGGAGATGCGGTTTCACCATGTTGGCCAGGCTGGTCTCAAACTCCTGACCACAAAAGGTCTGCCAGCCTCAGCCTCCCAAAGTGCTGGGATTACAGGCATGAACTACCAAGTCTGGCCTTTTTTGTGTTCTTTAGTAGAGACAGGGTTGAGCCATGTTGCCCAGGCCAGTCTTGAATTCCTGAGCTCAAGTCATCTACCCACCTCAGCATCCCAAAGTGCTGGGATTATAGGCATGAGTGAGTCACCGTGCCTGGCCTTTTTTTTTTTTTTTTTTGCTCTACTTTTTTGGCTCTGTTATAATAATACTTCACTTAAAACACAAATACATTGTACAGCTGTACTAAAATACTTCATTTCTTTATATTCTTATTTTATAAGCTTTTGTCTATTTCTAAATTTTTATTTCTTTTTAATTTTAAACTTTGTTGTTAAAAACTAAGACTCAAACACATCTTAGTCCAGGACTACACAGTATCAAGATAATCAATATCGCTGTCTTCTAATTCCACTTCTTGTCACACTGGAAAGTCTTCAGGGCCAATAATATGCATGAAGCTATCATGTCCTATGATAACGATGCCTTCTTCTAGAATACCTCCCAAAGGACCTGCCTGAGGCTGTTTTAAGTTAACTTAAAAAAAAAAAAAATAAGTACAAGGAATACCCTCTAAAATAAAAGTATAAATTATGGCAAATATATAAACCAACAACATAGTTTCATTATCATTGTCAAGCACTATAAATTGTACATAATTGTATGTGCTATATATTTTATAGGACTGGTATGAAAGGAGGTTTGTTTACAACAGCATGATCACAAATAGGAGTGATGCATTGTGTTAAGACCTTATGGCTGTTACAGTATCAATAGGTGATAGGAATTTTCCAGCTCCATTACAATTTTAGTGACCACCACAGTATATACAATCTGTTGTTGACCGAAAAATCATTATGCGGTGCATTCCTGTATAAAGAAACGTCTCTATGGACTCCCTCTGGGCACGAATGTATATATTTTTCTCCAAGTCACCCTCTAAAACTAAAATTCAGGCTTTGTTCATTTCTCATTTGCATAGTTATATGTTAAGAACTTTTGCGCCAATTCTGTGACACACAAGGTCACAAAAGTGACCTAGAGAAAAAAAAATATATACTCTTGACCTCTACCACAATCTCTATACTCTAAAACCTCTTAAATATCTCATGAAATACATGGAAAAAAATCCAATTACTTGCCATGAAATAGGAGACCTTTCATGGTGTTATTCTTGTTTATTTAAGTCCTAAATTTATCATAGATTTAAATAAACACTACATACACTTGTTGGATAAAACTTACCACACTTAAATGTAGTTTTAAACAAATATTCAGATTTGTGCATTAGGCCCAAAGAATGATGGGTCCCAGTGGCTGGAAAGGAGTGTGGAGAGCAGGGAAAAAAGAGAGGACGGTTAATGGGTACCAGGATTTAGTCAGATAGAATGAATACCTAGTGTTTGGTAGCACAATAGACTATGGTTAACGATCATTCATTGTATATTTTTAAATAACTAATAGAGTGGAATTACAGTGTTCCTAACACAAAGAAATGATAATACTTGAGGTGACGGATACTCCAATTATCCTGATTTGGTTGTTACACATTTTTTTCTTGTATCAAAATTTCACAAATACCCCATAACTACATAAAACTATTACACATCCATAATAATTACAAATAAATATATATAATTGATAATACAAAACACATCTTTCTCATTTTGCATCTCTTTTGACTCTGACAATAACTTTTTAGCAAGTTAAAACCAATAACTAGTTGAAACAAATAATTCTACCATCACACTTTCTTTCCTTCATTGCTTACTGCCAATTTACTTGTGGCTTCGTTTCTCACCTGTGACAAAATTTTCATTTTCAAATAATTTATTTTGTTTCTTTGAATTGTTTGACATGGTGATTAAATTTTAAAGTTAATACATTGAGTTTGCCTTTTTAATACTGAGTTTTATTTCACATGTATATTTTTGTTTCCCCACCATTTCCATGTCTGATTACCACTATTGTTATGTCCTATCATAACACTCCACATATACTTAAAACCAAGCAAAGGGTGGAGTTCCATCTTTAAAAACTAAACAGGCATTTTGGACAACACATTCTTGTCAGTGGAATCTGGACATTTATCAAACATGGTAGGGAAAGTTCTCACTCTGCATTATAAATAGGACAGCCAGATATCAACTGTTAACAGAAATAAAATAGGAGAGAAAATTTTTGACAAATTGTTTGAATTATTTTCTTAAAAGAGACTTCCTCCACTGCCAACGATCTTGAATAGACTCCTGGTCAGTCATCTGGAAGCAGTTCTTCACATAATTGATGAACTTGGCTTCCACTTTGGGAAGGAAACCACCTTTTTCTATACTTGCTTGCATTTTTGCTTTAATGTCTTCTACAGAACTAGGTTATTTTGGTGTTTCAGGAGTTTTTGCCTGGTTTTTTTTTTGTAGGATTTTTGTCCTTTTGATTTTGGTGTTGATGATGGTTTTTGAGTCTTTTCTATTCTGATTTGAATTTTGTGCATTTTTGGCTGGAGTATCTCATATAGATTTTTTCACTGGTGCTTTTTCTTCTGTTTCCTCCTCATCAAAATCATCATCACCTTCTTCGTCATCATCAGCTTCATCATCATCTTCATCAGTAGCAAGTTTTATTTTTTTCTGTGGAAACTTGCTACCACCTCCAGGGGCAGAAAGCTTTCCAGATGTACTTAAGAGTTTCACATCCTCCTCCTCATCATCTTCTGACTCTGCATTTTCCTTCCCAGCTACTAGGCGATGTCCACTAACATGCACTGGCCCTGAACCACACTTCAACCGTAAGAGCACTAGTGGTGTTATTTCAAAGCCCCCAAGGGAAACTATTGGCTGTACAGACATCGTCAAAGTTGCCAGCGCTACTTTAATTGGACTGCCTCCATAATTCATTGCCTCTGCTTCAACAATGTGCAATTCATCCTTTGCACCAGACCTTAAACTCACCGTTCTTAAAGATAACTGGTGCACATTTTCATCATTATCCACCTTAAAGTGATAATCTTTGTAAGCCTTTAATTCACTACTGAAAAGATAATTCTGGGGCCTCGGGGGGACATGTCCATGTCCCTCGAATCTTCCATCGGGTGGCGGCATGCACTTAGGTGGGGGAGAAGGCGGGTGGAGATAAACGACCATGGCTCAAGAGAACAGCCACTCAGGACAGAATCACGTCAGGGACATTGAGTTTTTAATATCGCATATTTCAGTCTTATATGAGCTTATAAAAATTTATTTTTTAAATTGTTTTCTTCCAAGGGTCTGAATTAGTTCTAAGAAATGTGTGAACAATGTTGTCCTTTTACATCAAAGCAGAAGAATTTCAATTGTTTAAATACGTGCTTTCAGCTCTAATTACTCATTAGAGAAAATCAGTTAAAAATGTGTGGTTTTAATATTTATGTTAAAGAACAAAATCAAAACTTTCCCTAATATATGGATTAACCGATTGGTATAATTAACCAGTAATGAATGTAAAATTACTCTGTGGCATATCTCATTACGGTGTTACTCTAAATTTAAATTTATAATTTAAATTTATAATTATATATATGCATATATAAAATGAAAGAATTGCATGTAAATCACTTACAAAAAAAGAAGACTTTATGAAATGAGGTTAAAAAAATCCAAAGATAAAACAAGCTACTCCCTTTGGAAAGCTGACACCTTTCATATGATTTTATTAAATTTTGACCCATTTAAGTCATACAAAATAGTGGACTCATATTAAATGAAGCACAAATAAAGAAATATACAAACAACAGTTTTATCTAAGGGATATGTCAAATCACCTAGAAATTATATTACCCTTTTGCAAGCACTATCCTAAATAATTTGAGAACAGAGATGACATTTAAAAGTAAAGAAGAAAATGGGAAGAGAAGGTTGTAGGAGGAAAGATGTATTTCCTTTGCTGATATTTAACACTATCATTTTTCTGAATTATTCTTGATATTTCACACATTTTACTCATGATTCCCTGAGCTCCTCTAGAGCACAGTTTTTTTTAAACGTAGGGCTACTTACTTTTGAGGACAAATTGTACCTTGCTGTTCTTTAATAAATTCAACCTTTTATTCTTGATCCTATCCCTCATATATAAGCAGATAGCACCACCTGTCTTATAAGCAGGTGCCTTTATAGCTTGGATTTCTGTAAATATGCTGCTAAAAGTAGAATTAATTTCTTAGATTAAATGAAGCAGGAAAGAATTTGAATATCTAGCATTTAGAAAAAGTAAACTATTGAGAATTAAAATTACATACTCTTTAGATATTTACATTATATATTTTGAATTTTTAAAGAACATCAAAAGCTATGCAAACTCTTAACATTGATAGTATAAATATCTTTCATATCTTGAACCTACAAATTCAAGAGTCTAGCTATACTCTGTTATTCTTTAAGCAAAATAGTCACATTTATTACTTTGCTTCTTTTAGGGTTTTTCCTTTAGCCACATATATCCATATCAATTATTTAAAGCATGTGTATTACTTTAAAATTTGTTGTGATTCCTTAGATTTCATGTTTGCCTATATAACATGCAAAATCATACACTGACATTGTATTGTAAGCGAGAGCTTTATCTTATTCTCTTTTATATAATTTGTATTTAAAGAAGTATAGATATTTTAATTAAAATTAGTCTACTTTAATATCCATAATCTTATCTGTATTGTATGAAATTTACTGAAGAAAAGCTAAAACCAAGTAATTGGCCATTTTTACCTATTTGAGATTTCAGAAAGTCATGCTTTCTAAAACTTAGTAGGACTTTGGTAAAACAAACCAAAACTATAGATTAAGACTTTGTCTAGCTGAACTGGATTAAAGAAAAATACAACTATTTGTATTGGTACATCTTCAGTATTCACAAGGAGAGAAAGCATAATAGAAAGTAAAAAGAAAAATTAAAATAAACTAATGTTATCACCTATTTAATGTTACATAGTAATATTGTTGATGAATAAATATTTCTATAAAGTATTAGAAATTAAGATTCCAGCATATAGCTAGAATAATCACTTTGAGTAATACATATCTATGTGTATATCAGGCACAATTTTTTTAAAAAAAATCTAAAGATATTAAAAATAAAGTGTCCCTTAATTTATACTCAAATACTTTTGGGAAAAAATAGAAAAGTCTTCTTTTTTCTTAAATGATTGCTTGTCTTTAAACTTTTTATTTTATAAGTTAATTTCCTAGGCATACTAAAACTTTTTAGTAGTATACATTGCATTAAGTCTTACAAGTGTGTGCAACAAAACTAGTGGATTTCTAGATTCCATTTTCAAGACTTGAATGCTATGCTTAGTAGTGTAATGACACTCTAGACATCTGGTGTTGTTTTCTCTAAAGCATAGGGACAATGGGCAAAACAAAACTAACAATTTTGTGAGAATGTAATTGTATTACCATTATTTTACATAAAGGTATATTTTAAACCGTAATATACCACAAGAAAGGTTTTAAACTTCTATCCACTATTTTGATTGTTAATTTCATTGAAATTTGTAACATTTGCAAAACTTATCAATTTGAAAATATGTTCATGTACTTACAATTGCATTAAATTATAAATTAAGTAATACTTCAACATTTGAGTTATAATATCATTCAAATGAAAATTGTGAAGAAAGCAAAGCCACCTGAATTACCGTGTATATTAATATGTGAATAAAAATACATAAGCACAAATACTCAAAAAGAATAACATACTAAAATAATTTCATACAATACTGCAGTTTTAAATTGTATGTTTGCTGATTCATTAAAGGAACTTTTGAATAAATATACAAAAATCACTAGCATTCCTTTATACCAACAACAGTCAAGCTGCGAATCAAATCAGGAATGCAATCCCATTCATAGTAGCCACAAAAAGAATCAAATACCTAAGAATACAGCTAGCTAGGAAGGTAAAAGTTCTCTACAATGAGAATTACAAGACACTGTCCAAAGAAATCAGAGATGAAGCAAACAAATGAGAAACATTCCATGCTCATGGATACGAATAATCAATATAAATAAAATGGCTCTACTGCCCAAAGCATATTACAGATTCAATGCTATCCCTATCAAATTACCAATAACATTCTTCACAAAACTAAACAGAAAAAAACTATTTTAAAATTCATATGGAACCAGAAAAAGAGCCCAAATAGGCAAGGCGATCCTAAGCAAAAAGGATAAAGCTGACAGCATTATGTTACCCAACTTCAAACTATACTGCAGGGCTACAGTAACCAAAACAGCATTGTACTGGTACAAAAACAGACACATAGACCAATACAACCAAATAAGAGCCCAGAAATAATTCTGAACACCTACAGTCATCAGATCTTTGACAAAGCTAACAAAAACAATAGGCCAGTTATCCCAGCACCATTAAAAAAATGTGATGTGATTAGTGCTCAACATCACTAATCATCAGAGAAATGCAAATAAAAACCAAATTGAGATATTGCCCCACAGCTGTTAGAATAGCTATTATCAAAAAGAGGAAAAGTCTTGGAGAAGATTGGAGAAAAAGGAATCCTTGTCACTGTAGATGAGAATGCACAATCATTATGGAAAACTGTATTAAAGTTCTTTAAAAATTAAGAACAGAAGTACCTTGTGATCTAGCAATTCCACTTCTGGGTATATATCCAAAAAGGGGGAAAAAAATCACATTCTTGAAGAGTTATTTGCACTCTCCTGTTCATTGCAACATTATTCACAATAGCTAAAATATAGAAACAAGCTATGTGTCATACAACAAATGAATGGATAAAGAACACCATGCATTATTATTTGGCCTTAAAAAAGGAAATACTGCCATTTGCCAACAACATGGAGAAACCCATAGAACATTATATTAGGTGAAATCAGCTAGACATAGAAAGAGAGAGATAGCATGATCTCATTTGCATGTAAAATCTAAAAAAGTGTTAAATGCGTAAGTAATAGAGAGTAGAATTTGGGTTGTTAGGGCCTGGGATGTGGCAGAAAACACAAGATATTGGTCAAAGGGTCAAAGAAACTTTCAATTATAAAATGAATGAGTTCTGGAGGCCTAACCTACAGTGTAATAACTATAGTTAATACTGTATTGTATACTTAAAATATGCTAAGAGAGTATATCTCAAGTGTTTTTACCCCCCAATGCCCAAACATATGCTAAGAGAGTATATCTCAAGTGTTCTTACCCCCCAATGCCCAAACATACACATACATAAAAAATAGTAATTATTTAATTCATGGATATGTTAATTAACTTTATTATGTTAATCATTTTGCAATGTATATGTATACGAAAACATTATGTTATACATCATAAATACATTCAATGTTTATTTTTCAATCATACCTCAGTAATACTGGGAAAAAAGCACTCCAGAAGAAAACAATGGGGGAAAAAAAAGAAATTGCTGATATGTTTTTCCATTAAAAAAAATCCAACAATGAATAAATTTGCTAAGCAAAAAATAAAATATTCATTCTGTGGCATACCTGTTGGCTTTTTGTTGGCCTTTGGTGAAATGTCTATTCAGGTCCTTTGCTATTTTTAAATCAGTTTTTTTTTTTTTTTTTTTTTTTTTTTTTTTTATGTTTTACTTATTTTTTTTGGCTATTCAGTTTTTGAGTACCTTGTATATTTTTGATATTAACTCTTATCAGATATATAGTTTACAAATAGCTTCTTCCCATTCTGAAGGTTGCTTTTTCATTTTATTAACTGTTTTCTGTGCAATAGTTTTTGAGTTTGATGTAAGCCCATTGACTAATTTTGCTTTTGTTCCTTGCACTACTGGTGTCATACAAAAAAATCAGTATCAAGATCAGTATCAGGGAGCCTTTTCCATATGTCTTCCAGGGCTATTATGATTTCAAGTCTTTAATTCATTTTTAGTTGATTTTTGGATGTGGTGTAAAATAAGGTTCCAGTTTTATTCTTTTGCATGTGGACATCCAGTTGTCCAAACACTATTTCTTGAAGTGACAGGATAGTCAGCCTTTTCAGCACCTTTGTAAATAATTAGTTGACCATATGCGTGAGTTTATTTCTAAATGCTCTATTTTGTTTCATTCATCTATGTGCCTGTTTTTATGCCAGTAATACATTGTTTTGATTACCATAGCTTTAAAGTAGAGTTTCAAATCAAGAAATGTGATGCTCCCAGCTTTATTCTATTTGCCTAAAGATTGATTTTCCTGTTTGGATTTTTTTTTTGTGGTTCCAAATTAATTTTAGGATTATTTTATTTTGTTTTGTGAAAAAATGCCATGGGAATTCTGAAAGGGATTGCATTTAATCTGTAGATTTCTTTGGGTAGTATGTCTTGTAGATTTTAGTGTACGGATCTTTTATTTCCTTGATTAAATATATTTCTAAATATTGTGTTGCATTTTATGCTGTTTGCAATGGGATTGTTTTCCTTATCCCTCAGAGAAGTCACTAGTAGTGTATAGAAATACAACTGATTTTTGCACACTGATTTCGTATTCTGCAACTTTATTGAATTATTTTATTAGTTCAAGCAGATTTTATTATGGAGTCTTTAAAGGAGTCTATACATAAGATCAGGTCATCTGCAAATGGATATAACTTTACCTTTGCCTTGCTCTTTTTGATGTCTGTTACTTATTTTTCTCACCTAATTTCTTTGGCTAGATTGTCTTGTTGAATAAAAATGGTTACAGTGGGCATCCTTGTCTTGTTTGGGATCTTAGAGGAAAACTTTTCAGAGAAGTTTTCACTGTTAAGTATGATGTCAGCTGTGTGCTTGTCATATATGGCCTTTACTGTGTTGAGGTACATTTACATTCCTTCAGTAGCTAATTTGTTGATAACTTTTATTATGAAAGGATGTTAAATTTGCACATTGAGATGATCATAGAATGTTTATTCTTCAATATTTTAATGTAGTCTACCACATTTACTGATTTGCATATGTTAAACCATGTTTGCATCCTGGGGATAAATCCCACCTGATCTTTGTGGATGATCCTGTTAACGTGCTACTGAATTCACTTTATAGTATTTGTTGAGAATTTTTGCATCCGTGTTCATCAATGATATACATCTGTAATTTTCTTTTCTTGTAGTTTCCTTGTCTGGCTTTATTATCAGGTTAATGCTAGCCTTGAAAAATAAGTTTGAAGGTATTCCCTCCTTTTCAATTGTTTGAGAATTAATATCTATTTATTTAAATAGTTGGTAGACTTCATCAGTGAAGCCATCTGGTCCTGGGCTCTACTTTGTTGAGAGATTTTTTCATTACTGATTCTATCTCCTCCGTTACTATTGGTCTATTCAGATTTCCTACTTCATTATGATTTGATTTAGTCTGGCTAGGTTAAATGGGTCTAGGAATTCATTCATTTCTACTAGGCTATCCAATTTTATGTGTATTGTTCACAGCAGTTGCCTATGATTCCTTGTATTTCTGTGGTATCAGTCATGATATCTCCTCTTTCACTTCTGATTTTATTTGAGATTTTTCAATTTTTTTCTTAGTTTAGCTAAAAGTTTGCCATTTTGTTTATATTTTTAAACACCAATTTGTTGTTTCACTGACAGTTTATATTGTCTTTTTAGTCTCCATTTATTTCTGTTCTTATATTGATCATTTTCTTCCTTCTGCTAACTTTGAGCTTAGTTTTGTTCTCCTTTTTTTTTTTTTTTTTTTTTTGTTTCTTGCTATGTAAATCTAGGTTTTTCATTTTTTTGAGTTCTTTCTTTTTTCTTCACTTAGGTGTTTTTCACCATGAACCTCGCTTTTATTAATATAACTGCTTTTCCTGCACCCCATAAGTTGTGGTATGTTGTGTTTCCATTTTCATTTGTCTCAAGACTTCTGTTTATTTCCATTTTGATTTCTTCTTTGACACATTAGTCTTTTGAAGCATGTGGTTTAATTTCCACATATTTGCTTATTTTTCAATTTTCTCTCTGTTATTGATTTCCAGTTTCATACCATTGTATTCAGAAAGATGTTTGATATGATTTCAATATTCTCGGATTTCATAAGACTTGTTTTGTGGCCTAACATACAATCTATCTGGGAAAATATTGTTTTGCTTTTGGATAGAATATTCTATATGTGCCTGTTAGGTTTATTTGGTCTGTGGTGTAGGGTAAGTCAAATGTTTTCTATTGATTTTCTGTCTGGATGATCTATCTATTGTTGAAAGTAGGGTATTGAAATTTTCTATTATTTATTGTATTGCTTTGAGTCTGCTATTGATGCTCCCATTTTCTATCTCACTTGTATTCTGCAGCTCAGAAATTTGTTTGCTTCTTCTTTATGTTTTCTTTTTTCTGTTGAACTTCTCATTTTGTTCCTTCATTGTGTTCCAGGTTTTGTTAAATTGTTCATCTGTGTTCCCTTGTAGCTCACTGAACTTCTTTAGACCTATTATTTTAAATTATTTGTGATGCAATTTGTGAATCTTCATTTCTTTTTTCTTTTTTCTTTTTTTCTTGTTTTCTTGTTCTTTATTTTATTTATTTTTTTTTTTTTTGAGATGGAGTCTTGCTCTGTTGCCCAGGCTGGAGTACAATGGCATGATTTTGGCTCACTGCAAACTCTGCCTCCCATATTCAAATGATTCTTCTGCCTCAGCCTCCTGGGTAGCTGGTATTATAGGCATCTGCCACCAGGCCCGGCTAATTTTTGCATTTTTAGTAGAGAGGGGATTTCACCATGTTGGCCAGGCTGGTCTTGAACTCCTGACCCCATGATCTAAAAACACCCACCTTAGCCTCCCAAAGTGCTGGGATTACAGGCGTGAGCCACCGTTCCTGGCCGAATCTTCATTTCTCTGGTGTCAGTTATTAGAAGTTTACTGTGTTCTTTTGCTGGTGTCATGTTTTCCTGATTCTTCCTGATCATCGCCTTGCATAGGTATCTGCACATTGGAAGAAGCAGTCACCTCTTCCTGACTTACAGACTGGGGTTGGTAAAGAAAGACCTCCAACTGCAGAAGTTGAGAGGCATGCTGGAAAGTGCTATGGCACCTCACACCATGTGTGGAGGGATGTGGTTGCTTCCAGGTCTGGAGGAACATGGTGCCTTTGTCAGTTCAAGTAACTGATGTTTATGATGTTGGCAACTGTGAGGTCCTTGTTGGTGAGAGCTATGGAGGGTCTATAGGGAATGTGAGGGCTACTGGAGTCAGCAGCAGTCAAACCTTGGACAAGACTTCACTTGTTACATGTATTCCAAATTCCCCTGATCTAATAAGAGTGCCATTATGATTCTCCATATCCTTCATTATTAATGGCCCGCATCCAAGAGACCTCCAAATATTTGAAGATTTCTCTTCCCTCAGTACATATTTATCTCAGTTGTACACTTGCATTGGTGCTGCAGGACTTTTCCACTTGGGATTCCAGCACTTGAAGAGTCTGGCTCAAAATACATTCTCAGTACTAAAAACTAGGAAAGAAGTGCTGACTTTTTTACAGTGATATCCCTCAGCCTCCTGGTCATCCATTTTTGCTTTCATTAAATGATTGAAAATGAGTAAGTCCCTTTTGCTTAATGCCCAATCATTTTTTCCCTGAGGTGCCAATTTCTATAATTAGGGATACCATTTCTGTTATTTGCTATGGGTGAGGCTCCCCATGTGCCCTTTTGACCTTTCCACACATCACTAACTGCATCCAGTTGACTGTCAATACTTAAATACCATTGTTTCGGAGTCCTACCATCCTGCTGGATGTCAACAAGCCTAGTTCCCTAATGGCCTCTCATACTGTCAAACATGGCTTAAACATTTCCTGATGCCCCCTCACTAACATATTCTTAGTACACTTGGTAAATGGTGTATCATCTGATATTCCCTTGTAACATAATTTGACACATTTAAAGCCCTTATACAAAATTGCCATTCCAGTAAGCCTAATTTCTGAGTATTTTAACCCATTGCTTCACAGTGTGCAATGGTAATTCTGACATTTCAGTGTCGCTTAGAGTAGGCTATTGATTTGTCCCTGTTTCTACAAGTCATCCTAGTAGCAAGTTTACCTCGTGTCCTGGAGTCTTTTTCAAGTATTTCAGGTCAATGCTCCAAAATCAATAAATTCTCTAATCACCAAAGGACTTCAAAATTCAGTCCCTCACACTCTTGTTTTCTGGTGGTACATGCTAGTTAGGTCTTTCAGATCCTTTGATTTTTTAAATTTTTTAAAGTCTCTTTTCTCTCTCTCTGTCTCTCTGTCTCTCTCTGTCTCTCTCTCGCTCTCTCTCTCTCTTTTTCATATCTTCAGCAGATGTAACTTAATTCTATAGTAGTAGTGGGAAGTGGGAGCAGATCCTGATTGGAGAAAGAGCGTTACAGTCCTGAAACAGAGGGAACTTTGCAACATCTCAAACAAGAAATGTGTGCCAATGCAAAATGTGGATGAGTGGGACATTTCTGCAGGACCAGTAAGTTCAGAGGAATCTGAATATACAAAATTTCCAAAAACAAAACAAAACAAAACAAAATCAAAGCAGATATTCCTATCACATGGGTTAAGGTCACATTATTTCCCAGTCAAAAACCAGACTTTTCTATAGCATGCCAGGCTTCTCTGGGGCTCAACTATTCTGACAATGAAATCCTCTGCTTGGTCCTCAGCTTTGTTTGCATTCCCACTGCTGCACATGGGAGCCTCGTTGCAAACTGTCCATAAGATTGGCCTTTAAGGATCGGTGCAATGGCTCATGCCTGTAATCTCAGCACTTTCGAAGGCCCAGGTGGGAGAATCACTTGAGCCTAGGAATTAGAAACCAGCCTGGGTAACATAGTGAGACTCTGTCTCTACAAAATGTTAAAAAATTAGCCAGGCGTGGTGGTGCATGTCTCTAGTTCCAGTTACTTGGGGGCGGGGGACTGAGGTGGGAGGATCAATTGAGCCCACGAGGTCAAGGCTGCAGTGAGCCATGATCCTGCCACTGCACTCTAGCATGGGGGACAAAGTGAGACACTGCCTCAAAATAAGAAAAAAAAAGACTGGCTTTTGTAATTTAAAAACAAGATTTTAACTCTCCCATTCTCTAAATCTACAAATAATAATAATAAATTAACAATAACTGGCACTTTTTACGAACTTACTCTATTCTAAGCATTTCTCTAAGCACTTTTTTTTTTTTTTTTTTTTTGAGATGGAGTCTTGCTCTGTCGCTCATGGTGGAGTGCAGTGGCGCGATCTCGGCTCATTGCAACCTCTGCCTCCTGGGTTCAAGCGATTCTCCTGCCTCAGCCTCCCGACTAGCTGAGACTACAAGCAAGCGCCACCATACCCAGCTAATTTTTGTATTCTTGCTAGAGACATGATTTCGCTTTGTTGGCGAGGCTGGTCTCCAACTCCTGAGCTCAGGTGATCTGCCCACTTCTGCCTCCCAAAGTGCTGGGAGTACAGGCATGAGCCACCATGTCCTGCCTCTAAGTACTTTTAATGTAGAAAAAGTTATTCTGACAAAAAAGAGATTACTTTATTGTGTACATCCTGGTCATGTTCCAGAGAATAACTCTGATTGATCAGCTTACACCTACTGTTCATGTCTGGACTAAGCAACTATGTCCAGAGTTTCCTCAGGATATAACTGCTCCTTGTTGCTGCCACATGATTGGACTTTGAGTGTGAGATGGAGAGGACAAAGAGTCTTTAAAGGAAAAGACTGATAATGGATAAATGTAATTTTAGACTTCCAATTATTTATTAATAAAAGAAGAACAAAGGACAAATAAGATGGCTAATAATTATGTTTACACATTTTAACTACTCAAAATAGTAGATTGCAGTTTCTGCCATTAAAGTAATGACCAAAATGCAATTACTTTTGCACCAATCTAATAAATACATTCTAATTTGAATTCATTAAGATTCTAATTATTCAGAAGCAATAGGGTTAAATAATATTACATATATTAAAGAGGAATCATAAATTCTGAGAACGTTTATATTTTTAACACATAACTACCATTTAATGCAGTTATCAATAATAAATAAACGACATATATTCCTTAGAGTGTATTTTCTAAAATATCCTAATTGATAACTTTGTTTTCAGTGAACAAGCATAAGAATTACATATTTTCATTAGTGAGTCTATAAACACACACACAGAGGCATGTACAAAGACTTTTTAACAATTTTAAATTTATTCAACAATTCAGAATTCAGATTTAAGAATGTTTGAGAGGTTTTCATGGAGTCTTCAACGTACATTTATTTATAAACCAAACAGAACATTTGAAGTACTAAAGGATTCTGTCAATTTGGAAAGAGTTTGAATCTTTCTATGTCATTATTGATTAGAACAATTTTAGCAGCTGCTAAAATTTTACCTTCTTCCTTTATCATCCTCATTTATGTATCCATAATATGGCTCCAATATTTATACATAAACTTGATGAGCTAATGCAAGTGATCATTGGATATGGCTTTCAAATTAAAAAGTAATTATCTTATTTCTTACTTTTCTATCTATAGTAGTTCCATCGTGACATTTTGATACCAAAATCATTTCAAGAAAAACACAAATGAAAATTTGTGGATATTATATGTAGTCAATATAATTTAGGTTTACTGTTGAGTTATTTCTTTGATCTGTTAATTGGAAGCAGTAGACACACTGAGTTTAATGTATAACTCTGAACACTATTGGTCAATTCACTAACCTGGATATGTGATAGAATAGCACATTCCTCTCTCCTTTTATTTTTATATCTGTATCTCTATATATACAGCTATACACCAAGACATACATGAACACATACAGAGAATATGTGGCACAATGACACTTTTAAACTGTAATATATATATTATAACTTCCTCAATCTATATCAACTACTGCCTTGAAAATGATTGAAGTTTAATTCATTTATTGTAGATCATCTTAGAATGCAAACAAGTGAAGTGTAAAGGCCATCAATGTGAGTCACTTTCTGTAACTGTTATTAATAATAAGTAAATGACTTATACTCTCAGTTCCATGAGAGATAACTCAATGAAGTCATGTAGGCAGTAAGGCAAACATTGTACTAACCCTTCAAGAATTTTGGACAATAATATGAGTGGAGGACATACATAAACCAACAAAATTCAGCTTTGCTTCTGATTTGTAAATGAAGTTCAAAAATACAATTTTGAAATTTAGGAGAGATGGTAAATATGCTAAAATATGTGGACATTTGACCACATCACCTAGTGCCTTATTTTCTAAGCGTCCAGCATTGAACCGAAAGTGCTGAAGTGAGTTAGATAGAAATATCTGATGTCAGTCAAAGGGAAGAGCCTGATTGCTCAGCCATCCTTTACAATCTCCCATTGAACCAGGGAGAGGTGAAACGATGTATATAGCAAAGTTATGAAGATTGATGGCACCCGCTGCTTCCAAATGTACCCTATCTGCATGCAAACCACTTGACACATGAACTGATAGAAAACAAAGAGTGTTTGCCCAGGAATAGTGCTTCAGCAAGCTTAATTTCCATAGCCATTTGCACAGCAAAAGCAAGATCTAATAGGTCCCAGAGAAATCAGCAAAGCCATGATAAGAATTCAAAGCCACAAACTAAATAAAAAGAGATTATTAGCTACATTGCAGTAGGCAAACAGTAAAGACTTAAGTGATCAATACTTGACAAGAGACATGCCACAGACTTCATGTATAGGTCAGGCTCACACACCGTTTTTCAAATAAATCGACTGACTTTTGGACAAGACACATAAAATGTCACTTTTTATCTCTCAGTTGATATTTTCCTCCAAGAGGGAAAAAACCTATCTATTCACCTCCCTAAGAGATTTGATCGAAAAGATAGTCACTCCTGATATAAGGTTTAAAGGGGAAAACTGCAATCAAGTGGAAATTTTTGTCAGTACCTTAATCTCTGATTTGTAGAAGGTTTTGCTTTGGGATATTTGGTACGTCTGAGGATTGCCACCAAAGAGCCCTTCTGTTCTTTAATGGCTGCACTAAATCTTAACAAACGTGAGCATGAAAACTATTGTGCTGCACTTGTGAGACATATATCAAAGTTATATTTTTTAAAGCTTGGGAAGGCAGTTGAATCATGCATGCTCTTTATGGTGCTCTGATCAGGCTGATAAAGGCAGTTCAGCTTCAATAAATGCTTTTTAAGTGAATGTTTTGGAAAGTGAATAGGAAATTCAAAGCTCAAACTGTTGCCAAACTGCTCCCACAGCACTTTGATCACTTTGTTTCTGACATTTCATTGAAAATGTCTTGTTTTTATTAAAATGTTGGCATCTAGAGACCGAGAAAGTTAACTGTAGTCACCAAAAATATAATATACAGTAAATCATGGGATGACATGACTTATTAAGTACTTTGTACACATTCCTTAAAAAGAAAAATATTTCCCTGTGGGGTCACACACAGCATTGCACTTGTCTGAGAAAAAGTTCATATTGTTAAAAGAAAGACAAGTACAGAAGATAAATCAAATACTAGCACTTTGCCTCAGGCAAAAGGATAAGAAGTTATATAGCTCTACTATCAAAAAAATTAGTAATTTTATTATATAAATATTTGAAAAAATATAGAGACAAATGTTGAAATAAGCCTGATGCATTTGTATGTTATCTTTAAATTATGATCACAGAATGTATCTTTAATTTCAAGGACAGAGAGGATAAGATATTATGACCCTCTCATATTTTACATGCTGGGAGAATGTTTTAATAATTAGGGAATGCACATTTCTCTGATCACAAATGTCACAGTTCTAACTGTGTGGCTTCTGCAACTGAAGTGTTGGAGTTAATCTGAAGAGTGGGGTGTATGTGCAAACCAAAAATAGTAACTAGAAAATTACTCAAATATAGACACAAACATGGGTATGAAATCTATAGGATGTTCTTAATATATTTGGATGCATGTAAAAGGCAAATAATAACATTCTATGCTGCTGTTGCTAGCAAAACAATAATGATAATGATGACTTGAAGAATAAGCAGTACATTACTTTCTTCCTTGTTCTAGTTAAAAATCTAATCTCTCCAACATTTGCTTCAATATTACCAGCTGTAATTTTTAATATCTCTTTCAAAATTTTCATTTCATTATCTGTTAACTAGTGATATCCCTTTGAGCCACTACATGAATTTGTGATAATTTTCATAGTTTTCATGTGCTCTGCAGTATCAGGGAACATGAAGTAAAATGATAGTTCTGAAAAACTGAGAAAAAAAGTCAGTGAATAGAAATTAAACTCCAAATCAAGCTACCAAGAAGTACCAGTAATAGGAGATACACATATATACATATGTAGGTATATACATACACATGCATATGTTTTTATGTGCAAATGTAGGTATATATACACACACATGTTTTATATATACATATATACACACACACTCATGCATCACTTAACAATGGGAATACATTTTGAGAAATGTGTCATTAGACAATTTCATCACTGTGCAAACATCATAGAACGTACTTGGCCGGGCGCGGTGGCTCAAGCCTGTAATCCCAGCACTTTGGGAGGCCGAGACGGGCGGATCACGAGGTCAGGAGATCGAGACCATCCTGGCTAACACGGTGAAACCCCGTCTCTACTAAAAAAAAAAAAAATACAAAAAACTAGCCGGGCGCGGTGGCGGTCGCCTGTAGTCCCAGCTACTCGGGAGGCTGAGGCAGGAGAATGGCGTGAACCCGGGAGGCGGAGCTTGCAGTGAGCTGAGATCCGGCCACTGCACTCCAGCCTGGGCGGCAGAGCGAGACTCCGTCTCAAAAAAAAAAAAAAAAAAAAAAAAAAGAACGTACTTTCAAAACCTAGAGGAAATAGCCTACTACACCTTGGTTATATGGTATAGCTTATTGCTTCTAGGCTACAAACCTGTATAGTATGTTACTGTTCTGAATACCAAGGCAATTGTAAGTCAATATATGTATTTGTGTATCTAAATATATCTAAACACAGAAAAAGTACAGTCAAAAATGGCATTATTAACTTATGCAATCACTGTTCTTGGCTTATTGCAATGTCATTATGTGGTACATGAATGCATATAGAGCTCTCCACCCAGAGAATTAGAGCATTATTACTAAACACAGACCTGGATGTTTAAGTCAATATATTGATATGTGCCACTATTTCAAAAAACTTAGATTTTTTAAATTAAATAATTATTGAACCAGAGATTTGATTGAAGATTCATAAAGATAGCTAGCTCTCTCTTTAATAACAGTGAGTAATTTGGGGCATGGTCTGCCTGGACATAAACTCATGTTGTTGGCAGGGCATGGCAGGAGCCAGACCAGCCACATCAACTGTGTGGGAGCTGGGTGAGGCCTACTGCTACTGGCTTTCCCCCACTTCCCTGGTGACAGAGGCAGCCATAATTCCCTCTGAACCTCATTGGCTCAAGAACTACCCCTCCATCCCCAACAGTGGCCCTGGCAAGCCCTACCCAAGGATAGTCTGAGCTCAGATCCCCCAATCCTGTCCCCACCTGATACTATTTCTCTACTGCCCAGTACGTGAACACAAAAGACACAAACTCTTGGGAATTTTCTGACCTTGCCCATTGTCTGAGAAACCCGAATGCTTATCCTGGCCAACTTTGAGCAAGTTTATATCCCCCTTCCACTATCACAGATGGTGATTTCTCGAAAGCGTCACTCCTGACTAGAGGCCAACCGACTCAGGACATTACAGCAACTCGTAACAAACAACTCTGCTCTAAGGAAGGAGAAAAATAAGGGTGAGTGAGTAATTTGGAACAAACCTCACTCAGGATTGCTGCTGAATAGCAACAGCAATAGTATTCTCCTTGAATAAGTGAAAGCACTGGCAAGTTAAGAAGACAACAAATAACTACCAGACAAGGAGCCAGGAAAGGCTCAAAACCAGGGAGTGAGCCTAGCAATAGAGACTCCTGAAGCTATTTAATTCTCGAGGTAGCAGCGAGAAGTTAGGAGGTAGAGTGGAGCATTGATAGCCTTCTATGAAGGTGGGGAGAAGGATTTGATTCCATGTCTTGCCAAGGAAGGATAGCCTAGTGAACTCTACCACAGTGGGTGGAGATACTGAAGTTCTCAATTATATGAGAAAGGTTAATTCAGAATAATACAGAGACTGCAGTACATCTTCAAATCATTCTAATCTTTGACATTGCTTTAGGATGGTGCTGGAGTGACTGTAACCTCTATCTCCTTGGAAGAAAGAAAAAAAAAATTCCTCGAGGATGATATTATTATAATCTTCAAAATATTTCTAAAACAATTTTCTAAATATAACATCCAAACACAAACAGACATAGCTAGGTACAAAGAAATGCCGGTAGACAACATGTAGAAAAATCAGTGTAACAAAAAGAATCTACAGAAATTATTTGTAGAAATAAATATAATTTCTGTATGCTAGACAATCAAATAACAGATAATTTTGTCAGAAATCTAGAAACTCTTAAGCAAAACTTAAAAATAAACTGACCAAAATGAAGAACAGAAAGGATGGATTTAATATAACATTAGAAAAAGTGAAGGGATTTTTAGTTAAATAGAACACTGCTCGTAAGTAAATATTTAGACTCAATTACAAAAGGACAGAAAGTTTAAAAATTAAAAAAGGGCCGGGCGCAGTGGCTCACACCTTCAATCTCAGCACTTCAGGAGGCTGCGGGTGGATCAACTGAGGTCACGTGTTGGAGACCAGACTGACCAACATGGTAAAACCCATCTCTACTAAAAATACAAAAATTAGCTGGACCTGGTGGTGGGCACCTGTAATCTCAGCTACTCAGGAGGTTGAGGCAGGAGAATCGCTTGAATCTGGCAGGTGGAGGTTGCAGTGAGCCAAAATAACGCCATTTCACTGCATCCTGGACAACAAGAGTGCAGCTCCTTCTCTAAGTAAATAAATAAATAAATAACACGGTAGGATATATAGAACACTGTGATATGGTTTAACATATGTGTAATTAAAGATCCATAAAAGAGAGAGAATGGACCAGAAACTGAATATGAATAGATTGTGGCTGAGAATACATAACATTGATTCAAGGTAACACACAAATGCTAGATTTGCATACCTCAAGCAGAAAAAATAAGAAAGTAATCCACATGTAGAAACATCACAGTACACCTTCTGATAAATGAAAACAAAAAGCAAATCTTAAAAGCAACTGCAGAAAAAATTCCAGGTTACCTTTCAAAGTGCAAAATGCAGGATGAAAATTGATTACTCAACACACACACACTCACACACATACGAATAGAAGCCAGACTACACTATTGCTAGCCTAGAATTCTGTCATTCAAAAATTAAGCTGAAATGAAGACATTTGTAGACACAGAACCCATTGGTTGGCACAGTCCAATAGTTTAAATACTATTCATATGTTAACTACCAAATACCTATCTCAAACTCCATGCTCTATTCAACTCTTTCACATCTCTATTTGAATGTTTCGTAAATATCTCAAGCCCTATACAGTATCGTCTATAAAAAGTGAACTCCTGATCTTATTGCCAAAATCTGCTCCACCTACAGCCTTCACAGATGATAACAGTTGCATGTACCTGAAAACACTCTTTCTTATATTCACTAGGCAACCACCATCCATCACTTTTGTTTAATAACCAAACATATCCAATAAACTGCTAAGCCATAGCAGCAAGAATTTTTCTTTCGCAATCTCATTCCGATCATGTTACTCTTTTCCTAAAAACCCTCAATGACTTCCCATTTCACTCATCAGAGATATATTTTTCTTTCCAATGAACTATAAAATGCTGCATGATATGTGTTCCTTCTTTTCATTTCCTTCCTCTTTGACATTATTGTCTAATACTCCTCTACCAAAGCAACAATTGAGCTGGAAAGAGAGATTTACAATTAAGTAATTCAGAACAGTGGTACCTGCTTAAACACTTACAGCAACAAGCAGAGTGTTGGATGAAGGGAGAGGTTGCTACTCATAGACAAAAATGTGGCATGCATAAATAAGCTACCATCTCCCATTCCTCACCACATAATAAAAGCTGGGGAAGAAGGAGTGGGGCTGCACTTCAGGAGCAGCTGACCTGTGTCAGAGCAGGCAATTGGATCCATGTTCTCTGAAACTTTGGGATCGTGCACTTTAGTGGATATAGCAGTGCCCTGACCCGAACTGGCATAGATTTTTCCCTTGGTTTTAGTCCTCTGGGACAGGACAGCTTTCCCAGATACATTGATCAAGAAGATTTAAAGGACTAGTGTACGTTTGTTGTTTTGTAGCTGTTTTTTTTTTTTTTTTTCCTTTGGGAAACAAATTTTTAAAAATCTTAGTCAACTGCTGGGCTCAGTGGCTCACACCTGTAATCCCAGCACTTTGGGAGGCCAAGGAAGGTAGATCACGAGGTCAGGAGTTTGAGACCAGCCTGGCCTACATAGTGAAATCCCGTCTCTACTGAAAATACAAACATTAGCTGGGCATGGTGGTGCACGCCTGTAGTTCCAGCTACTCAGGAGGCTGAGGCAGGAGAATTGTTTGAACCTGGGAGGCGGAGGTTGTGGTAAGCCGAGATCGCGCCACCACACTCCAGCCTGGGCAACAGAGTGAGACTCCATCTCAAAAAAAAAAAAAAAAAAAAAAAAATCTTTGTCACTATTAGACTGCAGAGACAACAGAACAGAAACTTCAGTGACTACACAAAACAAGGAATACACATCTTGCAAAAATAATTTGGAAAAGTAGAAAACAGCTTCACATGTCACCAAACAAAAATCAGAAATCCTAGAGGAGTTAGAGAATCAAATTTCTAGAGTTACTGCATAGAAATACTGAGAATGTCTCAGGCTCTTTTTTGGTTCCACAAGAATTTTAGAATTTTTTTCTAATTCTATGAAAAATGATGTTGGTAATTTGATAAGAATTGCATGGAATCTGTAGATTGCTCTGGGTAGAATGGTCATTTTTGTGATATTAATCTTTCCAATCCATGAGGATGGAATGTTTTTCTATTTGTTTTTGTCATCTATGATTTCTTTCATCAATGACTTGTAGTTCTCTTTGCAGAGATTTTTTTCACATCCTTGGTAAAATATATTCTTAGATATTTTATTTATTTATTTATTTATTTTGTTGACTATCATAAATGGGATTGAGTTCTTGATTTGATTATCACCTGAACATTATTGGTGTATGCAAATACTACTGATTTTTATACTTTGATTTTGCGTCTTGAAACTTTATTGAAGTTTTTAATCAGGTCTAGAGTCTTTGGGGAGAAATCTTCGGTGTTTTCTAAGTAATGAATAATGTAATCCACCAGGAGAAAATTTGACTTCTTTTTTTCATATTTGGATATCTCATTTCTTTCTCTTGCATGATGGCTCTGGCTGGGACTTCCAGAAGTATGCTGAATAGGAATGGTGAGAAAGGACACTTTTGTCTTGTTCCGGATGTTAGGGGGAATGTTTTCAACAAACATGAACAATGAGGAAAGAATAGCCTATTCAGCAGTTGGTGCAGGGAAAACTCGTTAGCCATTTATAAAAGAATGAAACTGGACTCCTACCTCTCACAATATATAAAAATTAACTCAAGATAGATTAAAGACTTAAATGTAAGACCTCAAACTGTAAAAACCCTAGAAGAAAATATAGGACAAACTTTTCTGGACCTTGGCCTAGGCGAAGAATTTATGACTAAGCCTTCAAAAGCAATTGGAACAAAACTGAAAATTGACAAATGGAACCTAATTAAACTAAAGGACTTTTGCACAGGAAAAGAAACTATCAACAGAGAAAACAGTCAGTCTACATAATGGGAGAAAATATTTGCAAACTATGCATCCAACAAAGGAGTAATAAAATAAATTCATATGGAGCTTAAATAAATCAGTAAGAAAAAAACATTAAAAGTGGGCAAAGGACATAAACAGACACCTAAAAGTAAGCACATATGTGGCCAGCAAACATGAAAAAATCTTCAACATCACTAATCATCAGAGAAATGCAAATCAAAACCACAATGAGATATCATCTCATATCAGCCAGAGTGAGTATTATTAAAAAATAATTTAAAAAATATGTTGGGAAAGATGAGAAGAAGAGAAAATGCTTATGCACTTTTGATGGGAATGTAAATTAGTTCAACCCCTATTAAAAACAGAATGGAGATTTCTCAAAGAACTGAACATTTCACTCAGCAATCTCACTATTGGGTATCAACTCAAAGGAAAAGAAAGTATTTATTTGGCCGGGCACGGTGGCTCACGCCTGTAATCCCAGCACTTTGGGAGGCCTAGACGGGTGGATCCTGAGGTCAGAAGATCGAGACCATCCTGGCTAACACGGAGAAACCCCGTCTCTACTAAAATACAAAAAATTAGCCAGGCGTGGTGGCGGGCGCCTGCAGTCCCAGCTACTCGGGAGGCTGAGGCAGAACGGCGTAAACCCGGGAGGCGGAGCTTGCAGTGAGCCGAGATCACGCCACTGCACTCCAGCCTGGGCGACAGAGCGAGACTCCATCTCAAAAAAATAAAAAAGAAAGAAAGAAAGTATTTTATTAAAAAAAAAAAAGACACCTGCACTTGTTTATCACAGCACTGTTCACAATAGCAAACTCATGGAATCAACATAAATGTCCATCAATGGTGGATTGAATTTAAAAAATGTGGTACATATATGCCATGGAATACTACTAATTTCCTCATTTCCTTTGCAGAAACATGGATACAGTCGTTATCCTAAGTGAATTTACTTAGAAAAGCAAATACTCTGTTCTCACTTATAAGTGGGAGCTAAACAATGAGTACACAGGGAATAAAGATGGAAACAATAGACTCTGAGAACTCTGAAAGGGTAAGGAGAGTGGGTGACATGGCCTGAGAACCCACCTGTTGGGTACTATGTTCATTCTTTGGTGAAAGGTTTACTAGAAGCCCAAATGCTGGCATCACTAAACATACCCATGTAACAAGCCTACACATGTACCCTCTGAATCTAAGACAAAATTAAAATTAAAATTTCAACTCTTTCAAATACACTCAATGGGCTGAAAGAAACTGTAGTAAAGAACTAAAATAAATAAGGACCAGGCATCGTGACTCAAGCCTGTAATCCCAGCACTTTGGGAGGCCGAGGCGGGTACATCACTTGAGGTCAGGAGTTCGAGACAAGCCTGGCCTACATGGTGAAACCCCATTTCTACTAAAAATACAAAAAAATTAGCCAGGAGTGGTAGCATGTGTCTGTAATCACAGTACTTGTGAGGCCTAGGCAGGAGAATTGCTTGAACCAGGGAGGCAGAGGTTGCAGTGAGCCAAGTTTGCACCACTGCACTCCAGCCTGGGTGAGTGAGGGAGACTACATAGAAGAAGAAAATGAATTAATAGAGGCATAAAATAGCTGAAAAATAAAAGCCCCAAACTACTCAAATCTGATGAGAAACATTAATACACATGCCCAATAATCTCAAAGCCCTCTAAGCAGGATAAACCCAAAAATGCAAACCAAAAAATATATTCTGACTGTCAAAACTCAAAGACAGAAAATTTTGAAAGCAGCAAGAGAGAAGTAATTCATCATGTACAAGGAATACTCAATAAGATTAATAACTGATTTCTCATCAGACTATGGGTTGAGATAATATATTTAACCAGAAGGCAGTGGGATGACATATTTAAATTCTTGGAAGAATAAAAAAACAAAAACAAAACATCTCAACCAAGTTTTTAGTATCTGAAAAAGCTATTCTCCAAATACGAAGGTGAAATTATGATATTTCTGGACAAACACCAGCAGAGGGAAATTACTAGTCAATGTGTATTATAAGGAATGCCAAATGGATGTCTTGAGGTAACAGGACACTAGACAGTAACTTGAAGTCATGAGAAAAAATAAAGAACACTGGTAGAGATAACTGCATAGGTTAAATATAATTATCAGTATTACTGTATTTTTGGTTTGTAGCTCCCTTTTTTTTTATATTATTTAAAAGGCAAATGCATAAAACAATAATGTATTTATCTTAAAAGGCAGACATTGTATAAAGATGTAATCCATGACAATAAAAATATGAAGGCAAAGTGTCAAGAGATGTATAGGAGCACAGTGCTTGTCTATTAATAAAACTATGATAGTAGTATTCAAACTATGTTTTTATAAGGTCAAGTTATCAATTGTAATGCACAAGTTAATTACTAAGAAAATAACTGAAACAATACAGAAAAGGAAAGAAGTTAAACGAGATAATAACTACACAAAATTAATGAAATACAAAAAGAATCAGTAAAGGAGGAAATGAGAAGCACAAAAATATCAGATAGAGAAGCAAATAGTTAAATGCCAGAAGTAAATTTTTCTTTATCAGTAATTACTTTAAATGTAAATGGATTAAACCCTCCTTTAAAAGGAAGATACTAGTAGACAGGACTTTAAAAAAGATCTATCTATAGTACAAGAGACTCACTTTAGACACTAAGACACAAAGAATTTGAAAGTAAAAAAGAAAACAAAATGTACTTTATATAATATTGCCACCAAAATACACTTCACGTCCAAATAAGGTAACAGTGAGCAAATAAGAATCTTACATATTGATAATAAAGTTTCATTCACCAAGAACATGTAACATTTAGAAACATATTAATAACAGACCCCCAAATGTAAGAGACAAAAATTAACCAAATTAAAAAGAGTTACACAATAACAATTGGAGACTGCAAAACCAAATTTTTAATAATGAATAGAATAAGCATACAAAAAGTCAATAATAGAGAACAAGAAGAATAGTGTAAAAATATTAGACTAACTAATTATTGGTTGGAAAACTACTCAACAGCAGAATACGTATTTTTCTCAAGTGCACCTGGAATGTAAGACAGATCGTATATTAGTCCACAAAAAGTCTAATATTTTAAAAGGTAATAAACATATAAAATATCTATTTTGACTATAATGGAATAAAATGGGAAATCATCATCATAAAGAAAAACTGAAAAAATCACTAATATTTGAAAGCTAAACTATACACACTGGAACAATGAATAAGTTTAAACTTTTTTTAAAAAAGAAATATTAGAAATACCTTGAAAAAATACAAATATAAGCACACTTTACAAAAAATTATGAGATTCAGATAAATCAGGGCTAAGAGGAAAAAGTGCAGCTTTAAACACCTACTAAAACCAGAAATATCTAAAATGAACAACAGTATAGTACACTTTAAAGAATTAGGAAAAAAGGAAACTAAGTCCAAATCTAGCAAAAGAAAATAAATAAAGATTAGAGCAAAGAAAAATATAATACAGAATAGAAAAACAATAGAATTAACAAAACAAAATTTGGTTATTTGGAAAAAATTATGCTATCAATCTCTTATCTACATTTATTAAGATAAAAAGAAGATACATATTACCAAATTAGAATGGAAAATGAGATAATAAGATATAGAAATGAGATAATAATTTTACAGAAATAAAAAGAAATGTAACAAACTACTGTTAACAATTATATGTCAAAATTTAAAAACCTAGATGAAATGAACAAATTTCTGTAAACACAGAGAGAATCAGAACTGACTCTGGAAGAAACAGAAAATCTGTACATACTTATAGCAAATAAAGAGATTGAATCAGTAACTGAATTCTTTCCAATAAAGACGAGCCCAGGACCACATGACTTCACTGGTAAATTTTTTCAAATACTTCATGAAGAATTCAAGTGAACTCCTCTCAAACTCTTCCAAATAATTGAAAAGGAGGAAACAATGACTAACTCATTTAATGAAGCCAGCATTACCTGGATATAAAAACAAGACAAAGGTACTACAAGAAAAGAAACCTATAGGAAATGGTCATTTGTGAATAAAGATGTAAAATTAACTCAGGAAAATAATAGCAAATTGAATCAAGCACTGTATTAGTGTCATTATACACCATGAAATAGTCAGTTTTATCCTAGGAATATAATGGTAGTTAATATGGTTTAGATTTGGTCCCCACCTGAATCTCATATCAAATTTTAATCCTCAGTGTTGGAGGTGGGACCTGGTGAGAGGTGATTGGATCATGGGGGCAAATTTCCTACTTTGGTGCTTTTCCCTTGATGGTGTTCTTATAAGATCTGGTTGTTTAAGGTTTGTGGCACCTCCTCCCTCTCTCTGTCTTCCTCCCATTCTGGTCATGTGAAGCACTCACTCCTTTACCTTCTGCCATGTCTGTAACTTTCCTAAAGCATTCCCAGAAGCCTAACAGATGTCAGCATCATGCTTCCTGTACAGCCTGTGGAACCATGAGCCAATTAAGCCTCTTTTCTTTACAAATTACCCAGTCTCAGGTATTTCTTTACAGCAAGTGAGAGACTAAGCTAATACAGTAGTTTAACATACAAGAACCAATCAATGTAATACAACACATTAATTGAATGGAGTGGGAAAGGAGCACATAATTATCTCAACTGAGGCAGATAAAAACATTCAAAAATATCTAAAACTTTTTCATAACTTTTTAAAAAACTCAATTATGATTAGAAAGGAATTTTTGCACTATGATTAATGTCTTATATTAAAAATTCACTGTTAACATCATATAAATGGTGAAAGATTAACAGTGTTTAATCTAAGATTAAGAACAAAACAAAAATACCCACTATTATCACTTATATTTAACATAGTGCTGCAAATTTTAGTCTATGCAATTAGATTAGAAAAATACATAAAGTATTCATTTTAGAAAAATAGAAATAACATTTTCTCTGTATGCAGATACATGATTTTATTTTTAGATACTCTTGAAGAACACACATACACACGAAAAGAGAGCAAAACAAAAAATTGTTAGAGTTAAAAAACTAATTTAGCAAAGTTATAGAACATACAAATGAGTTGCATTTGCATACTCTTGCAATTAATAGTAAAAAAGAAAAATGTTTAAAACATGCATTTGCAATAGCTTTGAAAATAATAAAACACTTAGAAATAAATTTAACCAAGGAGGCAAGACTTAATAAATATTGCTGACAAACATTAAAGAAGACACAAATAAATGAAAAAAAATAAATAAATAAAACAAAAAACATGTTCTCGGTTAAAAGGATTAAAATTATTTAAATGTCAGTACTTCCCAAAGAGATCTATAAATCCAATTCAATGCCTATGAAATCTCAGTGAATATTTTTTTTTCTGACATAGAAAAATTCAACCCCAAATTCCTATGGAATTCCAAAAGATCCCAAATACCTGAAACAATCTTGAAAAAGAGTAACGTTAGAGGACTCATACTTCCTTATTTCAAAACTTAATGCAGTCCTATAGCAACCATAACTGTTTGGTACTGGCACATAGACCCATGGTGTAGAATAGAAAGGCTGGAAACACTCACATGGGTAGTCACTTGATATTTGACAAGAGTGCCAAGGTCATTAACTGGTGAATGGACAGTTTTTAACTAATGAGTGATGGGGAAATTGCATACCCACAGGCAAAAGAATGAAGTTGAACTCTTACCTAACACTCTCTATATAAATTAATTCAAAATAGATGAATAACTACAAATAAGATCTGAAGTTATAAAAATCAAATTAAAACTTAGGGAAAAATACTCATGATATTAGATTTGGCAATGTTTTCTTGGACATAAGACCCAAAGCACAGGCAACAAAAGAAAAAGAATAGATTAAACTTTGCTAAAATTAAAAATGTTAGTGTATCAAAGCATGCTACGAAGAAGGTGAAAATAAAATCTATAGAAGGAAAGAAAATATTTGCAAATCACCTATCTGTTATGGAATTAATATGTGGAATATATAAAACCTCTTTCAACACAATACCATCAGTAACAACAAAAACAACCCTTTTCAAAAATGCACTAAGCACTTATATAGCTATTTCTCCAAATAAGATATATAAATGGCCAATAAGCACATGAAAAGATGTTAAACATCGTTGGTCATTAGAGATATACAAATTAAAACCACAATGAGATAGCACTTCACTTCCATTCAGATGGTTGTTATAAAACAAAACAACCAACCAAACAAAACAAAACCCTGAAAATCCTATCTATTGGAGAGGCACTGTGGAAACCAGTTTGTGGTTCTTCAAGCAGTTAAGGAATACCACATTACCAGCAATTCTACTTCAAGGTATATACCTAAAAGGATTGAATCAGGAACATAAACAGATATTTAAACACCGGTGTTCACAATAACATCATTCATAAAAACCAAAAGGTGGAAACAACGCAACTCTCGATCAACAGATAAGTAAATAATGAAATAATATTCAGCCTTAAAAAAAATGAAGTTCTGATATGTGTCTCAACATAGGCGAACCTTGAAAATATTCTAAGTGAAATGAGTCAGTCATAAAAAGACAAAGGTAAAATTTTACTTTTATGAAGTATCTAGTCTGGGCAAATTCATAAAGACAGAAAGTAGAATTGAAGTTATCAAAGGCTTGTGGAAGGGGTAATTGGGAATTATTTTGTAGTAGTTACAGAGATTCTGTCTTGATTGATTAAAAACTAGGAAATAGAGCTTGATGGTGGCTATACAAGATTGATAATGTACCATATGTCACCAAATTGTACATTTTAAAATGGTGCAAATGGTAAGTATTGTTTTATGTATCTTTTACCTAATGGAAAAAAAAAAACAGCTTTGCTCTAGCTCTTCCTTCTGTTTCAAATGTGTTTTTCCTGCAATTTTTTTGACTCTCTTACTTTTTTCAAGTCTATGTTGAAACTGTGTTTCTTACTGAAGCCTATCCTGACCATCCTATGTATAATTTCAAACTTTAACCTGACCATAACGCCTACTTTTACTTCCAGACTCCTCTTTCTTTTTATTTTTTTTTAAAGAACTTACCATTTTTTAATATATTATTTATCTCATTTATGTGTATTGTTTGTTTGTATAAAGTAAATTTCCCCAAATCTGTAATCTTTGTTTTACTCAAATACAATCAGCAATGCCCAGCACACAGCTTATGCTCTATCAATATTTGTTGAATGAATGAGTACATGATTAAAATCCTATACTAAACAGCACTTTTCTGTGGAAGAATGCTGGATTTTATTTGAAAATCGCACATGGCAATATGTTGGGAATTTTTGTGATTAGGCTTAGTGAAAGAAGGCATTTTTCATACTTAGTTCTTGTTAGTCTTTCCTTTTGTTACCATAAATGGCTAAATAATATAATACCATTTGAGGAATATATGCTGGTTTCATTCAATAGAATGCCCTTGGAAATACGCAATATATGAACATGTTTAACTGAAGATTTTATATTCTTCACAGTTTTACTTGTCCTATATTTTCTGACTGTCCTGCCACATAGGCTGAGAGACACAGGCATTGATCTAGCTATCTCTGGAATAATCATATATTTTTTACATGCACATTAACTTTCTGGAAATGCCTTTTGATATATCATACAAGAACAAAACTGTATCAAGGCTAACCTTAAGAAAAGAGACTTACTTGTTTACCAAATCAAAATTAGCCTCTGTGGGTGTGGAATTGAAATCAAATTTCTGTTAAATAGGGCCCCAAGAAATCAATTGTAACCAGCAGTTAATGACCAGCTTGCTAACAGCTTGAGGCAAAGCCAAGGGCAGTTAGCACTCCAACAAATTAGTTGTTAACTGTGTTAATGACTGATTTTGCAGGGATTATTGCTATTATAAACAGTCATCAATTTAGCTTTACCACTGAGTCTAAAAAAGTTTGCAGCCAAAAAATATTTTTATGCCCTCAGTTTGATACTCTGGATTCTAGTTAATATGATCATCTAAAATCATAAAATGCCAGATTTCCTGCTTTGTTGAGAGTAAAACTCATAAAAATTTATTTTTCTTCTCCTAATTTGTAGTATAAATATATAAGATAATTAGTCATGAGAATCAATAAGAAAATATAATACAAATATGCAAATTATTATTTTACCTGTATATTCATGATTAATGTGTTAAATATGCATTTTAAAATCACAAGACACCATTAAAAATGGTCAATGATAGTAGTTTAGCATCTCTGGCAAAATTTTTGGTTCAAAATAGCGAACAGAAAATATAAAATAGATTTATATAAGATCAAACTACATTTTGGAAAGTTAAGTCTAAAATTATTTAACAACAAAATGCACACATTTGAGATCAATATTAATCTTAAATTTTGGCTATTGTTTTAAAGTAAATTTCTTGTTTACCTGTGAATAAATTAGAAAAACATGAGAGCATCTTTAAACTGTATTTTATCCAAAAACACACTATTAGAATAATATTTAATATTATAATATTTTGAAATTATTCGATGTTAATAAACTTTTAATTCTAATCCATTGTCCATATCAAGTTTTTTGTAATATGTATTTTTACTACACTCTCCACAGTCCATATTGTTTCTGCTATGGTATAACAGTGTGCATTTCAAATGTACATTGAACTTATTTGCAAAATGTAGAATACACAAGTGTTCTGTTTCTCTTAAACTATACTAGAAGTAAAGTCCTTGGTATACTTTTACAAGTACACATATAACCACTGGAATTTACAATAATAAGGTATTTTTATTGCTATAAAAGTATTTTTAATTAAATGGTTATAAAGATAAGTTATTAATGATTTTACTACACTCTCCACATCCAAGTTTCTGCAGTAAAAGTTGCATTTCAAATTACATAACTATTTGCAAAATTAGAATACACAGTGTTCTGTTTCTCTTAAACTATACTAGAAGTAAAGTTTGGTTACTTTTGTAACATAAACCCTTTATTTCAAAAGTTATTTTTCTATTTGACTAAAAATGTATTTGTAATTTGTTATATTAACAAAATACCTAGAAATAACCTGTGATGTTAAGAAAATAAAAATCAAATCTTCTAGTGCCCACATAATTAAAGGTAACTATAGCGTTTCTGTAATCATCTTAAATCTCTAATTTTGATATGGGTACTACAAATAATGGAAATAATATTCATCTTGAATGAATCTATTTTCACTCACTATGTTTCAATCTGTTTCAATCTTCTATTACTGTAAAATTTGAAGAGTTTTTTTGCAGACTTTTTACAAAACTCCCATTTATTTCAGAATTGTCTAATGAATTAGATTTTTAAAAAATACTTTGTAAGCAATCTATGACCTTAGACTGCTTGAGTCTATATAACATTGACATAAGCTCTGTTAATTTAGTAACTATTTCAGCACATTTCCAAGTGCTTTGACTTATATTTATTCTCAGTTAAGTTTATAATCTTTGAACACAGAAAATTTATGTATATGCATTTTATCTCCTTAGTAAAAATATTCTTACCGTCTCTATAACATGATCAGTTTTAACGGTCAGTTCTACCTTTTCTTTTGCTGTTCCACTATGTACAATAGCTGTTTTCACATTTGAATTCTGCAACACATATAGAAGTAGTAAACATGGATGGAACGCCTACACTCAATGCTGGCCTTAACATCAAGACTACATATTTCATATCTTAGCAGTTTAACATTTTAATCAAGAATTTTAACTCACTGTTTTACTCTGGCCTTTGATAATGTCAGACTCTTTTTTTTAAATTGTATGCTTTTAAAATCCAACAATTTAATTGAAATTTTGTTGTTTTTCTTTCCTAGGGAAATATATCCTCTTTAGTTATTTTGATGTAATATTTTATTCTAATAATCTTTGGTTTGTCTTATCTTTAGCACCTGGTTCTCCCAGAACTTTTGTTTTATACTGATTACTTACAGTGCTGTTTATAGCCTCCATATAATTTACAATATTGAAATTATTGTCCCCAATACACTCTTTAAACACATACAAAAAAAATGAGGGACTTGACACCAGAAGAACATTCAATTTTTCTTGTGCTATTACATCTTTCTTTGTTTTACTTAAGAGAGAGTCAAGGTTTAACTGTAATCTTCTCTCACCCATGATGTCTTAAATGTAACTAGAGGTCTAAATAAGCTTAATTCTTATTAAAATTTAACTGTACCACACAATTTATCACTGTCCAATGTTATTAACTTTTTACTTATGTTTATTTCACCTGTTTTCTTAACTAATTTTAAAGTTTTTGTATATAAGAAATTATTCCATATTGTTTCTTGATATTCTATACTTTCATTTGGTGTACTATATTCAATAGAGGGTAAATGCCTACAGTATGAAATTTAGGCCAGGCACAGTGGCTCTAGCTTGTAATCTCAGCATTTTGGAAGGCTGAGGCAAGTGGATCACTTAAGTTCAGGAGTTCAAGACCAGCCTGGTCAGCATGGTGAAACCCTCCTCTCCACTAAAACTTACAAAAATTAGATGGGCTGTAATCCCAGCTGCTAAGGAGGGTGAGGCAAGAGAATCATTTGAACTCGGGAGGCAGAGGTTGCAGTGAGCCAAGACTGTGCCACTGCACTTCTGCCTGGGTGACAGAGTGAGACTCCATCTCCATCTAAAAAAAGAAAAAAAGAAGAAGAAGAAATTTAATGAATTAGAGGAAAACTCTTACACTTGCACACATTTTAGTTTACTAAAATTAACTACGGACTAAATTAATTCATGGACATCTTTAAGTTGGAATTGTAGAAAGTCACAAGAGATTGTCACTCCCATCCTAACGATGAGATCTACTAGATAAATTGCAAAATCTTTAAAAAAAAAAAAATATTGGGCAGTTGGGAAGTCCAAACAAGCCTAAGTGAAATAATATTCAGAAAGCAATGAGCCTCCTTTCCAGTGGCATATTTTATAGCTGCTTTCCTTCCTGGATGACATGCAGGTCTTGGAGGATCAAATACAGATGAGAGTAAGGAGGAATTAATGATGTTTTAAATAACTTTAATGGTTGCATATCAGCTAGTGTCTGGGAATAGAATTTGGTGAGGTCCTAACTGCAACCCACCAACTCTATCCCACAATCCCTTATAAGATCTCAGAGTCAGTACATCAAACAACAAGAGTTCATTTATATTCGTATCCCTTTAAATTATCCCAGGACTTCACAGATTGCAGGACATTGGCTGCTGAAGATGAAAGTAGGCAGATATACTGTGATTCCTACAGTGTTTTTCCTATGGGCAAAGCTGTAGTTCACAGAACTCAAGGAGAAGGACTGGAGAGCTAAAATAAATTGAACTTGTTTGCTAAAATAATTAAATCAAAATGTTGAACTCATTTGAAGGGTTTTCCTGAACCCTGGGCACAACTAAATAAAGTGTCAGTGACTGTGAAAAGAGTTCACTGGAAATTATCCAAAATGGAAACAGAGAAAAACGAAAGAGAGATAATAGGACAAAAGAAATATCTGGAAAGAGAATGCAAAAGGCTTAAAGGTAACAACTCACAAAGGATCTGTGGCCAATTCACAGATCCAAGAAGCTCAACAAACCTCAAGCTAGATAATACAAATAAAACCATGCAAACCGGAGTCAAATGGTTGAAAACCATAGAAGATAGTTGGCTTCCTAATAGAAACAATGGAGACCAGAAGACAATGGAATATTATTTTTTTAATTGCTAAAAAATGGTGAAACCTAGAATCTGTATGTTGGAGAATTTACACTCAAAAGTAAAAACAAATAGATTTAGCTGGCCAGAAGCTGAAATAATTAGTTGTTAGCCAAACTATGCTGAAAGAAATGTTATAAGAAATGTTTGAAGCTAAAATAAAATAAAAGAAGATAGAAGCGTGAATTTAAGAAAAATAAAAGAATGAAACTTTGTATTTTGGAGTCCCTTTTATATAAAATTGAATAAAATAATAAATAATTGTGGTAAATATTAGCAATATAAAAGAACCTGCATATTGTATGGCTTTTGAAGAAACTTGTTCACAAAGCGTCTGTTTTTGACCTTTCAGAAATTTCCTTCAGTGCCTAAAAGCTGGGACAATTTCTCTAAGGGCTTGGAGGTATGTAGTACTATTTTTTCATGTATTCATCAATAATCTGTTATATTAATTTAATTAAAGTCCTATTGTATTTACTACTGTCATTATATCTACTTTACAGCATATTTATATAGGAAGGAGTCTCTTAGGTTATCAGCTGCTTACTGAGAATATGTAATATTATATAATGCCCCAGGGATTCCCTAAATCAGGGGTCAACAAGCCCCAAGGCCAAAGACCAGTGACAGTCTGTGGTCTGTTAGGAACCAGGCCACTCATCAAGAGTTGGGCATGGGCAAGGGAAGCTTAATCTGTGTTTACAGCCACTCCCCATCGCTCTCATTACTGCTGGAGTTCCACCTCCTGTTAGATTAGCTGCAGCATTAGCTTCTCGCAGGAGCATGAGCCCTAATGTGAACTGTGCTGCAAGGGATCTGGGTTGCTCACTTCTTATGAGACTCTAATGCCTGATGATCTGTTACTGTCTCCCATTACCCTCAGATAGGACCGTCTAGTTGCAGGAAGACAAGTTCAGGGATCCCATTGATTCTACACTATGGTGAGTTGTAAAATTATTTCATTATGTATTATTAGGTAATAATAATAGAAATGAAGTGCACTAGAAATGTAATGCACTTGAATCATCCTGAAACCGTCCCTTCAACCACACCCCAGTCCATGGAAAACTGTCTTCCACAAAACCCAGTCCCTGGTGCCAAAAAGTTTGGGGACCACTGCCCTAAATGTATTAGTTGTTTGACAAGATACATGAAAATTCAATGCTGCTGGCCCCTCCTTCTATTAACAAGATCTGTTATGTTAAAGACATTCCCATCAAAGGCTCTCTAGATGCAGGTACAATAAAAGAGATGAAAAACTGACGAGTTGATGGGTGCAGCACACCAACATGGCACAAGTATACATATTTAACAAACCTGCACGTTATGCACATGTACCCTAGAACTTAAAGTATAATAATAATAATAAAATATATTATTATTCCAAAAAAAGATGAAAAACCACCATCATCATATATAATAACTATTTTAAGAATATTACTTTCTTATTAATTTATACCATTTAATTTTACAAGAAAGGATAACTGCATTTTTATGTTATATTTGTTCCATATTAAATACTTATTCAAGATACCTTTCTTTAACTGTCACTTCAGGGACTAAAGCATATATTTGGGCATCTAGCATCACATTTTGAAGGCAGCGCCACTGAAGCATTAGGGCAGATTGTCACTATAGAAAAATGGATTATGTATCCAAGTAATTGTGTCATTCATCTAGATTTGAGGTCTGTTGAGGTGTTCATGAAATAAGAACTAATTTTTTCTCCCTGAGACACCAGACATCCAGATTAAAATGAGGGAAAAAAATGGCTACTGACTCCGATGCATCTAGAGGTAGAGATACTTTATAAAATTCAGCATTCCTCCTTGGCTCAGGAAATGTGTATTTCTAAAAAATAATTGTATACTTGGATTAATTGGAAGTCTACAGTTTCATTGAACATTGTCAACCTCAGGAATTAAAATATTATCATATAAACTAAAATAGTAGGATTTTCTTGAAAATAATTGAAACCATACTAAATCATGTGCTTTTCTGAATATGTGTTCAGTTATATTGTGGCATCATAATAAAAACATGTGCCATTTTAGAGCCTATCTTAGAACAAATTGCAAAATATCTGCCAAAGTTTGTGCTGAACTTAAAACTTGTATCAGAAATTATGATTCCCAATAACTATTTGATTAATTTATGTTTGGTGACCTGAGTAAAAAACATGTATATGTAATGATGTTTACTATTTATACTTATGGCTTATGGAGCAACTTCTAGTCCTGACTTTATAGGATTTAGTAATTTGAACTAAAGATATTTCGCTGTCTGATAACCTCAAAATCGACATAGTTGCTGTTTTGAATTTTACATACATATAGGAGCCTAGTTTAGTTGTCATATCTTTTACATAGTTAATCCCTACTTTTTCAAACTTCAGTCATTATCACCTCTGGTATTCAAATTTTGACAGATGTACCTATATTAGAATATTGATGCTCAAAAATATACAAACCTAATCCTCAGAAACTGTGAATATGTTACATTACACGGCAAATATAAATAGGGTTGTAGGTAGAATTAAAATTGTTTACTGGTCTGGCTCAGTGGCTCATGCCTGTAATCCCAAGACTTTGGGAGGTTGAGGAGGGGAGATCCCAAGGTCAGGAAATCGAGACCATCCTGGCCAACATGGTGAAACCCCGTCTCTACTAAAAATACAAAAATTAGTTGGGTGTGGTGGCATGCAGCTGTAATCCCAGCTACTCAGGAGGCTGAGGCAAGAGAGTCGCTTGAACCCGGGTGGCAGAGACTGCAGTGAACCAAGATTGTGCAACTGCACTCTAACCTGGTGACAGAGCAAGACTCCGTCTCAAAAAGAAAAAAAAAGAAAGAAAAAAATTGCTTATCCAGCTGTCCTTAAAATTTGGAGATGATTTTAGAATATCTATGTAGGCCAGATGTCAACAAAGGGACCTGTAAAGCAGAAGTAGAAGGCAGAAGAGGAGGCGAGATAATGTGATGTGAGAACTGGACCCACTGTTGCTGGTTTTGAAAATGAAAAAGTGATCATGCATGTTAGTGACCTTTGAAAGCTGGAAAGGGCAAGGAAATAGATTCTTTCTTAGAGCTTCCGGAAGGAATGCTGCCCTAACGAAACCTTAACTTTAGCCCAGTGAAACTTATTTCAAACTTCTGACTCACAAAACTAAGTTAAAAGCTAGTGTTATAATCCTCTAAGATTTGGTAGTGTGTTGCACAGCAATAGAACACTAAAAGAGTACCATAACATTTAATTAGTAAACTTGGAGATATTTTTGATGGTTCTATTGCTTTAGAAAAGCTAATGTCTTTTCTCTATAATTTGTTAGGAGCTTTGTGATAGAGAAATTTTTATCTTTTCTTTATCTTCGCCCTACCATGTGGCTTGTACATAGCAAGCCCCTGGTAGATATTTTTTGAAATTTTTTATGTAATGTGAATGTGAAACTAGATAGAGCCAATAGTTATATACAGTTTAGAGGAAAAGTTTATTGGTATATTTTCCAAAAACTGCCTGAGCAGAAACAAATGAAATGTGAATTGTAAGTCAAGATGTTCGACCAGTATTTTTTCTTTCCCTATGAATACATTTAAAAAATATATATCAATATTAGTTCGCACATACAAGTTTTTATACTATTATATAAAATGAGATGATTTTAATTATATTGATGGCAGCAGCAGCCCTTCTAAAGTGGTTGCTGCCATGATGCCAGCTGCAGTGGGGGAGGTGCAGCCAGGGCTACGTGCTCCATGGAGCTGGCAGGAGCTGGGAACAGGTGGAAGCCCCACCCCCAACCAAGTTGGGAGGGCGGAAGCTTCACGCTCCCTGGCACAGGTGCAGACACCCAGTCGTGACTCTGGACCCAGGCATCCCTATGCTATTGGCGCCTGGGAGCAGGCAGGAGCCCTGGCCTCCTGGGCACAGCTGCAGTTGCCTAGCTGCTGCTGCAGTCCCAGGAATCCCTTCACCTCTGCATCCTTGGGTGCCTGGGAAGCCTCCCTTCCCCCACAGTATCAGAAGTGCCTACTCCTGCTGCCTGTCCTCTTCCTGCTCTTGGCTCTTGCTGCAATTTCAGAGCAAATTGAGGCCAAGCCTGGGTGCTGTTGCAATCTGCCAGGTGTGCACACATTCAGAGAAGGTCTGACGTGCTAGCTCTCTGCCACCTCGGCCCCCTCTGGAAGTTAGGTACTGAGGAGCATGAGAGGGAGGCTAAGGGGGTGCTGAGAGCAGCTTGGTGTGGGCCTGCTGACACCCCTTGGCATGAACAGCCTAGGTGTCATGGGCATATTAGACAGCAGGTTAATGGTGGCAGTAGGCAGACAGGCTCCTGGGCAGAAAGGGACAGGTCCCTGGTGAAATCCCACCTTCAGGCCAGAAAGGGCTGGATGCCTGTGGGCCGGGCTGCCAGTTCTGTGGACCAGAATGAGAACTTATGGTGCTTTTTTTGGGCATGCCCATAGACCAATCAGCGTGCACTTCCCTTCCTTCTGAGGCCCATAGAAATGCCAGACTCAGCCAGACTGAAGCAGAAGATGGGACAACCTGTCTTCAGGGAGGAGCTACCCACTGCGGGTCTTCTCTGAGCTGTTTTGTAGCTCAATAAAGCACCTCTTCGCCTGGCTTATCTCACTTGTGTATTTACTTCATTCTTCCTAGAAGTGGGAGAAGAACTCAAGACTTGCCAAATTGCAGGGCTGAAAGTGCTGTAACACAAACAGGGCTGAAACATGCCCCTTATTTGTCACATTGTAGGCGATGAGAAGAAGAGAGAGAAGAGCTGTGACCCTTTGGGGAGCCCAGACTTAGCAGTTCCCCAAGCCAGGGCTGTGACACTCTGGGGCTCTGCAGTTCCTGGCATCTCCAAGTTTCTGGACACCACCACGTTCCCCAGTGCTTGCAACGGAAACTGCTTGCTGTATGTCTGGTCCAGCCACAGCATCAAAGGGAGGTGGCACCCGTGCTGGTGCCTGGAACTGCCCACCCTGTCACAGTCAGTGTACTTGACTGTACGCAGTGACCAGACCCCACACTCACGTGCTCTTGCACCCCTAGTCGCTCCACGCCTGGCTTGCCTTTAGCAGGGATGGGATCTGGGCAGATGGCACAAGCCAAGCGCAACCTGCCAGACTGACTAGGCTTAATGAGGCCAGTGGGCCTGAGAAAAACTTGAGCAAAGGCAACACTGGCCACAGAGGAATATGGCTGGTGAAGTGACACCCCAAGGATCCTGCGACCATATGACCTGTTGATTTGTGCATCATCTCTTCTAAACATCCTTCATAAACTAAGGATACTATTATTTTTGCTGACTTACTTTTTTATACTCACTGATGTTGGAAATTTATATATAGCATTGTGAAAAGCCACAAATTAATATTAACCAGCAACAATTATTTATTTATCCAATTCCTCTTGAATTGGTTGGTTGAGTTTTTTCCTAAATATATCTAAATAAACATAACTTACCTTCAGCTTAATTAATTTTGCCTCTGCTCCTGAAATGTGCTCTCATATGCAACAAAATAATTTTGATGCCATTTATCTGAAATATTTGATACATTTTAATTGTTCACAACTTATAAAAACAGAAAAATAAAATGACAGAACCACTTCTATACTGTATACCTCTTCTCACATTTGATCAGTTCTTTAATGACTTCCTCCAAATCTTTCTTCATAATTCCTCTTATCCTCTTGCCTGAGTTCATTTGGGCTGCTATAACAGAATAACATAGACTGGCTAGCTTATAAACAGCAGAAATTTATTTCTCACAGTTTTGGAGACTGAGAAATGCAGGATGAAGCAGACAAAAGATTTGCTGTCTCGTGAGGGCCCACTTCCTGGTTTATAAATGGCCGTCTTCTTGCTGTAACCTCACATGTTGGATGGGGCAATGGAGATCTCTGGAGTCTCTCTTGTAAAGGCCCTCATTCTATCTATGAGGACTCTGCACTCATGACCTAATCACCTTCCAAAGCCCCCACCTCCTAATACCATTATATTGTGGGTTAGGATTTAAACATATGAATTTTGAGGGAAAACAAATTTGCAGTACCTCCTAAATAGTTAGATTTTTTCTCTCTTACTTTCAATATTTTGCACTGAACAGTTTCAAGTATATTTAGCTAATGGCAAAATGGAATTTATTTCCTCACATTTGTCTCTTTTTTATGTAATCATATCATGATATCATCTGCTTTGCTTATGTAGAGGAGAACTCTATATGCTCTTTTAGAAGATACTGAGTGGACGCCTGTAGTCCCAGCTACTCGGGAGGCTGAGGCCGGAGAATGGCGTGAACCCGGGAGGCGGAGCTTGCAGTGAGCTGAGATCCGGCCACTGCAGTCCAGCCTGGGTGACAGAGCAAGACTCCGTCTCAAAAAAAAAAAAAAAAAAAAAGAAGATACTGAGTGGACTTAATCAGTACAACCATGTTGCATTAACTTCTATATAAGCCAAATTCCTGAAATTATATATGCACATGCATGCACACACACAGACTCTTACAGCCTTTGAGGAACCGTTGAACATACGGACATGGCATTCCGAAACTTGTCAGACCTGGGAATAGAAATTGTTTTACAACATTGCTGTCTTCCTTTTTTATATCTAGAAATATTATAGAGTTAGTTATGTTAACTCTATCATGTAAATTTGTATAACCATAATTTAATATAAATAAGAAAAAAATTCTGTCTTTTTAAACCAAATACAGCTTATTTGTGTACTTAAACTAGGCAGAGAAAACTTTACTGAGAAGTCAATCTCTTCGACTATCAACTGCTTTGATAATAATATCTGTCATATTAATAACAACTTGCTTTTTGAGTATTCACTTTAGTTATTTCAGTGTTGTGTACATTATCTTGGAAGCACATGGACTTTAGTCACTCTGAGGGACTCAACTCCTTGTATTTACTGTATTTAAATGACACTTCTCTTACTTCTCTACTTTAAATTTCATTTATAATGGAGTTAACATTAGTGATCTCATAGTTATATAACTTCTTTATACCTATACTCTGCTTACTAACCATCAATAACATAACATTCCTTTACTGCATTCACAGTTATTTATTAAATGGTTGTTGAATTTCTGGGTCTACTTAACTTTATTTCATCACTGTCAACCTCCTCAAATACCTAGTCAATCCTACTTGGCCTATTCACTAGACCTCCAGGGCATGAATTTCTTTCACCAAATTGGCTACCATGCCCTCTGCAAGAAGGTATACTGACATGTAATTTGTTCACTGTCCTCTGTTGTCATGTGCTAATTTCAGAGAATATTGCTCTACTTGTCCTATATGGCCCCACAGCTCAGAATGTGAAAAAGCTGTAGAGCTGGCTTCATGAATGTGTGACCTTTGCAGTTGTACTGTGCTTGATTTAATGCTCTGTTTTTGCTGCTTTGAATTTCTTAATTGAATTTCAATCCAATGTTAATTTCTGGAAAGGGTCTTTATCTAAACAAAGGCAAAGGATGATGTGCATGAAAGGAGGAGATACATGTAACATCCGTGTGTGCCATTCCTTGCAAACCCATTCACCTATAGCATTGTGACACCCCATAAGCATAGAGTTTTGTAAGCACTCAAAATGTTTAGAACTTGAGGAAGTCACAAAGCCAGTACAAAGTACAAGAAAGCTTACACTTTCCACTCAAATCATAACTTATTCCAAACACAGAAAGAAAGTGTTGGCATTCTACCAAAATGAATCACCAGGCAGCTCTACAATATTCTTTCTTGTGCTACTTCCTTGGATAGCCTCTTACTTAAATTAAAAACAATGAAATGGGACGGGAAAGATAAGGAAATCCATAATCCCTTTTTTCAATCATTCCTTAATCATCAGTAAGTTTGAAGCAGAGAGAGTTGGTAGAATATGCACATATCATAATTACAAGAAGAACAATTTAGCCAGGGTTGTGCAGCATTTCTGCTGTTTTGGTCATAATAAAGCAGATAGGTGTGTTTGAGCTGTGAAATACAAATTATGGGCTGGGTATAGTAGCTCACGCCTGTAATCATAACATTTTGGAAGGTCGAGGTGGGAGGATCACTTGAGTCCAGGAATTTGAGCAGCCGAGGCAACATAGTGAGAACCTGTCTCTACAAAAATAAATACATAAATAAATAAATAAATAAATAAAATTAACTGGGTGTGGTGGCACGTGTCTGTGGTCCCAGCTACTCTGAAGGCTGAGGCAGGATGATTGCTGGAGCCCAGGAGGTAGAGGTGAGATGAGGCTGCAGTGACCTATGATTACACCACTACACTCAGGCTTGGGAGAAACAGCGAGGCCATGACTAAAAAAAGACAAAAATAAAGAAATATGAATTGTATATTTTGGGTAATTTTGCATACAAATTAAGTATTTTATATTTGCCTTTAAAATTGCATTGCACAATATAAAAATAAATGGCTAATTCATGCTATTAAATAAAGTTATATTTTGCCTTACTTAGAAAAATATTAAATCACAATGAGTCAAGAAAGAGCCAATGAAAGAAAAAACCTTTATGTTTTAATATTTTAATAACACCATTTTTGCTTTTTGAATAAGGTATCCCAATTTTCAATTTGCGTTATTTCCTGCAAATTATCTAGCCGCCCGTGAATGGCAGTGTACTATTACAAATGGAGTTTGCTTTTAGAAACATCAAGACTTAGGACTGACTCACAGCTTGTCTCTGTGGCTGTGTGTACATGGATAAACTACGGAACTTGAATACCTGGGCTATATTTTATTATTTTTGAGGTAGAGATAACAACAATCTCCTTTAAGAGTCTCTGTAATAGAGTAAGATGCATGATTTCCCTAATAGAGTGAAGAGCAGGTGTACTCTTAACTGGATATGTTTCCTTACCTCTAGTTTGTTTCTCTGGGTATTCTGAGTATCACTCACTTAAGAATTGACCCAGCAAAATCAAGTTGCATTCTAATGTTTAGTGATGTAGGTGTGATGCGTGAGAAAAGTACCATCAACCTACCTTGCTCTCTACTTTCAAAAGCAAGAGAGAACTAAACCTTCTATCATAAAGTGAGAACAACAGTAAAAGAGCCAGGTTTCTATCCAGATTTCTATTGGGTCTCAAGACTCCTTTGTCATACTTCAGGAGTCCTTTGTAATAGAATAACGACAACACAAATGAGACCTCTCTCTCCTATGCTCCCAGCAATAGATATGGGTAGATTTTAGTGTTAAACATTTAAAAGCTGTGCTTCAGTATGGAACACTGAAGCCAAAATATGTTCCTCTCTACACTACCTCCTTCTTTACCCAACATAAGGACTTTCTCTCATCTCTAAGCAAGATTGTGTTTAAATTTATTTAGTCTTTCACCTCAATGAAATAGAAATTCAACATTTAACGAAACAGATTAAGCTGAAAAGATTTTGTTTCCTATCAAATACGATTGCAAGGAATATTCAGATATTGATCACTCTGCCCTTGCTTTCTGCCTACATGAGAGATTCTTCAACTGCCCAAATCCTGGTGAACTCCACATATGAATGTATCTTTAGGAAGTAGAGGTTGACCTTGTAGAAATTGTCTACAATGCAGGTAACCTCTGAAGAACGTTTCGACAAGTTTGAAAAGTAGGAGAAATAGTTCTCTGACAACTGCGATCTCAGAGGAAGAGGGCCATTTTACTGGTTATCTGAAAACATTGTAAAACCATTTCCCTGGTTATCAACATATAATTTAGTTTGAGAAGAAGGGGTAAACAGAGCTAGGCATGCTTGAAAACATCAACCTCAGATTTTTTATCTCTTCCTCTGCCCCCTTCCCAGCTACTTTATTCGTTGCCAGTCTCTTTGCCATAGCCTCCAGCACGGGAACACAGCAATACCAGGAATCTTGGGCCTTATAAAAGGAGATTCTGAGGGGAAGACTTTTCATAAAATCCTCATGTATTTCTCCTCTATTACTAAGTTCACAACCTTCCATGTCTAATCTCCACCAAAGAAAAATGAAACATTAATTATGTATAATAAGCATAGGTAGGAGCCAAAAATATTTGTTAACTATATTAAGAGGTTGTTCATATATTGTAAGAAATAAAATAACTCATGTATTTTCAGATATAAGTTTTTATATCATATCCTGTATATGAAGAAACTAAAATACAATAATAGAAGAAGGAAATTTTATCCATGATATGGCTTGGGTGTATGTCTCCTTCAAATCTCATGTTGAGACATGATCCCCAGTGTTGAAGGTGGGACCTGGTGGGAGATGTTTGAGTCATAGGAGTGGATCCCTCATGAACGGCTTGGTGTCACCCTCATGGTAATGAGTGAGTTCTCACCCTGAGTTCACATGAGCTCTGGATGTTTAATAGAGTGTGGCACCTACCTCCTCTCTCTGTTGCTCCCTCTTTCACCATGTGATATGCCAGCTCCCACTTTGCCTTCTGCCATGGTTGTAAGCTTCCTGAGACCCTTGTCAGGAGCAGATGCCATCAGTATGCTATGCCATCACTATGCTTCTTGTACTGCCTGCAGAACCATGAGCCAAATACATCATTACCTAGCCTCAGATTTTTTTTTTATAGCAATTTCAAACAGACTAATACAATCCCAGTTGGTCAAATCAGCAAAATAAACCAAAGCAGCCAAATATCCCATGTTGAAATGGTACAAAAATTTAATTTTTCTGACATAGAGCTTGCTTCTAAGTTTGATATAATGAATATCTTGAGTCATATGTATGAATACATATTGATATAGACACATTGTACAAATATAACATTTGATTTTATATTTTAAATCATTTGTTGATTTGTGTATACAACATATTTTAGCACGTGAAAAAATTTGACATATACAAAATTAAACTTGCTTATGCCAATGAGTGCTAAAAATACAAGACTTTTTAAAAATAAAGGTATATCTTTCAGGAACGGTATACAATTCCTCTCATGATCTTCAATTAAACTACCAACAGAAATTTTCTGACATGTTAATGTGCCAGTTTGTCTTATCTTTTGTTTGTACTTTGAAGTAAGACTTTATTTTCCCTCCCTTGGAATGCCATCATGAATGCAGATATATGAAGACACTCAGTTTCTAATCAAATACGTCAAAATATGTTCTATTAACTTTGTCTTTCTCTCATTTTAGAAATGAGGTATGACTTTTACTCTGAGGGAATAATACATCATCATTCCTCAACATATCATATTATGTGTTTTCTATTAGGCTAATTTTGGAATAATAATATGAAGAATAAAACTAAAATTTGAGTGACAACAGGTGTGTAAATAATAGCCCAGTACCATCAAGCAATAGTCCATCTGGTATAAAATTGGTATGAGACAAGTACTTTTAGAGAAAACGTGAGCTTGCCAATCAGATTTCCTTTCCTGTTTCATGAGAAGCCAGTTTTGGCTACCTTAGACATCTTTTGATATACAAGTATCAGTCCACCAATTTTAATTTTAACAAAGCTCTAGAAAGTCTACTCAAAAGATACATATATCTTCAGTAGCCAAATTATATTCTCAATATTATGTAGGTAGTTTTCTCTCAGATTTGAGAATTTGTTGCAGACTTTTATGGAAAAATTGAGATTGCCTTGAACTATTTAACAGGTTTGTTTTAGGAAGATACTGCAAAAAAACACCTTTTCCTCCACTAAATTAATAGAACTGACATTGATAGGCAAGCAGAATCTTTAAAAAGCCAAGAATAGCAGTTCCTAAAAAACTTTGATATTATCTAGCACATCATTTTAACTTCACAGAAAATAAAACTGAGATTCACAAATATAATGGTTAACCCAATACTAATTACCTAGTATGGGCTCAATAAATATGATTTCCTAATATTTTGAAAATTTCACCAATTTTCACATGTTAGAAATAATAATGCAGAACACTGTGCTGGGAATTCTGAGGGCTACAGAGGAAACAAAGCAATATCTATTTCCAAGAATGAAATGACATTTACATAAATAACAGAATATTAAGTCATCGAACAGACATGTACTGTGTCCTTACAATGCAGTCAGCATTGTGTGAGTTAATGATGGAGTGATAGTGAACACAGCAGTCATGTGCATGGTTTTCTGGAATTTAGAGCCAATTGAGAGAAATTTGGTTAACAACTGAATATATAAAAATATATAATTACACATATGGTAAGCGCTTTGAAAAAAACATGACATAAGAGAACATATTACAGGGAACCTAAATTATACTGAAGTTTAGGGAAGCTTTCTTTCAAAAATGATCCTAGACCTGTTACCTGAAGGGAGTCTCAATCCAGACCACAAGAGAAGGTTCTTTGATATCGTACAAGAAAGAATTTAGGGCCGGGCGCGGTGGCTCAAGCCTGTAATCCCAGCACTTTGGGAGGCCGAGACGGGCGGATCACGAGGTCAGAAGATCGAGACCATCCTGGCTGACACGGTGAAACCCCGTCTCTACTAAAAAAGTACAAAAACTTAGCCGGGCGAGGTGGCGAGCGCCTGTAGTCCCAGCTACTCGGGAGGCTGAGGCAGGAGAATGGTTTGAACCTGGGAGGCAGAGCTTGCAGTGAGCTGAGATCCGGCCACTGCACTCCAGCCTGGGCGAAAAAGGGAACCCCTCCTTTAGAATATAAAAAAAAAAAAAAAAGAAAGAACTTAGGGTGAGTCGACAGAGTAAAATGAAGTCAAGATTATTACAGAAGTAAAGAAACAAAAGAATGGCTACTGCATAGGCACAGCAGTCTCGAGGGCTATTAGCTGGCTATTTTTACGGGATTTTTTTGGTCATATGCTAAACAACGGATGGATTTGAAAAGTTAAAAATTTAAAAATTTACCTGTATGGTCTAAAAAGGAGAGCTTTTCAGTTCTGGCAACTCCTTTAAAAATGGGTGGGGAGTTTCCAGAACTGAGGATTCCTCCCCTTTTTAGAGGATGTGGGATAACTTCCAGACATTGCCACGACATTTGGAAACTATCATGGTATTGGTGGGGGCGGCTGTTAGCTTGCAAATGTAATATAATTAGCATTTAATGAGCAGTGAAGACTGCCAGAGGTTGCTTTCATTGCCTTGTTGGTTTGGGGTGGGTTTTGACTTCTTTACCACATCCAGGTTTGTTTGTTTGTTTTTTGTTTGTTTGTTTGTTTTGTTTTTGTTTGTTTGTTTGTTTGTTTTTTTGAGACGGGGTCTTACTCTCTCATCCAGACTGGAGTGCAGGGGCATGATCTCAGCTCACCGCGCAAGCTCCACCTCCCAGGCTCAAGTAATTCTCCCGCATCAGCCTCCCGAGTAACTGGGACTACAAGCCCACATCACTACTGCCTGGCTAATTTTTGTATTTTTAATAGAGACAGGGTTTCACCATGTTGGCCAGGCTGTACTCAAACAGATCCACCAACCTCAGCCTCCCAAAGTGATGGAATTACAGGCTTGAGCCAATGCGACTGGTTCATCTCGTTTTATCAGTGTGGTCTTTGTGACCTATATCTTTTGAAACAAGATGACCTCCTGTCTTAACTTGTGACTAACAAAGCCTAGCCTCCTAGAATCGCATCTCAGCAGGTCTCAGCCTCATTTTTACCCCGCCCCCTATTCAAGAGGAAGTCACCCTGGTTCAAATGCCTGACAGACTGAGATCCAAAACAAAACAAAACAAACAGGTACAATCCTGAAACAGGAGAAAATATTGTATGCTTTAAAATTTATAAAAAGATCAATGTGGCCAGATCTTAGAAAAACACGAAGAGGCTAACTTGAGATGGGGATGGAGGAGGGATGGGGATGGGGAGAATTTACTTAGGGCATATCTGTGGCATGAATTGTCTTTAAGTTCAAAAAGCATGATTGTCATGCGCGTCCGTGTGAAGAGACCACCAAACAGGCTTTGTGTGAGCAATAAAGCTTTTTAATCACCTGGATGCAGTCGGGCTGAGTCCGAAAAGAGAGTCAGGGAAGGGAGATAAGGGTGGGGCCGTTTTATAGGATTTGGGTAGGTAAAGGAAAATTACAAAGGGGAGTTGTTCTCTGGTTGGCAGGAGTGGGAATCACAAGGTGCTCAGTGGGGGAGTTTTTGAGCCAGGATGAGCCAGGAAAAGGACTTTCACACTTAAGGCACGGTCATCACTTAAGGCAAGGACCGGCCATTTTCACTTGTTTTGTGGTGGAATGTCATCAGTTAAGGCAGAGCAGGGCATTTTCACTTCTTTTGTGATTCTTCAGTTACTTCAGGCCATCTGGGCGTATAGGTGCAAGTCACAGGGGATGCCATGGCTTGCCTTGGGCTCAGAGGCCTGACAATTATGGATGATCTTAATCCGATCATACTTTGTTGTTAAAAAATATATCACTATTACGAGTTTTAGTATTTGCTTTTTTCATCTTTCATCTGGCCTTAGAACTCAGCCTTAATGCTAGCTCAGTTCTTTCCTTATACAAATTTGTGAAGACTTCATAGAGCAATCAGATGTCAAGAACTATCCCCTCATTCCTCCACACACCTACATGCCTACATGCTTTGATATCTAAATTATATAATACCAAAATAAGTTTTACCTTTAATTTGTCATTTTGGTCAGGCTAGCCCTGCCTATTGTTATCCCAGTCTAATATTTTAAATTTGATGAATTTATCAATATAACATACTAAGTGACTACCTAAAGTTGAACAATAATGATTATTAATATATGTTTTGAAATTAGCACAACTCATTGCTCATGTCATGTAGTAAAGCCGGAGATACCAAGGATATGGCTCCTGCATTGGCTGCATCTACTTCTTAATAGATATCTTAGCAAGTGTTAAACACAATTGATTTTTTAAAAGTATTGTATTAGTCTATTTTCATACTGCTATAAAGAAATACCCAAGAGTGGGTAATTCATAAAGGAAAGAGGTTTAATTGATTCATAGTTCCACATGGCTGGGGAGATCTCTGAAAACTTACACTTATGGCTGAAGGTGAAGGGTAAGCAAGAACCTTCTTCACATGGTGGCAGAAGAGAGAAGTGCAAGCAGGGAAAATGCCAGATGCTCATAAAACCATCGGATCTCATAAGAACTATCAGGAGAACAGCATGGTAGAAACCGTTGCCATGATCCAATCACTTCCCTCCCTCAACATGTGACACGTGGGGATTCCTATTCAAGATGAGATTTGACTGGAAACACAGAGCCAAACTTGTTAGGTATCGAGCTTATTACTTCTGGGCCTGGTTCCAACACTCCAATGAAAATCATTAAGCTTTGATAGAGTATTTTAGGCTGATGTCAAAATTTGCACCTGAAATTTTTGTAATGATCTTCATAATTCCTTCCACACTCTTTTTCTGATTTATTGATACAGATAAATGACATTCCAAATTGGGATTTGGAGTCATGGTATAACAGAATATTTATGTGAGGAAAAAAGCCATGGAAAGTAACAGTCGTCTTATCTATTCAGACATAGAAAGCAACGTTGAAGATGGGGAAGAAAGCCACAACTGTGCACTTATCTGCTTCCAATAATAGTTCTATTCATGAACAAGCAAAGCCTTATCAATGAGAGGTTTCAATAAAACAGTTTGAAGGTGAGTTTGGGACAATTAAAGAGAGAGCTCAAGAGCTTGATTGTGACTCCTTTCGCAGAGACCTATGCTAATGCACCTTTAATTCTCTGTTAATCCATTAGGATATGTCTTAAAATTTTCTCAGATTTTATTCACATGCTTGAAGGCCTTTTTCTCCAGTCTACAACTTCCAATATACTTACAAAATTAGCAATCTATCATCCTCATTTACTTTATTGTACTATAATTAAAATTAATAAAAATTAGAGTTTTATAGTTAAATTAAACAATACAAAGTTTTATAGAGAAAAAAGTTAAAGTACCACCCATTTCCCATCTATTATTAACCCAGCATACAGATTACACAGGAGTGAGTAAATGCTGTCAATATTTTGGTGTGTGATGATGTACTTTGAAACCTTTTATTGTATGCACAAATTATGTATGTGTGCGGTCATGAGTGTGTCTGTATAATTTTTCTTGTTATTTTATTATGGGAATTTTCAGATATAAAGAAAATTTGAGGGACTGGGCACGATGGCTCAGTAATCCCAGGATTTTGGGAGGCTGAGACTGGTGAATCACTTGAGGTCTGGAGTTTGTTACCAGCCTGTGTGACAGAGCGAGACCGTCTCAGAGAAAAACAAAAAGAAAATTTGAAAAAAGTTCTAAACAGCTGACATTATGCTATGTTTCCTTTATTACATGTCTACCTGTCATCTCTTTATCCCCCAGCCAACTATCAAATCATTTTACCTTTTCAATGCATTTTAAGGTACAATGCAGATATCAGTATCCTTATCCTTAAACATTTCGGCACGCAAATCATTACTCAGGGTTCAGTATCTAGTCACTATCCTTTCTTTTATACTTTTAAAAGTAAGATGTATTAATGTATAATTTATATACAGTACGACTTACTCTTTTCAGATGTATAGTTCTATGAGGTTTGACATTTCTGTCAAATTCAAGTTGTAGGATTTTCCTATTACCCCCAAAAGTTCCCGTGTTATCTCTTTGTATTTAGTAATTTTCCCCACTCTCAGCTCTAGCAATCACTGTTCAATTTTTTTTTCTATTTGTTTTTTGTTGTAGGGTGAAATAAATGAAGTCATAGGATATCTGTGTGCTTTGCCACATTCTGGAATGTGAACTTTGTATTCCCTAAAATAGGCTTATGTAAAATTAATTCTTTCATTTTCAGTAATCTGTTCAAATTTCCTTTTAAATTCTTTCCTTTCAATTCTGCTTTCCATTTGAATCCAGTTCTGTTTTCATACCACTACCTAGTTTTTACATTTCAGTAAGATCTCCATTACAGTAAGATAAAGCCCAGCTGTAATGGCCCTACTGGCTTGCTTTTGCCTTGCAATCTAACAAGAAAAATTTGTATTTCCTGAGGGCCATTATTGGTTTAGCTCCAACATCTTATAACTTTCATTCAAGACAGCCTATACATTTTCATTATCTTGGTAAATCTCAGAATGCTTTGTTTTGCATTCTGAGATTCCTTGATGAAGAGGAGGGTCTGTTCAGTCTGTTGGGGGACTGAGGATTTTATTTTTATTTCTCACTATTCTTTATTGAGGCAGATGAGATAAATAGTAATATCCACTGTAAGGTTTTAAAAGTTTGAAAGGATTTACACATTTTTCTGCAAGTTAAATTTTATCCAAATTTTAGACTACAAACTGTATTTCAGTAAATCTACATAGTAATAGTGAATATACATATTTAAGTGAATGGATACCTTGCGCATAATTTAGGAATTTGGACTCATAATGTCAAATAGTGACATGTACATTCTCAAAGATACAATCATTTATATGTGAAATTTTATTCATATTAGCTAAAGATAGTTATGAGAAAGCAAACCTTTAAATAGTTATCATATATTTAAATTATATTTCCATTGGGTTTTGTCCATGAGGCAGAAAGACTCAGAATCCTGAACAGTCAGCAAACAGATGAAGGTGGGATTTGGGAGAAGCTGTAATAAGTTAAAAGCCTGGTGCAAATATGAGCATGAAAATAGGGCAGAAATCTCAATACAACCAGGAATAGGTTTGAATTAAGTCAAAAGACCAGAAATCAAATAGAATAGGTGGTTGTCAGAAGAAACACTACATAGATTCGGGAGTTCATAAATTGCTTATTAAGTTAGAATCTTTACAAAGTGTCAAATTTTGACATTGTGGAAGAGGTTTGGTCTATAGAATTAACAATAACAGTGGTTAAGCAATTGTAAGTAGGATTCTAGAGTAAATTGTATTTGTCTATTGACATTTCCTTTTCTCTCTCACAGATTTTCTCCTTATTCCTTGTTTTTCTTTTCTTCACACTTTGTTCTTCAATATTGCTATATATTCTCATTAGTTTAACATAAGAATAAAATGATTTTGTTTTACCCAACATACAGAAATACAAATATACAATTGTAGAGTATAAAAATATAAAGAAACATAGTATTAGTAAACATCATAAATGCACTGAGAGTACTTTCCTTTTGATAATTAAAAATCACTTTGTAGAAAGAATACAATTCGTTTTTATTATTTAATATTTCATTAGAAAAGGACTTGGTCTATGAAACACCTCTGTCAATTGAGAAAACTGATCATTGAGTGTACCTGTGTGGTTTGATAATTCTTATCTAGGAATGACACAATAATAAATTCATCTGTCTTCTAGAAATGTTTATATTTGTGCTTTGCCTATTGTCAATATACTGTCACTATTCTCAGCACGACCACAAACAGAAAAGGCAAAACTAAAAGGACATTTTACTTGGCTAATTTTAAGTGCTTTTAGTTTCAGTCATGTTGAGAGATCTCTTTCTTACTTTTTCTATATTATGTGATTTGGTAAATATTTATGTACCTTCAGGTGCCTATGGTTACCAATTATGGGCATGGTATAAATTGCAACTTTAAAAGAAAGGCACAGTAATGTAAGAACTTTTGTATTTTTTGTCGTGCCTTTTGGGTTAACCATAAAAACAACAAAGAACTGCTTACTAAACTTTAATTGAACTTATTTGCTTCATTTTATTGTGGTTTTAATAGCATGCAAGAATAAACAATTTTAAAATGAAAATCATTACTATGAAACATAGAATATCAAAAATCATAACATAATTTAACCCTATAATTCTACAGCTGAACAGCAACAAGATGCATGTTAGTTCCTGTTGAAAATAAGCTCTTCAAGGTGTGGAAACACGATCTCCTGGGTCCATGCTTGGGCTTGAGCTACAGAATATCTCTCTTAGCTGTCACTTGCCTCCCATTTCAGTCAGATGGCTGCCAGTATTCTCAAAAGAAACAAAAAAATCTTAAGTGATGATAATCTAAGTAATACATTCAAATAGCACAATTTAATGCATTCAAATTTCGCTTAAGAAGTAGCTTTCTGAAAATATACTCACTAACTAGACAGAGCATAACCATAAACAATTATTAGTGACTCTGTAAACTAACCTGTGTTTCCAGCATGGTCAGTTGTTTGTTGATAAGTTTTGGATATATATCTATTAATGAACTTAAAGAATATATCTCAGTTATCACAGATTACAGTGAGCTGAAATTGAGTTAAAATTAACAAGGTATGATAAATGTCATCCTGTCTGAAGAGTCAGCACTAGCTAGGCACTGGAGTTGCTGAATCTATGGAAATCCACTCACAGAAGACTGGAGTAGTGATTGTCAACAGAGTCCCTTGCAATAGGATGGTGATTTTCAATTAACCTAGAACAGCAGGCATTTTAGTAACTATTCAAATTACTTTATGGTGCAACTGAAAAGTTGATCTATTTCTTATTTGTGTGTGTATAATATACTATACATTCACATGCATATAAATGTATGTGTGTAAATACATATAGAGTGTGAGATAAAAACGTAGATAGCAAAGTATTTTCTGACTCTGTGTTAAACAATGCTAATAATTAGAAATAACTTATCAACTTGCTCCAGGAAATAACTATTTCTAGAAGACAAGTAAAATAACAGTTTACCTGTCAGATAAGTGTGCTCACCAAGACTGAGCTCGAGGCCCTCTCCTCTCTTTTACCTCCAATTCAAAGATATTATGCGAAATTGTGACCATCTCAAATAATTTCTTTCCCCTCTAAGACTCTATTTAAAATCATCCACTCTTGAGTCTAAAACCCAGTAAACACTTTTTCCTAACTTTCTTTTATTTTGAAACATTTCCAAGATTCTGTAAAGCTGTTCTTCTCCTAATTGCAATAGATTGAATACGCACTGCTTCACTGTTGGATTTTCACGTTTTTATGGAGATTGTGTGAATGTGTGTGTTTGCATATTTATATATTTTACATATAGCTGTATTTAAATATAACCGTAAATAGCAACTAAACCTATATGCATGTACTGAATGTTTATAAATTGCCAAAAAACATTCCCAACACTTTAATTCTGTCTCTTTAATTCTGTCGTAAACCTTATCAAGTAGGAATTAATGTTACAAACATTTTATAGATGAAAAAATTTAGACTTATAGATGTGAAGTGATGTGCCTACTATACCAGGAAGACATGCTGGAATTGGTGTCCAAGCTTTGCACTTCTAGAGTCCAAATGTTAGTCCACACATCCATTGCCATGAAGAAACATAACAGTAGCCTGGGGCAAAAGGAAAAAAAAAAAATCAGTAATAAGATGTGTCTTCTGTATGTTTATTGCAACACTATTACAATTGCAAAGACTGGAACCAACCCAAATGCTCATCAATGATAGGCTAGATAAAGAAAATGTGGTGAATATACACTATGGAATACTATGCAGCCATAAAAAAAAGAATGAGATCCTGTCCTTTGCTGCGACATGGATGAAGCTAGAGACAATCATCCTCAGCAAACTAAAACAGGAACAGAAAACCAAACCCCACAAGTTCTCACTCACAAGCCAGAATTGAACAATGAGAACACATGGACTCAAGGAGGAGGGGGACAACACACACCGCGGCCTGTCAGGGTGTGGCGTGCAAGGGAAGGGAGAGCATTAGGACAAATACCTAATGCATGTGGGGCTTAAAACTTGGGTGATGGGTTGATGGGTACAGCAAACCACCATGGCACATGTATACCTATGTAACAAACCTGCACATTCTGCACATGTATCCCAGAACTTAAAGTAAAATTAAAAAAAAAAAAAAAAAAAAAAAAGACCTGGTGCCCTGGCTCATGCCTGTAATCCCAGCAGTTTGGGAGGCCGAGGTGGGCGGATCACGAGGTCAGGAGATCCAGACCATCCTGGCTAACAGGGTGAAACTCCGTCTCTACTAAATATACAAAAAATTAGCCTGGCGAGGTGGCGGGTGCCTGTAGTCCCAGCTACTCGGGAGGCCGAGGCAGGAGAATGGCGTGAACCTGGGAGTCGGAGCCTGGAGATAGCACCACTGACTCCAGCCGACGCAACAGAGCCAGACTCCGTCTCTAAAAAAAAGGATGTGTCTTCACTTAAAATTTTGGTATTTGTTCATCATGGATATGTTAATTGATTTTTACTTTTAAAAATACTGCATTAAGTATTTACATTGATCACTGAATTTAGCACGCCATTTTTTTAAAGGACTCTCATGTAACTCCTGTTTAAAGTACATCATTACATTTTGTGCCCAAAGCAAATGCCTCATTCACTTGTCCTGCCCAACCCTAGTACTGGCTCTGTGGCATATCCACTGCCATTGGCACTGGAGGAATGAAGGAATCTCATGGAAGTTTCTGACCAACTACTATTGGTGAATGATTATGAGAAACGCATAAAACTTACCTGGGCCTCAGTTCCTTCATCTAGGAACTGAGAGTCATAATGTAAAATAGATAATGTTACTATGGATATTCAATTCGTATGTATAAAGTGCTTTATACAGATTACTTAAATATTCTGAACTTAATATTAACTAGATTTAATAATAAAGTAAAAGAACAATGAAGAAAGGTGAATTTGCTGGTCATTATCCCTTACCTTTGAGCATTATCTCAGCACACTAAAATAAACCCTAGAAAAATTTCCTGCATGGCAGAATGAGGAGTACTATGATCCTGGTCTCCAGTGACATGGCCACAGCTGTTCTTATTATAAAGACAAAGATAAAACCACGTAGTAAAACTCTCTGAAAACTGTCCTTAGTGTATACACCAAACAAAAAAAGTATTTATTCAAGAAAACGTACTGAAAATAAGTTAGTTGGAACTTGTGTTATTGAAATACAACTCACTTCCCATTGCCTAGCTCTGCATGAAAGACAGTCAACTTCAAGTGAATACAGCCAAGAAGGTGAAGATACTTCTGCTCTGAGCTCTAAGTCAAGGGCTACAGTGACTTCCTGGAAGGGGCAGACATCAAACATTTATTATCTGCTGCAGTGCACATGGCAAAGGCTAAATTCTAGGATAGTGCAGCTGACAGGTATTGTGATCTGTTTTTTCACTTAGCCTCCCTGGTAGGTAAGAATTTCTGTGCTGGGTATGACAGTCCAAGAAAACCGGAACAATAATTTTCATGCCACAGCTTGTTCATTAACGTAGAGTTCAACGTAGGGAAAGAAAGGCTATATTACCACAGAATATCTCCCCTGCTCAGCACCCTACTGATGAAACAGGGACATCATTTCAAGAAAGCTAGGCCATTATGCCTGCCCCCTGTCTAGGAGCAGTGGCTTGGAGATTTTTCTGACAAGAGAAAGGCCATAAGAATTGAGAGCTCAGTAGTCTTCTGGAAATGTATTGCCTTTATTGGAAGAGGAATGTTAGGAAGTTTATGCCTTAGGATGATATCAAAAACAATAGATATTTTTGTGAGAAGCACATAAGAAAATATGGATAGTTCCATGACAGCAATAAGCTAAACTGTAGTCCTGTTAGTTTACCAAACAGAACCAGGGAAAGGTATTCCTAAGGGGAGACCTTCTGGAGTCAAAGCAAACTTTAAAGATTATTCTCAAAAATTATTCCTGAAAAGTAGGATGACTTTAATTGGGTCAGACTGTGGAAAAATTTATACCCTAGTGCATTGATAAAAAATAGAACAATAAACTGGCAATTAGTGGAGCCTAACAGCTGTGTGTAAGATCAGTGGAAAAAGATGGCTTAACGGAGAAATCGGAGAAAAATAAAGTCAAAGAGAGCCCTGCTAGCAAGTCATCTCAGGGCAACTGTGCACATGTTCAACACTATCTTCTGCGAAGATACATCAGATGTTTCACACTGCAGGGGAAAATATGCCTTCTCTAAAATAAACCAGCTAAATTACAAAGGAAATGCATTTTTAAATGTTAACAATAAAGTTTGAATGTATGAAAATCAGTATCTAGAAGTATTAAAATGTATTATCTAATATGTACAGATTTCAGGAAAAATGTATATATGGATATGCAAAGAAATAAGAAAGTGTGAGCCATAAACAGGAAAAAACCAATAAACAAAAACAATAACAAATCACCACTACCACAACAAAAAATACCTCAAGCAACGGAAAATGCCTGTGAGAGGGTATAGGTGCTGGACTTACACAAATACTTCAAAGAAGCTATTATAAATATGTTCAATAACTAAAGAAAAATCATGTTTAAAGAAGTAAAAAAAAAAAAAAAAGGAAAAATAAAGAAGTAAAGGAATTTATGGCAATGGTTCATCAGAGAACATTAAAAAAAGTTATTTTTAAAGAACTGAAAATTCTGTAATTGAAAAGTATAATTTTATTTAAAAATTACGTACTGTACCTGCAATCCAGCAGGAGTCAAAAATCCACTAAGTTGAATATAGATCAAAAACTATTATACAATCTGAATGACAGAAAGAAAAGAGAAATAAATGTAATGAACAAAGCCTCAACAAAATGTGTAACACTTTAACTACATCAATATATGTGTAATTGGTATAGCAGAAGGAGAGGAGAAAGAAATAGAAAAAAAATAAGACAATTAAAACTGAAAACTTCTAAACTGTATGAAAAATATCAATCCACACATTCAAGAGCACAACAAACTAGAAGTAAGATCAACACAAAAGAGTTGAATACCCAAAGACATCACACAAAAGAATGTCAAAAAAACTAAGACAAGGAGAAATTCTTGAAAACAACAAGAAACAATGACTTATGCACAAGGTAACTTCAATAAGATCAACAGCTGTTTTATTAACATCATCATAAACAATGGAGACCTGAGCAAGTGAGAAAAGAATTAAACAGAAGACTAAGAGAAAATAAAGAAAACATAAAAACCAACCAATAATATTATACCAGCAAAAGTTGTCTTTCAAAAATGAATGGGAAATAAAGATATTCCCAGATAAAAACTGAGATAATTTGTTGCAAGAAGACAACCTTATAAGAAATTGTTCGGGAATTTTCAGAATGAAAGTCTGTTCTTCAGGGCAAATTTAAATATATAAATGAATATTTTGCATTCTTTATTCTTTAACATAAAAAGCAATCTTGTAAAACTATATGTATATCAATAAATCATTGAGCTTATGACAATAAAAATGTAACATATTTGACAATAAAATTGAAAAAAATTAATAGGACAAAATCTAATAGTATGTTTGTTCTTCCATCTCTCAATGTCTTTAAAATACATACAATTATATAGAGTAATAACTACAACATTAAATTTTGGGGATTATGACACATATATGTAATATGCATGACAAAATTTTCAAAAAAAGAGAGTAAGAGAAAATAGAGATATATAAAGTAAAACATCTATGTCTTTTGTGGAATTTGAGTTAGTATAAATCTTTAGCTAATTCTGAAGAGTTGCTTTATATGCTAAGCCCTATAATAACTATTAATAAAATAACTAAAAATATAGTTAAAATAATTAAAGAAATAAAATATGTCATATAAAATACTCAGGCAAAAAAAAAACAGTAAAGAAGAAATAGAGGAATAAAAAAAGATGTGACATACTAGAAGCAAATAGTAAAATGACAAATGCAAATAAGTCAATTACAACATAAAACGTGAATGGAGAAAACAATTTAATCAACAAAGATTGTCAGACTGGATAAAAAAGATGATGCAACTATATATTTTCACTTCGTAGATTCAAATACATAGAGAATGAAAGTGTGAAAAAGGATATATCACTCAAAGAACAGCCATAAGAAAGTTGAAATGACTGTAATATCATTTGAAATGACAGACTTAAAAATGTGATTAAAGATAAATGGGACTTTTATGATTATTAAAAGGTTAATTCATCCGGAAAATGAGGAAAATGTAATAACCATAAACATATTGAACTTACATTTGCTTAAAAACAAAGTTCCAAAAAACGTAATGTAATAATTGATTGAATTCCAGGAAGAAATATTCCATTTAGGAATAATAGTGAAGATTTCAATGTACCATTGTTAATACTATTTTTAATACTTCACTAACAGACCTGTATAGAATGTTCTACCCTAAAACCAATATATACTCTTCTGAAGTTTTCATTGAATGATCTCCAAGAGACAGCATATGGTTGGCCATAAAACAGAGCTAATGAATGTAAAAGATTTGAAATTATACAACAGCATTTTGTGACCAAATATAATGGAAATATAAATCAATAACAAAAAGAAATTTAGGACTTGTGATAATTGAAAATGTGACACAACATACAAAACGGAAAGGTTACAGCTGTAGCACTCATAGGAGGAAAATATGTATCTGTAAATTTCTGCATAAAAATAAGAGGAAAGATTTCATGTGTATAAACATATGTATAACTCTTTTTCTTTAAGGGTCTGGACGTGTATAGCAAAATGAACTTAAAAAATCAGAAGGAAGAAGATATTAAAGATGATAGTATAAACATATGAAATAGAGAATCGAATAACAATAGAGAAGACCAACAAAGTCCAATGACCATTTTTTGTCAAGATCAACAAAATTAGCAAAAATTTGGCTAAACTAACAAGAGAACAATAGAGAAATATCAAATTACCAAAATTAGTAACAAAAGAAGGAGTATCACTACTGACATTAGAGAAACAAAAGAGATTACAGAAGGCAATATTATAATCACTCTACATCAACAACAACAACAAAACATAATGAAAGGGATGTATTTCCAGAAAGACAGAAACTACTGGAAGAAAACTCATGAAGAAACAGAAAATCTGAAGAGACTTTCTCTTACAGAGATTGGATTGGTAACTATTAAACTACCCATCAATATTAGACAGATCAATGAGACAGAAAATTAACAAGGATATTCAGGACTTGAACTCAGTTCTGTACCAAGCAGACCTAATAGACAACTAAGGAACTCTCCACCCCAAATCAACAGAATATACATTCTTCTCATCACCACATCGCACTTATTCTAAAAATTGACCACGTAATTGGAAGTAAAACACTCCTCAGCAAATGCAAAAGAATAGAAATCATAACAAGCAGTCTCTCAGACCACAGTGCAATCAAATTAGAACTCAAGATTAAGAAACTCACTCAAAACCGCACAACTACATGGAAACTGAACAACCTGCTCCTGAATGAGTACTGGGTACATAACAAAATTAAGGCAAAAATAAATAAGTTATTTGAAACCAATGAGAACAAAGACACAATGTACCAGAATCTCTGGGACACGGCTACAGCGCGGTTTAGAGGGAAATTTATTAGCACTAAATGCCCACATCAGAAAGCAGGAAAGATCTAAAATCAACACCCTAACACCACAATTAAAACAACTAGAGAAGCAAGAGCAAACAAATTCAAAAGCTAGCAGAAATCAAAAAATAACTAAGATCAGAGAGAGAACTGAAGCAGATAGAGACATGAAAAACCATTCAAAAAACAGTAAATCCAAGAGCTATTTTTTTAAAACAATCAGCAAAATAGATAGACCACTAGCCAGACTAATAAAGAAGAAAAGAGAGAAGAATCAAATAGACATAATAAAAAAATGATAAAGGGGGTGTCACCACTGATCCCACAGAAATACAAACTCCCATCAGAGAATACTATAAACACCTCTGTGTATATAAATTAGAAAATCTAGAAGAAATGGATAAATTTCGGAACACATACAATCTCCCAAGTCTAAATCAGGAAGAAGTCAAATCCCTGAATAGACCAATAAAAAGTTCTGAAATTGAGGCAATAATTAATATCCTACCAACCAACCAAAGCCCAGGACCAGACAGATTCACAACAAATTCTATCAGACATACAAAGAGGAGCTGGTAACATTCCTTCTGAAACTATTCCAAACAACAGAAAAAGAGAGACTCCTCCCTAACACATATTATGAGGCCAGCATCATCCTGATACCAAAACCTGGCAAAGACACAACAAAAACAGAAAATTTCAGGCCAATATCCCTGATGGACATTGATGCGAAAATCCTCGATAAAATCCTGGTAAACGGAATTAGCAGCACATCAAAAAGCTTATCCACCTCGATCAAGTCGGTTTCAGCCCTGGGATGTAAGTCTGGTTCAACATATGCAAATCAATAAAAGTAATCCATCATGTAAAGAGAACCAATGACAAAAACCACATAATTATCTCAATAGATGCAGAAAAGACCTTCGAAAAAATTCAACACCCCTTCATGCTAATAACTCTCAATAAACTAGGTATTGATGGAACGTATTTCAAAATAATAAGAGCTATTTATGACAAACCCACAGGCAATAGCATACTGAATAGGAAAAGTTGGAAGCATTCACTTTGAAAACCGGCACAAGACAAGGATGCCCTCTCTCACCATTTCTATTCCAACATAGTATTGGAAGTTCTGGCCAGAATAATCAGGCAGGAGAAAGAAATAAAGGGTATTCAAATAGGAAGAGGGGAAGTCGGATTTTATCTGTTTGCAGATGACATGAGTGTATATTTAGAAAACCCCAGCGTCTCAGCCCAAAATCTCCTCAAGCTGAAAAGCAACTTCAGCAAAGTCTCAGGATACAAAATCAATGTGCAAAAATCACGAGCATTCCTATACACCAATAATAGACAAACAGAGAGGCAAATCATGAGTGAACTCCCATTCAGAGTTGCTATGAAGAGAATAAAATACCTAGGAATAAAACTTACAAGGGATGTGAAGAACCTCTTCAAGGAGAACTACAAACCACTGCTCAAAGAAATAAGAGAGGACACAAACAAATGGAAAAACATTCTATACTCATGGATAGGAAGAATCAATATTGTGAAAATGGCCATATTGCCCAAAGTAATTTGTACATTCAATGCTATCTCCATCAAGCTACCACTGAGTATCTTCAAGGAATTAGAAAAAACTACTTTAACTTTCATATGGAACCAAAAAAGAGCCTGTATAGTCAAGACCATCCTAAGCAAAAAGAACAAAGCTAGAGGCATCACGCTACTTGACTTCAAACTATACCATAAGGTTACAGTGATCAAAACAGCATGGTACTGGTACTAAAACAGATATACAGATGAATGCCACAGAACAAAGGCCTCAGAAATAACGTCACATGTCTACAGCCATCTTATCTTTGACAAATCTGACAAAAAGAAGCAACAGAGAAAGGATTCCGTATTTGATAAATGGTGATGGGAAAACTGGCTAGCCATGTGCAGAAAACAGAAACTGGACCCCTTCCTTACACATATACAAAAATTAACTCAAGACGGATTAAATACTTAAATGTAAGACCTAAAAAACATAAAAACTCTAGAAGAAAACCTAGGTAATACCATTCAGAACATAGGCATGGGCAAAGACTTCATAAATAAAATACCAAAAGCAAAGGCAACAAAAGTCAAAAATTGACAAATGGGATCTAATTAAACTAAAGAGCTTCTGCACAGCAAAAGAAACTATCATCAGAGTGAACAGGTAGGCTACAGAATGGGAGAAAATCTTTGCAATCTATCCATCTGACAAAGGTCTAATATCCACAATCTACAAGGAACTTAAACAAATTTACAAGAAAAAAAAACAACCCCATCAAAAAGTGGATAGAGGATATAAACAAGCACTTCTCAAAAGAAAACATTTATATGACCAACAAACATGAATAAAAGCTTGTCATCACTGGTCATGAGAGAAATGCAAATCAAAACCACAATAAGATACCATCTCATGCCAGTTAGAATGGCAATCATCAAAAAAAATCAGGAAAAAACATGCTGGAGAGGATGAGGAGAAATAGGAACGCTTTTACACTGTTGATGGGAGTGTAAATTAGTTCAACCATTGTGGAAGACAGTGTGGCAATTCCTCAAGGATCTAGAAACAGAAATACCATTTGACCCAGCAATCTCATTACTGAGTATATACCCAAAGGTATAAATTATTCTACTATAAAGACACATGCACACGGATGTTTATTGCAGTACTGTTCACAATAGCAAAGACTTGGAACCAACCCTAATGCTGTCAATGATAGATTTGATAAAGAAAATGTGGCAGAGACACACCATGGGATACTATGCAGCTATACAAATGGATGAGTTCATGTCCTTTGCAGGGACGTGGATGACACTGGAAACCATCATTCTTAGCAAACCAGCACAAGAACAGAAAACCAAACACTGTATGTTCTCACTCATAAGTGGGAGTTGAACAGTGAGAACACATGGACACTGGGAGGGGAACATCACAAACTGGGGCCCGTCGGGGGGTGGGGGCTAGGTGAGGGAAAGCATTAAGAGAAATAAATAATGTAGATGATGGGTTGATCGGTGCAGCAAACCACCATGGTACATGTATACATATGTAATAAACCTACATGTTCTGCATATGTATCTCAGAACTTAAAGTATAGTAATAAAAAAAAGGGTGAAAAAAATTGTAAAAAAAATCCCAGCAAATTGAATCCAGCAAAATATAAAAAGAATTATACACAATTATCAATTGGAATTTATTTTAGAAATGAAAAGTTTGTGTAACACCCAAAAGTCAGGTTGTATTAGTTTGGTGCAAAAGTTATTGCGATTTTGCCATTACTTTTTTTTTTTTTTTTTGAGACAGAGTCTTACACTATTGCCCAGGCTGTAGTACAGTGGCTTGATGTCGGCTCACTGAAACTTCCACTTCCTGGATTCAAACGATTCTACTGCCTCAGCCTCTCCAGCAGCTGGGATTACATGCACCCACCACCACATCCGGCTAATTTTTGCATTTTAATAGAGGTAGGGTTTCACCATGTTGGTCAGGCTAGTATCAAACTCCTGACCTCGCGATCCATCTGCCTCGGCCTCCCAAAGTGCTGGGATTATAGGCTTGAGCCACCGCATCTGGCCACCATTACTTTTAATGGTGAAAACTGCAATTATATTTGCACCAACCTAATATAGTATACATTATCAATAATATAAAGAACAAAAACTACATGTGCATGTAAATGGATCCATAAAATGCATTTGACAACACATTCACTTTGGCTTTATTAAAATACATTAAACAAGTTAGTAATAAAATGGAATTTCTTCAACCTGATAATGGGCATATGCAAAAAACTTACAGCCAACATCATACTTAATGATGAAAGACTAAGTTCAGGAACATGATAAGTAAGAATTCCCTTGCCCCTTGTATTCAACATTTTCAATTCAAATTGAAAATTTTAGTCTATGAATTAGATGTAAAATAAGTTTTTTTTTCTTTTTTTGAGACAGAGTCTCTCTCTCTCTCATCCAGGCTGGAATGCAGTGGTGCCATCACAGCTCTCTGCAACTTCCACCTCCTGGGTTCAAGAAGTTCTTGTGCCTCAGTCTCCTGGGATTACAGACACCTACCACCAAGCCTGGCTAATTTTTGTATTTTAGTAGACACAGTTTTGCCATGTTGACCAGGCTGGTCTCAAACTCCTGATCTCAGGTGATCTACTCACCTCGGCCTCTAAAAGTGCTGGAATTACAGGTGTGAGCCACCATGCCCAACCCAGATGAAACAATTAAAGAACATCCAACTAGATTGGAAAGAAAGAAGCCATCTATGTATATATACAAATACCTGATCTTTATATAAAATACAAACAAATCCATGAAAACATCACAATGGATAAATGAGTTTAGCATAGTTGAAGGCTATGAGGTCATTATACAAAAACTAATTATATTTTTACCCAGTGGCAATAAACAATCTAAAAATAAACTTACAGAAAAAATTCATCTATAGTAGTATCCAAAAAAGTAAAATTCTTAAAGATAAATGTAATCCAGGAGATTTGTATATTAAAAACTATAAAACATTGTTGAAAAAATGTAAAGAGGACCTACATAATGGAAAGTCATCTCATATACATACATTGGAAGATATAATATTTTTAAGATAGCAATACATTCCAAATTGATAAACAGATTCAAGGCAGTCTCTATTAGTCCACTTTCACACTGCTGATAAAGACATACCCAAGACTAGGTAATTTATAATAAAAAAGATGTTTAATGGACTCACAGTTCCACGTGACTGGGAAGGTCTCACAGTCATGGCGGGAAGGTGAAAGGCACGTCTCACATGGAAGCAGACAAGACAGAATGAGGGGAAAGTGAAAGGAGAAACCCCTTAGACTTATTCATTGCCACAAGAACAGATGGGGGATGCCTCCCCCACAAATCAATGATCTCCCATGGGGTTCCTCCCACAATATATGAGAATTCTGGGGGCTACAATTCAAGATGAGATTTGGGTGGGGACACAGTCAAACCACTGTCTTTATCAAAATCTTAACTAGCATCTTTGCAGTAAATTACAAACTTGCCCTAATATTTCTATGGATACTTGTAGGACCCAGGGTAGCCAAAACAATGTTGAAAAGAAGAACAAGGCCGGGTGTGGTGGCTCACATCTGTAATCCCAGTTCTGTTGGAGACCAAGGTGGGAGTCTCCCTTGAGTCCAGGAGTTCAAGACCAGCCTGGGCAATATAGTGAGACCCCCCACCAAGTTTCACAAAAAGTAAAAAATTAGCCACCTGTAGTTCTATCCACTTAGCAGGCTGAGGTGGGAGGATTACTTGAGCCTGGGAGGTTAGGGCTACAGTGAGCCAAGATCACACTGCTGCACTCCAGTCTAGACGGGTGACAGAGACCCTGTCTCAAAAAAAAAAAAAAAAAATAATAATAATAATAATAATAATTTTTAAAAAAGAAAAGAAAAACAAAATTGGAGAGGATTTACATTTCTTAATTTTTAAAAGTCATCATAAAGCTATAATAATCAGGATACCATGATAGTGGCATCAGAATAGGCATACAGATTAACACAATGCAATTTAATTTCCAGGCAACATTCTTATATTTGGAGTTAATTTATTTTTGACAAACATGACAGCACATTTCTATGGGAAAATAATAGTTAGCTTCTTTGAGTATTTTAAGAATTGTTAAAATTTTTGAGGAGAACCTACTCCTGTATGCACCTTTGGATAATGACAAGACTGCCATTTTTCACAGCCCCTGTAATTACAAGGCTATTCTGTTCAAGACTGCTGCAGAGTTGGACGGGGGTAAATATGAATAAGCTAAGTTAAAAAGCTAAAAATCCTGTTGTTTTTGTAAAGGTTCCATGGTATTCCTTGAAAAAATAATTGCTCAGTTTGTTGCAAGCTTTTGGTTAACGTCTAGAATTTAAAAAATTATTTTGACAACTCCCCATCAATTTCATTGCTCTTATGAATGAGGAAATTCACGCAGGTCTTTGCTATTCCAGAATTCTTCTTATATACCCATTTCTAAGTGTATATATGTGTGTCAAACACCCTTCCAGAACAGTGGAGGGGCTTGTTTATATAGATAATAGAGAAAATTGATTTTAAATTTTATATCATAAATGAGCAAACTGAGATCACAGTACCTGCTAAGTGCTTTGTGTCAAATAAATTGCTATTAGACAATTTGAAGCACTGTTTATTTGAGTAGTAGTCTAATATCATTTTGTATAAATCAAAACGTATTTGAGGCAAGTGAAATACAGTAATGGGAACTTTTCGACAAAGGAAAATGTCTCTACATAGCTTAAGAAGCTCTAAAACTTATATCCAATCATAATGCACTCTGGTAAACCATGGTATATTTATTATGAAAGATGAAATAATCGTGGAAGCATACTTTGTTTAAAGAAAACAATATTATTGAAAGTATTTCACTTAAAATATTCAGCAATTATTTTAGTTTTTAAAATAAGTTCTGTTGTGTATATTTAAGGTATACAAGGTGATGTTATGAGACACAAATACTAAAAATGTCACTATAGTGAAATGAATTAACGTATCCAACATTCCACATAGTTGTCCATTGTTTGTGTATGTGGCAAGTACAGCTATCATTTAGCATGACTCTCATATACAGCACAATTTCATTATCTGTAGTCTGCATGTTGTGCATTAGGTCTCTAGATTTGTTTGTCTTATATATCTGCCACTTTGTATTCTCTCATCTGCATCTTTCCACTTCCTCCCTCACCTCTCTACTTTCACCTCAGTACAACTGTTTTGTTCTCTGTCTCTGTATATTTGAATTTTCTAGATTCCATTTATAAGTGAGATTATGCAACATATTTCATTCTGGACTGGCTTATTCCCATGAAAAATTGTAAAATAAAAATGTTGTAGCACTTTTTAGGAAATTGGAAATTGACTTTTAGGAAAACCGCATTTCTAGAAACAATAGAACCTTCTTTGAGCAATTATAAAAAGCACAATTTTATTACTCTGTCTTACAGGTGAAAAACCATGATATAGTCAAACTTTGAAAATATAAATTTAAATTGTTTAAGCTATAAATCGTGAAATTGAATAAAAATAAATTTTTTATCAAAATATAATAATTTTAAACAAGTTAATATTATATGTATATATGCCTTAAACCATCAAACATATGTTTAAACATTTAACTTATCTATCATGTAAAAGAAGGTCTAGCTTTCCATGGGTAAGTTTATAATACCAGAAGTTGTCTGCAGGTTTTATGTTAAAAGGTAGTGCTGGCTAAATAGCAAAGTCCTTGCTGTGGTTAATTTATGGGTACAAGGTAGGAGGTGTTAAAACTATAGAGCATTTTAAACTCATGATACCATGGCAACTCAGTTTCTTAAAATTAACAATAGACCTAATAAAACACTAAACTCACAAGGAATTCAGCAGTCTGAAAATTGCAGGTTTTAATTTTAACACTTCTTAACTTTCTCATAGGACCCTGCTAATATTTGTTAATCTGTCTATGATTAATTTCTTAAGTCTATAAAATAAGAAATGGTCACAATTACAATAAAATATCAGTACTGTTTTCTCAGTAATAGCAAACAATATAATTATAATATTTTATAAATTACATGTGCTATATATTATGTATGTTTTGGTATTGCATAGTGATGGCAGGAGATTAAATTTTTTGAAATAATATGAATAATTTAATTAAATGAATAAACACCACTTACCGAACATCTATTCAGTGCAGGCGCTGTGCTACAATAATAATAGCTAACATTTGTTGACTAATTTTATTTGGCACCTGGTGGGTGTTTTTATCAATTATCACACCCAGTCTTCAGAACAACACAGAGGTGAGTTTATTGCCTTCGTTTTTCTCAAGAAAAATTGAGAACAAAGCTTCAAAGAGACTAAGCCTTTTGCCACTATTACATACCTTGTAAGAAATAAGCCTGGATGCAAACTCTATTTTTCCTTCTTCATGACTACTATATCTTAGTTTTTTCTACTATACCACACTGTCTCTTAGGGAATACATGAAAGAATGAGTGTATGAATAAATGTCAGCTTTATCAAGGAATACATGTCTAAGACAAGTTTATTCTGTAGAAGTTAATAAATCAATCTCATATTTTGTTAGTATGGTAGGCAGAATAATGTTCCTCACCTCCAAAGATACGCTCATCTTAATCCCTAGTATCTGCATATATGTATGTTATGTTATTATGTTAATTTATATATGTTATGTTATGTTATGTTACGTAAAAAGAGGAACTAAAGTTTCAGATGGAAGTATGGTTACTAATCAGCTGACCTTAAAACAAATATGTCGTGAGGGTTATCTAGAAATGCCTAATGTAATCACAAGGGTCCTCAAAAGAGAGAGAGTGAGGTAAAATGTGAGAAAGGAGGCAACGTGAGAAGAAGTGATCCACAGTTGCTGGCTTTGAGGATGAAGAACAGGGACCACAAATTAAGAAATTTGTCCTTGATAAACTGGAGAAGGATAGGAAAGAGATACTCATCTGTAACGTCCTGAAAGCACAGTGAGACCTGTGTTGGACTTCTGATCTTCAGAAGTATTAAATAATAAATTTGTGCTAATTGTGTGGTAATTTTTTTACAGCAGCAATGGGAAACTAACACAGTTAGGCTTTGTAGATACTAGCTGTTTTGCTTTGATGAAATAGATGAATTTTTCTATCATAAATAAAAACACGTATTTTTTCTTTCCTTTTCTTTTCTGTTTATGTCTCAAGAGAAGCTGGCACATATTCTAAGTAAGCCACCATAAAACCAGAAAAACAGGGGTGATTCTGAGTCTGCTAACAATTCTGGCAGTCCTGGGGATATTGGATACCCTAGTCAACTGGTTCAGGAAGAGAAAAAAATGACTTTCAATGTCAATATTTATCATTGAATGATAAGTCCTGATATTTCAGGCTTGTCTAAGTATAGTGTTTAGAAAGTCAGAATTATGACTTCTATAAGAATACAGAATAACTATATGCCAAATATTTTCTTCAACATTAGTAAGGGTTCAAAAACAATTTGAGGGATGAGATAATGCATACTTTTAGAAACGAATGTTAGAAAGAAAGTACTAGGTTACATAAAAAAACCAGTAATATTCTACAGAGTAAGAAAACTGAAACCTTGAGATTATATGTTTGCCTAGAAAGAAATTATTTACATCTCTCCTTTTCTAGGTCTTCAAGTTAACATGTAATTTCACAGATTCTGTGCCTTTAATTGATTATAAATATCTAAGTCAGAGAAGGTGGTGCAAGATAACGAAATAAAAGGCTCCACTGATAGCCCCCACACCTGCAAGGAAACCAAGTTAACAACTATCTACACTACACAGAAAGAAAAACACACATATAAGAACCAAAAATCAGATGAGCACTCATAGTACCTGGTTTTAACTTCTAGCTCCTCATACCCAGTTACAGGTGAATAAAAACTTCTCCAATATTGCATCTCATGGAAGAGGCTTGGTTGCACAATTAATGGAGTGCATGGTTCTTATTTTTCTATTCAAGTAGCTATATTGTTATGAAAAATTAGAAGATTTATTATTCTTGGTGACAATTAGATCCCATTTAAAATGTTTTATTTTCATTTATAAAATTTCAGTTTACTAATTTGAAGGTTAGAAATGGAACCCAAATGCCCATCAGTGATAGGCTGGATAAAGAAAATGTGGCACATATACACCATGGAATACTATGCAGTCATAAAAAAGGATTAGTTCACATCCTTTGCAGGGACATGGATGAAGCTGGAAACCATCACTCTCAGCAAACTAACACAAGAACAGAAAACCAAACACCACATCTTCCAACTCATAAGTCAGAGTTGGACAATGCGAACACATGGACACTGGAAGGGGAACATCACACACTGGGGCCTATTGGGCAGTGGAGGCTAGGCAAGGGATAGCATTAGGAGAAATACCTAATGTAGATAATGGGTTGATGTGTGCAGCAAACCACCATGACATGTGTATACCTGTGTAACAAACCTGTACTTTCTGCATACATATCCCAGAAGTTAAATTATAATAAAAATTTTTAAAGAAAGAAATGAAATAATAGGAGGAAGAAATTAGTTATAAAAACCATAAGAAAATAAAATATTTTTGAAAAATACCAGTAATATTTCAAAACAAATAACTAAAATTCTTTTATTGCATAATTTGTAAATAATTTGTGTTTCTTTGAGTCTGGATTCCCCAATTAGCGTTCTTATAGTTGCATGCTTCTTGAACAGTACTTGAAATTGACTTAGTTTATGGTAAGTATTCACTACAACTCTTTAGGGTTGTCTAAGCAATGTCACCTTTAAGCTCTAAAACCTGTAATAATAAATAAATTTCTTGAAATACCATTGATTAAATGTACCTAGTATAGTGTTTTCCATGAGGCTGTGACTGCTTTTCTTTGTCGAAGACACAGTCTAGTCTGTAGCTTACATGAAGACACAGTCTAGTCTGTAGCTTACGGAGTTGAACTTCCAGGAAACATTAGAAGAAAGAAAAAAAGTACTTTTTTATGGTTATTTTTTGTAGTATCTAACAGCATCAGAATGTAAAAATGTAATATTTTCTTTTGAACAAAATATGTAATTATGCATATTGATTTGATTAATTTTACTTTAAAGATAAGAATGCATTATTTATATTGAAGGTATTAACACATATCTGGTGACTTTTATCCATTTTGCAATGTGTACAGTCTCTGAAATATTTATATTAAAATATTTTGCAAAATTGTCCTTTGACTTGACAGCACTTCCCATAAAAGTCTTATAATAATGTCGGAGTTGAGAAACAGAAAGCATTCAAACAAACCGAGTTATCTAGTCTTCTTTTTGTATAATGAAAGAATTCTTTAATATTGTCACAAAAGACCCCTGGGAAAATTCAAAGATAGTTTTAGTTGTGAAAGATACACTAATTTTTCTTTTCTTTCTAACTTCAGAGTTTACTCCTAGGGTAAAATCAAAAGAATTATTAATAAAGATTTGGTTACTGGATTAAGCATGACTGTAATAGCCTGAAAAACAATAGTTTTGTTACTTTTTAATCAAAGTGGCAATATAAATAAACACAGAATTAACACTATTTAAATAACCTTAGCTCTTTCACAATCAAGGACATGGCAAAGTCAGCAGAAAGCCAGAAATTATTCTTGTGAGACATAAAATATTTTATCTGAAAAAATTGTACAGAAGGTGGCAACAAAATTTTACTGCTACTTGTTAAAAAAGAACTACTGCTCTCAGATTAAATTATCATTTATCAGAGAGAAAAGTAAAATGTATTTTTATTAATATAACATTTGTCAGTATAAAATTCACAAGTTCTCTCTCTTATTTTAAATCATTTATAAATTAGGATATCAAACTTAGTAAAAAAAATTAACACATTCATGCTGTTTTAGAGTCATTATTTGTAGTTACTATAAAGCAGAGAAAGCAGTTTACTTTCTGAAAACTATAGCTTTATGTAATTAAATATGGCCTTTATTTCTTTTACATCCAGGAACAACCTGACACTTCAGAACAAAACCAGTGTCAATTTTTCATGGATAATCAAAACTCATTCCATGTTCTTGCATACAAAGTTTTACTTTTCTGCTACTGACCTTCCAGTATGTCTTAACACACATGAACTAAACTATTAACCAAGTTCTATTTCAATGCCAGCGTCAAAAATATTTGACTTTTATATCCAATTTCTAATCACCTGGGGGAAGAGAAGTTGCTCAATTTATAAAACTTTCTTAACAAAATTTGAAAAACAAGATGTAATTTTGAGAAATATAACCCAGATGAAATATTTATATATTCACAAGTTGACTTTGAATATTTAATTTTTCAAAAGAAAGCAATTGAGTTATTTCTAACTCAAACATGTCCACTTTTATTGTTTTCAATATACATAGGTACTCACAGTGTTTCTCAGTCAAAGGTCATTAAAATTCTGCAACAACACCCATGCTTGCTGCTCTAAGTAATACCCTGGCATTTATTATGAAACAGCATCTCCCATTTACATACTTTCGCCTGTGGTCATGGAGGTATTAGTGGTGGTTGTTATTGGTTCTCTGATATAATCCATAGTAACTTCATAGTGATATTTTTAAAAATTATACTTACTCAAATCAATTATGTGAGGTTTTCCTTCTTTAATACTACTCTAAGTTTAGTCAGAGAAAATATTTTAGGATGCAATAATGCTTGGATACATGGACTGCCCTGTCATTATTTGTGTCTATGATATTTGGCTATCTCAGTAAACCTGATCTCCAACTCCCTCCTTGATTTATGTAACTTGCATCTATATCCAATCTCACTTCTTTAAGTTTCTATTTGTAACACCCAATCTTAGTTTATAGGGACTTAAGTCCCTGTATTATAATGGCCAATAATGACAAAAAACACTCTCTGAACCCATGTGCCTGGTTTGTATCCTGAGTTCATTATACGACTCTGTCAGTTTCCTGTCAGTTTCCTCATGAGTATAAAGGATGTTAATAATAAATCTACCTAATAAGAATGTCATAGGCATTAAAAATAAAATGTATGTCATGCATCTTTTACAGCGTCAGCATTTAGCAAGTATTTTACTAAATGTTAGTTACTCTTAATCCTGTATCTAGGAGAAGTTGCACAAAGTAGGGATAGCCTATAAAATGAAAAATAACCGTCTAAGATCAGAAGATAGGTATGTATAGTTCTGCCTGCATTACATCCTCAGTTTTCAAAGAGGGACATTACTGAAGGAAATGATGTTCACAAGCTTAGTTAAGATGGCATTAGAAAAAGTGTTTGGATATGTATGTGTTTATTTGTGTTGGGAGAGAATAACTGGGGCCTGATGGGAGTGGGACAAGAGTTACTGAGTCACTGACTCAGAAATAAAAACCAGTATTTACAAACAGTAGTTATCAGTTAAACTTTTAAAAAAAGGGCGTTTATGCTTGTTTTATTTTGTTTTGTTTTGTTTTGTTTTGTTTTCAAAAATGTTAGAAAGGGAGTAGGAGTATGAGAGATTGTGTTGAACTAAAAGAGAAACAACCAGCACGTGCCCAAGAGGGTCTACTGAAAGGAAGAAGACAGAAAACTAGAATCATGTTGGACACAAGCAGGGCCTAGACTTAGGCTGAGAAAAATGCCCCCAATGCTGTTTGCCAGGATACCCTGACATGTTCTCTAGGACTTCTGATATATTGAGTCTTCTCGATCCTCCACTTCTTTTTTGGATCATTTTATTCATTTCTTTGACCAAACAGATACTTGATAATTTCCAAGGATTATCACTCTCCATAGGACATGACATTTCTTTACTAAAAAAAAAAAAAAAAAAAGGAGTGGTTGGCTACTGCAAATTTCTGGTTAGTAACAATTATCATCAGTGTCCTTTGCTATTTTGCTTTCCAATGTAGTCACTTATGCCACTCTCTCTTGAGTGACCCTATTTACCAACTGTCAGGATACTCCAAAACCTCTCTTAAAAATCTTTTTTTTTTTTTTTTCAGTTCCTCTTTCTAACTTTGTTTATGGACTTTCATGTTTTCACTGTTCACCTGTACTGCAAATGAGCTTTGTAATTCCTTGAACTTTTTAATTTGAATAACTCTTACATCCTCTACATTTTAGTTTCATGCCTACACACAAACTATCCATCTGGTTCACCTCTTCAATAAAAAAGAGACTCTTCTAAAATGCAGTGGACATCTGAGGTCCACACAGTTCAAAGCAAAGGCATGCAGACTTGAAATTTTGTTTTAATGCTATAGATTTTCTGTAAGAACAAGACATAGTGTGCCTTTGTTTTATATCATTAATGCACACATAAAATGCTTTCCTTATCTTTTCTTCACCTGACCCCTAACACATACAAGCTCTTTCCTAAAAAGAGCATATAAAGAAAAGAATATGTTTAAAACTACAAATTCTCATCCATTAGTAAAAACTTAATAATTAGTTTTTAAAAAGAAACTACATAGATAAAATTAGTGATCCTTCATGGTCCGTCACGTCTTTCTTGGAAATGTATCCCTTCTATTATTTTCTTTCAAGCTTTAGAGGTTGACACCATATAGGATTGTCAACTGTTTAGACTCTGATTATTGCAATAATGTTTAATGAGTCCAAATTCAATTTCTGTATCCTGTAATATATTCTGAACACTATAGCTTTTGTAACTTCCTAAAATAACTGTGATCTTGTAATTTTCCTGCTAAAATATCTATAAAAATTTCTAATAAATTAAGTTTTTGTCATTTATTCATTGAATAAATATTTGATGCTTATTAAGGTCTATATCACATGGATATACTAATAAATAACACATAAAATGTCTCTGATGTCATGAAGCTTAAATTCTAATTTTACTAAGTACAGAGTAATATGATGGAAAGTGATAGGTGAAGGGTACTTTTTTGAACAAAGAAAGGCCCTCTAAGCTGTTGACATGCTAGTTAACTTATCTAGGGATACAGCGAGGAAAATGAATGGAAGGAGAATATTGTAGACAAAATGCAAAAAGGAGAGTAGAGATGCTAAGGCAAAAACAGAGATGATCTTTCCAGCCCTAGAACATGAAGAGGAGACTGGCAAAAGATGATGTAAAAAAGGAAGGCAGGGCCAGATGGTGTTGGAATTTCAGGCCGTAGAAAAGGCTTTGTATTTCATTCAAAGTGCAATATGATTCATTCTAAGTGCAATGTAATTTCAATATTATATTAGGATTTTTAAAAAATTCCAACATGCAGATGCTCACTTGGAACAACTTTTATGCAAAAAAGGGAAATTTCATGGAATATTAGTAGAATATCTCACAAAATTAAGGCTAGCAATGGAACTGTGTGTCTCAGGAATAAAAACGTAGATTACAGACTTACTGGGAATAAATTATTTCCACTTTATCTTTGCTTCCTTCAGTGTGTCTGCTTCCTTATTCTCTCTTTTTTTGGAACAGATTTTCTTTTATCCCCCTGAAACATAGTCATCAACAACTCATAAGTGGCACCATAGTTACAAACAATACTAACATATAACTCCTCTACCCATGCTCCTTCCCTGACTCAACCTCTCTGTCTCCGTCCTCTCTGTCTGTCTCTGTCTTTATCTCTCTCCCTCTCTCTCAGTTGCTTCTAAAATTTACAGCTAGGTCATAATTGCACAACCAACTGTGTACATCAAAAAAACAATCAGTGAATAAAACATTGAAAACAGAAGTACTGTGTTTGAACATCCAGAAATTCATGAAAATATGGAAGAAGATAACAATAAATAAATAGCTACATATTTCAATAATGACTTATGCTTTCTAAGCACTTATAATTTTATTTGTTTTTCTCTAAGAAATAGTGTCAAGTGGACAAGAAATGAGTTACTGTGCCAATTTTAGAGATAGGCTGAAAATTAAACAGGTAATATCCTTCTTAAAGTTAATAGGTAGCTAAGAGTTGTCTGGGAGACTAATTCTATTTTAGAGACAAAGCCATCTTCATATCCATATATCTAATGCAATCCATAGGATTAAATTAAGTTTTTTACATCAGCTTTCAAGGTCCTCCATGTTTTTTTCTAAAATGATTCCTACATGAACCAGACATGCAATTTTTAATGTGTTATTCAGGGGCTCCTGAGGAGCTCTATACTCTATGTCTACACTGGGATCCATTTATTCAGGCTTGTAGTCATGTTTATTTTAGGGAACACTTAAGTATATGTCTTCTTGACAATGAATTTTTATCCACATATGACTCAGTACCATTAATCTGATAAAATTTGCCAACTTTTAACTTTGTACAAACTTAAAACTGTATCCTCAGAATTCCCCCCTAGGGACTATGAAAGTCTAAGATCCTCATATTATTTTGTACATTCTCCTAGCACTTTTCTTTAACCAAAATATGGCTATTCCATAATGATGCTATTTCCCAAGAGATACACAAAAGCAGAAGATATTTAGCTCTCTGACACAATATAATTTTGGAACAGGAGGTAGAACAGATGCCATTCTTCGTTAGAAATATTTGTCAGTGGTTCACAGCCTTTCTATGATATCTTTTATCCTCAATATTGGTGACTTCAGCATCTATATTAATGGACCCTTCAAAGAATATTTGTATCTATCTTCTTCTCTCCACTACCTGTTTTGGTGACCATCACCCTAATCAGTTTCTCAACCTCCTTGTTTTGCCCCTCCAGTTCATCCATTCCACATGGATCAGCATGAATATTTCTTTTATGCCCCAAATAAGATCATACAAATATCCTTCTTAAAATCTTTGCATAATCTTTTACTTACAGCAATATAGCAGATTTTCAAATAATGTGATTTCATTATAACATTGATGAGATATACACCCAAAGGAAAATAAATCATTCTACCCAAAGACAACTGAATTTGTATGCTTATTATAGCAGTATTCACATTAGCAAAGACATGGAATCAACCTATATGCCTAACAGTGAAAGATTAGATAAAGAAAATGTGGTAATATACACTGTAGAATACTACACAGTCATAAAAACAACAAAATTACATCATTTGCATCCATTATCCTAAGCAAATTAATGCAGAAATAGAAAACTAAATGTCATATGTACTCACTTATAAGTGGGAACTAAACATTGGCTACACAGGTAAATAAAGAAAAGTAACTGTAAAGACCTTGGAGCAGGAAGAAGATATGGCATTATCCAGAGACTGTCAGAGGGTTTTTAAGACAAGAAAATATAGAGATAATGGAGAGGACTGTAAAGGGCATCAGACCGTCTTTGGAGGTTTGATTCATCAGGGCTTGCAGACAGTAGCAAGTAAAGACCTTGGAGCAGGAAGAAAACGACAACAATAAATAGTGGAGATTCTAAAAGAAGGGAGGGAGGGGGACAAGGGAAGAAAAACTTTTTATTGGGTACTATGTTCACTATTTGGGTGATGGGATCAATAGAAGCCTGAAGCTCAGCATTACACAACATAACTTTGTAAGAACCCTGCACATATATCCCCTGCATCTAAAATAAGAAAAGAAAAGAAAAAATAATAGTATTGATCGGAATAAATAAATCTATTCCCAGCAGGGGCCACCATCAGTGTGGAGTCTTCACATTCTTTCCATGTCTACCTGGGTTTTCTCCTCAGGTATTCCATTTTCCTATCACATGTAAAAGATGTGCATGTGAGGCTAGTTAGTGTGTCCAAGGTTTATAGCTCGCATTTATTTCAATGTTCAATATTAGACGTGTTTTGGGCCTTTATTTAGAAGTTTGGTGATGTATTTGTGACCAGAAATATGCCATAGGAACTTAACTCTTGCTTATATCAATTAGCCTATGGTAAAATTGGTTTCATTAGACATTGCTTCACTCAAAGTCATAGTTTCCAAGAACCTATCAAAGACGTTAAGTGTGGACTTACTGCATCTAACTCAGTGCTTTATTTATACAAAGCATAGCAAGTCCTGGTGAATCAAACCTCCAAAGCTTGTCTGATGCCCCTTACAGTCCTCTCCATTATCTCTGTATTTTATTGTCTTAAAAGCCCACTGACATTCTCTTGATAATGCCATCTTTTCTTCCTGCTCCGATATCTTTACAGTAACTTTTCTCTCTGTCTTTGAAATACAGAATATAGTTCCCCTAGATTCCCTAGATAGAGATATCGATAAAGATAATCTGGTCACCTTTCAACTTAAATGCCAACTCTTAGAAAGGACTTCATAGCTAATAAGCTCCTTTTTATAAGTATTTTTATGACACCATGTTAATGTATTGGTTTCATTCTGTTGTAAACTGGTATAAGGCAAAGAGGCATTGAATTATTGCTTATCACTAATATCATTATTATTTAACAAGAAAAAAAATGAGGGACATACATTTCCTCTTTCTAACTTCATAGATAACAATAAAAATAAGCTTCAGATCAAATTCTGCCACACACTACACATCTAATAGTAAAACAAATAACAAATACCCCCAAACCTGACAATTGAACATTCACTTCCAAGACTCTGTATTATTTCATCAGCTAATTGCATAAAATGTGCACTAGAATCAAATTAAACAATATGAGATTGTCAATTAACTATACAATCAAAGGTAGGTATCAATAATCCTCTAAATCAGTGGCAAATGAAATACCATTTCAGGTTCAAGTGTCGGGAGTCACCTCAAAGAATAGAGAAAACTAAACTCATCAGATCCAATACACTGTTCAGGTAAAGACAGATAAGCCTATACAACCCTTCTAGCTAATACCTTATTTTGAAATCCACTCACTTCATTAACAATAGTTTATTTATAATTGTTAATAAAGCATCTTTATTAACAGTTGTTGATCAGAAATACAGTGAGTAAACACTGTTGTGGCTTCTTCTGGAGTGCTTTTAAAATACTATTTAATCATCTGTGTAAAATGTAATTCTGGTCAGGATGTTAGACAATTGGGTATATATTAAACTTAAAGTAAACATACCCACAAACACATCCAACCATGTATGGGCACACACACACACACACACATTCACATAGACACCATTAGTATAAGTTTGGCATAACTCTCATTGGTCTTATGACCGAGAACTGAGACCCTTTGTGTACTGTTTATTGTTTGTTCCAGGAAACTGCACAGGAAAGATAAGATTATAAGCCAGTAGGTAATATCAGTCTTTGCTTTCAGAAATGTTTGCAGGTTAATTTATCTGTGACAATATTCTGCTCTTCAAGGTGAATACTTTCTTTAACCAAACATAATTTTCCCTATCAAACAGCATGTTAAGATTCTTTCAAGATTATCATTCCACAGGTTAACCAATCCTTAAGTATTACATCACAGGCTTTGCTCAATCCCAGTCAGTTCACTAGCTTGATGAACCCATTGAGATCATTTGATCTCAGGCCCCAAACCCTATAAATATCTTCAACCTACTACTCCTTTCCAAGACATGGCTAATAGTCTATCAAAGTGTACTCACCCTTAATTTACAGAATTTTAATACACAGAGTTTTGCTTAATTAACAGTTGTCTGGTAATATTATATAGTTCACTAGCTATCGGGTACTATGCTCATTACTTGTGTGACAAAATAATCTGTACACCAAATCCCATGACATGTAATTTACCTAACAAACCTGCATATGTACCCTTGAACCTAAAATACAAGTTAAAAAATAAATAAGTAAAAATAAAATGAAACAAACTATAGCCACCATGACTACCTGTGCATTGTTAGCACACATCATGAAAACTGTGAAACCTGGTACAGAATTGGTACTCAAATAATATTTGAAAATCAGTGCAGACATGAATCATTGCTCCCTTTCATTGTACTGTCCTGGGTGTTCTCTTGACATCCAAATTATATTCTCCTACAAGGCTCACTTCAAATTCTACTCGGTTCAGAAGATTTTCTGACTTCTCCAGTCCGAACTCACTTTATTGTACTGCTACACATTGTGGTATTAATGTATTACATAGTATCTATTTCTTTTTTTCGTGTTACTATCTTTGGGTGCTTGGATTGATCTGAACCGTATTATGAGATTCTTGAGACCAATGTTGTCTTTTATACTTTATTCTTTTATAGCCACTGTGTTGCTTCCAACTCCACCCAGATGTCCTTTAAGGTCTTGCAATCACAGGAATCTACACATTATTTTTTAAAATTTAATTATCTGTATTTTACCTTCCTTTCCTGGTTGTGATTTTTAATGGCCATGTTTAATATAAAAACAGTTGAATATAATTTTTAATTAAATATATCACAAAATAAATCTCATTGAGGATAGTTTTAACTTGGTTACAATGTTTTCATGATTGTGAAGTACCTATGCTCTTAAATTTTATTATAGGTGATCTTGACTTCACATGTATATATTAGGTATGGTTATTAGTGTCTGAAAAATTTTTCTAAATTTGGAAATAGACAAAAGAAAATTCTGGGTGTTCTGTTGGTACAGTGTTGAGATTGATGTATTATTGTCTGTGATAAAACTCTGTAGGGTCAGAGGTTAACTTGTAATTATTGGCCAGTAAAGATGAAGGTAGGTTTCCTCCATTGGGACTAATAACAACACAGACTGGAAAGAGAGTTGGATAACTCTGTGTAACACTCAATCACCCAGGGTTCAGAGCAGGAGAGAAAATATGAAACATATGCATCAGGAGGGAGGTTGATGGAGAATAAACAGCACACGGATACTGTGTTTTTTCTCTCCTGCTGTGAACCCTGGGTGATTGAGTGTTATACAGGTTTATGACCCTGTTGGATTTTAACCAGCTTTGTTAAAAATTCAAGTTTTGTATTTTATCCAAATATTTTTTGTTAAATTGCTTGAAATCTCAAATGTTCTTTGGAGCAATTTTAACATTTTATTGGTTTTCTGAATAATTGATGATTTAAATAAAATCATTGGCACACGATTTTATGAACTTATATAAAGTCACAATATTACCTTTATGAAATTTTATAAATTTACATAAAGTCACAATATTACCTTTATGAAAATTACTCTTTAGGACACTAGTTGTTGAGTCGCAGTTGATATTGGTGTTTTATCCAACTTTATAGGCATTTTATGAGTAAGATAATACTTTTTATTAGGAAAAGTCCAGACTAAGCAGTAACCTAATTTAACAATGGTGCTAATCTAATATTTTCCTCACACAAGTTGTAACAGTAAAATAAAGAAAACTCCCCTATGTATAAAAAGTCAGCATTTTAAGAAAATTTTCTAAGATTATGTAATTACTTTTAGGGATTGAGGAGCTCATCTGTTTGGGAAAACTTTGTTAAAATCTTTTGATTAAACAAAGATATGTACAAGTGTATTTCCTGTGTGAGAAGTATTTTACGTGATTCTCTTCAAGTTTTCAAACTTTGCATTAATTCACCTTAGCACTGTTTGTGAAATGCAGACTCTTTGGTTCTACTTCCAGGAGATTTGATAATTGAGTCGTCCTGTTTGAAATAAATAATTTCAAATCGGCCTTAAAAACACAGTATCCATGTGCTGTTTATTCTCCATCTACCTCCCGATGCATATGTTTCATTTTTTTCTCTCCTGCTCTGAACACTAGGTGATTGTTATACAGATTGGATAACTCTCTTTCCTTCCGGGTTCTGGTTGGCTTCAACCAATGAAGGCATAGCAGGAGGTCAAATGAAGAAAAAGAGTGAGTTCAGGTTACGTAGTTCTTTAGTGCCCTGCAGCACTTTGGGAGGCCGAGACGGGCGGATCACGAGGTCAGGAGATCGAGACCGTCCTGGCGAACACGGTGAAACCCCGTCTCTACTAAAAAATACAAAACACTAGCCGGGCGAGGTGGCGGGCGCCTGTGGTCCCAGCTACTCGGGAGGCTGAGGCAGGAGAATGGCGTGAACCCGGGAGGCGGAGCTTGCAGTGAGCCGAGATCGCGCCACTGCACTCCAGCCCGGGCGACAGAGCGAGACTCCGTCTCAAAAAAAAAAAAAAAAAAAGAAAGTGGCTGCATCCCTATAGAACTACAGCTTCTGTAAGGTGACTAAATTCTGACTTGCATTCAGTGCTGGAAATGGTTTCTGGTTGTTACTCGTCCCTGAGTAGCTTGAAACATCCTATGAAATCACTTAATCCCATCTACAACACTTAGTTATTTCAACATAGTATTTTTAAAATATGGGTTCAATAGGCTGCCTTTTGAGGGAACTAGGATAATATTAAAAATAAATAAAATGCAGTTGTCATTGCATCTGCTTTTTAGGAATAGTTCTCTAAGATGGCTGTGCGTACTTCAGCAAATTTAAAGTTCTTTTTCCCTTACATCTGGTGTGAGTAGCAATGTATAATTATTATAAGGGTAATTATAATAATTATATTATAATAAATATTACAATTATAATAATGGTGGCTTAAGAATTAAATTACTTTAGATATTGTTAACTCTTAGCCTTTTTTGGTTTATCATCGTTTATACATAAAGATGTCAATTGTAGCTTCCACACTACATAATACACACAGGCACACATACACACACTCCACAAAATTTTGCATGAAACCCTGAAGGCTTGAGGCACCACAGATTAAACAGAACACTTGCCTAGAATGTAGACATTCTATCCAGCAGAAAAAATGCTAGCAGAGTAATGCATCTTTAGATCTGTGTGTGGGGTGTGTGTGCATTTAATCTCATCAGATTCATTATATATATTTACACAAATATATTCTTTTATAGGCACGATAGGCACAACTACATTATAGGCATGCATAATAGGCACTTAAGAAATGTTTAGATAAATAGAAAAACAGATTATGCTTCTTGTCAAGTCTGGGATTTCTTTTTAATAAGGATTATATGCAAATTTTTCAGGACTGCAATTCTTGTTAAATTTGTATAGAATCATATTTCTTAAATTCCTCTTTCATAACAATAAAAATGATGCGAGAGTCTATTGTATCAATATTTCCTAATATATCTGAATTATCAAATCCATATTTCATCATGATGATATTATAGAAATAAGAACAGTATTTTTGTTTCTCACCTCTGCATAAAATGACTACACAATTAAACACTTTCCTTTTGTTTTCCCCCAGTATAACATAACAGTAGCATTTTGTTCCTGTCTATCCACTGTCCTATTTAGGAGAGGTCCCTTGGTATAATCTTCACTGCTATATCAACTGTACTAAAAAACCCACAACACCCATGTACTCCAATCCTTCAGTTTTCACATCTTTGGAGAGATTATTAGTAACAATTTGAATTAATTATACTCTGTTAAGTTTCAGCTTTGTTAATGATAATATAAACCAGCCATTTAGAAAATATGACTAAAGTGTGAAGTACACTGATATTGTCTTGCATATTGTAAAAAAGCCTCAACTGGAAAAGGATGAGATTGGGGATCCAGGTAGCAAATTAGATTGATGCGCTATCCTCGACATAATGGCATTTTCATTTCTGAGCCCTACCAGGGCCAAAACAAAACCATTTTTTATAGTTGTTCGAAATCCCAAGAGAAATGAGTTCAGGTGGTCTCAACTCAGTTTCTCACGTACAAGGGGACATATCAAAAAGCTGTCATGGATTGATAGTAATTTATCATTTTCACTTTTAAAAAGCCGTGGGATTAGAAGCATGAAGCAAAAGTAAAAAGAAGTATTTCCAGCAACATGTTTTTTTTTTTCTTTTTGTATCAGATGGAAGTTTCTCCTTTATTTTACAAGCATAGTTTTCTAAAACAAATAATAAGTACATTTTGTTATGACATAGTAATTAAAATTTTCTTTAATATTCAATTATTAGCATTTAAAATGGAAAATTGGTGTCACTTGTAATCACTGTTTACAATAAATGTAGAAATCAAATGTTAAACATATTTAAAAGTATTGATATCAGACAGGCAAATAAAACTTAAATCTAGGTTTTCTTACGTATTTGTGTCATCCAGATGAAAATTTGCAGATACCTTAAATATATAAAATTCACAAATACTTGTGTTTTAAAGCTGTTGAATAATTTTATGTTAACATGTTTTTCAAGGAAACCAAATAACTCTTGAAAATAAATATAGTTAGTAAAAATGATTATGTAACATTCTATAAAGTTTGGTGCCTTCTGAAGTGTAATGGTGTGACATTACAATGTAGAAAAATTATTTTCGATGTTTGCTGTGGATATTCAACTTTTCATTCACCCATCTACCTCTCAGAAATCTGAAATGTCAACTGTGTGACAGTCAAGAGAATATACCAGTATTTGAAACATTACAGAGATGTGGGTCACAAGGACAGGACACAGTGTAATTTATTTAAATATTATTTGGTTTTCTTCTCAGATATTGGCTAACCAAAAATTATTAAATTAGACAAGAAGTCAGAAGTATTTTAAAAATATGAAATCTAAAAGCATGCATATTATAATCATTTTCATTTTGAATACAAGGCATACAGAAATATATTCAGGTGTCCTTTGAAACAAATTAGAAGGAAGGTGGAGAATGTCATGGCTTATTAAAAAGCAACGGCAATTCTGTTCCCTTGAAAATGTCATAAAAAAGATAATGCAAAAATTAACTTTAGTTGGTATTGAAAGAGAGAGAAAATTTCAATAGAAATTCATTACGATTATCAATTTGATAAGAGTAAGCTATTTGGATCACATAATAGATGTTTTCATATTATGAAAGTTGTATATTAGAGCCAAGCTGTGCTCATTGATAATGTATTACCTTTTAGTTTTACATATATTCAAGGAATCATGTGGTTCAATGGCAGAACTAATATAAAATAAAATGTCATGTTAATATGCAATTTTAAAAAATGTACCTTAGAAAGATGTGTACTAAGGTACGTACTAAAGAATGTAGTCAGCGGGTGCTTTATCCATTATGGAATTTATGTAAATCTGTAGCTAATTTTTATCGCATTTTGTTGAGGAGTTTTGTTTCTGTTGTTCCCTGAAGATATACAGCTTTCACAGTTCCTAACTTGGAAAATAACACCATTTCTTTTCAACAAGAAAAGGGCATTATGAAGAAACAGAATAAATGATGCACAGACCCACTCTTTTGTTTAAAATGAGATTAGAGAAACAAACCCTTCCACTTCAATCAGCATTCATAAAAATGAGAGAAGAACTAAAATCAAAGAGAATGAAATGAGCTGTGTTTAATGATTTTAATGTTCTCCAAATGAGGTAAATGAGCACCCTTTTCATTAAGATGGTATAGAACTAACATCAATAAATTTTCCTTAACAAATCAGTAATTGTGGAGAGAATCTTTTCAAGAATCCCAGGACACCACATGCTACTGTTCAACACAAAAACTAACTATTATTATTCAGCAGAATTATCTCAATTTTTTAGGACAAACACCAAAAATATTACACAAACACATTGTTGAATTTAATATTTTATTTAAATTTTTCCCAAAGAGGCTAAAATGTTTTATTCACACAACATCTGTCTTTTAGATATAATTAACATCACCATGATTCAAACATTTTATGCTTCCTTCTGAACCTCAATTCTTTTTCATTTTTGGTCTCACTCTTTTATTCTCAGCATTAAATTCAACTTTACTTGCCCTGTTACCCTAAAATAAATATAAGAAAGAAATTTAATTGTAAGAAATCTTAATATAAGAGAGAATATTTACCTGAAATCCACGTTATTTCCCCACTAAGGATAAGAAGTTAACATAATTCAAATTGTCTCAGTCAGCTTTTGAAGTACTTGTAGGTCATTTTCTTCCCACAGCTTTTTTTTTTTCTTTCTTTCTTTTTTTTTTTGTGGGAAGTAATCAGCCACAAAATATTTTCAAACTCTTTCTCAGTTTCTAAAGACAATGTCCTAACTACACCTTTACTGTTTTCTTAATACTTTCAGTAAGTCTTGAATGAAGAAAAAGTTAATGCCCTAATGAAAGAGTTATGATTTCAATAAAATTAATCAGTGTATTGCAATAATTTTCACAAAAATATTTTGAAATAAAAACTTGAATTAAACAAACCTACTTTGGGTTAATTGATTAATTTGAACCAAAAATAAGATTACACTTACCATATATTTATTTGACAACATTATATTAAGCTCCAGAGAGGATACAAAGCTGAATAGGTAAAATATCTATTAAGTACAATAATTAAGTACCAGTATAACAAGCTGAAAATATGTGAATAGTAAGTTCACAGTATGGCAAAAGCAAATCAATAGTAATAATAATTATTGATGTAACTTACAGAGATATAATTTAACTATTTTTGAGACAACTTATAGTGACATAACTTAACTATTTTGACTGAAAACTGAGCTCAACTTTAGGAAATTATTGCTTAGGACAATAAGACTGAAAAGCATCCAATATCTTTGCTCTTTACTTCAGGAAATTTTCTTTGAAAACAATTTTCTCATTTGGGCAAATAATTGGCTCATCAAGACAATAGTGTGCTCACCTGGACAAAAAGCTCAACAGTCAGAATAAATGTTTTCTAATGAAACTTTGTCATCTTTTCCTGCCAATCAATTCTAAACTATAGTGTTACAAAGTTTGCCAACCAGTCCCCTGCCTGGGATGAGCTATGTTAAATCGAACCCAAATTCCAAAAACCTCATTAGTATATTTTCCTGGCTTTACTATATTTACGAATTACTATTAAGACTCTGCCAAGATGTAGTTCTTTTATGATACTGTAAATTTAATATATTCAGCTTTACTTGATGAATAACTTAGGTAGTTTTTTTTGTTCCTAACTTAACTACTCCGTAGTCAATAGTAGGCAGCCCTGAATGTCTTGCCAAGATGGTCATCAAGCTTTAAAGCTCTCTCAGAAAATTGCATTACCTGTGGCTCCCTGAGTCTCTTGCTTGGAATGTTGTTCTGACTATAATAGTGAGGTAAGTCCCACTTTGGGTCTGAATACAATGCTGAGATAACTTTGTCTCCTAAAAATAAAATAAACATTTTAAAATAAACCTTTTGCTTAGCCCATCAGTTTTTAAAACTCTTTCTTTAGCACTGGGTCAGTAAAAACCTGTCCTTTTACTTACGGCATCATTTTTTTTTTCCTTGGATTGACCTTTCCACTTTCTGTTTTGAGTTATTAGAGGAATTTCGTAGAAGAGAAAAAAAAAACATAGATTACAATAAATCTGTCCGTTAATTGAGTTCCAAGGGCCAAAAAGTCCCAGAAGTCTTGTCAGTTTGACATCTTTACACAACAAGCTTTGCCTTCGGTCAACTATCTTTCTAAATGACAAAGTTACAGAGGCCAGTTGGGCATATTTTTGATATGAACTCAATTGTTCTTTTGAGAGGTATCTTAGAACAAGAAATTGGTTACCATGTAAAATATTATATGCTTTGCTTTTAAAATATTTTATGTGAAAAACTGAAATTAGAAAATTGTTCTGTAAAATTGTCTTTACAAATTATTCTGTAAAGGATAATTTGATAAGGGAAAACAAAAAAGGAAATAAATTTCAATATCCTATTCTTTTTTTTTTTTAAGATAGAGTCTTGCTCTATCTCCCAGGCTGGAGTGCAGTGGCGTAATCTCGGCTCACTGTAAGCTCCGCCTCCTGGGTTCATGCCATTCTTCCGCCTCAGCCTCCCGAGTAGCTGGGATTACAGGCACACACCACCACACCTGACTAATTTTTATATATATATTATATATATACACACTATATTTATATATATAAAAATATATATTATATATATGCGTGTATATATATAATATATTTATATATGCGTATATATATGTATTTATTTTTAGTAGAGACGGGGTTTCACTATGTTGGTCTCAATATCCTATTCTTTTAGATATTGTGATGATTAATTTTATGTTTCAACTTGGCTGGGCCAGAGTGCCCAAATGTGTTCAAACACTATTCTGGATGTTTCAGTAAGAATGTTTTTGAAAGAGATTAACATTTAAATGAGTAGACTTTGGGTTAAATGGACCTCCATAGTGTGGGTGAGCATCATCCAGTAAGCTGAAGTCTGAATAAAACAAAAGGACTGACCTCTGCAGAGCAATAATGAATTCCGTAGCAGACACCCTTCACATTTAGACTACCACATTGCCTCTCTGCTGGGTCTCCAGCCTGTTGGTCATTCTGCAGATTTTGGACCTGATTGTCTCCATAATCAAATGAGCCAGTTCCTTAAAATACATCTTTATCTTTATGTATTCACGTCCTATTGATTCTTTTTCTCTGGGGAATCCAAACTCATACAGATAGATCCTCACAATATAAAATTGTCCTATGCTAGTTAAGAAGCGAGCAGACTAAAATAATGTGGATAAATAATGTACTCTGAAATGGAACCAAGCACTTAACTCAGGTTTCTTCTAAATTCTTCAGAAGAGAGTTCTGTAAGCATTAAAGAACAGTCTTTGAAAACATTTTGTTGATAACATATGCTACAATATTAACCTTAAATCCTGTCATTATTACCCAAGATCACCCTTGGAAAGAAAAATTCCTCAGGGGGTAGAAATTTGTATAAAAAACTTCAAACATTAACAATACTTCAGCCAATACATCTCACTAGTATATTTCCAACCAAAGAATGTTTTTTTTTCTCTTGTGAAACAAAACCTGCTAACTAAAAAGATGTCGTAAATGGAACTACGTCTTTAACTGCTCTTCCGAAGTATTCTTCCTTGAGATAAGTAATTTGAATCTCAACCTACTGTTTTCCTCATATCTAAGTTGAAGCTCTAATTGGATATATTCACAAGTTCTTAGTCTTCTTATGGTCCAAGTATCCTGTTGATATTGACAGACATTTTGGTGTTGAATACATTAAAGTTTAGATTCTCTCACATATACATCTTCCCAACTTGTACCTTTTCCTTCAAAACACGATGTTAGTAAAGAACCAAAACCCACCACAGAAAACCTGGTAGGAACAAAGCCTCATGCTACTAGTACCCATCTTTGAAATATTTATCCTCTTAGTCACAAAGCACAACAGGAAAGGATATCGATACTCCATCCTCCTGGACCATAAAAAGAGAATAATCATCTTCTGCTTTTCATGATACTGAACCCAAGTATTATTTTACCTTCAATGTCATTTAAACCTAAATATTTTCCCATCGTGTATCTGCACTCTGCTTTTACTTTTTTAATGTCCTCCTCATTAAGGTCATTAAATATTTAATGGCCTTTTATTAGGAAGATCTAACATATACCTGCTGTATTACACCTCAGAAATTTTAGTAAGATATCCCCTACTTGTCACAAGCCCTTAACCAAAACATTAAGTGTCTTAAATGTCTCTGTTATTTTTTTCCATGCAATAACTGGATCACCACTTATTTTGGATTACTGGGGAAGTGACATCTAAGATTGATTTCATGTATTTACCTAGTTCAAAACGTCAAAATATAAGAGATGTTAGGGAGCATGCAGAGGAAAAAAATGCCATGCTTGTTTGGTGGGAATATAAATTAGTACAACCTCTATGGAAAACAGTATGAAGACTTCTCAAATAACTAAAAAAAAAAAAAAAACAAAAAAAAAACTGTCATTTGATCCAGCAATTTCACTACTGAGTATCTACCCAAAGGAAAAACAATCATTATATAAACAAGATACCTGCCTTTATGTTTATCACAGAACTATTTGCAATAGCAAAGATAATTAATAAAGCTGACTATCAACAGATAAATGGATAAAGAAAATATGATACACACATGCACACACACACACACACAAAAAGGTATATATGTAATGAAATCATGTCTTTTGCAGAAACATGGATGGAACTGGAGGCCACTACCATGACTTACTGTTTCTAGTGAAACGTCCTAGAAACAGTAAGTTAAATACTGAATGTTCTCACTTATAAGTGGAAACTAACTAACGTGACACATGGACATAGAGTGTGGACTAATAGACATTGGAGACTTGGAAGTGTCCAATGGTGGGAGGAAAGTGAAGAATGAGAAATTAATGGATGCAATGCACATTATTTGGGTGATGGTTACAATAAAAGCTCCAAATTCACCACTACCAATATATCTGTATAACATAACTGTTCTTATGCCCCTTAAATTTATACAATTTGTTTCTTAAAAAGACCATAATGCTTTTAAGGAAAGGCTATAACTTTGTCAAAGCAAAGGATATGACTTACCCTAGGACATAATGTATCACAAGGGTGCAAATCTTTCACTTCAAATAGACATTAATTTTTTTTCCCATCATGATCATCAAGAGATAATTACAGGATTCACTGGTGTCACTACAAACAATGGGTTCATTACTTTTCCAAAATCACTATAAGTATGCAAAATTTAATCAAGGTTTGAATGGGTTAACTCCTAAGTAAGAGCTAACTTTTTATTATGTAAAATTAGGAGCCATGCACAGTGGCTCACACCTGTAATCTCAGCACTTCCATCTCTTAAGAAAATATAGGTCTTTAATAGCATTTCATTCATCTATGAACAAATGGTCTGGACAAGCCTTCAGTGTTCTGGCTCAACTTCAGGGGAACTACCAGACGCCGTGAGTTTATTATAATGTATCTCTTTACCTCACCCTGTTTCAGCTCAATAACAGCATAAACTCAAGTAATGAAACCCTCTACAGATTTGAATTTAGATTTTCTTTTAAATTTAATGCTTCCTAATGCTAAAAACTCTTTGTTGCTCATTTAAAATACTAAGCAAGTAGGTCTAAACAAATAGGTCTATTACCAACTAAGTTTATCTCCTATAAAATTCTATTACTCCCTCACATATTTGCAAGCATCAGCATTATTCTTTAAATCATGGTACTTTATTTTCATAATCAGCAAAAGGAGATGCAAATGACTGACTGGACTCTGCCAAGAAATACCTGTACCCCAACATATTTATTTGAAAAATTCTTATATAAAATATAGATATAATGTTACTTGTTAATGGGTCTTGTTTTAAGGATAGAACAAGAATTTGTCAGAATATGTCAAAACAGAATTCAACTTACTCATAGTATATGACCTCTTACTAAAGACTAAATCAGCTCAGATGACAGAACACAGTCCACACTCCTGACCTTGACCACTGACTAGAGATAACAGAGCTAATGTTTATTGTGACAGAAGACACATTCTGCATATAATATGTCATTTTGGGATGCTTTGGAAACAGTACTAATTCTTGATATCACCAGGAATTCCAATTCAGAATGTCCAATAGATTAAAGAACTCTTTATTTCCTGATGCTTTTGAAGTATATAGTCATTATAAAATTAGAAGTCGGCACAAAAAAAGGATTACTTGAAGGCAAAGGGAAGGGTTTTAGTAATCATTATGAAAGACAGGAGCTTTAATTAAGATCTTGGCCCCTTGACATTGCAAAAGGCCATTTTTTAAAAAAGAAGTTCAAAGAAGCCCTTATGGAATGCCAGTGACTGCGTACCATAATTTAAAAAAAAAAAAAAATGGTTTGGAGAAATCTGGTTATATATTACTTTACAAGAAAATAATCTTTGTCACTTTCAGATCAGCCATTTTCTATCCCTCCAAAAAACTTGCAATAATTTTATGCTACATTTTTCACCACATCAAGAACACAACAAGGATATTATATGCAACAAATATTGGAGTGGGGGACTTTACTAAAATTGCTGATGGACCTCTGCTTTGTGTCTCACCTGTCTTTTCACTGTAGTTCTGGTAAACCTATTAAGATGAGATATGTACAAGAGACCCAGCCTTAGGGCCCCTTTGAACATATTCAAATAAGTAACATAAAGTACACCTTGCAATACATTTTAAGAATGTTTTGGTCATTGTTTGCTTATTTCCATGATGGATTGAAGCTTTTGCTTGTGGGAGGGCTACTGATTTACTGTTAGCAAAAATATTGCATCATGTCCAATCTGGGCATTTCTAGTCTATGTATCCAGTGAAAAGAGCACCAATTTGGCATGACGGAAATTACAGAGAAACGCAAAGCCTTGCTAATTACTGAGAAATCTCACTGTTTGAATTATACTCCATTTTCAGTACAGTTAGGAAGAGCAAACATAATCTGAAAGTAAAATTTGCAAAGCACTTAACAAACCTTGATCTTACATGGACTAAAATATTATTTTAATATCAAAGAAATACATTTTTGTGCTGCGTCTACTCTTACTATCACCTTATGATTTAGCAAAAGGCCAACTCACCCACCTAGAGATATCATGCTGATTACAGGCTCTGCTTTATTGCAAATTGGCAGCACATATACTTCAAAGGACTCGTGCAAAACATTCATTCTTATAATCAGGAGGTACAGCTGGCCCTTCCTCAACATTGTTTTAAACAACTCTTGTATGACCTGAATCCTGAAGATCTGATATTCTGGAAGAAAATCCTGAGGACAGCCTATAAAATCCTATGAATAGGACGTTAAGTATATGAGCAAATCTCCAAGAGGCTGGTCTTTGGAATCACAACTACCAGTTTAGGAGACACAGCTATTCTTATGTCAGTGGAAGGACATTCTTCCTAGAGACTTCAAACTGAGAATATTCAGAGTTTTTCCAGAAGCAGTCACCTTTAGGCTCATGTAGAAACTATGTAAAGGTTCTGCCCGATACCCAGAAAACAGGATCCAGAGTATTATGTACAGAAACAGCACAGTATTATGCCTTAATGTACGTTAATGTTCTTTATTTTTATAACTATTTTTTCTTCTCCTTGTTAACTTATATTTCTGACTTGCAAGGAACACTAGTTAGCTCTTAACTATGATGTCTTGAAGTCCTTTTACTTAATATTGCTTGTTCTATAAAAGGTTACTTCTTGATATAAATCAAATATCTAGCTACAATGTGCTTATGATTTGGCTGAAATCTAAAATCAGATCATCTATTGGGTCTGTATATACATGTATATTCCTCTAGGTGTGACCCAGATCTATTCTAATGGAACACATTGTTTCAACTTTAATTTTCTTAATCAGTAAACACACTTGTTAGAAGGTAAACATCACACAAAGGCAAATAGCTACAAAAAAACCCCCTCAAATGTAACCTGGGGAAAAATCTGGGAATCTTTTAGAGGAGGTTGTCTTTGTAAACTAACTTTCATAATTACAGAACTTGGCAGGGCACTGTGGCACGCATCTGTAATCCTAGAATTTTGGGAGGCCAAGGTGAATAGATTACTTGCACTCAGGAGCTGGAGACCAGCTGGTGAAATCTTGTCTCTATGAAAGTTAGCCAGGAGGGGCGGAGGGCACCTGTGGTACCAGCTACTCAGGAGGCTGAGTTGGGAGGATGGTTTGAGCCTGGGAGGCAGAGGTTGTGGTGAGCTGAGATCATGTCACTGCACTCCAGCCTGAGCAACAGAGCCACAGCCTTTCTCAAAATGAATAAATAAATAAATACAGAGCTTGTTAAGAAACTATGGAAAATACTGTGTGTATATTAAAGTTGTCTCACTTTCATAGATTAAAAGGAACACTCACTATTTAGGTGAATCTATGTTTCAGATTCCTAGTTGATGATGCCTTACTTTCTGCTCTTATTGAATGACATTGAGAACATACAAGTTAGCTACCTTTAATGACCTTTTGTTAAAATCCAGATAATTAGGTAGCATCTAGCAACTGGTATTTGATTTTAAGCACCAAACCCTATACGTTCTTACGCGCAAACTGGATAGGGGCTTAACTTGGGAGACTATCGCCAGCTTTGCTGTAGTCTCATATTCAAATGAATCCATGGTTCATTTTTATATGTTAATTTATCCTCTCTCAACAAATAACAAAAAAAAAAAAAAAAAAAAAAGAGGAAGAGAGATCACTCAATAACTTAATTCATGAAGGTAAAATTCAGTTCTTGATTTGTGACCCCAAATTTAAACCAACAAAAATGAATTCTGGACCGTGTTCAGGTCTCTACATTTCACACTTTACAAGGGGACCAGAAAGTGGGAAAAATTATACTTCTGTGGTTCAGATAATGACTAAGAAACCAGAAAAAAAATCATTGAAGCCAGACAATAAGCCATAGGAGTTCATCAATTAGAACAAACATCCCACCAAAACAAAACAGCCCTTTATCTAATTTGACGTTTTAAGAAGGAGCATGTGCCATCTTAGGGGATGAATGAAGTACTTCCATCCCTAGAATTTCCATGATCTTGATAATATGAAAAAGATCCAGGAAAACAAATAAACAATTAAATTAGGGCATTTAGCTGATATCTACATCTGGTTCTGTATTCTGTTAATGTTGGAATACAATCTGTTCTGTTGGTATAACTTAAATTCTGATAGAATTTTGTTAGGATTCAATAGTGACAATGGACAGGGACTGAGAATTGAGCCCACTGGCATCAACATAATTGTTGGGATGCAGATTTGAGAATATCTGTATCAACATAACTACTTGTTCCAGGAAGTTCTTGCCCCAGAGGCAAGGTTGCACTTCATCAATAACTTCACTGTTTCTTTTAGAAAATTATTGGAAACCATTTCTTTGGGCAGTTTTCTCATCTAGGCAATCAAATGTCTAATTAAAATGATAGTTTGCACTTCAGTATAAACAGTTTACTTAAAATCACAAAATTGGCTGTTTAAAACTTGTCACAGAACACTTATCTTACAATCCTAAAATACCGTCTTACCCCTTCTCAAAAACAAACCCGATTCTTGCCTTTAAACCACTTGATCTCAGACCCCAAATCCCTATAAGTAATCTTAACTATTTTCTCTCTTTTATCATGGTACTAAAATATCTCAGGATGGTGTCCTCACTTGCTTCAGTAAGTTAAATAAACAGCTTTTCTGATGGATGAGGTTCTCCAGTAGTTTACACGAGGAAGTCAGTATCAACAATAAAGACAGAAAAATATGCTGAGAAGACATTGCATGCTTTGGTCATGTGTCTGAGCCTTTCCAGTAGACTGGATGGGAGATAGAGAAATACAGTTATTGGTAAAAAGATGATTACAGATGAAGAAGATGAAGAAGAAATAGACAAAACAACGTAACCTTAGGGGGAAAACATATTGCTGAATCGTAGTAGAAGTAAAAGAGAATGGTAATAGAAAAATTTTTTTAAAAATCTCTGTAGAGGAAAAATTAGTGCAATGAAGTAGCAGATTTGAATGCCAAACTCACGTTTAGTGCTACCGAAACACACAACACACTCAGAATATAAGAAAACAAAAATGGGACTAATGTAATTTGAGCCTAGAGTTGTGTTTGAGAAAGATAAAGTGTCCAGAGTGCAGGAAAGGGTCATAGAAACCGAAGTAGAGCTTTAAGATGGGAAACATGTTGTCTTGGCACAGGGGAGCAATAATGAAGGTCTACTGTAGAGCAGCAGTGCATGGAAGACAAAGGAGAGATTCAAGCCAACCTGTTCTATACACGAATATGATTCGAATATTATATACAATTTCTGAGCCTCAGCAATCTATTTCAGAGTTTTTAATTTCCATTTTCCCAACTGTTTCTCTACTACTTTTACTTGATTTACATTCTTCTTCACATTTTAAGCTTTCTTTTAGAAATGAAAAAAGTCATAGCTTTCATATCTATTATACTGTAAGCAGTAAATTTTTATATAAACATTAAAATGCAGAGACTATTAATATTTAACTAATCAAATGATGCATTTAGTAGTTAAATATATAATAAGATAATGAATCAAAATATATTCCTAGGCTTTTCTTTTTGCATGTTAGTGCTCATGTCCTTTTCTTAGCCTCTTAGTGAGATGGGGCTTCAGAATAGAAAGAAGTTATCGGATTGCTAGACCGGAAATTTAAACACAAAAAGAGTAAATACTCAGTCTCTCACTTCCCAAATGCCAGAGAAGAAATTTGAAAGTCAGACTTCATTGGGAAATAAAGAGTCTTCAAATTTTTATATCTATCCTGGCCAACTGCATACTAGAGTTTTGCAATTTGTCTAGGGAAGAATAAAAATACATAACCATGAAGAAATGAAAAAGACAAATTCAAACTCTTAGGATCTTAGAGAATTACAGAAAAAGGAGAAAAGCCATGGCATGAAACCTCTAATGAGAGAGCAGCTAATGGTAAATCTGGCTGTAAATTTTAGGAGAAATTCCAAAAAGGTTCATTTCCAACAATGTGTGGGAAAATGTTCAGTGATTTTGACAAGTGAAAGTAATTTAGGTGACTTTAATCCCTCATGGTCACCTTATGGGGTGCAGGAGACCCAGATTTCCCAATAGTCCTAAGGGAGCATGCCCAATATGCCCTGAGGAGACATGAAGAGAGAGAACTGTAGTCATGGTGAAGAGACTACAGTTGTCTCTATTCATATGTGGGAACAAGAACAGAGGAAAGTGTCTAAGATCCCAGATGATACCATTGAATGAAATTATATTGATTTCTGCCTAGAGCTATGCATATCATTTTGAAGCAGAAAAACGATTCATAAGACATGAATTGGTCTACTCCATTTATCTTGCTCTGCGTAAGGACATGTTAGATATGTGCCTTCATAACAGCCAGCTAGTCATCAACTTGCTTAAGAGCAGAATCTCGTGGAACCAGAACTCTGAAAATATAAGAATTTTGCATAAGTTTTATTCAAGTACAGACTAAATGATATAAAGTTACCAAAGAAAGTATCAGGTTGAACTAAAGGTAGTTTAAGTACTACTTTGTTTTAGTTTTTTACTACACTATGTGGTGGGGATTCCTAGGAAAAAACAGACAAATAGAAAATTATTTTTTAAAGGAAATGTTTCTTTATAATCTGAGAGATGGTGAATCCTCTTACATATTTTTCTATGTCTGTTCTTATGTAATTCATGCGCTTGGTGGAAGGTGGCAGAGATTACCATTACTTTCAGTATTAGAATGAACTATTGTATTAAGTTGGTAAATCGAAAGCAATAACTGAGCAGAAGATTCTCTTGCCCTTACCCGGGTTCCAGTAGAATTCAGTGTAATCGTGACTAAACTCCAAGTCTCTGACATATTTCTATCAGAAACGTAGATCTAGTGATGTTTCTGCCCCTGTAGAATTATCTATTTCAGGAATCTGTCCTTTAAAGCCATCAATCTGGGAACAGAGCAATGAAGGGAAAAGGTTACAGAATAGAATAACTATGTGAATTTGAAGTGCTGTTTTTATCCTACTTCAAAAGAGTAATATATCCAGAGGAATTTTATTTAAGCAACATTCTAATAAATTTCCACTGTTAGTAGGAAATTATTTGTATTTTATTTAATATGTCATAAAACATTTGGATACAAAGTCAAACTGTTTTCTTTCCAAATATTCTTCAACACATCCAATTTATTCTATTTTGCTACTTTCACCAGTATGAAATAAAACAAAATGTTGAGAAGTTATATTTGGCACCCAGAAAGGTAATTTATTTTTAAAATACTAATATATCTTTACCTCTTTCAAAAAAAAGTTCAAATTCTCAGAAGGAAAAAAGGAAAGAAGGAATGAAGGAAGGAAGGAGAGAGAGGAAAATAAACAAGTAAATAAATCTTGTAAGGCATTTTCGAGGCATCTATTTGCATGGAAATAATAAACTGAGAACATATACAGAGTTTGTCATTATTTCAGTGATATGTTTACTGCATTTTAAACTATTGTCATGCAATTGTTTTATTAGCTTTTTCTAATAGGCAATACTATTTGTTAAACTGTCTCTAGATATTTAATAATATTACGTGGCTCTTCTTTTCCCCCACAAATGGCTCCAAGGTAAAGTTTTATACAGCACTGTAAAAAATATATAGAATATTCATTTTCAAAGTGATGACTACAAAGAAGAGTTTCATAATTACTCTAATCCTTGTAATGGAGTATAGCTTCCTGAAAGGAAGCCATGTTTCTTTATATGAGAGAAAAATTGAATATTATCAAGATACCTTGCCCGAAACCATCTGCCTTTGTTTGTGTGCTTATCTTAAAATGCCAATTGCCAGAAACCCCAGAGATAGACCAAATGTACTTATGGATGTTTTATTTGCCAAGAATATTGTGTTTGAAAAGAAAGATAGAATGGAAATAGTTGAATAAAACATTTGACAGTGTTAATGAAGAAAATCTGGAAATAATGATACAATTGACATAAATATCACCAGTTCCCCATTGTATTTGCTGACTCTTTGTAAGAATCAGGTATTGGAGAACGCAGTCTCCAGGGTCAAAAGCCTGGCTCTGTGACTTTGGTAAAATCACAATACTGAATTTATTTCCAGTGTTAAATAAGAAGTTAGAACTAGATCATTTATGAAAACCTTCAGTTCAGCGATAATATGATACAATGTATTTTTGTTTTTGCAATTTATGCAACTCTTGCCCCACTTTCAAAAAATGTTCAAGTGATGTGAAAGAGACTCTTTTAAAAATGAACCTTAAGATATCAACATGAAATTTGAAAACTGGGACATGAGATGCTGATTCTTTTTATTATGATAGGATTCTTTGAAGGATCTTCTTTGTGTGAAATAAAATTGCTTCATTCTTTTAATGCTGGCTTCATTCTTTTTGTGGAAATGTGACTTTGAATGTGTGTGTGTATGTATGTGCACACGTGTGTGTGTGTGGGTAAAATTCACCTTGTTGTAGAAAATATTTAAGGTAGTTTTATAAAACACAAAGTATCTCAAAAGAAAGATGCCAGCTGTGAATAAAGTGGTTCAGATTTTATTTCAACTCATACATTAACTGTTGTTATTTTTCCTACTAGATAAAATTTAATGTCATTGTCAGTCTTATGGGGATAAAATATTGATTGTTCACTTTTTTTCTATAGTTACTAGATTTAGAGATTTGCAAGCAATCAAGAGATTATTAAATCCATTTTAATTCAGATAAGCACAAAGAAGGTCAGCCATTTATATGAATGCAGGTTCTTTAACTTTAAATTTGCAAAAACATTTTTTGGAAACAATAATTTATCATGTGCCAAATTGGATAAAATGCCATAAGTTATGGTATAGTATGTATAATGGTAAAGAAATAAAACTCATGTGCACCGACAACATATAATGTCAATCTCTTTATTTCAAAGTCATACATTTTGTAGGTATATACATAGATATTGGAGAAGGCCCAAAGGCCTCACCTCCTAATAGCATCACACGGGGGGTTAAGTTTCAACAGATGAATTTTGCAATGATGCAAACGTTCAGTCTATTACAATATTTGAAAATCAGCTTTATTTCCACTATGTTATGTTCAAATTTTCTTTTCTTCTTCATATCCAGCACCTTGATTCTGTAATGAACAGTTTACCCTACTTGCACTATCATATATCTATCCATCTATCATTTCTATCAATATCAATATATTATTGTACTATATTTTGCAGTATATTTACCTATTAATTTAAATAAATTTTATGACTGTTACTAATGATAGTATTGAAAAAATACTTCAATTGCATATTGTCATTCAGGTGAGAAAATTTTTATTCAAAATAACCCCATGGTAAAAGATAGCACAAGCCAGACTTCATCCTGAGAAAATAAAACAATGTTATCTTTTGCTGGTAAGATTTAAAGGTTGGTATTAAATCTCTATATAATGTACTGTGCTTTTTAACTTAATATTTAATTACTTTTATACAACAATTAGAAAATGTTTCCTTTTTGACTCAAAAATAATTGATAAATGGTTACTATTTACCTGTTATCATGTAGGAAAAGGCACTAATTAAAAATAAGACTGTTAAGTGGGAACATGCATCTGATTTTTGTGCTTGTACTCTCAAATGTGGTTTACAAGTTTAAAATATGTCCTAGATGCAAATAGTATACATATCTAGAAGAAAAATAGAAGGCTTGATATCTTTGTTCTGGAGTATTCAGAAAAGCGAAGAATACAAATTGAGTTTGAGCTAAATTGTATTTACTCTGTATCAAATTACCTGATTATTTTACTTAATAAAAGCTATTAAAATTAAAAAAACAAAAACTAAAACAAAACAAAAAACAGCTTTATTATTGATAATAATAGATAACCTGGCCTAGCTATGATGACACAACCAAGACCCCTAAATGTTCCTTTCAAGTCTTGACTCTTAAATGGTGAGCTGATGAACTGCTTGCAACTGTAACATAGAAACTCCAGCCACCCGATGCTACCTCACATACACTTCTTACTTGGGGAGCGAGAGAAGATTGGCCTCTAGATCTAGAATCCAGAATGTACAGCTGGGGACTGGGCCAAATATCCTCAGAAATGGAACAAGATCTGAAAATACCATCCCATTCTCTGAACAGGCAGACACAATATAAGAAATAAATGAATCAAGCCATCTGTGCTTTGTTATATTTTTTTTCCAAATTTTCCAAATAGGTAAGTCAGTCCTCAATCTCTGTTGATGAGAATTTGGATAATTTGGAATTCTATTTGAAGAATTTTGAAAAAAAAAAAAATAGAGCACAGATGGTTCTACAAAAGAAGTCCTAGTTAAACAGGATTGAGAAGGAAGAAAGGGAGCGATAAGAGGTGGCTCATTTCACTAAATACTTTGTATTTGTAACAAGATGTTGATCTGGAAGTTTCTATTGAAATGTAAAATTACTAAATATTAGATGTCAAAACAGGGTCTAATACAGACAACTGTCTAGATAAATCAAAGTAAATACCCAGAACTCTGTTTAAAATGCATGAGTAGCAATGATGAATCATGCAGAAGGAGGATATGAAGAGATGATTTTTGAGGGGGTACATACTGTACACACTTATCCCAAGGGTTCTTCATTAGGTCCATTTGTGGAACTCATTATGTGTCCCTAGATGTTTTCAGAACATGGTGCACTGAAATTTAACTTAAACTCCAGGTGACTAGAGCAGTGGTTAACAAACATTTTCAGTAAACAGCTAGATAGTAAATATATTAGATTTTGCACACTGCATAATCTCAGTCACAACTGTTCAACTCTGCCTATATAATGCAAAAGTAGCCACAGACAATATGTAAGCAACTGGGCATGTGTATAAATAAAACCTTATTTACACAAACAGGCAGTGAACTGAATTTGTTATGAGCCTTACTTTGCTGATCTCTGATCTAAAAGATAAGAAGATAGCTATGTAGATCTATGTTTTAGAAGTGGAACTAAGGAAAGTGTTGCTGATTGGGGATTAGTCATCTCTCCATATTTTATTAGATCAAAGCTTTTGAGATGTCCAAGAAATATATATATATATATATATATATATGAAGACCACAAGGGGAAAAAGTCAGGTTGAATTATTTTACATATTGCCAAAGGAACCACTTGGAGGATACAATCATGGAATCCCAAATGAGATGTAATTGGTTTGAAGTGGATAACAGGAGAAACCATTCAGCTAGAGTAAAAAAGATCATCGGCCTTTATAGAAAATGTGAAATTTATTAAAATGTCATGAAAGTGAGTCAGCTTTAAACACTTGCCATCTTGAGACAGTACCACCAAAGTGAAATCTGTTCTCACCCTTTACTTCTCCCTTTTCATTCTGATTTTGGCAGAATCAGAACTATGGTTAGTAACATGGAGGTGGTGAAATAAAGAAAGGTCACCTGGGGCATTTGGAAAATTCTGTTACCCTGCACTACAATTACACTTAGTTTCAAATTGCTTGGAAAATGTTTCTGAACAAACAATGAACAATTTAAATAAATCACATTGTCAACATTTTTAATTCTGTGTAGTTTCCTAATAAAATGGTCCTTAGGCATTTACTCACAGTCCTTCTACTCTGTATTTAGTCCATGCCAACAACTTCAATTACAAGGTTTTCTTGCCGAGTAAGGATTAGGAAGAGTCCTCTAAAGGGGAAGGGAGTGAGCAGTGTGACTGCTAGGTATGAAACATAAGTAAAAAATACTGATGTTGTTCTTTGATAATTTGGCATTCATGAAGAAGGCAGGAAACTCTCAAACAAGCAAGAAAAACATCCTATTACCATACATTTCAATATTGATATATACATTACAGCTGTCGATTATCCTTTAAAACTATCAAGTAAGCTATATTAAATAAAACACACAAGTGAAACTATGTTTCAAATGTTTTGTTGTGAACAAGTGATTCATATTGCATTGAAGTAACAACTTGTAGTAGAGTTCGATTTTCAAAACGTCTCTGATAATGTGCCCTTTCATTTGGATCATAGCCTTTATTTATTTTTTAACTAAAAAGTACATTAGAGATCAACTGATTGCTTGTCAAGAAAGTGACTTTCATGAGAGCTAGAATTGTCCCCCGGCGTAACATAGACAATTGGCTTATCATGTTGGAGTCAATGGGTCACATGGGAGACAGGTAATATACTCTGAATGGTTGTCTCAAATGCCTGCCTCAAAGATGCACAATAATTATTCAATAATTATGCAACTCTTTAACAAATTACACAATATTTCCCTCAATTAGTTTTTTTTCCCCTCAAATAATCATTTTTATCTTCAGACAGGGCAATAAGGTATGGAAAAATTGCTAAAGGGAACAAAATTAATTATCTTGATAACTGTAGCTGAGATTTTTCAGCTCCCATATTATACTCTGAGGTCTTGTCAAAACTGTCATCATCCTTATCTATCCATCAGCTCTGAAAACTTTGGGACTTTACTAGAAAGCTTAAAATGTGTCCTCCACAGTTATTTCTGAGTAAAATTAGATGGAATCTACATCATAACTATAGAATTTCAGGAGTCAAAGATGAAAATAATTGAAATCGTTCACTAGTGGTTTATATAATATAAAATAAAACGTTTTTATAGCATTGTCTCATTCATAATATAATAACCTGATCCTGAAATAGGTATAATTTCAGACTTGTAATGCCTAAATAGCAAGTCTAGATTTTATCTCTGATTCCAGCTGTAGCCACTCTAAAAAAGTGAATTACCAAGCCCACAAAAGCAGTTAGAGTAGAGGCATCTCAAGACCTCCTCACTCCCAGTTCTTCTTCACTATGCCATAGGGTAACCCCCACCTTATCAAAAAACTGATACCCAATATTGAAAACAAAATTTTCTGTTGACCCTTATTTAGAACATAAAACTTGTAAGAACCATGATTCAAAACAATTTTTTCTGTATATTAAAATTTGTGATTTTTCTTATAAAGTCAATAAATTTAAAAAGCTAAAACTGCTTATTTCATTTTTATTTTTAAAATGATGTATATTGCGTTTGCTAGCTGTTTTATAAGTGGCCATTACTTGTCAAATAGAGTAAGAAATAAGCTGATGTCTCCTAGCTTTATTTACTTGTTTAATTGGGTGCATCAGGTGAACATTTTAATAAAGTACTTGCTGAATAGTTCTAAAGGTAGTGAAATGCTCACATAGAAATTTAAAAAATAAAAATAAAAAAGAATAGAGCAGAGCTACAACTTTACTAATCAGTTACATATTATAAGTCCTTCAAATATATTTACTGAGATGACATGGGCAGCTTTATTCAGGGATGCACAAAAGCAAATTAACCTTACATTTTAAGTTAATGCATCAGTGGTTTCCAATGTGCTAAAATTCCACAGCACAGAGAGCGTTTTCTTTAATTACCACCCAACAAATGTTAATATTACAGATGTTCTAGAACCCTTGAATCATTTCCTTGTGACTCAAGACCTTCAAGGAAGAGGGCTGGAAACTACTGCACCACAGTGGACTACAATTTACCCCTGCAACTGCCCTGAATTACTGTGATTAGGAAAAAGAGAATAAAGGCCAGTCTGAGAAAGAGACATATGATGGAAGAGCCAAATATGGACGACTAAATTTACCATGTGTGAATATTCATAAGGCATTTCTCTGACATTTTCTAAGAATTTCATTCTTTATAAAATAGCATTTTGATCTGCAAGTGTTGGGGAAACATGGGAAAGATAAAAGCAGGTGCCAGGGGAACTTCAGATGACCCTGCCTCATCAGGCCAAGGCGGCTTCTTGGGTATTTGCAGTTTTCAAATCCTTTCTTTATCTGAACATATGGACTTAATAACAGTGACTACGAGAGTACAGTTTAGCGAGGCTGAGGCTGTCCTACTCCCATACATTTTTAAAATAATTATAACAGGGAAATAACAAACCTGAGAGTTACTTCATACTTTATATGTTGCAATATATCTTGAAAATTTTGCATTTTGTCGACTTTGTATTATTTTTGTAAGCAAGTGGAGAAAGCCCTCCTCCCAGCATCCCAAAAGAGCAAAAACATATACAATTCAATGTCATCACTGGCAATCAAGTAGGTAGAAAATAAGGCAGGTCATTTCAGGGGGTAAAAAAGAATGATAAAGTTATTTCTAATACTCTTTACTGTAAATAAAACTGTATCGCCTCCCTCTTGTGAAATAGAAGAGTTTGCAATTTTACTTTATCCAGTTAAAAATGAGAGCCTCACAAGTAGCAGGTAACGGCTATTTATTATTATTGTTATCATCTTTATCATTATTTTGAGATGGAGTCTCTGTCACCCGGGCTGCACTGTCACTCAGGCTGGAGTGCAGTGGCATGATCTCAGCTCACTGCAGCCTCCACCTCCTGTGTTCAAGTGATTTTCCTGCCTCAGCCTCCCAAGTATCTGGGATTACAGGCATGCACCACCACACCTGGATCATTTATGAATTTTTAGTAGAGACAGGGTTTTGCCATGTTGTCCAGGCTGGTCTCAAACTCCTGGTTTCAAGTAATCTACCTGCCTCTGCCTCCCAAAGTGCTGGGATTAGAGATGTAAGCAGGTCGAGCTCTATTTATTTATTATTATCTTCAGTAGAATACAAAGGTATTTTTCTGAGAAAAAAATTGTGTGACAATCATTTAGAATTCAGAATCTTTCAACATTGTTTTATAAAAGAATCAGTGAATTAATTTGTGGTCAGGCAAGAAAAGGGTATCCACTGAATTTTGCCTAAAAATTCCCGTTAGGTTCTCTGGTGCAGTGATATCAGGACACCATCTTAATATATACAAATCCCCACATCTAGCCATAGGCATTATAATGATTATGTTATTGAATCAAGACATTTGTGGAGCAAGTCCCTGCAGATTGAATTGGCAGAGATTTCTGACAAAACTAAAAGCCTATACTCCCATGTAAATTATTACAACAAAGCTCCTGGAAGAATTCACACTGGAGCAATGCCGTTGATTTTATCAAAAGTCAGTGAGCTTCTCAGTCAGGTTGTGTGCAACAGAGTAGCCAAGTGTGTGCAAAGTATACTGGGCACAGAGAAGATAATCTGCCTCAGCATAAGTATAAGCCCAAGGTGTCCCTGTGGCAATGACCACACCACTTTAGGCAGTGAAACTTGAGAGTACAGGGTGCAATCTTGTGCCTGAGGCAGTGTAAAACAGCTTGTTCTTAAGTCTTCTCATTCTCCTCCCATCACACCACTACTTCTAGAGAATAAACTTATTTTTATGTTTAGTAATAAATTCGTATTCAGATTAAGGCGCTGAATTCCTGGTAAAAGCAGCTACTACTGCAAATACCATTCGAAGTCTTACTCAGGAAGTTGTTTAGAGGTGTATCAGGCATGCTCTCTAATAACTTCTCACAGCCCAAATAGTCCAAAAGTCACGTTATAACATAATACGCCATCTTATCCCAAGTAGCAGGAATACTAGGGCCAAAATGTGTTCTAAACGTTAATGAGTAGACTACAACTCCATCCTGAAATATTTATCTATTCAATACTAATGACGTTTGTATGATTTACTCCCCAATAACAAACGTCCATGGTGGCCCAGAACCAAAGAAAGTTAAAAAAAGAGAAAAAACGTGGCCAAGCCCACAAGTGCATTTAGTTCTTGTGAAAGAACCTGATGATTACAAATTAGTCTTGAGTTTTTATTTTGTTTGTTTTTCTTTCTTTTTTTTTTTTTTTTTTTTTTTTTGAGACGGAGTCTCGCTCTGTCGCCCAGGCTGGAGTGCAGTGGCCGGATCTCAGCTCACTGCAAGCTCCGCCTCCCGGGTTTACGCCATTCTCCTGCCTCAGCCTCCCGAGTAGCTGGGACTACAGGCGCCCGCCACCTCGCCCGGCTAGTTTTTTGTATTTTTTTTAGTAGAGACGGGGTTTCACCGTGTTAGCCAGGATGGTCTCGATCTCCTGACCTCGTGATCCACCCGTCTCGGCCTCCCAAAGTGCTGGGATTACAGGCTTGAGCCACCGCGCCCGGCCTATTTTGAAGCAACAGTGAAGAAAGTAGGAGTAAAGGTGCCTTTTTTGTTGTTAGCTTGTTACAAAGATAAAAAATTTTTATAAAAAATCTTATTGAGCAAAAATATAATAGAATTTCCATATTCTATCTCTGAGATATTTTATAACTTCAGTAATGAAACACTAGCATAATTATATTTCTATTTAAAAAAGCAAAACTTCTAAGTTCCAGTGAAATTAGTGTTTGAAACCCAATAGGACAGTGATTCGCAGTTATATCAGCATTACTTGATCAGTTCTGTTTTCACTGCACGACATCAATATATTCTCAAAAGCAGACTAAAGAAGAAATACAAAACATATCCTGAATTTCAACTGATTGTTATATAATTATGTTGTATCTATCAATATTTTAAACATATTATATGACTTGACGCATCTTTAAAGAGTCTAAAGAAAGAAATTAAGAGTACAGAAATTTGAGTGCTAATCTTAGTCTCTCTGAAAGTTGCATAATATGCTTATGTTTCAGTACTTGCATCTTAAAAATGTTAATGTTTATATCCACATACTTTATATTAATTGTAGAATGTAGTTGGGGAAAAGGCAGGGCAAAATAAAACTTGGTGAAATAGGCCAGTATTGTTACAGCCTGCTTTTAGTAATGACACGAGTGGAATGATTGTTAAGGATAATTATTTCATAAAATATATATGAAACTACATAGAATAAAAACAAAAATAAGTTGTGACTAATCAGTTTAACCCAAAGTAATTGTAACCAAAAGTAATTGCTATAACAGACCTGTTAATTAGACACACAACTTTATTTTTATTTATGTTTTTTTCAATAAAAAAAGAGGTTTACTTGGCTCATGATTCTGCAGGCTGTACAGGAAGCATGGTGTTGGTACCTGCTTGGCTTCTGATGAAGTCTCAGAGTGCTTTCAATCACGGTAGAAGGTGAAGGGGGAACAGGCATGTCACATGTCGAAACCAGGACCGAGAGGGAGAGAGATAGGGGGTAGGTGCCACACAATTTTAAATGACCAGATCTCAAAAGAACTCACTCACTATTGTGAAGGCAGCACCAAACCCTCATAATCCAAACACCTCTGTATTAGGCAGGGTTCTCTCGAGAGACAGAACTAATCGGATATATGTATATGTGAAAGGGGGTTTATTAAGAAGACTTGACTCACATGATCACAAGGTGAAGTCCCACAGTAGGCTGTCTGCAAGTTGAGGAGCAAGGAAGCCAATGATGGATCAGTCCAAGCCCTCAAACCTCAAAATTAGGAAAGCCCACATTGCAGGCTTCAATCTGTGGTCAAAAGCCCAACAGCCCCTGGCAATCCACTGGTTTAAGTCCAAGAGTCCAAAAGCTGAAGAACTTGGAATGTGATGTTCAAGGGCAGAAAGCATTCAGCACAGGAGAAAGAGGAAGCCTGAAGGCCCAGCAAGTCTGCTCTTCCATATTCTACTGCCTGCTTTATTCTAGCGGCACTGGCAGCTGATTAGGTGGTGCCCACTCAGACTGAGGGTGAGTCTGCCTCTCTCAGTCCACTGACTCAAGTGTTAGTCTCATTTGGCAACACCCTCACAGACACACCCAGGAACAATATTTTGCATCCTTCAATCCAGTCAAGTTGACACTCAATATTAACTATCACAACATCCCACCAGGCCCTACCTCCAGCATTGGGGATCCTTATATTCCTTTTGTTAATTTTACTTTCAATAAGTTTGGGGAGAACAGGTGGTGTTTAGAATAAATTATTTAGTGGCGATTTCTGAGATTTTGGTGCACCCATCACCTGTAGATACACAGCTTTAAAAAGAATAATGTTTTTTCAAATACACTGATTTTATGTTAAAGATTAGTGATGGATAATTAGGCCTTTTTTATTTTTTATTTATTTATTTATTTTTTTTTTGAGACGGAGTCTCACTCTGTTCCCCTGGCTGGAGTGCAGTGGCGCGATCTCGGCTCACTGCAAGCTCCGCCTCCCGGGTTCCTGCCATTCTCCTGCCTCAGCCTCCCAAGTAGCTGGGACTACAGGCGCCCGCCACTGCGCCCGGCTAATTTTTTTGTATTTTTAGTAGAGACGGGGTTTCACCGTGGTCTCGAACTCCTGACCTTGTGATCCGCCCGCCTCGGCCTCCCAAAGTGCTGGGATTACAGGCGTGAGCCACCGCGCCCGGCCAATTAGGCCTTTTTTAAACATGGATAACTAGTTTGACAATTACTAATTATTACTTAAGGAATAACTTACAATGACCAATTTTATTACCACATTTAAATGGAAAGATGATTTTTGCATTATCATTAGAACAAGCAATTATTATCATTAAGAAATAAGATTTTTTAAAAATTTTAACATACAGGAGTATAATTTTACCAATATTGATTTATTTTTAATTTTTAGTTTATAATTTCTCTCTACCTAATGCTTTATATTTAAAACAAAAGAGTATACCACAATTCATATTTAGGAATTTAATAAAAGAGAGGAAGAAAATGGCCAACTGATCAGATGAATTCCTAAGGTTATTAGTTTTTGTTCTATTCAGTTTCAGTTCTTCTATTGGATCATTTCCAACACTGCTTTTGTGAGAACACAAGAGATAAACGTGATTGAATTGCATATAGACATTGCCTGACCATCTCAGATGTAGTGCAGCAATCTTTCCTGTGGCTATTTTGATATATCTTAATACTCAGAAATCGAAAACTACTGGGTATTCAGTCATCTAATTTTTACATTAATTGTTATTTCTAAAATAATAGTAATCATAGTAAAAACGTATCAGGTGGGGCCAAGAAACAGTAACCAGTCCAGACCTTTTAAGCAATGAAAATATAACACAGGGAAATAGTTACATAGGTGGTGGAAGAGCTGAAAAGCTGAACAAGTATTCATAAGGAATTGGGAAACCCCAACCATCTCTAAAGCTAGAGAATTAGGTCTCAAACTTGGATGCATACGAAAATACAATTTTAAATCCTACATTGTGCCCCAGAAATTCTAATGTAATTAGTCTTGATATGGTCTAAGCATTGGGATTTTAAAATTTAGGGTGTAATCAACCCTGTCACCCAATGGGTTAGGCAAAATCGGGAGAAGTGGTTTTTCCACAGCCCAGTAACCACAGCCAGGAGTTAGAAGTGGTTAGGGACTAGCCAATGGCGGCCAGAGCCAGGCAGGAGGTACATCCAGTACTAGAAGCATAAGGAGCAAAGATAGAAGGAAGAATGTGTGGGCTTCTCCCCTTCTTCCCACCTTAGAAATTCTACCAGTGATTCCTAATGATCCAAACTATCAGGAAGCCAGAGAGCAAGGGAGCTTGAGAAATGTGTTCTACAGCATAGAATGAAGCTGAAGAAGAAAGGTGAATACATATGAGATATAGATTTTGATAACTGGCCAGCATTTTCTAGACGATCATTTAGAAAACCTTAAAACTGTGTTATTTGAAATCAACTTCTAATTTATTCTGCTATGATAATTAAGCATGCTAGTACTCTAGTTTTCACTAAGTGATGAGGAAAATAGTATCATTTCAATTTGGTATTTTTCTATACACACATATATATCTACATTGCTAAAACAATGCCTAACTGTAATAATTTCATGCATTTCCTTTTTCCTTTACATTTTATTTCTGCTGTAAAATTTAGGGTATTTTTACATGCAATCAACTAAAATTATTTAAATAATAAAAACATTTATCACCTCACTTAGCAAGGAGACCTGATATGACTGTAGCATTTCCTGGTATCACATCAATAAATAATCATATTCAGAATAAAAAGGAGCACTTCCTCCTGGGAACCTCTTGTTAATACAGAAGAGAAAATGTCTTCAAGACGTGATTTCTGAAATTCCCCTCTGACGTATTATTTAGAATTAGGTTACTTGCTTTCACCCTAGCCATGATGGTTGTAAAGAAAGTGAGCACATAGTTTCAGTCTCTGAAATGGGAGATGGAATGTTGGGAGGGCAAAAAAGAGTCTCAGGCCACTTTATCTCCTTCAGCTTCTTCCACATTCATCTCTCTATGCAAACCTCTCCAACACCTGCCTCAACATAATCCATGTAAAAAGAACACCTTCTTTCATTGTGTTTACTCATAGTGATGGAATCCTATTGTGGTACACATACATACGTATTTTTATACGTATGTTGATACTCTCATTCAACATAACTTAGTGAAAATCCCCTCAAGTTGGATCTTAGAACTCTCTTTAATAATTAATAATAATAATTTAATAATAATACATTCTCTAGTAATTTGATATATTATTAAATGATGAGATATTATTCAATGTGATATTTGATCTCATGTGATTAGACATATTATTCAGTTATTCTTGACATCTATTTCATTTCTAGCTTTATTTCCAAAATAAAAAATGCTGTAATAAATGTGGGTGCATACATTCTTCTATATATAAGTAGTTTTATTCTTATGCATAGATTCATCAAAGGGGATCGCTTGATAAAAGATATATACTTTTATTTTTTAAAGATATTTTTAGATTATTTTTTCATATTTGTTTCAGTGATACAAATTCTGGGCACATTAAAACATGTTTTTGTTCATGTTTGTTAATTTTGTTTAGTTCGTGTTGTACTAAATGCTGGTGAGGCTGAACATTTTTTCTTGTAATTATTACAATTTCTGAGAATTGCCTGTTCATATTCTTTACACATCTTTATATTGAACTGAACTCTTTGTATTTTCATTGTGCATTCTTATTGATTGCATATAATTTAAATGTTTATATGTTATTTGCATTTTAAATATGGTTCATAAAATTTATGATATCTCTGAAAAATCTGATGGTGTATTTTATGATATAAATATTCAAATGTTACATATTTTAACATGTCCTGTTTTTCTGAAAGAATCTGAGTTCCTTGTTTCGGTTGAGGTCTTCTCTGCCCCTATATTATAAAAACAATCACTGTCATTTTCTGGTACTATGATTTTGTGTTTTTAACATATTAATTTACTCTTTATACTTTATATTACATAAGACATAAGCATATTATTATCTTTTTTCATATAGACAATTGGATGTGTCAACACCATTAATAAATGATTCATGCTTTTTCTACTGAAATGGGCTTTCAATCTTTTAATTTAGTAAATAAAGATATATATATATAAAATAATTTATTCCTCAATTAGCTGTTTAATTTCACCAATTTCTTTGGTTGTTTTCAGACTAAAGCCAAAATTGTATGTTTCATCCACCATATGTAAGTTTTAAATTTGAAAATAAAAAATATAAATTAAAAATATGTAAAATCGTATACATCCTATGTAAGATAACATTTCTGGATCATGTATTTAACATGTATTCTTTGAAAATAGCATATGGTGTGATTTTGTTTAGTTTTGTTTTATGGTAATCACCCAGTCTATGTCTTTAAATTGTAAAATCTAATCTATATACATGTACTGCCCATGGTATTATCATTTGTACATATACTTATGCATGTGTAAATGTATTTTACACTGTTATTCTTTCTTTGTAAGGCAAAACAGTAGCTTTAGGTCAGATTGCCATATTTTTACTATTTTATTTTGCTTTGGAAGATGTTTTAGTTTCCCCATTACTTTAATGTTTACTCTTTTTATACTATATCTATTAGTTATACATGTAATGTACTATTAATTCAAAATGAGATAACCTTTTCTGCAATTAAAATACACTTTTTCTATTAAGATGCTCTAGTTTTATCAAATTAAAACTTTAAGCTTTTTTTAATCACTTCTTTTCTTCTCCTCTTTAAAGCCATCCTGTCTTTTCAACTGAGACTTTTGAAAAACAGTTTTCTTCTTTTTCATCTTTCCAACCCATAAACACCTAAGCTATGCTTCAACTGATTAATAAATATAAGGCTAAAGTCTTACCAAATGCTACTTTTTCTTAGGCCTTTTCCTCATTTTGACCTCTTTGAAATCGGAATAAATCTTACAGTTCATGCCCTGTCACAATTTAAATAAAAATATTAATTTTTTCTTAGGGTAATACAAAATAGTGTATCTTACAGTAAAAAAGGATACAAAATTACAATATCAGAATTTATCTTATAATCCATATCTTCTGAATCAAGATTTCTCACTTGGCATGTATGTAACATAGATCCAGTCACTCTTTTACGTGTGTGTGTGTGTGTGTAGGAAATAAGAGAAAGAGTCACAGAGAGAGAGAGTAGGGGAGAGAGAGAAAGAAGGAGAAACAAGAGAGAGAAGAGAGCTATATTTTGCTCATCTTTTTTTTTCTATATTGTCTCAAAGTGAGATATTTGTTCTAGTTATTGGTTGGTTTTCAGAGAGACTTGAGTAGAGATATCCCTCATTATGTGAATGTTCTCTCATTGAACTTAGCAACTGAACAGATGAGAACACTTATTTCAGATAATGCTTGTATTAGTTTTCTGCCACTGTTGTAACACTTTACCAAAAGTGTAGTGTCTTAGGACAGTACCACTATATTACGTTTTGGTTCTGGAAGTTAAAGGTTTAAAATGGTCTCACTGAACAAAAATCAAGGTGTAGACAGAGTTGCAATACCACTTCCATCATCAAAGCCAGCAAATTTATCACTCTGACTTCTGATTTCAATGCCACATCTCTTTCCCTGGCTCTCCTGTCTCCCTCTTTTACGTATAAAAACCCTTATTATGACATTGGACCCATTCAGGAAATTCTAGATTATCTTCCCATTTCAAGATCTGCACCATATCTTTTGTAATGTAAGATAACATATTTAAAGTTACAGGGATTGCACATGGAAACCTTTGCGGGGCAGGGATGATTATTCTGCAAATCTTTGCTATCCAAATTCAGGATGAACAGATTCAGATAGTTAAACGTATTGTAGTTATATTTTTCTCTAGGGGGGGTAATTGTATGTCATCTTCTCTGATTTACATTCTCAAATAATTTCTCTTTCTACGCTAATTTAATTATAATTTTGATAAGAATAGGATTTTCTTATCTTTTTGAGTACATTATCTCACCTGTTTTCTATCTTGTTTTGCGTATCAGAAATGAAAGTCCTTGTCACAAATTGACGCTCTAAAATGAGACAACGCTTATTTGCCATTCACTAATAGTATTCATTTACCCATTTGGTCAAATTGCCTTTTGGTAAAGGAATAAAAAAACACATTTAGTCAGAAGAAATTTGAGAAAAACGAGGATATTCAATGCATTTATTGTCACTTGGGAATGTGCTATATATTTAAGAAATAAACAGAACAAGTATCTCAGAGAGACTTTCATAACAAAAATCAAAGTTTTAGTTCCTCCTCTATCATCACATAAGATACTTTCTACCTCTAAGCATTCGCATCATCTTGTATTGACTACATTTCAACTGAATTTGTGACTCATTCTCCATAGTATTACTTAAGAAATCAATTTCTACTTTTTTAGCTTTACCCTCTGACTACATAGCCTAATCAATAAAACTTGTCTTTTTAAAGGAAGTTGAACAACTAAGGCCACTGCACCAAAATTCCTTGAAATTGACTTAATTTGAGAAAGTACAAAATTGATTATCTTCTTTATCCTTACCTTCTTTCATTTCACAGCTTCAATTGTTCTAGATATTTTGCCTTTCAATATGAACTCATATATTGTTCTTGATGAAGTGAATCACAAATTGTAGGGTGACAATTGCTTATATATTTAGTATTTTAGCATAAATTCAAAATCTAGGAAATAATAGCAGATACCAGTACCACAAATTAATGTAACTACACATGTAAGTAGACATGCAAAGTATATTCTAAAGCAAAGGAGAAAACATATGGTTTTTTTTTTTTTTTTTTTTTTTTTTTTTTGAGACAGTTTTGCTCTCATTACCCAGGTTGGAGTACAATGGCATGATCTCAGCTCACTGCAACCTCCACCTCCCAGGTTCTTTAGTAGAGATGGGGTTTCACAATGTTGGTCAGGCTGGTCTCGAACTCCTGACCTCACGTGATCAGACAGTCTCAGCCTCCCAAAGTGTTGGAATTACAGGTGTGAGCCACTGCACCAGGCCTATGCTTTTGAAAAACAATTTAATTATACTACATTTATAAATGTTTCTCAACTGAAATGGAATATGGTAGAACTGGAAGTAGAATAATAATAAAAAAATAAGTAATTTATTGCAGCATGAAAGTAAGTACATATCTGGCAAATATAATTTTCCCAGCCATATATTTGTTAAATTATGCAATGAGTTTAATTTATGGGATGTTTATTACTAAAGGTTCTCGAAACTACTAAAAATTACAAATCAGTAAAAATTCATATGGTTTTCCCATAGTAAATAAAAATAATTTTACATAAAATAAAAATGGACTAAACTTGTTAAAAATGAGAGTGACAGCCGGGCGCGGTGGCTCATGCCTGTAATCCCAGCACTTTGGGAGGCCGAGGTGGGCGGATCACGAGGTAAGGAGATCGAGACCATCCTGGCTAACAAGGTGATACCCTGTCTCTACTAAAAATACAAAAATTAGCCGGGCATGGTGGCGGGCGCCTGTAATCCTAGCTACTCAGGAGGCTGAGGCAGGAGAATGGCATGAACCCGGGAGGCGGAGCTTGTAGTGAATCGAGATCCGGCCACTGCACTCCAGCCTGGGAGACAGAGTGAGACTCTGCCTCAAAAAAAAAAAAAAAAAAAAAAAAGAGTGACTTTAATATAATTAAGATTTTATGTTCATTATTATTTTTAAATTAACAAGTTTTTTTAACTAATGAAATTTTTTGTTTGTTTTTCTTCTACTATTCAGGTTTAACCAAATACACATTTCTAGTCCTATTCATCAGACATACTAACAATTGTTAGAATAATAAAGTTATAAATTGAAAATGAAAGATAGTAATTGTGGGGACTGGCAAATAGAATTTGTACAAAAATAAAGATGCAATAAAATCAGAAGTGTTAGTATGCTAGTAACAGAGAAAAATTTTTCTTAAGAAGCTGGTATTATAAAACATGAAAAAATTTATGTCAATAACTTCTAAGAATCTTTCTGAGTTAACCACGTATCTGTTATTAAAGCCCATGATCACATGCTCATATCATTTTTTATTCTACCATGTCTTATCAGATAAATATAAAATGTCTTCAGAAAACACATAATTATCGTATAAACCATATCACTTACTTTCTTTTTTTTTTTTTTTTTTTTTTTGAGACGGAGTCTCGCTCTGTGTCACCCAGGCTGGAGTGCAGTGGCGCGATCTCGGCTCACTGCAAGCTCCGCCTCCCAGGTTCACGCCATTCTCCTGCCTCAGCCTCCGAGTAGCTGGGACTACAGGCGCCCACCACCACGCCCGGCTAGTTTTTTGTATTTTTAGTAGAGACGGGGTTTCACCATGTTAGCCAGGATGGTCTCGATCTCCTGACCTCATGATCCACCCGCCTCGGCCTCCCAAAGTGCTGGGATTACAGGCTTGAGCCACCGTGCCCGGCCACTTACTTTCATTTGGTAGTGAATAAAACAGAAAATATAACGTTATAGCACAAGCATAAAATTAGAATTTCAATTTTTATTTCATTCAGTTCAATATTCTGAAAGTATTTTCTTAGTCTGGGCTTATAAGAGATAACTGGTTTTATTTATTAATATTTTGATAGAGTACCAACAAAATCTAATTAATGGATTGCTTTTTAGTGAAAGAAAATTCCTTCCATTTAAGGCCTAAAAATGTGCTAGTCTCCATCACAGGGCTATCATTTAGAGAGAGATTCAGCAAATACTTATTAGTTCATATTCTTCAAGGACAAAGTGATTGTGTAGAGCTACAATGAGTGTTTCCATAATTTACACTACCAAGTAGTGGCAGCTGTATCCAAACAGCCTCACAATGCTGAACTCTGGACGACACTGACGAAGATTAGGCCACACAAAAAGCCCATTCATGTCACATTTTTCCTGTTACTCTGTTTGGCCCCCTAAGGTCTTAGAATGTTTGTTATGAGAATCCCTCTTTATTGAGCATTTAACCTTGCTTTTCATAACTCAGCAGCCTAAACTCTTCATCATAGGCCCTTATCTTGGAAGATTTTTTTAAATGCATAGCACTTATGTGGCTAGGAACCTAACATATTTTACGCACATATTTATTTTAGAATAATTATTTTCATTGGTGTTATGGTTATAAAATTGCATTGTTTTTGAGTAAATGGTTTCTCATCCATTTTACTTATTTTCGCTAACATTTTTAGACAGTGAATTTGCAGACTACAACATTTTTCAGTAATGTATATTGAGTTGTAGCTGAAATGTTTGTGTCAGACATGTAAGATATAAAATGAGGAGTAATTGTGACTCTACTTTCAACACTTTTAGCATTTCTTTGTAACTTTTTAAGGTTACTACTCTATGTGCAGTATGGACACTTTTACAGTAAGTTTTTTATGGTGCTTACCACATAAGAATTGTGCAGGAATTAATGTATACCCGTTTAGAAATAAATTTTTATTTGTCAGGAGCTTTTTAGTTTTTTTTTTTTTTTTTCATTCATTAATCAAATAGTTATTGGGACCCATTTTGTGCAAAAAAAATCTGAAAATATGAGTATAGATGTTGAGTAAGTTAGATCCACAGGGTACTCTTCTCATTGTACTTTGGGGAGAAGAAGGAGAAACACACAATAAATAATTTTTCAAGCTCTTTTCAAACAGTTATCCATGCTGTTAAAATTAAAAATTACACAACTGAACTGAGAGTGACTTTAATTTATGTGATTAGAAAAGGAATTTCTAGGAATATGGTGTTTGAACAGGGGACATAATTGTATTTTGAAAAGAAAAGTACAGTAAAAGTTAAATTGAATATGATAGCTATTTTCAAATTTTGGTAAGATGGACATTTGAATAGGAAGAAGAGTGAGATGTAATGTAAAATTTTCAAGATTTTAGTTCATGTGATTGAATATATTTTTCTTTCAATTTTAAGCTGCTTGAATAACCCTGCAGTTAGATTTCATTTCAATATGTTAGTTTATATAATTGCCTTTTCATGGGTAATGCTCAGCTTATGCTTTTGGATATAGAGGCTGTTTCCTGTATTGCCGAAAGCACTTCATGGCCATCAGGAGACCTGATCTCTGTCTTCTATACATAAACATATAATCTATTGTCTAATCTCAATTGTGGTATAGTCATATGCCACACAACAGTATTTGATTCAGTGATGTACCACATGTACAATGATAGTTTGATAAGTTTTTAATACTATATTTTTACTGTATTTTTTAAATGCTTATATGGGCTAATATTTATCATTGTGTCACAATTGCCTAAGTATCAATACAGCAACATGCTATACAGGTTTGTAGCCTAGGAGCAATAGGCTGTACCATGTAGCCTAGGTGTGCAGTAGATATACCATCTAGGTTAGTGTAAGCACGCTCTGTAATGCTCGCAAAATGATGAAATTGCCTAATGACCCATTTCTCTCAATGTATTTTCATTATTAAATGATACATGACTGTGTTTTATGTATGAATAATCCTAAAATTTGAGAAAAAACAAATTTTTGGCTGACTAGATGTTAATAATATTCTGGCAAAACTAGAAACTGCACAAATAACTTTTTAGTCTCATCTTAAAATGTTCCTGCAGGTACTTTCAGGGTGTTTCTGCATGTGGAAGAGTATGTTATTTAAGTAAAAGACTATTAAAGATTAGCCCTTGTTAATACTCTGTGAGCCTCTGGTAAATAAGACTGGGGGAAGATGTTGCCTTCCACATGCCATGATAACTTAGATACAATAAGGATTAAAGATTTACAAATTATTAAACCAATTAACAAATTGTTTTGCAAATTTGGTCATTGTAAATCAACAAACTTTTCCTAAGTACACAGGAAAGCATTTTTAGACATTGTTAGTAAATAGGCAAATTATATTCTGCTAACATATCACTATGTTTTCATAAGTAACACATATACATCTTGTATATTCAGTCTAGGTTTATATTTATTTTTATCTCATTTGATTGAATAAGTCTCCACGGGCCAATTACTTTTATCATATTTCAACCTGATGGTACATGAAAAAAAAAACCTCTTTATATATTTTACACCTAAATGGCTAAACTTCACATATTAATCCTCTAGATCATCCTCTTAGTTGTGGGAATAAATTTTCTATATTGAATTTTGAAGACTTTCCAATATATTTTAAAATATTGCATTTTTTAGAGTATCAGAGGAAGGGAATTGGAACAAATTATCCAGTTAGGTAAAGATTTCAAGTTCATTTTAGGTTCAATCTCTGAAGTCAATTGCATTTGGAATGTTTAGATGTAATTCTCTCTGCAAATTTCAGATCCCAGGTGGTATCAAATACATTATTATAGATCCAAAGCTTTTTGTTATAGAAGACTTGTAGCATTAATAGGCTGACACTGTTTGAATAACCTCAATCATTCATAAGCCTTTTAAAATACTTTTTATCATTTCAGAATCTAATAAACTAACAGAATTCAATTTTCATGTTACTTGAGTCTTTGAATCTTTTACCAGAATTCTGACATCCATTAGCCATTGTCTGAATTAGGTGACTGCTGTGGTAAAGAATAAGCCATAACAAATTATCTTGTTACAATTGTAATATACACAACAGCTGGAGCTTTTCTTTCTCTTATTCTCATTCTGATTGACATAAGACAGTAGCTGTAGTTTCTCACATTGTGATTAGGTTTTTGGCAGGTTAAGAAAGCAATGTACCATGCTAAAAACTTTCTTATTATATAAAAAAATAAACAGCTTATCTGGAATTTGTAATTTTTTTAATTCATTTTTTAAAATTCAATGGCAATCAGTTTAGCCATTTGTTTCAACATTTGTGTATGATGCTTCTGTGCATTTGTTTCACTTACCTTACTTTAATAAAAAGATAATACTAAAATGTTTTAGCACTAAAAATGACTTTATATTAGACTTCGCTAAATATGAAACAATATAAAATGTTTATAGAAATTTATAAAATAGTGGATATTAGAAAATAACTGATTAAACAATATTACAATGAAAAAACAACTGGAACAATTTAAGATACAAATTATTCACTATTTTTTCACTAATTCTCTCTTTGCAGTGTAAAAATTTTTCTTATTTATTTCACTTATTCTCTCTTATTTTAGAGTGTAAAAATTTCTTAAAACTCCTGAAAAAGATTAATAAGTATTTGTTTATATCACTATGCACATAACTTTTCATTTTCTTTTAGCTAGCTAGCATCCACAAAAAATGAGCATGGTATCAGCATTGTTAACTATATTAAAAGATCTCTTCAATTTTTCTTTCCCTAAATAATGTTGGCTAGCAGAGACATGTGTGACCTATTTAAAAATGATCAAGTGTCCACTATTTGTAGAGATACCAAATTATACATTAAGTACAAGTATCATTGCTCCTCTCTCTCACTCCCTCCTTTCTTTTTCACTTCCGATGATGCTCATGACACAATGATCCATGTCTGCAGGGAGTGTCTCATTGACTTAACTAAGAAACTTTAGATATAATCAAGCCACAGAAGACTTAGACTGTCATGCTAACTTTTCTCTGTAATTGATCCCTCTATACACAATTTAGCCTCAGGAAGAAGCATGACATCAGCAAAGGCAAAAGAATTCTGTAAGGATTATCAACTGTGGGAATTAGATAGTGTTTTTTTTTTTTTAATTTTCAAAATTTTCACCAATTATTAGGGGTGAAAAAAGAGCAAAAATAGGGAGTTTGTTTTTAAATGTGCTATGACTAAAGAATGAAAAAAAGATGAAAAATAGTCAAACTGAATAATAAATCAGACAATGGGAAATCTGAACATCAACCTATTGCCTATTAAGTTGCTTTAAAAATTATGACTTTTCTCCTCTACTAAACTTTAATTTTTGAAACATTCTCTTCATAGTATAATCCAACCAAGCAAACTTACATTCCTTTCTCTAAATTGTTTCTTTGCATTATTCTTTATTTGTAAGACATTTTTGTAAAAATGTCCCTGCCACTCAAAAGCCACTTAACCATATATGTATGTGTATATATTTATATATATCAAACACTCACACATATATGTGTATGGTAGGCCTTTTAAGTATTCACATTCATGAAATTTCATTACATAGAATGTTGTGTGTGTGTGTGTGTGTGTGTGTGTCTGTGTATGTGTGTCTGTGTATAGTATTATGTCAGAAGAAAGCTCAAGAAGCAGGCAATTATTCTAACATAAGTTGAATAGTGTGATTGTTCTGCTCACTCATGTTGACTGGAAAATGATACAGAATTTACCTGTTTTTCAACCCATTTTATTCTGGACTACAATAGCTATTAGATAGACTTTCACATCTCAAAACTGTTATTTATTTGTTGCATTAGTTCTTGTGTTTATTTATTCATGTATTAAACACTGTGATAAATTTTAGTAATGCATTAGTGAACAAAATTATGTGACACTTCCCTTTGAGTAGCATCAAATATATTTGCACATTCCACTTAATCTACTGCAGAAGCTAAGCTCAGCTCTATGACCTTTGATGTATTTGAGTTCTATGGGTCACTGGGAAGAAATCCTCATAGACAGATAAGAAGAAAAACTACCTTAGCACTTTCCCACTTTCATTAACATCTTTTGTCTTCTCTTCCTTTCAAATTCTTGCATAATGTAGTCACACACACACACACACACACACACACACACACACCCCATCTTCATGCTATTGCATATCACAAGGCAATTTAACAGTTACTCAAAAAAAAGTTATCGTTCCTTTGTAAGAAACCTAAAGATTTTTTCTACCCATATAGTCCTTACTTACGTGATGACTATTAATACCATTTTATATGCATGTGTTCAGACCGATCATGGTATTCAATATCCAGTAAGACATAAAAATGATAGGTGATTGTCCCTTTTATAATATTTTGATGAAAACAAATGCTTGTAATTCACATATTCTTCCTGTGTGTTTTTCTTTAGTTGCAACTGAGCTTTAAAAAATTTCTATGATTTCCCTGAGATTGAAGTATACTTAATACTCCAATTTAATATTCTGCACATTTCTAATTCTTCTACTTTTTAATCCATGGTTATACATAAAAATCTAGAGGAAATTTTAGTTGCAAATTATTATCTATGTGCTGTTGTTCAAGTTACTTAACCTCTCCATTATTCAATTTCTTTATCTGTATATCAGGGATAATGATAATATTTATCTTGTAGAGTTGTATGGGAATTAAATGAATCAATCATGTAAAATACTTATAAATTTTCCTGATGTGTTAAGTGTTAGCAGCTATTATAATTTTTAAGACTGTAACACGTGCCTACATTATAATAGTTGTTAAGAATGTTAAGAATAATGAAACATGCTTCATCTCCTCACTTTTACTACTTCCTTCTGAGGCCCAGAGTAAACGTTCCTCTGGTTCTGTGAAGTTGTTGCACATCAGAGAAGCTGCTCGCATCATTCCTTAAACATTCACAGAGCACATTTTGCCTCATCACATAAATTTGTTTTTTGCTATCTCATAAAATGTTTCACCTTATTTCGCCTTAACTGACTTAGTTAATATCACAATCTAACATTCCCGACTCTGGCAAGGAAATTCCAAAAATGTGATTGAAATTCTAGCTTTGCCAAACTACTAACTTGCCAAACCTCACTTTTCTTTCATGTTAAATGAAGTAAATTATAGAATTTTTCTCAGAGGGTATTTGAAATAAATTAATTACATCATGCCTATACAGGACCAAGCACACAGTAAACACACATACATGCTAACTATATCATTATAATTATCAATTCTGTCATGTCTTCACTATGATTTCAAATCTCTGTTGTCCCATAGGTGGTGCTCAAAAAGAATTTAATTAATAAGTATACAATCTAGTGGAATAGACATGCATAAAGAGATGCCAAATATTGTATAACACGCTGTAATTTAAATTTTAGAAATACTACTAAGAACATAGATGAGACAAAGAAAATATTTTTCTAGAGAAGAAAAGGTTTAGAGAAGTTTCCTGGAGTATATCAGGTTTTTTTTAAGAATTGTAATAACAATGTGCCTTGTTCTATGGAAGAGAATAGACATAAAGTCTCTTTTAGTTAGAGGAAGCCAAGAGAAAGCACAGAGTTAACAGGGTGTGTGAGATTGAGGATACTCAGGTTCTCCAGAGGGACTCGAGTTTAAGTTATGACTGGGGAGATATGGTGGGAGATAAGATTAAAATTACAGTGGATTCCTACATGGTTGAGGGACTTGTAGATAAAGACTTCAATTTCTATGCAAGAAAATGTCATCAAAGGATTCATAATTTTTTGCATGATCAAATTTTATCTTGCTTTAATTCCATTTTTCATGATGTCATATTGATTTTTACCACAGTAAACCCTTCGACTTTCGATGTTTGCTGGTGTGGTACATAGGGTTTTTCAACTAATACTATTTTGCTCCAGATAATTATTTATTGTGGGGGACCATCTTATCCACTTCTTCTGATATTTAGCAGCATATCTGGCCTCTACCTAGAAATGCCAGTAGCACTTCTCATCACAATTGTGACAACCAAAAATGTCTCCAGACTTTGCTAAATGTCCCTTGAGGAACAAAATCGCCAGTTCAGAACCCCTGTGCTTGAGAAACACAATGACTATGAGACTACTCATAAAAATTCGAGGGCTATAATGTAAATACTGTTTTGATCACTGGAAACGTTTTAATAAGTATGCGTTCATACAATTCTGTTCATCTCTTCTTTCTATTTCTCCTACTAAAACCTAGATTTACATGTTAAATGTACCTGAGGGGAAAACAGTGACAAGTGCAAGTAGAACTACCTGCTTAGAAGAGTCAATCCTATTATGTGGGATTTTGCTGTCATGCTAAGCAACGTGACAAATCTGTACCGTAAAAAGAATATAGAATTAGCAGTTTAAGGCCTTTAAGGCTGAATTACTACGTTAAGAAAGAAGAATAATTTTCAATTTCTTTGGCACAACATAGCAGAGCATAGAGTGCATGGAAGAAGGACATGGACTAAGGATCATAAAAGAGATAAGGATGGAACGTAGTGTGGAGAGAAGCAGCAGTGACTATTCTCTGGTGGTACTGTATTTAAGAAATATCTTAACAACAGATCATTTTATACTTTGTCTTATTATGAGCTTAATTACTCTGCTCCCAACCTACTCAGTTATATTTTTTTGTGTCTGCTATTCGGTGAAGAAACTTAGTTGTATGACTAGGTTTATAGTGATACAACTAAAGTTTACTTTCAAACTAAAGTCTAAAACTAAGTGTTAGGTGTATGTATATGGTTTGTAACTGGCAATGTGTATAGAATGGCGAGAAGACTGAAAACTGGAAGATCTCATTGATAGCAGATCCAGGGCAGAGATGGTCACAAGAGATGCAGTCTCTTAGAGAATGTTTGACCTAGCTGAATGTAGCAATGGGGTTTCAGTCAGTGTTACCTAAAGTGAATTTTTTTTTTTCTTCAAGACTTTTTTTTTTTTTTTTTTTTTTTTTTTTTTGAGACGGAGTCTCGCGCTGTGTCACCCAGGCTGGAGTGCAGTGGCGCGATCTCGGCTCACTGCAAGCTCCGCCTCCCAGGTTCACGCCATTCTCCTGCCTCAGCCTCCGAGTAGCTGGGACTACAGGCGCCCGCCACCACGCCCGGCTAGTTTTTTGTATTTTTAGTAGAGACGGGGTTTCACCATGTTAGCCAGGATGGTCTCGATCTCCTGACCTCGTGATCCACCCGCCTCGGCCTCCCAAAGTGCTGGGATTACAGGCTTGAGCCACCGCGCCCGGCCTTTTCTTCAAGACTTTAGGTAACATGTGAATCACAGAAGTCAAAGTAGATTGCACGGTGGCTTAGCCTCCTGTTCTTTGTCATAAAACAAAATGAATTTCAAGTCAAGAAATAAATGATCAATGTTTGTTTTTAGCTAGCTACCTGGGAAACTTGTAGGTGCAACCTTTCTCTTGAACATCTTAAAGATATACTTTTTTCTCCTTTCCCTCCATCTTTCCTTTTTGTCTCCCTTCCTCCCTCCCTCCCGCTCTCCCTCCCTCCTCTCCTTCTTTCCTTCTTTCCTTTTCCTTCTTCCTTCCTTCCTTTTCTTCTCTACATAATCACCCAGAAGGCTATGTAGTAAATCATATCTTAAGAACAAAGTACTTTTTAAAAGATATTTTTAATAAGAAAGTATGTTTGATTTCAGAATATAGATAATATCAGACCCTTTAATAAATTTAAATGCAAATTTAAGGATTTTTAAAAATCAACTTAAATGAAGATAATTTATCAAATGATCGTTGGATGGTAAAAATAGAGCAAACCAACTATCAGTTGTATTAAATACAATAGGACATTTACTTTAACTTTATATGGTTTAAGACTTTTTAAATTCAAGAGTAAAGAGCAAGATGGAATGAGGTTTTTTGACCGCTAGCATTTATCTGTCCATCTCATTCCCCAAAACAGGAAAGACAAATAACCCTTAGTCAGAGTTCACATAATTTTCTTGCTCAATTTGCCTCATTTTTCTATGGGTGTTGTTGTAGAATTTTTGGAAAACAATGAACTAGATCTCTGTTCGTAGCCCACTTTGAATAAATGAGGTTCGTAAGAAGTGTATAAGATTTTTGTTCAATATTTATGTTTTCTGACCTATATCACCCTGAATTTCTATACACACATGATATAGAAATTTATTTTTAAAATTTAGTTATTTCGCTCATTTGAAGTTGTATTGTTCTTTTCAGCACTCTTTATATTTTTAGTTTGAGTTTTTATTTACCATTAATTCTCTGTTCTCAAATCATTCGTATGATAGTCTCCTGCTGCCCCAGGAGAGGGTATATTCTAAAGTTAGATCATGAGATGTCTGGATCTTTGTCAATGATGGTTGGTGGAGAGCTTCTCATGTTTTTTTAAAAGAGGAAACTGATATCACACTGCACATCAGTAACATTTTTTTCCCTCTAAAAGATTGGCAAACAGCCAGTGAAACACTCAGTGAAGTTTTCTATCGATTGCCCTGTGGCTGGCAGAACAATACATTTCTGTATCTGAAGCAGTATCATTCTATTGTGAAGAAGTATAAATCTCCTCTAGACTAATAAATATAAAGATGTGATTTTAAAAATCAACCGAAGTGAGGGGGTTGTGGTTTTAATATCTGAGGCAAGAAGAAAGAATTTAGTGCAAGTTAGGATTGATGTGGGTAACACGGTTTCATACCCTTTATTAAATGAGATACTTGTTTACAGCATACCATTATAGCTATTTGATTAACATTTTCTATATTGGATGATATTTTACTATCAGCCATTTGTTGTGGGTGAGCATATCAGACATGATTCTTCTAATTATTTGAATTTTCCTCAAGCCTCTTTGCTTTGAAATATACCTTCTCCATGGTCTGGGTTGTCCTTTCCAAAGATTTAACGTTAACAAAAACTTACCCATTCTTCAAGATCTCCTTCTAATTATACTATTGAGAGTAAATTATAAGGTGGAAAAGTGACAAAATTGTACTAGTGTGCTCAAGAACAAACAGTATTTCACAATTATACTAGTCAAAATTTGAGGAAAAGACACATAATAAAGTAAATGTGTTTTATAATAAGTTGTGAACAATCAGACAAAAAGTAACAGTTGATTCTTTGGATAAATTTAACACAGAAGCATAATTGTGTGTGTGTGTGTGTGTACACTTGGGGGAAAAGTCAATTATCATTAAGTTTATCTCCAAAGAAAGACCACGCAGGTACGAATCAGGATATATTAAGACACTGAAACCATTTTTCACAAAATAGCAGCCCAGTAATGAGGATGGTGCAACACACTCACAGAATTCTGCAGTAGAGAGAAACTGGGTAATGGAATTTAAATCTCCAATACCATTTCAGAGGAAAAATGGGTAGATAGCTGGTTGGAATAAAAGAGGAAACAAAAAAGAAAGTTGCTTTTTTTTTAATATACTTTTGTAAATTTATAAAACAATTTTTGAGACATTTGGAGCCCACAGACTTGCTCCTCCACTGACGTTGGCCATTATGATTAAGAGGCCACATGTCTACATGTCCATCTGGCCATACATATTTGTCATCCTAATTAGTCAGCTCTGCTGCATGGAAGGAATGTGGAAAGGGAAAAGTTGGAGATTCACCCTCCTAGTGTCCTGGATAAACTTGCTTGTTATTGGAGCCACAAGTCTGGAGGATCAGGCTGGCTTAGAGACAGAAATAGAATGGGGAGACTCGTCACATCCTACTTTTCCATTCCCTTCAAAATGTACTCTTCATTCCCAAATAGTGCCTATGAAGCCAGAGTAAATCTCTCAGTTTGATTAATCAGTGTAAAAAAAAAAAAAAATTATCTGGATTACTTACAAATACCAGATTAAACAATAAAAAAATGCATAACTCTTTAAAAGTGAGAAGACCTAAATTAAGCAATAATTAGAGAAAAAAGTTTCTTATATAAGAACTAATTTATTATAATTAAGTGACGACTGTGATTTTCTCTTAGTAGCAAACAAAATGTTCTTCTCATGTAAAGAAAATATGAGCCTCTGGGATCTTCATTTCTGTAACTTTTAACACATAATGAGCTTGGTTAATGGGCATGATGACACATCAGCAGGCCCATAGATTCTGGTTAGTGTCAATTCAGAAATATTTTTCTCTCTATTGTGGGAGTAAACAAAAAGCATTACACTATGCTGCTTTATAAGACTGGAGAGACAGAGCTTCATTGAATTTATTTCTTGTAAAGGAATTAGAGATGTGCTAACCCACTTTCTTATTTTACAGGTAAGAAAATTGAAGCGCAGAGAAGTTGCAACTATTGTATTCAGAAGAAAACAACAACAACAACAACAACAACAACAATGGTGTGTTGTAATCTTTATACCTTGGGCTTATGCTTTTCTGGTTCTCTTTCTAAAGAAAAACAGTCTATTCAATCCTTATTCTTTTCTAATTTCTTCCTCAAAGTTGAAGTTCTATTTCTAAAGGGAATTAGGACTGAAATACATATGTTTTTAGAAGTGCTTTACAATAAGGAATCTTAGTGACTTTAAGGTGTTTCAGTGAGTTCTGAAAAACATTTAAGATGATAAAACATTGTGTATATGGTTAAAATTTTTTACGTTGTTAACTTTTAATTATATTAAATTATATGTTAAAAGGGATATGCTGCATTGGCACATCATAAGTATTCAAATAACAATGTGAATATATTGTTATAATAGTCAAAACCAAGCACAAAAATCATTCTGAGGTAGATGGAGGAGTAATTTGTAAATGCAAGACTGTATGAGTGGAGAGTAGCATAATGGTGGTGAGCAGTGATTATAGCTCATATCCCACCACTGTCTCCATTGCAACATTCTCTCAGCATTCTAAATATTCCTTTACTCTGTCTAGACATAGTTAAAGAGGAGTTTAAATTTCTCCAAGGTCACCCTTAGACTTCTGCACAAGTTCAATTGAAACCATTTTGTGCATGACGATATAAATTTTGAACTCTTCATTTATTATTTTTATTTGACAACATTAAATTTTATACCTCCTGTTGTATGATTGGCAAAACAAATTCAAACTCCTGTCTTTTTTGTGTGTGCTGTTTGTTATTTTATTCTTTCCCTTCATGTCTACTTTTACATTATTACAGCAGTTTCATTATAATTGTTTACAATACCTTATTTTATCTCAGTAAATAGATAAAAGAAAATTACAAAGAATGAAAACTCTTTTTATAAACCTATGCATTATTCAATAAATACCAATGATATCTGAGTTTTTATACCTCCCACTCTAACTTATAAAACATTAATATTTTTGTTTAGTTTTTCACCTAAATGCCAAGTCCTTACATGCAACATAGAAATCATAAGGAGAAAAATTATATATTATTCAGTATACTTGTAATTGAATAATTTAATATATTAGAATACTTTTTCAAAATGAATATGTTTGAAACATATTTTTCAATTCATATTTTATACTGAAGTTTAGATGAGACAATAGAAATTTAGTTTACCATCTATCTGTAAATTATATTTCAGAATCTCAAATCAGTACATAGACAAAAGGATATTCAAAATGAGAATTTTACTTCATTCTAATATCAAGAAATAATATGCATAATGCCATTAAAATACAGGATTAAAACAGTATTTCAAAGACTAGACAAAAATATTTCTGGGCTGCAAAGCAAATTAGAACTACCACGTAGTTTATCTGGGCTGAAAATGTGTGTGTGTGTGTGTGTGTGTGTGTGTGTGAGAGATTTATATTTAGTTATTTTATTTTATTTTTATAGATTTAGGGGATACAAATGTAGATTTATAACATGAATAGATTGTGTAGTATTGGGGTTTGGGCTTCTATTGTATCCATCACCTGAAGAGTGAACATTGTACCTAGTAGGTAATTTTGCACCCTTCATCTCCTCCTACCCTCCCATTTTTTGTTGTCTCCAGAGTCTATTATTTTAATTTTTAAGGGCTGATAATTTAAACTGAATACAATTTATTTTTTGGTGTTTGCATCTCAAAATAAACTATTGATTATAATACAAACATTACTCAATTAAACAATTAATGTAGTGAACTACAAAACATATACACTATTCAGGATTGTTCTCCTCTAATTGCTTTTAACTTCTTCTTTAAATAAAACTACATGTGATCATACACAGTCAATGGACTGTGCAAGCTCTGCTTTCATAATAGCAACAATATTCTGAATTGGAATCTTCCTTTAAGCACAATTTACTATCAGTTCTGTATAACTTTTAAACAGAAGATTTTCCCACTTATTTTTTTCAAAGTGATCCCATGCTGAAAATAATGTTATTATTCCTTTAGGTCATTTTTATTATTAGACATAAAACAAACATTGCCTTGTAAATAGTATAAACTATTTAAAGTTTTCATGGTGTAGAAAGAAGTATTGAGTCGTCACTTTAGATAACTGCATTCCACCTCTATTCCTATTAATTGTTAATTGTGTCATTCTAGATAAATTTTCCACCTCTCACTAGCATTCAGTTTTCTCATAAATAGAGGAATTCAATATCCTTTCTGTTCCTTGGATTAAGTTTGAAATTATGTAATCCCAACAAATTTCTAATAGTGAAGCAAAAATTTACATTGATGACACATAACATATTTACCATTTTAGGTTTTAATAACTTTTTTGCACAGGATTTTATGTGATATGTTTCAATTGTGATTTGCCTAAAGGCTGATATAAAAAGGTTTAATAATCTCATCACAGTCTTTAAAAATTAATGTTATTTTATGGTTATAAAAGGCAATAGATAATCACTTTAAATATTTTAAAATTTAAAAAGTTAAAAATTAAGGTTATTTCTAACCAAATGGCTCAAAATATTCATTGATAATATTTTAGTATTTTTTCTTTCGTTCTTCTACAACACATTCCTTCAATAAGTAATCTTTAAATACTCTATTGACCTTTCTGTCTTTTCTTTTTCTTTATTCCTTTAAAGTCCCATTTGTTTTCTTATTTGTATGTTTACACTTGTGCTTACTCTTCAAATATTAAGGACATTGTATCTATATTTCACATTTGTAAAACCTTTTCCCAGTTTTTTTTCACTTAATTTGTATAACATGTTAGTGTTTAAAAAAAAAAAAAAAAAAAAAAAGAAAAGAAAAAACACTTAGAATAATAAATTTACCAGAGTTTATTTAAGGAAAGAATAGTTCATGAATTGAGTAGCAATGAGAACCAGGAGAAATCAGAGTGCTCTACCCAGTAACATGGGAAGGTTATATTTATAGACAGAGAAACAAAATGACATACAGCATCAAGTTGATTGCCTATAGTTCAGCATTTGCCTCATTTGAGAATGATGTAATGAGGCATTTATCTTATAGGGATATGGTCTGAACAGTTGACAGCCTGGGATTGGCTGAAACTCCGCTGCTGTGGTTGGCTGAGACTCAGCTATTTATTGTGAGAATATACTCTCAAATTAGGCTGCAGTTTGTTTACATGCCGAGTTAGGTCATGGTTCATTATGTACAAATTCAAAGTACAGAGGAAGCTTTAGCCCAAATTTTATTTTATTTAACAATGCCCTTCTTTTGATCAACCTCTCAATTTTCAGAATTTGACCAAAACCTTAATGTCACCCTGTCACCATTATAATGATTTTTTTTTTTTATTTTAGCGTGGAATTCACAATGTCAAGTTATCAGATGATTCTTTATGTTCCCTTGTCTTTTTTATATTCTAACTGTAATGAGACCATTTGACATATAAGGAATGACTGCATATAAGTGTTGAGGACTCTTGAGAGGAAAAGGCACACTAGAGAGATTATCATGATGGCTGTCAGGAGGATATTACTAAAAGACTGAAGTATGCTCCTTAAGAGGACATAACCTTCCCCATGAATTGAACCAATCAAAATCAAATCTATCAAAGAAGAGCGAAGAAAGGAGCCTTTGTTTTAACTAAGGAGCTTGTTGTTGAGTTCTTAAAACTAAGTTTCTGTCATCCCATATGTTTATCCAAGTTCAGCAAGAGGTATTAGCTATCACACCCCCTGCTTACACCTCCCCCGGTCATCCAGCAGATAATCCAAGGAAATTGTGTTATCTAAAACAACTTTGGCAAGATAATTTAAAGAAGTTTTTTGAGCAATTATTGCATTTGGAGTAGAGTCAGCTATAGTAGCTAATATTTTAGACAGATTTCTAACCATAACATTAATTAAATTTATGCCAAGCTAGGGAAGAAACATTTTACCAAAAGATGTTCATTTAGAGATATTTATGTTTTCCAGCAAACTCCTCTTTTTTTCCATAGTGTAAATTAAGAGGTATGAATGAATGTTTATTTTGCAATTGGTTATGGAGTTGACAATGATAATTGTTAGAATCCCTAATCCACATTGGCCCCTTCTTTTCCACTTAAGACATGGAATTCCCCACATGCATGGTTGATCATTAAATCTCCTACAGATAAAAATCTATCCTGAAGGAGGCACAACAGACAGTTCTCTGTGAGATGCCTTATGCATTAGGGGTCATTAGCAGGAAGGCACTTGTAATATCTGTTTAATACTTCATTATTGAAATCATTCTGTGGTTGGAGACTACTGACAACTAAGAGACTAGGGTTATAAATGTGTCTACAAATGGTTGAGTATCTTTCTATAGGTTTTCTTATTCATTTTTGGCATAATTTAACTGTAAAACCATCCCTACAATTTTGCCTATTGTTAAATTTAAACAAGGAATCTGAATACATGAATTTAAAAACCTAACCTTATAGAAAGGACTAGATACTGCACTTGGAATATTGGTGAAATGTGTTACAGAGATAACCAGGGAATCTCTAGGATCATGCAAAGATTTAAGTATAACATGACATATTCAACATTCAGTGAGATTTTCTGCAGAAGTTATTGATCGTGAAATTTAAACTATCGCATTATTTTGTCATGTATAAACAGAAAAGAAACACAAGGAAAAGAAGTAAGAGGAAAAAGGCTGCATGGTGACAGAAGAAAGAAATCTTGATCTGTGAGCTTGGGAGAGCTGTTTATTTCTAGGATATAATGTGCTTCTGAGGAGAAACTTCCCAGATCACGTTTACCTTGAGGTATTCAATGGGTGTATAGTCTTCAGAGTATGGAGGGGCCCTTTTGAGCTAAAAGATGTGGACATAGCTTTGAGGTCCTGAAGTTTTACTGCAGAGATGAATTTGGTATGGACTTTTTAAATGTGGCTTAAGGGTAGTCTTTCTCTGGCATCATTTTCAAAAGATACAATCCCTGGATTTGAATAGTGAAAGGTCTGGTTGTCCTCAGTTAGTGGGTCATGCAGGGCTTCTTTTACTTGATGAGAATATTCTTTGATGTATGCACGAAAGCCTTGCAATATCGAGTCATGTCAGAGTTTATAAGAGCAGAAGATACACGGGGTTCTATTATTAGAATCATAACCTTCCAGTAACTGTTTCATATGGAATCAATCTGTGTTTTCCACTGGGGATAGATCTTACTGTCTCCATCAAAGCCAACAGTAATACTTGTGACTGATGCAATCTATTCGCCTAGCTTGCCTAATGCCATTGTGTTTGTAATGCTTTATTTAACTGTTTTACAACTTATCCATTGAAATAAGTACTTCTATCACTGAAGATTTCTCCAGACACGCCCTATAAGGGAAATACATTTTCTTATAACCTTTTAGTTCCTATGATAGCATCAGCCTTCCTGCATGCAAAAGTCTCTATACAATCAGAAAACATGCAATGAAAGTGGAAATAAAACAAAATCCTACTATAAATATTCAAATGATCCAACAGGTACTGGAAATGTATCACCTGAGATTTTTTCTCACCCGAATTATGGGTTCAATCCACGAAACATTGGTTATAAACCAGGTGAGCAATTATAGTCACTCTACCAATTTTTAAAAATAATTTTTATCATGTTAACTATTTCATCATAAGTCACAAAATGCAGAGATTTTAATAATAGAAGCTTTACAAACTCTGAAAGAACTAGATTCTCCATGAGTCTGTGCTTAACACTTTTTGTATACCCTTTTAAATACCAGTTTTGTTTCTCACGTTCAGGTGGCTAGTCATGTTTATTAAATAAGATAACAAAAGCAATTTGACCTGGATCAATCTCATGAGGTTCATTCAAATTGTGTATCTTGACAATTTCAGTACTGACTGATTTAGCACGAAAACTTGCCAAAGCATTTCGTTGGCATTCAGTTAATTTTTGTTTTTCTTGATGTTAGGTTAGCAGTTTTAAAGAATCAATCAGTTTTTCCATTAGAGTTCTGGAAATTGTTTCCCAGTTCAATGGTATTATTTAATTTCTAGGGATTCTGTATAATTTCTGAGATGCATAGTAATAGCACATCCATACAAATATAACTCAGAAAAGGTTAAGCATAACTGATTATTTGACCATGCTTCCCATATAATTTAATAGATCAAATAAACTGTATTAGTTTAATATCATTCCTTGTATTTAAAAAAATCCTTTTAATATGCTCCAAGGACCCATCTGGAATATTTCAAAGTTAATTTAAGGCCAAGAAAAATATTTAATTTAGAATTTGATTGTGGAAAGTTTGTCAAAAATATCAAGGGCTTAAGACACTTCATCAAAATAGGATTACAGGGTCAGGCAAAGTGGCTCATACCTGTAATCCCAACACTTTGGGAGGCCAAGGTGGGTGGATCACTTTAGCTCGTAAGTTCGAGACCAACCTGAACAGCATGACGAAACCCTGTTTCTACCAAAAATACACACATACACAAAAAAATAGTCAGGGGTGGTGATGCATGTCCATAGTCCCAGCTACTTGGGAGGCTGAGGTATGAGGATCACTTGAGCCCAGGAGGAGGAGGTTGCAGTGAACTGAGATTGGGCCACTGCACCCCACTCCAACCTGGGAGATAAAGTCAGACCCAACATAAAAAAAAAAAAAAAAAAAAAAAAAAAAAAAAAGAACTTACAGGCCACTGTGAAATGATAGTCATTAATTTAACCAGAGTGATGATTAAAAGACTTCAAAGGCAAACACAAAGTTACATAGTTGTAGCAAAACCTTAGCTCTTTTACTAGAGCAAACTTAGTTTTCTTAAGTGACCAAAAACCATCTTGGTAAAACACAGAATCTGTTTCTCAGGTAAATTATCTAAAAGGTAAAAACCAAACAAACAAAAAACAACAACAACAAACCCTTTCATAATTTCCTATTAAGAGCAAACCAATACTGACCCCCAAAATCCTTGTTTTGACACAGCAGTCAAATTCTAGAGTCTCATCAATGTCCTGTTATATGAGTGCTCAATTTTTAGAAAAATTTATAAATAATTCCCTTATAATGTTAGCCAGCTTGATCACATAATAAATTCTTTTCACGAGATTCATATTCCACAAAGCCACAATCTTTTCATATTCTTTTGTATTTTTGCTATATTTTTCCTCTTTTTCATCTTAAAACAACCAGTTATTCTACTTTAGGACAAAAAGTACTGTCTTCCTTAACAAAATAAAACATACTCCTAATGCATAGCTTTTTCTTTCCAAAAGTACATCTTACCTTCCTTTTATATTTACATATAGACTAGTTTTTATTATAGCTCTAATTTTATATTTATTATTTAGATTTCGTAACCATTAGTGACCTTAATTTCCAGTGAACACTAGACAGCAAGCAATTGTGAACTTTCTGTCACATCAGAAATCTATGGATTGGCAAATCTATGGATCATAATTTCTAGAAGCATGTACTTTCTCATAGCACAAATTGCCTATGTGGCACAGAACATGTTTACTAAGAGTAGCAAATTTCTTTCATCTTTTTGTAATAAGAGACTGAAGAGGAGTAAAGAAGGTAAAATTTTATCTCTACCCTCTTAGGGTTTTGGTTTGGTTTGGTTTTGTGTTTGCTAGGCCTGGGAATTAAAAATGTTTTGTACAGCTTTCCCTCATCCTCAACTTCTCATTCTTGACGGTAAGACTATTAAAACCTTTTGGTATGGAGAAGGCATCTTTCACATGGAATTTTATGTTATTTACATCTATTTAACTCACTTGTTTTAACAGTTATTCTTAGATGGTTCATGAAAGTGAAACACTAAACAGCTAACTACCATTTTAATTTATTTTTCTTGCAAAAACATTTTATAATATAGGTTTAATATAAGTTTATTTTACCAGTAAACCTAGGTGGAAAAGTCATGCATCTGTATTATATTTAATATTGACAATTATGAAGATATGCCTGTTTTAACCTAACCATCTTTATTATTTACTAGAGATTATCAAAGTCACATAAACTTAAAAAGCATTTGGGTTAGTTCTTATTTTTCTGAGAGAATACATAATTTATATGAATGCCAATTTTTCTTTAAGCCAATTCAATAGAACTCTTTTACAATTGAATTTTGGCAATATTATGAGAAAATAAAAATATCATGCATATATATTATACATACAATAAAAACAGATCATATAGCTTTTATTTTAACATTCTAGTCATGTGTCAGGTACAATAGTATGAGCATTTCATATACCTGGACTAAGCATGGATACCTCAAATCTTGCCTTATAGTATGAGATTCATTGGTCTTTTTTTGTTTGTTTTGTTTACAAGGTTGAATGACAGACCAGAGTCAGTGGTTTGTTGTTGTTGTTGTTGTTTCCAAAAAACAGTTTTGCAGCATAGCAAAGACACTGAAAGAGGAGGACAGGTTTGGCAGAGAATATAGTTAGCAGGGATTTGTTAGACAGGTTTCAGTCAACTGATAAGTTCGCATGAGAAGCAGGATCAAATAGAGAAAATGGAAAGAATTAATTTTTACAAATGTTTTTCTGAAACTAGTCCAAGTGTCAATCAGACAAGTGTCATTTAGACGTTTCAGATTTGATATAAAAATATCACAAAAGAAATATTCTGATTATTTTTCTCAAAGAAGCAGGTTGATTATTATCCTTGTAGTGAAGCCCTTGAGTGTTCCAGTGGAGCACACCACTATTGGGGAAACATCTAAGCCATAGATGACTAGAGTAAAAGTGAACAATTTCTGTTTCAATGGCTTGACTGCTTACAATAAAAGCAGATGTCTATGGTACAGGATTATTTAATTTGGGAATCTCTTAGTTTTGGTTTCAAATATAAGCAAGAAGGTCCTCTTAGGCTGTAGTTGTTGTATCGTCGAAGATATGTACCTGTTTGCCTTCTGTAAGGAGTTTCCCTACTGTGGCCACTGTTACTCGAAGTTACCTTTGGTGAGGTTTGCTCATTTCTCTCAAAAAGACAGATTCTGAGTTAAGAGTTCTTTTACATTTAATTGGCTAAAGTTTCAGATGGAGGAGTTTGAGACCTCTTGAATTCAGATGAACCAATGATTCTCCTTTTTCTAGTAACTTTACCTACCTACTGAATTCAGTTGAGTTTTATCTGACCTAGTCCGACACCTAAGGCCTGCCAACAGGATCCAGTCCTGTTTCTGTCATGAATTCCAAACCCAGTTTAAATAAATCATGCTTACATAAACTTGGAATACTCAAAACACAAGTTCTTGGAGCTCAAATCCAAGATAGAACTCACCCAGGACCCCAGATGTTGAAAGAGATGAATTAGTACACAGGATTTGGTAGGTTCCTTTGTTTAGTCACTTGGTGCCCTTGGGAATCACTGGAGATCTACTTTAGATTTCACTTCTGATACCAAGCTATTAAAAAAAAATACTTTAGACTAATTAAATTTAGCAGAGTTTATTTTAGCAAAGAATATTTGTGAATTTGTGAGAGGTTCAGAGAGCTCTATCCTGTAATATGGGATTTAGAGGATTTAGAGACAAAAAAGGAAGTAATGTACAGAAACAACTTGATTGATTATAGCTGGGTGTTTGCCTTATTTGGGCATGGTGTGATGAGGCATTTGCCTTATATGGACATGGTCTGATCAATTGGCAGCAAGCTATTGGCTGAAACTCAGATGCTATGATTGGCTGAAGACTCGGCTATTCATCAAAAGAATATACTCTCAAATTAGGTTTCAGTTTGTTATCTAGGATTTCAAAGTTCTCAGGCAGCTTTCAGCCAAAATCAATTTATTTTAGCAGTATTGAACTTTAATTCCTTTCCACACATTTTAAAACTTTTCCTTAGTAATTCCTTCTATTGCTGTGACACTTATTAATCCCTTCACCATTCACAGATTAAATAAATACTCATGCATACATATTGAATAGATTTTAACTTGATTACTGTATTATTCTTGTGCTTTTATCTTTTAGTATTAAATGTTTTGATCTTAAAACAACTGAAATAAATATATCTAGTGTAATATCTAAAATTAGATAGAATTTTTCCAAATAATAGCTAATTTCTTTCAAACATTTGCTAGTTTATTCATACTTTCCCTAATGCTTTTAGTAATTATTTTTCATCATATATTTAATTCTTAATATATTTGGATCAAGATTTGAAATCTAGGATGTGATTTTTAAGCTGTTTCTTCTTCAAGTATCTTGATTTCATTGTTACAACTCTATGGCATTGTGTGGTATATTAAAGAACACCTGCTCATATTGTCATTAAAACAGATAAATATTATTTTGGAAATTCTACGATGTCTTACATTTTTACATACTTTTTCATCTTAAAAAATTTTAGATTGTTCTTATTTTCAATAATTTACTCTTAAAAAGCCAGGTCAAAATGATAAGATGGATTCTATAAATATGGTTTTAATATTCACAGAGTTAGTTATATTTTGGTAGGAAAAGGAAGCAGGGAATGGAATCATACTGGTATCACAGCATTTTTATAATAATCATAGGATTGGCTAGCTGTAACATATAGAAAGCTATATGGTGTGAATAATGATTACTTATATTCTCCAAACATCAGACAAAATATTACTTAGTGAAGTTTTAATTTTTTCTCTGTTAAAAAACTATAAAATCTTTTTCTGATAAAATGCTATAAAATATTTTTCATAATTTATGCTTCTGAAATGGTCCATAATTTCTTTTCCAAAACTTTCAGCTACATCTTTTATGCAAAATTCTTTAACTACATTTTACCAGTCTTGAAAATGTTCCTGAAGGAAATTAATGCTGTAAAGAATCATTATTTGTAAATATAAAAATATGTTTATACTGAATAAAATGTTCTTATTTCTAAAATTTTCATATATATATAATTGTATATATTTGAAAACTTAATTTTTGTTAGAGTCTCAAGGATAATATTAAAAAATATACTTACATGAAAAAGAAATATAATAACATTCATTCTCCAGAAACACTGTCTGCTGAATTTTAAAAGCATTTGGCAATTAGTAGTACCTATCCTCCTGTTTTATGAATATTACATATATTTTGATACTGGCTATGATTCCCTAAAGAATCATGCATTCTCTAAAGGAAGAAGAATTTCACTTTAAGAGTTACTTAGTGTCTCTGGAGGTAGAAATACTCTGTAGTTCAAAAACATAAATGATCCAGCTGTTTAAATAGCATGCCCAATGTGCTCCAGAGGAGTCCTATCTTTTATGAAATGGCTAGACTTCCCTGAAATAAAACATGGTGGTTAGTCTGAGAACAGAGAAGCTGGAGTTTCTTTTAAAGATTTTCAAGCATGCTCCTCAAGAGGTTGAATTTTAAAGTAAGTGATGTATTTCTTCTTTACTCTCAGCATGATCTCAGAGACAGTTAGACTGCTTTAAAGTTCTAACTTTGTTAAAGAGACTTAGAAGTTTAAAATAGTCCAACAGGAGGCCTGGAAGTGGGAGGGCAAGTGGAATATTTTCAGGGTTGGGCTAACTTTGAAGCAAAACATAAATGGCATTAATAGTGTAATAAAATCTCATATCAACGGCTCTGTCTATAGATCAGTAAAATTGTTGATGAACTTGAAAGATTTTGAATAGGAGAAGTGGTGTATTTTATTACAATCTTTTTGTTATAACAAAACCAAATAACCACAATATCCTTAGTATAAGATTGATAACTATACTGTGATTTTCACAAAGACATATAATGTTGACCAGTTAAGGTATAGCTGATATATTCATCCAAAATGATATTGGGATATGCTTTAAAGTTTATAATATTTTTAAGGTATTATGATTTTATAATCAACTTATTAACTGAAAATGTACCTAGATAATATTGACTCCAAAGAAATCAAATATTGTTTTGCACAATTAGATGCATTGGGGGAGGGGTGTCCTTGAAGTGGCACTAACTGTATTTTTGATTGATTTGTCATTCTTAGTCAGTTGAGGTGTTTTATGCTGAGTTTAGTGATGTGTAAATAGAGATGAGAAATTCAATATTAGATAACAGGATTAATAACAATTAATTCTATTAATAACATAAACGACATGAAAATTAATTGCATATTTATATAATTAATAATAATTAACAAAGTAACATAAACTAATTAATAACACAAAGTTAATAACAAAAATTAATAACATAAAATTACATTATTAATTATATAACAGTAACATAAAAATTACATACGTCCAGTTAGAAAAGAGAAACATGATTAATTAATTGAATCTATTCATTTGGTACTTATTTTAAAATTTAAAGATTTAGAACACTGTCAGTTTATCTGGATTTTCATTCAGTAGTTACACCAACAAAGCTAAGCCACAAATGCTACTTATTCTCTCTATTCTGATCTCTTAATTTTAACTTTTAGTATTTCTGACTTCAAAACATTTTTCTCATATCTTTCTTGTGATTCAGTAAAATTAAATTTTCAGGTAAATTTGTATCAAAAGTTGTCAAAATTATTTTTTATTTTCTAAGATATTTAATATGTGGAATTTAAATGGTGAATTCGGGCATCTATGTTAAATCCTATTTTATTGATTTTTCATAAATTTATTTAGCCTAGTATGATTATTTTGAATTCTACATAACTATATCTCACAGATGTGAGTTATGTACCCATTACACAAATATATGCTTTGATCTTCACTCAAAACATTAAAGAAAATACAGAACAACTTGTTCTGTATTCATATAACTGAAATTATATATCTTGTTCATAATATAATTTCGGAGACACTCCAGCATCTTCCTTCTTCATTTTTTGCTTTCTTTCATTAAACTATTAAGTATAAAATATTTATGAGAAACTGATTACTGTCAATTCTTGTTATTTGTGGTAGGTACGTCCTGTAATGTCATGTGAACACTGAATTAGCAAATAGCCAATCGTTCTTAGTGAAAATTCAGGATTTGTTTCCTGCAAGCCTCTGGTCACAGCATTTCCATCAGCCAATCTGTATATCAACTTGTTTTATGTTCTGTTTAAAGACATCTTGCTTAATATATATTATGGTTTCAGTAACCTTGAACTCATTGCCAACAGCAGCACTATAACTTATGCCTGAAGGAAGATTATCAAATTTAGGTATTTTCATGGCAAGGCCCATCACAGTCTTCTTACACTTTGGAAATTCACTCAGCACTTCAGCATTACTCTTGGAGGCCATGTTAAATCACAAAATCAGCAGGAAAATGCACAACAATGAAAAAGAAAACCATGCCACTAAAGAGACCACAGGAAGGACACTTTCTCACAGTATCAGAGCTTAAACAAGACCACTGTGGACCTCAGCTAGCAATGTGTGCTTTGGGTATTGGAAGTTGCTTATTGCTCTGCTCATGTGCTATCCACAAATGGCCAGGAAAATGCAGAGAGAGTTAGAAATGTTAGGCAAAGTAACAAACTGTTGGCTAATTTCTGCTTGCCAACATAATTTCACAAAGCCCCAGATTCTGTGAGGAGGTGCAGCTCTCCTGAAAGATACTTTGAAGACAAAACAGGAGAGAGCACGTGGTCTCCTCTATGTATTGCCCGAGTCACCACATTCCTGAAACAATAAATGTTCCTAGCCTTGCCTTTTCCTACACGTAAGATATTGTCTGATGGGAATAGTGATTGTGCCTCTTCTAACATACAACCTGATGTACTCTTACACCCAAACCTTGATGAGATTCTTCTGTAATGTAACATCTGAGCAAGTGTGATGTGATTTTCACATAGCGAACTCTCGCGACCTGTATGTAAGCAGTGGGCTGAAATCCTGTGCTGGAACAGTCTAACAGAACTGCTCATGGGCTGTAGTCATCAGTAAGACTTCTGAATGAAACAGACTTCAATTCTTTAAAAGCTTGACTCCTTTTTCTTTAGTCAATATAAATAACTTTAACAACTAGGAGAATTCACAGATACAAATTCTGCAAGTGATGAGGATTGACTGTTTAAGGTAGGCACTATCCTAACTGCTGCAGACAAACTTAAATAAAATCTATGCCTTCAAAGATCCTTAATTTTTTAGTATAAGGGAAACTTCAATACTCATAAATGTTTTGTAACTTATTTTCTTCACTCTTTAAACAGATATTTGTTAAGTACTGACTATGCATTAATCACTTTGTTATTTGCTGGAGGTATGTCAGAGATCAAAAAAAAAAAAAAAAAAAAAAAAGGTGCAATTTCTGGTCAGCACAAAAACCCTACTGAGAGATATGGGCCAGCAAAAAGACAAGCAGTATGATATTCTGAACAGGAAAGCCTAGGATACAATTGGGAGACATGAAAGCAGTACCCAACATAAAAATAGGTTAATAATGACATCTTAGTGGACATGACTTTAAAGCTGAAACTTGAAAAAATACGAATTTTAAAATTACCAAGTAGAAAATCAGTGGACAAAAATAAACAAAACATATATTTAATGGGTTAGAGGTGAGGAACAGCAATTGAAAGTAGCACAGTATAGCTATTGGCAGTGGGAAGTGAGGAAAGTTAATGCATGAGAATTATTGGTAAACGGAAAAGGGAATGATAAAGAAGGAGCAGTGATATAAATTAATCTAGAAATGCAGGCAGGGGTGCTCATGAAAGGCATAAAAGGCATTAATTTAAATGCCTTTCATGAAATGCAGGCAGGGGTGATCATGAAAGGCATTAATTTAAATTAGTTTAAGGAGTTGTCAGTTTTTTCTGAGAGCAAGAATAATAATAAATATAGAAACAAAATGATTGGAATTAATTTGTATAAGGATTGTTTGGTTCTAGATTTGAGATTCACTGAGGATTTGATGGGTGGGGTAGGGCAGGGCCACAATGAGTAAAGGCTGTTTTAGTAATACTAATGAGAGACAATGTGAAGTTGCCTGAATTAGGATAATGACAGTGGAGATCAAGACCAATGGATTAATTTAAAAGCTATTTAAGAGTTGAAGTCAACTGGAGTTGGTTATTGATTGGATGTGAATAGTGGTTTTTGGGAGAAGCATTCTACCTTGGGCTCTGAGGATTATGGTTGCATATGGTAAGATTTAGGGATGAAATAAACAGCAGGACTACTAAATACTCACTGTAAAAGCAGTAAATTCCCCAAACTCAGTTTTGTCTGTTTTAAAGCAATGCACTGAATATGCTGGTATCTCTCTGGACTGATCTGCATTGCCCCATGGAATTTGAGGGTTATGGTGAACTCTGAATACTTTTGTCTTGAGTAATAATGTCTTTTGTCTCTGACTCAGAAGCCACCAATCCTCTACCTATATCCATACAGTAGTAGCAGACCAGTTTTTTAGGTTGAACATAGGGTAAATTCCAAGGCCTTTCAGAGTTCCTAACAGTGGTTAATTACGCATGTCTGAAAAATTTTTCAGTAACCAAAGATCACTGGAACAGGGAACACAGGATGGAGGATGAGCTTAAGTGAGAAGAAAACAAAATCTGTTTTAGAAATTTTGAACTTGAAGTGTTGAAAGCACGCACAAGAAGAGATGCCCAACAGACAGTTGGATGTATAGATCAGTGGACAAGGAGATAGATTTAAAAAGTAGGGATTCTAAGATTACAACTTAGTGAATAGAATAATATGAGAAAACCTAGCATGAACATCTAGACTGATTAAAAACGGTTTATGCAACAGAGTTTTGAGCCATGTAAACATTTATGGGACAGTAGAGAGAAACATTTCAGTGTGTCTAAAACATCAGAAGTGTTTGGCGTATAGGATAGCAGGCAATAGATGGTTTAAGAAGAAAGTGCTGTATAGAGTGAAATCATACTAACACTCCAACATGACAGTTATGTATAGCAACATGAAGGACATTGACAACTTAGCACGAACACTTTTACAGATTTGATGGAAGCAAGAACCAGAAAATAATAGGTTGTGCATTGAATAGGCTGAGAAGTAAAAATAAGATATTAAGAAGGAAAAGAATGTAATATGGTAATGGAAAAGAACGTAAGATTACAGGAGTATGTTTCCTAAAATGTAAAAGATCTGAGCATGCTTTGGTCTAATGTGAATAAAGAAAATATGTTTTGCAGCAAAAGTTGAAGGAGGTACTTTCCGTTGGCCTCTATTTTCTCAGGGCTGTGAAAAAGAGAGTCCATCAGCAGCGAGAGGAGACAGGTGAGAAAGTCGGAGGTTTGATGGTAGTGCATAAAATTTAAAAGAGTTGCTGTTTAGAACTAGAGAGAGCTGCCTGAACATATGAAATAAGATTCTTGAGTGGTTTGAAAGGACAGTTGCTGCTGAAGACCACGTGTACAGACATTTGAGGTTCTGCCTGATATTTCTAAGGCAACCCTCAGCATATGGTAGATTCATTCTATAATGTACATAAGAAATAAGAGATCTTTAAATTCATGGGGTCGAGTGGCTTTTCACAAAGTGGTGGGACAGAAAAGCAATGAAACAACTTACATGGATATATTGGCAAAAGATGGATTAGGTGATAAGTCTTAAGTAATGATTTAGTTGAGCAGGGAACATAGAAACATGGAAGAAAAAATATTAGAATAGTTGAAAGGCCTGGATATCTTATTGAGATTGAGAAAATTACTAGCAGGGGTAATTTAAGGGGCAAATTAGATGATGAAGAAATTATTTTATGAATTGAGATATTGCATTTGGATTTCACATAAAGCAGTTCTAATTCAATACATAACAAATATGTATTGAGATCCCCATATATACTGAGAACTATTTTAGGTGCTGGAGGTATATCTGTGTAAGAAAAAGTCCAACTGCCTCCATTCCTGCAGTCTATATTGCAATGAAAAAAATTTACTGCAATTTTATTTGGTGAGTAAACCTCCATATATTTTTTCAATATGTGTGTGTTTAACTTATTTAGATTTTCCCTCTTTGAAAAAGTATTATATTACACACATTTTTTTTTCAATCTGCATTTTTCTGTTAACAGACCCTATCTAGATATCTAGATCTAACTCACCATTTTTTTACAGCTATAAAGTTATAGTGTGAAAGTAACATAAATATCTTTTGATGGTATTTGCATATCTAATTTTTTTTTTTTTTTTTTTGAGATGGAGTCTCGCTCTGTCGCCCAGGCTGGAGTGCAGTGACCGGATCTCAGCTCACTGCAAGCTCTGCCTCCTGGGTTTACGCCATTCTCCTGCCTCAGCCTCCCGAGTAGCTGGGACTACAGGCGCCTGCCATCTCGCCTGGCTAGTTTTTTTTTTTTTTGTATTTTTTAGTAGAGACGGGGTTTCACCGTGTAGGCCGGAATGGTCTCGATCTCCTGACCTCGTGATCCACCCGTCTCGGCCTCCCAAAGTGCTGGGATTACAGGCTTGAGCCACTGCGCCCGGCCTGCATATCTAATTTTCTAATTACATTTTTTGGTCACCATTGAAGTTGAATGACTATATAGGAAGGAAAAAAAAAAGAAATGGACATATTGTGACAAAGTATGTGAAAACTTTTATATTTATAAGAACTATAAATATATGGGAAATATATGGACATCTAGATCTAAGAAGGTCAAAAATCTCCAATTATATTTAAACCCCAGAGATCATCTCCTAGACACATTACAATCAAACTACCAAAACTCAAAGATGGAAAATTTTAAAAGCTGCAAAAGTGTCAAGTCACATGCAAGTGAATCTCCATTAGACTATCAGCAGATTGTTCAGAAGAAACCTTGAATACTAGAAGATAATGGAGTGATGTATACAAAATTCTGAAAAAGAAAGAAAATTTTCAGCCAAGAATAGTACATCCAGCAAAGCTATTCTTTAGAAATAGGAGAAAAATAAAAACCTTCCCAGACAAGCAAAAACTGATAATATTTGTTACCACTAGATTCACCTAACGAGAAATACTTACAAGAGTACTAAAATTGGAAGTAGAAGGGCAATAATTACCATTATGAAAGCATATGAAAATATAAAACCTACTAGTGGATATAAATTCATAATCAAACTCAGAATACCCTGGTCCTGTATAGGGACTATGTAAATCTTTCCATTCTCTAACATGAAAGTTAAAATTTAAAATAGTCAAAATTAACAACACTTAAAAAGTGGCTAGGTAACCACAATTGATAAAGATGTAAATAAAGGAATCAAAAATAGAAATTGTGAGGGGGAAGGTAAAAAGGCTAGAGTACTTTCATGTGACAAAGTGAAGTTGTTATCAGCTCAAAATAATTAATTATAACTGGAAGACTGTTTATGTTAGCCCTATGGTAACTACAAAGAAACAAAATACAGTAGATACCCGAACAAGAAAGAGAAGGAAACAAAGCTTAACATCACAGAAAATCACCAAACAACAGAGGTAAATAACAATAAAGGAGAAAAGAATCTACAAAACAACCAGAAAACAATAACAAATGGCAGAAGCAAATGTTTACCTATAAATAATCATCATAAATGTAAATGAATTAAATACTCCAATTAGACATAGAATGGCTTAATAGATTCAAATATATGTGTATATATGTATATTTATATACATATATGCTGTATGCTGCCTACAAGAGATTTATTTCACTGTTGAAGATACCCATAGGTTGAAAATGAAGGCATGGAAAAAAATATTTCATGCAAATAAAGCTAAAAGCAAGCAGTCATACTTAGATAAAATAAACGTTAAGTAAAAACTGTAAAAATAGACAAAGAGTCATTATATAAAGATAAAAATATTAACTCGACAAGACAATATAAAAATATATATGCATCCAACATTAGAGCACCAAATATGTGAAGCAAAATTAATTAGATCTAAAAAGAGATATACAGTGCCATGTAACAATAGGAGGGATTTCAGCACCTCACTTTCAACAATAGCCAGATTATCTAGATAGGAAATCACCAAAGTAATAATGGACTTAAACTTCACCATATCAAATGGACCCAAAAGACATGTACAGAACATTCCATCCAACAGCTGCACATACACATTATTCTCAACTACATATGTGATATTGCCCAGTATAGATCATATTTTAGGTCACAAAAAATTTAACAAATTTAGGAAGACAGTGATAATATATCTTTTCTGACCATAATGTTATAAACTAAAAATTAACAAAAAAAATTGCAGAAACTTTACAAATATATGCAAACTAAACAACATGTCCCCAGATAGTTAATGGATCAATGAAGAAATTTTTTAAAAAATTTAAAATAATTTCTTGGGACAAATGAGAATGAAAATACACCATACCAAAACATATAGGACAGCAAAAGCAGGAAAATTTATAAGAAGAAATGCCTAAATCAAAAAAGAAAAAAAAAAGATTTCAAATAAACAACCTAACAATGCACTTCAAGGAACTGGAAAAGCAAGAACAAACTAACCCCAAATTGGTAAAGGCAAGAAAATAATGCAACTCAGGGCAAAAATAAACGAAACAGAGACTAGGAAAACCATCTAAAATATCAACAAAACCAGGTGTTTGTTTTGGGAAAAGATAAACAAAGTTGACAAACCTTTAGCTAGACTTACTAAAAAAAAAAAAAAAAGTAAAAGACACAAATAAAACCAGAGATGAAAGGATTCAAGGAAGATTTAACATCTGCAAATCAGTAAGTGTAATCCACCACATTAACAAGAACAAAGACAAAAACCCTATGATCATTTCAATAGATGTAGAAAAAGCATGTGACACAACATGAATACACAAAAGCATGTATCCCCTCATGATAAAAACTCTCAACAAATTATGTATAGAAGGTAATACCTCCATACAATAAAGGCCATGTATAACAAAGTGATGGGTAACATCATACTGCTGTCAGCTTTTCCTCTAAGATCAGGGACAACAAAAGAATGTAACCTTTCACCAATTCTAATCAGCACAGTGCTGGAAGTTCTAGCCAGAGCAATTAGGCGAGAGGAAAAAAAAAGGCATCCAAATTGAAAAGAAGGAATTCAAATTGACTCTATTTGCAAACACATAATCTTATATATAGAAAACCTTAAGACTCCACCAAAAAAACTGTTTGAACTAATAAACTAATTCAATAAAGTTGTAGGATACAAAATCAACATAAAAAATCAGTAGTATTTCTATATGTCAGTAGTAAACTAGCCAAAATAAATCGAATGTGATTTTATTTACAATAGCTACAAAACGAAAATAAGATACCTGAGAATAAACTTAAGGTGGTGAAAGATCTCTACAATGAAAACTAAAAAACATTAATGAAAGAAATTGAAGAAGACAGGAATAAATCTTCTTTTCATGGATTGGAAGAACTAATATTGCTAGAATGGCCACACAGGCCAAAGCAATCTAAAACTTTAGAGCAATCCTTATCAAAATAACAATGACATTATTTACAAAATTCTTTTAAAATCCTAAAATTTGCATGGAACCACGAAATACTCCAAATAGCCAAAGCAATCCTCAGTCCAAAGTACAAAGCTGGAAACATTACACTACCTGATTTCAAAACACATTGCAAAGCATTAGTAACCAAAACAGAATGATGCTGGAATAAAGATACATAGACCAATTGAACAGAATAGAGAACCCAGAAATAAATTTACACCCTGATAGCCAACTGATTTTGACACAAGTGCCAAGAACACACGTTGGGAAAGAGACAGTATCTGATAAATTGAGCTGAGAAAATTGGATATCCACAGGCAGAAGAATGAGACTAGACCTATACCTCTCACTGTATATATGAATCAACTCAAAATGGATTGAAGACTTAAATGTAAAACCTTAAACTACATAACTACTAGAAAAAAAACCTAAAGGAAACACCATGACACTGGATGAGGTAAGGATTTAAGTAAGACCTCAAAATCACAGAGAACAAAAGCAAAAATAGACAAATGGGATTACATCAAATTAAAATACTTTTTCACAGCAAAGAAAACAATTAGCTAAGTGAAGAGACAACATGTAGAATGGGAGAAAATATTGCAAAGTATGTATCTAACAAGGGTTTAATATCCAGAATATATAACAAACTCAAATAAAAATACTACCACTAATAATAAAATAACTCTATTAAAAATAAGCAAAGTACCTTAATATATATTTCTCAAAAGAAGACATACAAATGACCAACAGGTGTGTGAAAAAATGCTCAATGTCATTTATCGATAGCCATCAATTAAATTTATCTATACAGAATCTCATTTTGAAAAATAAGTGCGACATATATCTGTATTTGCAATGTAGGTAGGAATGGACATATATGTGAATTTGCAATGTACATACACATATATCCTTGATAACAAAAAAGGACTAAAAATAAGAAAACATATATATTAGTCCATTTTCATATTGCTAAAGAGACTACTTGAGACTGAGTACTTTATGAAAAAAGAGGTTTAATTGACTCAGTTTCTCATGGCTGGGGAGGCCTCGGGAAACTTACAATCATGGTGAAAGTTAAGGGGGAAGGAAGGCATGTCTTACATGGTGATAGGAGAGAGAGAGAGTTAGGAGAAACTGCCAGTTTTAAAACCAACAGATCTCATGAGAACTCCCTCAGTAACATGAGAACAGTATGGGGGAAACTGCCCCAGGATTCAGTCACCTCCCATCAGGTCCCTCCCTTGACACATGGAGACTACAATTCAAGATGAGATTTGGGTGGGGACACAGAGCCAAAATATATCAGTATATTAATAATTATTTTTAACTAGTAGTTAAATTGTGAATTTATTATATGTTTTCTATGTATTTTTCTGTTTCCTAGTTGTCTATAGCATAATTAGTCTATACTAATTTTATTGTCAAAGTAAAAAAGATGAAAAAGAAAAAAGCTTGGAATTATGAATATTTAACTTTATGGAATAGCTCTGAGCATGAATAGAAGTCATAATTTAGGGAAATGTCTGGCTATGCAGGCTCCCAATCTTGTAATGAAAGGATTCCAGTTGTTATACACTCCCCTTTCCCTTGCAAACACAGTCTTGAACACTGAACATAATCTAACCCTGACTGATCAAATGCAGTCAACTTGAAGTCTGAAACTGCACAGAGAGATGAAAAGACATCAATTGTCAAATAATTCCCATTGTGGCAAGGCAGCATCAGCTGGTGCTCAGCGGTGGTTTTAAGGGTAGAGTGACTATAGAGCACCAGTCAGCATCTTACCCAAACAATCTTAACAGGATCTAAGCTGGGTTTTATACCTCATTATCCTCTCTTGTTGCATCTGCTCTTTACTACTCATTTTCTATACCCACTTTCCCTTTCTTTGCATCAAATGTTCCCATCAATTATGATTTTTTCCATCAATTTACAAATAATATAATCTATACTTCAGATATCCAGAATTTTCACTTGTTACCAAAAAACATAATAACTTGATTCTGATTATTTCAGACAGACACACACCCAAATAGAATGAAATACAGGGGAATCCAGTTGAATGTTTAACAGTGATACATTATAAGCAATACAAAATTCACTTAAAGTATTTTCAATAATTTACTAAAGTCATATAAATACAATCCTAGTGGAAATAATTTTTCAACAAAGATACACATTTCAAAATGATCAGATTAGCTGAAATACAACCTTAGCACATCTTGCAGATTCCAGTAACTATGTACTAAAAATATATATTTACTTCAGACTTTCTGTATGTTAACCTAAAACATTAAGCAATACCAATTACCATAATTTTTCTACTCTAGTAATATTTTACTAGAAATTTATTTTTTTCTGTTGGAAATTAAATGAAAAATTCTTCACTACTATGTGTCTTAATTACTACATATTTGGTTATAGATATTTGGACTCATAATAACAAAGTACATATTAATAGATTATAGATCTGAAAAAAAAATTAAAACTCAGAAAATAAATCAAGATCAGTAAATCAAGTCAAAGGTGACCTCAAAGTCAGAAAAACTGTTTTATTATGTAATTTTCTTCTAAGTAGATTTCTGTTTAAATCTAGATTTTCCAATTCTCTTGAATAAGATGTAATGCATAAATATGAACTATATCATAGAGCATAAATTATAGAACCAATAGATGTCCAGTCAGTTACATTTTGTAAAGTTGTGTTATGTTAATCTTTCTTTTATCCAGTTAGATTTATCATAGGCTGAGGGCCGCTGTGAAAGTTTGTCAGTTATGAGACAGGTGACTGTAAAAGGAAGGTATTTTAGAGGAGACAAATTAGTCCACATAAGTTAAGTGAATCTATGACAATATAAATTAGAGAAAGTTATAACTCTAAATCATATTGATTTAAATGTAATGGTGTATCTTCAAATGAAGGATAAGGTAATATGCAAAATAAAAAATATATTTATTTGAATTATATTAATCATCAAAATCTGAGTGTTATAACAACAAGCCTTCAAGTATTTCACAAGTGTGTTACAAGCTCTTAAAATATTTTAAGTATCTTTACTTATATTATATTTTATTTTGGATTAAATTTCATTTTTATTTTATTTTAAATTTTAATATTTTTCAATGGATATTTTATTAAGATATAGTTAATGACTTTAATCCATTGTCTTAATTTTAAATATAACTCAAAATAGAACAGTTAAATAAAACAGAAAATTATTATTTGTGAATAAAATAATTAAAAACATAATATTAATTAAAGAGTAAGAAATTTATGAATAATGTATTGAATATTTGATAAAAGCCAAAAGTTTGCTAAGTATACAAAATATGAAAGTTTGCTACAGAAATAGAATTCCAACTTACTACCGAATGGAAGTTTGTAGATTTCAGAGTCAAGTTAATAACCTTTACAAATAAAAGAAACAAGACATTATATTTCTATTCTATGCATCTCTAATGGAGATTCAAAAACCTCAAAAACAATTGTTAAGGGATGTCCATCCACACTGTGGTGTTTTTCATGTGTATCATGGTTTCTAGACTCCATTGTGTGATATGCAAAAATAACAACTAATTAGCTCCCATTTTAAATAGGAAGAATGTCACCAATAACTACACATTTTAAACTTATAAATATACTAGAGTGGAAATATTTATTTAAATAGTAATTATAAAATGAATATATACTGTGTGTGTCTGTATAGATTGTTACTATATGTACAGTTTGGTCCATTGAATCTATAAAATTATGTATTTAATATTTGCATACTAATATAGTATAAAATACAAACTTGTGCACAAAGAAACTATCAACTACAAAATTTCTCTCAAATAATTTAGTAGAATTGAGACTTGAATGGAAATTTAGCTAGTTATCAACTTCATTTCCTTTCCAAATTGAAAATGTCTCTTTCAGTCTCCCAGACAAGTCCTTCTCCGACATATTCACTTGAAGAAAATTGTCACCTCACAAAATTGACAATTCCATTATTGTGTAATACTAAATTTTAGAAAATCCTTTCCCATAATGAGTGAACAAATATTTCTCTCTGTAATTTCTATAATTTAATCTCCATTTTGCCCCCTCTATTATACCCCAGAGTAAATATGCATCTACTTGCGTGTGACATGTATGCTCTGGCTTCAAATATTTTCTTCTGTGATATAAAGGTTCTACTTACTTCATTAATTTTCCATATGACATGGCTTCTAGTTGTCACAAGACTTTATTCATCATCTTTTTTATACAACTTGAGTATCAAATATGCCCTTAAAATAGGATGCCCAAACTGTACAGATAATTTCAGATGTTGTCTAATAAATACAGAGAATAGCTGAATCTTTTTTAAAGCAAGTACTTGAAATTTGGATTAAAGTTTCTAAATGTTGAAATATATTTGAGGATTTTGTTTTATTTATAATAGTATTTATACTATATTTCTGGCTCATAAAAATAATTTTGAACAAATTTCTGTTTTATTAATAATGTGCTATGAAATGTCTTTCATATTGTATTTCATATGTGGTTGATAATTGAATTCAAAGCTAAATTCTACATTTTTCCTAAATATCAACTAAGTCATTATTTTTTCTCAAACTTGCAAGAGGAAGAGTCTCTGGGAGAGACTGTTTTTGCCATCTAATTGATTTAAATCATCAAATTTGATCAGGATGTCCTCTAGGTCTTATCAGAGCAGCTATTTAATAGGACAGTGCTTTGAATAGATTCATGTATCCATGCTTAACGACTTTATCTGTTAACAACGAGATTAGGTTTTAGGTCTCTCATAAAATGTGATGTGATCCAGAAGATGTTTCCTTACTTGTGGTGAAATAAGGTAAGAAATACTTACTGCATGCATTTTTTTTTTTTTTTTTTTTTTTTTTTTTTAAGACGGAGTCTCGCTCTGCCGCCCAGGCTGGTATGCAGTGGCACGATCTCCACTCACTGCAAGCTCCGCCTCCCGGGTTCACGCCATTCTCCTGCCTCAGCCTCCCGAATAGCTGGGACTACAGGCGCCCATCACCGCACCTGGCTAATTTTCTGTGTTTTTAGTAGAGATGGGGTTTCACCGTGTTAGTCAAGATGGTCTCCATCTCCTGACCCCTTGATCCGCCTGTCTCGGCCTCCCAAAGTGCTGGGATACAGGCGTGAGCCACTGCGCCCGGCCTATTGCATGCTTTTTGTATGTCAGGCATGGTGGAATTATTCCCGATAAATAAACTATTCAAGCTACAAGTAATTAACATTTGCTGTTTTGTCTGTTTAAGTAATTTGTTGAGAAATTATGTGAATAATCAATGTTCATGATTCTATCGTTTATAGACAATTGCCTAGTGGTCTGTAATCGCTAAGCATTAACATTTTTCGCTATTTTACTTTTTTTTTTTTTTTTTTTTTTTTTTTGGTCTCTGATTACTTCATTTTCCACAGCTTTTCAGAATATTGATACTGTAATTCTTCGACAATGCCTAAACATTAAGCCACAGAACTTAACAGGGCTGGACCAGCAATATCACGTTTATGACAGCACGGAACCAATGGCACTATAATAGTCAATGAAAGATCCCAGGTATTCATCAGTTTTAATTCAATGTCAGACCTTTCTTATTTGTTCAAGGAGTACCTCTGAGTGCCACCATGTGCTCAGAACCGTGCTAAGCACCAAAGTCACAAGATACAAGTGAAGACGGTCCCTGCTACCCCAGCTGAAGGAGGAATCAACACAGAAGCACACACCAGCCTCAAGCTAGAGAGGTCCAGATTGCGACGGAGCCCCACCAGACAGAGTGCAGGCGGCATGCAGGACAGGAACAACTTCTGTGGCCCGAATTAAAAGGACGAGCTGATCTTTCAGAGAATCAGTGAAGAACGAGATGGGATGTCCCTTCTGAAGAATCTCCTATAACCGTTGAAGATAGGTTAATGACGGAGGAGTCAGGATACCAGTGAGGGGCAGTAAGTTAAACAAGGGACAGGGCTGTGTCTAGTGTGACCTAATTAAAATGACAATAGACAATTTAAAAAAAAATTAGTCTATGTTAAACATTTTTTAATACTGCAATATCTTACTTAGAAAGGCTTTCCCCCTAATTAATGAAATAGGTTTGGCACAGTTAAACGAATCAATTCAGTTGCTTAGATTGACGGTAGCCTGCCCTTTCCATAAAGGAAAAGAATCTATATATTTGCCATTTTTTCTTCTATTTGCCATCTACCCTTTGGCCATTTCATTGCCCATTAACTCTTCAATTAGGGGTTTCAAATGAAGTAAAATAAAATAAAGAAAAATAAATTTCAAAGCTCTGACTACCTTGGAAAACTAATACAGAAATGTGACAAAGAAGGTGAATTTTAACAATTTAAAATGTAGTTAGAAATTTTAGAGCTCAGAAGCATATTTTTTCCTTAAGATTAGAGAGAATGTGCTCTACAATTATATACATAATTATCTCAAACATATATATTTTCTGCTTAGTCAGATAATAAAAATATTCTTGAACATTGTGTAATATAGACACTGCTTACCTTCCACTTTACTTTGTGCATGGGGGAGCGGGTCTTTGCTACTAATGTAAATATGAATATTAACCTTGATAAGAAGTCAATGTTTATTATTTCCCAATAACCAATTTTTTACCTCACTTATACAGATAATTATTTTAATCTTCCTCTTTTGCCAGCACAAATATATTGGCTAACAAAAAGTTAGATAGGAAAGATTTATTTTCTTGTTTAAAAAATTCTGGGTGATGAGATGAATCATATTCTAAACCTCACCATCAAGTGATAGAATCAAGAAATAAACCTACACACTACCCCTGAATCTAGAATAAAATTCAAAACTATTAACAATTTTTTAAATGCAAAAAACCATAATATAGAGCTTAATGAATAAAATAATATACTTTTAAACATTAATTTCAGTTATTTGTACCTTTATTCCTATTTACACTAATTATTACATTAATATTACAATTTTTGACAAATTATTTAACAAACAAAGGATGAAGGTAGACAGCTTTTCACAATTGCTTTGAGATTTTGAGAGGGAAAAACTTTGCTAATAAACCTTTTCAATTACAAAATTTTCCTAGTAATATAGTAAAGAGTAGAAATATGACATTTCTTTCATTAAAATTATTATTACATGACTATTATCATTACTGATGTTCTCTCTGTTGTAAGAAAAACATAATATTCAAGGGCATGGTTGATTCTCTAAAGAGTTTCCATTAGTTACACAAGCAAAATGTGGATATAAAATGTAACCGACCATGAGAGGTCAGTTAAATCTCAGAGGCATGGAATAGCTTAAATCTTTTCTTAGACATAGAACCCTATTGCAGTTTTCAAAATGTGAGATATTTGTCTATCAACAATATTATGCATTTTCTTGTTTTCTAAAAAGTTGTAAAGTTAGCTGCATAAAATAAAAAATAATTAAGGGATTAGTTTTTGTGAATATCTTTGGAGACACAAGAACAGAAAGAATTTGCAATTGTACTATTAGCAGCTTTTTAAAAGAAGTCTATAATTATACAGTCTATATGTATTCAAGTCTTTGTTTTTAACAGCCTTTTATTTAAAATGAATTATACATGTCATTGAGTTATAACTTATTTTATATAAATACATGTTCCTATTAAGGAAATATTAAAGGTGATATAGTTTGAATGGTTTTTCCCTCCAAACCTGTTCTTGAAAAGTAATCCCTAAGGTTGGAGCTGAGGCCTGGTAGGAAGTGTTTGGGTCATGGGGCATTCAACCCTCATGAATGGCTTGGTGTTACCTTGGTGATCGTGTGTTCTCATGAAATCTGGTTGTTTAAAATTATATGGCACCTTCCCCCAGTCTATCTTCTTCCCACTCTCACCATATGACTCTCCTGCTCGCTCTTTTACCCCCGCCCCCACCGTGATTGTAAGCTTCCTGAGGCCCTCACCAGAAGCAGATGGTGGAGTCACGCTTGTACAGCCAGGAGAATTGTAAGTGAATTAAACCTCTGTTTTCTATAAATTACCCAGCCTCAGTTATTTTCCTTATAGCAACACAAAACACAAAAGGTGAATAATTCCAGTTGAATTTATTTATTCAAAATGTTATTGATTGTCAGCTATATTCTAGGTAGTGGTGTGATCACTGAGGATATGGTGGTGTAAATGATAGACACAACTATTTCCCTTATCAATTATAGTCATCAAACAACAAATAACTAAGTTAGCTAGAGAAATAATCACTGGTTCAGGTAACACAAATAATAATAAGTATCATAGCAGATTGTGGCAGCTTATTTTACATGTATGACATGTATGCAAGAAAGCTTGAAGATAGAAATGCATATGGTGAAATTGGAGGATATTGGGAATGTGTATCATACCTATTTAGCCTGTTTTCAAATTGTAATAATAAGTGTATTTACTTAAGAATTTGATTTCTGGCTTAACTTCCAGTATTATGTTTGTAGGCATACGCTTTCTTTAAAAATACATAATCCAGACTATTTTTATGCTTGTCATTTGTATGGCAGGATGTCAGATGACACATTTTATAAACACATTTGATTATATAAAAAATCATGCTATCAAAATCATGTCTGAAAACTATAAAAATAGAGGATAGTTTAATATTTTAAATATGTAGACAGTACTCTATACAAGAGTTGTTCTTATGAGATGTGTATCTTCATAGAAACATTAGAGGATATTAAATATAGTTGTATGTTTTAAAATGTCAATATAGTTTACAAACTTTTGTATCAAAATATTGTCTAAATAGCGTACTATATATTGAATTGTGTATTAATCTCTTCTCATATTGCTAATAAAGACATACCCAAGACTGGGTAATTTATAAATAAAATGAGGTTTAATGGACTCACAGTTCCATATGTCTTGGGAGGCCTCACAATCATGGCGGAAGGCAAAAGTCCTTTTTACACGGCAGCAGGCAAGACAGAGAACTTATGCAGGGGATCTCCTCTTTATAAGACTACCAAATCTCTTAAGACTTATTCATTATGAGAAGAACAGCATGGGAAAGACCCACCTCATGGTTCAGTTACCGCCCACTGGGTCCCTGCTATGACATAGAATTGCAGGAGCTACAATTCAAGATGAGATTTGGGTTGGGACATAGACAAACTATATCAATTAGAAATAATATATATAATACATAATTTATGTATATGAAGGACTCTTAATAAATCCCTAAGGGAAAGACAACAACTCAATAGAAAATATAGGTAAAGACAGGAGGTTTACAGAAAAGGAAATATTCAGGTCAAAAATTTATAAAAATATTTTCTCAAACTCGTTAAACATTTCAAAATTCAATTTAAGAAAATGAATATAATTTATAACAAAAATATCATAGATTTCCCCTAATAAAGTTTGATAAGACCTTGCAGAACCCTAGACATTTTCAGAAAACTGTTGGTGGAGATATATGTTGGCATACTGATGATAGCCTGTGGAAGTTTTCAGCTATTATTATGTTAAATAGATTATCTATGCCATTCTCAATTTATTCTCTGTTAATCCTATGATGCAAATATTTGTTTGCTTCATGGTGTCCCATAAGACTCCTAGGTTTTCTTTGCTCTTTTTTATTCCTTTATTCCCCATCTGACTGGGTTATTTTGAAAGAACCGTCCGTCATCAAGCTCAGAAATTCTTCCTTCTTCTTGATCTTGTTTATCTGTTGTTGAAGTTGTAAACTGTATTTTTTATTTCATTCTTTTTTTTTCCAGTTCAAAGATTTCTGTTTGGTTTTTTATTGATTGTTTCTACATGTTTTTGAGAGTCCTTCTCCTGGATGTTGGTTGGGTATGGCGGATTGGCTCTGTTTCCAGGTGAACTCAGTAGCATGATCTCTGTGCAGCTGTAATCTGTCAGTGAAGTCTGTGATTGCATCAGTAGCCTAGGCTTTGAGAGTTTATACCAGCAGTGGTATGGTTTTGCTGTGTGCAAGAGCACCAGAGGTTACTGGGCTGGACACAAATGTGCACTGGCATAGTGGACTGCCTGGCTGTGTGGTGGTCTCTCTGGCGGTGAGGTTCTGACACACATGGGTCCCCCATCTTACTATTTGTTTGGTGGGATGTCGGTAAGCACTGGTGCAGCATTCTAGCTGGCTGTATGTTGACTTTCTTGCTGTGCAGGTTTGTCTGTTCCCTGAGGGTGAAATGTTGTTTGAATTCAAATTCTGCAATTTCAGCCTTGCTGTTGGGTCCAGGCTTTAGTTATCCTGTGTTGTGGTTCTGTGGTCACTAATGTGAGCATGATAGAATGACTGCAGAGCCTCAGGGATGGTGAAGGGCAGTGGCTACTCACCCCAAGGGCAAGATGCACTCTAGTACTGGGCCCAGTTTCAAGATGGTACCATGATATAGCAGTTTAGCTCATGGGGCTGAGGAGTGTACAATTAGGCTATTACTTGGGGGCAGTGCAGGCTTACAAATAATTGGCAACCCTCCAAACTCAATTCAAGGCTTGTGAGGACTTCCGGACTCTTTTGTAGTAAAGGCTTTAAGTTTCTGCAGTAGTAATTGCAATTGCTAGGGTTCTCCAGCATACTTTGTCCCATAAGAAGTCTCCCATGGCTCCAAGCTAATCCTGGCAAGTGAGACGGTGGCAGAGCTATGGTGCTATCCTGAGTGTCTGTGCTCCATGTATATTTTGCCACTCCCCTGGTGCTCTTCAATGTACCTCCTCAGTCATTTCAATCAAAATATAGTTTTTCTTGTTTTGGGGTGTGTGGGAAGTGCTAGGAAACTCTACTTGGTCACCTTGCTGACGTTGCCTAAAAACATAATTTGTATTATTGTACAGCATTACAGTCTATAAATGTATCAACATTAACTTAAATGTTATTTTGTTGTTGAGTACAGAAATTGTTCATTAGTTATTGTTATCCTTATAAGTAACAACAAACAATTTTGTTCAAAAATAGTGTATATTTTTATTTTTCTTTAGGATAGATTTCCTCAAAACAAAATTTCTGGAAATATAGACCATTTAAACATACCGATGGTTTTCCTAGGAAATTAATCAATCTACTAGTGGTGTAATAAATGTATTTTAAACTCTCAATAATAATATTTTGAAAAATATTACCTTATAGAAAAAAATCATTGCTCATTCATTTTGGCTTAGTTTGTCCTTTTGTGAAATCAATTTATTTTACATGTATATATATTACATGTGTTACAATGTGTTAAGTATTGGGATACAATGGTAAAGAGAGACCCAAATGATTCCTTAGCTTTCATATCTTGTAATATAGAGAAATAAACACTCATGGAGCAATCAAAAGTTAGTTTGGAAGAGATCTAAAGTACAGAGGATGCTATAGGAAGACAAAATAGGAACAGCGGAGCCACAGCTCAGAAAATCACGCAGGCTTCCCAGAAGAATTAGTAAGTAACATGAGAGTATACTATATAAATGAAGGGGACCGTAGAAAAATTATTTCAGATATTGGAGAAACAGTAATTACAAAAGCTTGTTATCATGAAAGTGTAAGATAAGGAACATGAAGTTACTTAGAAAGTTAACAGTATAGAATTTGAAGGATGGTGGCATAACATAAGTCTTAAGAAATAAACAAGAGCTAAATAATACAAAGCTAAAATATAAACAAGCAGGTAAACTAAGAGATTGAAACTAAAGTTTGGCAACAATAAAGGTATATTGATTTTACTTATATATTTTTAAATCAGGAAATGTCATTTAACATTTACATATTAAGACAATTATTCTTTCTGAATGTTCCTAGAAGGAATTATATGGAGATGGAGGTAGAAAGCTGTGGCAATAATTTTGATGACAGATAATGCTTAAAAAATAAACTTCAGAATTGGAAAGAAGTAAATATTTTGATTACGGATTTTGTATTGGGTAGTGAATGCAAGTGAGAGAAGGAGGAATAAAATATTACAAAGTGTTCAGTTTGGACCACAGTACTTTTTAAATGTCTCATCTGCAGGATATCTAAGAGGATATTCAGAGTAGGTGGCTACCATTTTGATTCTATCATATGTCAGAAGAGATGACTGAATGAAGAAGCAGAGAAGAAGCACTGCAACAGAAACCATTTAACACCAACACCTACCTAGAAATTAATGGATTAGTTAGTCTCTGCTCATCTTTTAAGTTTTCCTATTATGGCTGGTCATATCTTTTTAACCCCCATTGATGTTTTATTGTTTTCCCTAACTACGTATGCAAGACCTTTGTAGTAATAACAATATCATATTCTAATAATTTCTCATTGTTTCAATTGTGTTTTTTCAGTTGTGATTGATTTTCCATAATTGTCAAAATGACACATAGAGAAGTCAATCAGTCAACCACATAGTATTGTCAGTCTCCAAATTGTGGTAATCTTTAACTTCTTTTCTAATGTCTTTATTTTATACTTAAAATGATTCTGCTTTTTGCAAACTTACTTATACATGTAGAAGGTTTATGAGAGACTAATGCTGGGCTATTTTCTCATTGCACTAACAAAAAATGTTTTCAGCCATGGATTAGATGAGCTGTGTTGCCTAGCAACACTCTTCCATATATACTCTGAGTTGCTTAGCAGCAAACTTTCAATAAAGTGCTATCTTGAATTGGTATAATACTAGTCTTCTTTAAGTTGAGAATTTTACTGCTACCTGGTTCCAACCTCCTCAATAGTTGTATTATGGAATCTGGACAGAGAAGCAAACCAATGTTCCCAGTGTGCTTTGGCTCCTATATTCAGAGAATTGTCTTCCCAAACATATTCTTTTTATATACCAGGGGCCTGAGAATGAAACTTTGCATAATGACTATCTAATTTCTCTCAAAAAACCACATATTTCATTGATCTTATGCTCAGGCATTATTGGAGGTAGGATAGATATATATATATATCTAAAACCCAAATCCAAAAAGAAAATTGTTTATCATAATTTTATGTTCCCATATCTACTCTTCCACATCATATAGTTTTAAAAAAATTCTTAATTACAGATTGAACTATAGCCAATAATAGTGTATTATTTGGCAGGAGAAGATTAACAAACTATCAACTGATCTCAATTCAGAAGTCTTTGCCTTTATTGATTTCCTCAGTCCATTTTAATATGTTTATGGTATTTTCTTGGCCTCATCAGCAATAGAAATGTTACCAAAGAGGTCAACTCATTTAACATCTTGGTGGAGATATTACCTCCTCAAAATCTCAAAATCAAAATCCATCATTGGATTTTTATCATATCTAGCTAAACAAGAACATAGTACAAAACAAAGCATAGTATATTAAGGAGGGTAATTATTTCCTGAGTGAAAACAGAAGTTCAAGATACGTGACTTGGGGATTCTGTATTCAACTCTATTTATGCTTTTATTTCTCCTTAAAACTTAACCCAAATTGGATTACATCATCTAACAATAGTAAAATGGGCAAAAAGTACAAAGCATGCTTAATAAGAAAAGTTTTCCCAAAAAGAATAAGCCCAAATTTTATAAGGCACATAGAGTAATACAATTCAGAGACAAATGGTAACATGGTGGTTGCAAGGGCCTCGTGGGAGGAGATACGTCCCAATCACTGAATAGGTAAAGTCATTTGCCCAAAATTACAAAGAGAGCCAGAGCCCAAGGGCTACAAGAACTCGTGTGCTTAACCATTGTGCTCCACTGCTCATATAGGGATAATTTCTATTCTATTAAGAGCTTACTATATGTCAGATGCTTTTTAAAGTTCTTTACATGTATTATTTCATTTATTCACCAGAAGACTAGGTTACTAGCTAACAGTTATCTAAATATATTAACCCATTAAAATCATACCAGTCCTGTGAGTACTAAAAAACACTATGCATGTTAAAATATTACCTCAGTTTCTGACCTACAGTAGATACTAAATATATACTATTATCCATACCATTTCAAGATGTATAGTCTCAGAGTCATTTCTACCAAATATCCTATTAGTTATACTTCAACATCCTTGTCAATAATTCAAGAAAATGCATTATTTGGATCCTATAAACAATATGTTATGGCAAATCTCCCTGTCATTCTTTTGTCTTTTTTTTAGTTTATCTTTAAGCCTTCTTAGTGTTCAAAATTTTGTCTTTAGTCAATGACAAGTATAATAGGTACAATCTATTCCAATAATTTTTATTATAGATTTTATTATTAATGTAACTGTTTAATTCATTGGTACATTTTTATGAATCACATCAAATTGGTAAGGAAGATTCTTTGTGTACCAAAGTTAAAATTCTATTCATACTTTTTTATAGGCAATGTATGTTACATTTAAATAATGGAATTTTAAATAGAATCAAAATACTGGATAAGCAGTGTGGTTGTTCCATTCCACCTCTAAGCTATTGTGTTACATAGATAACAAATTTGTCCTATGTAGGTCTCAGCCAACTTCAAGTCCAGGATAACAAAAATAGTTCACGTTCACTAGGATACAATCAAGGTGAATCGTGATTTATGTGCCTACCTGGATATGAGGGGCAGAGATCGGGGGATAGCATGCATTATAATGAGCTAGCATTTTAGTTTGAAGTTAGACACTATTAGGCCCATATTCTCTTATTCTCAAGAGAAGCAAGCTAAAATAAGAACTGAAATAATCATATTAAGTAGAGGCACTTAAGCAAGTATTGCAATACATAATCTTTTGATAGAAAAAACATTATTCTAATTTACACATTAAAAATTATGATTATAGGATTAATAGATTTATGAGCTTACCCTCCAATGCTATTGAACTGCAACACTAAGCAAAACAACAGCAGCACTTACACATACGATTACAAAGCTAAATCTTCTCTAGCATTTACACCTACAATCACATTCAGTCCATCCTTTGACCTTCCTCAGTCTAGCCTATGCAAAATCGCTAGCTTGCTATAATCTGAGAACTTTAAACTTCTTGCTCTTTTCTAGAATAATTGTACTGAGTTCTTCATACACAACATTTTAATAATGGCTTGAGATAATAAACTTGGTTAATTTATTTCTCTCCACAAGGCTTGGGAAATTCAAGGACCTTATCCAGAGAAAATAATTTGCAACAAGAAGGGCTTGAAATTAATCCCCGCCAGTCAGCAGATCAAGACTATGTTCTGTTCCTTTTGTGTGTGTGTGTGTGTGTGTGTGTGTGTGACGGAGTCTCTCTCTGTCGCCCAGGCTGGAGTGCAGTGGCACGATCTCCACTCACTGCAAGCTCCGCCTCCAGGGTTCACGCCATTCTCCTGCCTCAGCCTCCCGTGTAGTTGGGACTACAGGCGCCTGCCACCATACCGAGCTAATTTTTGTATTTTTAGTAGAGATAGGGTTTCACCATGTTAGCCAGGATGGTCTTGATCTCCTGACCTCGTGATCCGCCCGTCTCGGCCTCCCAAACTGCTGGGATTATAGGCGTGAGCCACCGCTCCCGGCCAACTGTAGTCTTATCTTTAAGGCTATGCAGCAGTTCAAAGAATAACAATGTAAATAAAACTAATGGTAATTGCCATCAACAAACAGAATGCACTGTATTATGTAAGAGGTATATTTCAACAAAAAATGTTTTGAATATTCACAGTAGATAACTACTGTCTTGGAATTCATCAAATAAAAATAAAATGACTGGGAATCTAAAATACAAAGAACTGTGTGTTTTGGTTTTGCTTCAGATCTAAACTTCTTCTAATCCACAAAAGCAGAATTTACTAGCACAGATAATTTTTTTTCTTTTTTACATGGTATAATTACAGATATGGTTTGGTGGAAATTAGTTCTTCATTCAGAATCTGAGATATAGTAAAATTTCAAAAATTCCTGTCAATATTTCCAAGAAGATATATGCACAGTTATGCCAAATTTCTGTAATATATTCTTAAGTTTTAACACATCCATGTGCAACTTTGCTATTTATGTTACTTTACACTCGTTTAAGCATGGATATATGCGTTTCTGATTATATTATATTTCATTGTACCATATTATGTTATATATACTTTTTCTCTTGACGTGGTTTTGAAGGTTTCCAATTTTGCAAAATGTCAAGGCATAAAATAGAAATGACTCAACACATTTTAAAAATATAATTGTGTTTTAAGTGACATGATCTTATAAATATTGCAGAAAATTTGGGAGATTTTTAGGTTAATAATTGTCAGTCATAGTCTGGGCCTAATTCTACCTCTTCATGGAAACTTTCCATTATCACCCATTCAACAGCTTTCCTCTCTAACCCACTATTATGTATCCTATTAGCCTATTTATTTACTTTATATGTTTATATAGTTTTATTTGTATATTATTCATGCCTTTCACATTATAATGTAAACTTCACACACAAGCAGGATCTTGTTTCTGTTTTTGACCACTGCATTTTGATCTAGACCAATATTTACCTGTGAGGACAATAGATTAATTATAAATATATTTCTGAATGAATAAATAAATGAGGAAATAAATATTCTCAGTATTATTATTATTATTTTTCTTGTTCTATATTTTCCTATTACTTACACAGAGGAAAAAACATAAAATATAGTAACCATTGACTTTATAATTTCATTATAAAGGTACATTTAGGGTACATTTCATTGTTCATTGTTCAAACATAATTATGTGAGACAGTGTAAACTGTTTAGATATCAAAATTTGAAGAAATAACCCTTCTCTTTTATGATATGATTTATCATAAGTAAAAACTTTTTAAAACAATGGATTCTGAAAAGTGTGAAATCATAACACGCACTTCAAAAATATAGCTTTAATAAATCCTAAAATAGAATGTTGCATATTTTTGCAAATTTATGAATGATGAGATCAAGTAATTTTGTTTTCATTTAGCTGGATATATCTATAGCAAAAATCATGTGAAATGAAAACCAAAAATGTAATTAAGGTACTTTGATATTTAATATTAATTTTATTATACATTGGTTATTTGTTATACAAGCTTTCTAAGCAGATAAATTTTGTAAATCTCCATTAATTGTGAATCCTTAAAATAGGGTAAATTTATGGTATTACTCATTTTGTTATGCTTAATCATGGAAAGTGCAATCAAACGTGGCATTCTTAAATCCAGTTGTCAAGACTTATTCATGAGTAAGTCTTACGAGAAGTCAGAGTAGGCAGTTGAATATGTCATATGATTTGAAAGCATTGGAAAATTATTTTTACTTAAAATATCTCCCTCATTACCTTTCTCTGCGCCTGAAATTTCATCTTTAGAAATCTCTCTTGGGATTTAACTTTAGTTTTCACTTAGTACTTGGAAGTGTGACTCCTCTATCTTTCACAAATGCTCTTTGAGAACTCATTTGGAGATTCAGGGAAGATATCCTTTCTTATAACCACCTCCCCCCAACAAAAACAAAACAAAACAAAACAAAACAAACCTATTTTCTTGTTTCAGAGATGTCTTTACTTTCATCAAATTCTGATATGATACATAAAAAAGAGAAGGTCATCTTCCTAGCTCGCCAGATCAGCCAAATCATCCCTGAGAATAAATAGTAAGTCACTCACATTGCAGTCAGATTATACTCATAAACCTGGAGGAGTTACTGGAACAGAATTAGGGCCAGGGGAAAGGTTGTGAGTAGGAAGAGCATTCACAAAATAAAATTTTTCTGATATTAAATTGAAGAGAATATCCAGTCTAATCCTTCATCTTCCTAAGAAAATTGAGGATCAAAAAATTATGAGTTGCTCAGAGAAACACAGATAGTTCTTGATAAGAAACTACACTCACATTTCCTGACAATGGTCACTCTGTTTCTCTGCTACACACAATTAATTGCTTCCCAGCCAAATCAGAAAGAGGATATAATACTGTTGGAGTTAAATTATTCTCTGTTGTTCTTTCTAGTGTGTGTGTGTGTTCTTATTTTGTTGGTGGTGTTAATGAAATTTATGGCTTGAACAGATTACCCATCACAATGAAGTTGTGTATTTAATTTGTTAAGCAAACAAATACAAAGTAACAAATAAAACCTCAATCCACTATTTAAACATTATTTGTTCTACTTCCCAGTTTTAACTTATGAGTAATAAATATAAACTATTCAATCACTAATATTTCCCATTCCCCTTTTCTATTTTAGTTTACACTTAACATTACTACTCTTTAACATTCCATATGTTTCACTTATTTTACCTATTTTATTGTGCATTCCCTGTACCCTCCACCAGAATTAAGCTTTATGAGAGCACAGGTTTTTACTGATTTTATTAATTGATATTCCCAGTGCCTGAAACTGCTTGGCAGATATTCAGTATCTAATAACATTTTTGAATGAATTAATGGATGAAATTTTATACAACATCAGCACAGCCTTTATTACAGCAAAATAGGTAGCTCTCCCACCACTAATACATATCATTCCTAATACCAGATACAACAAGTGTCCAGGGCAAATGCAGATGTTCTAAACATGCAGTGACAAATGATTCAAGGGGACCCAGTAGAACATGGTAATCCTAGAGAATAGCAAATGACATGGTTTAGTGGCCGGTTACTTTATAGTTCAAATGTCCTTCTTAAGTCAGCGCTATTTTACAGCTTCTAAAACTGCACTGCAAGTTTCTGCAAGATTGTAGCATTTATTTGTTTATGTCCTCCTACTTTTCATTTCAAAATTTCCTATTGAATAAAGATAAAAGTACAAAGAATTTGACTTCAGCCAATCTTCACATATTACTCAGTGCTCATCTGTATATATGTAATATCTACGTACTCTAGCTACCTTGAGCAGAAAAGGCCTGGTTTAAAATGTTAAAAAATAATAGGATACAGAGAGCAATTCAAGGAAAGTATGGAATTGGATTGTCTGGTGAAAGATAATGAATGCTTGGTATTATTTTAGTTTTAAAATTATGTGTTACACATCAACCAATGGAACAGAATAGAGAACCCAGAAATAAGACTGCACACCTACAACCATCTGATCTTTGACAAACCTGACAAAAAGAAGCAAGAGGGAGAGGGTTTCCTACTTAATAAATGGTGCTGGGAGAACTGGCTAGCCATATGCAGAAAACAGAAACTGGACCAATTCCTTACATTATATATAAAAATCAACTCAAGGTGGATTAAAAACATAAATATAAAACTTCAAACCATAAAATCCCTAGAAGAAAATGTAGGCAATACCATTCATGACAAAAAGACCAAAAGCAATTGCAACAAAAGCCAACATTGTCAAATGAGATCTAATTAAACTAAAGAGCTTCTACATAGCAAAAGAAACTATCATCAGAGTGAACAAATAATCTACAGAATAGTAGAAAATTTTTGCAATCTAGCCATCTGACAAAGGTCTAATATCCAGTATGTATGAGAAACTTAGACAAATTTATAAGAAAAAAGATAAACCACATCAAAAAGTGGGCAAAGGACATGAATAGACTCTTCTCAAAAGAAGGCAAACATCCAACCAACAAATGTATGAAAAAAAGCTCAAAATAACTGATCATTAGAGAAATACAAGACAAAACCACAGTGAGATGCCATCTCACATCAGTCAGAATGACTAGTATTAAAAAGTCAAGAAATGATAGATACTCATGACATCATGGAGGAAAAGGAATGCTTTTATACTGTTAGTAGGAGGGTGAATTAGTTCAACCATTGTGGAAGACAGTGTGATGATTACTCAAAGATCTGGAGGCAGAAGAACCACCTGACCCAGCAATACCATTACTGGGTATATACCCAAGAAAATATAAAGCATTCTGTTATAAACATATATGAACATGTATGTTTATTGCAGCACTATTTACAATGGCAAAGACTTGGGTGTAGAGGACTACGTGCTTGCAAAGGAGATGTTCCCTATAAGTCCTGCTCTTGCAAATGAAGCAGGGCATTCCTTCCCTGCAAACAGGGAGGACAAAGGAGCCAGCTGCTAACAGCAGACCCTGGGGGCTTGTTTATGTGTAAACATGTTGAAAATCCAGAAAGTCAGGGAAAGGTCAGAAAAATAACAATGTGTCTTGTGACTTGGCAACATTCCACAAACAACTGTATAAAATAAAGTAGAGTGCACCATTCGAGGTGGCCACTATGTTTGTCTTGTCTTGTGTTGTCTTGTGTGTTCATTCCTTTGTTTAGGAAACACGCAGACCCCAACATCTGGTGCAGCGAGCAAGGTCCGTGGCTCCACGAGAGCAAGGAACGGGAGGGGGAAAACCCCAGGCAGGTAAATAAATGAAGGGGGACCCACGGAAAAATTATGGGGAATTCCACTTCTCTGGCCTCTGAATATTTGCGGTTACTCCAGGGACTGTTGATGTCTATAGGAGTATAAGTAAAAGAAAAGACTTTGAAGCCATTGTTTGCCCATGTTGAACAACATTGTTATTGGTTTCAATATCAAACCAAAGTGCAGTTAAATCGAAAGGAATGGCTACAAGTGGTTAAAGTCCTGTGTCGAGCTCATCAGCGAGGGCAAATGATGCTTCTGACTTTGTGGACTTTGCGTAGTTCCATTACTCAGGCATTAGAGTTACTTGAAACTGACTTGGAGCAGGCGATACTGCCACAGGAGGTGAGGCATCTGAAGCTTTAGAGAGGAATGATCCTAGAGAGGAACATATTTACGCCCCAGTTGTTGAGGACAAAGAATTGGAAAAAGAGCTAATGCCTCCTTCATCTGAAGGAAATTCTGATTTGCAGCACATTTTAGAGATGTTACAACAGTTGTTAAAATTGCAAGGTACCGCTGCTCCTGTTTCTCCTATCTCTCCACCACAAGCCTTCCTTGTTACCTTCCCTTCTGCTCCTTTGGAAAAGAATTTCCCTTTGCCTCCACCTCCAACCTCTTTGCCTATGTCAGGTGAGGTTTTCTCTGTGCCTCTTCCTCCTGTAGGAGAAAAGAAGGAATCGAAGGAAAAGGATGATTTCGAGGAATTAGATTTATTTCCAATAACACAGGCTGCTTTCGGCCCCAGTGCTCAGTTCCCAAACGGTGGCCAGAATGTGACTTTTACAGCCCTACAATTTAAATTTTTGAAAGAAATGAAAGCTGCAATTTCTAATTATGGACCTCAGTCACCGTTTGTTCTTGGCCTTCTCGATTCCTTCTCTTCAGAACATATGATGATTCCTATTGACTGGGAAACATTGGGACAGGCTGTCCTTGATCGTTCGCAATGGCTTCAATTAAAAAGTTGGTGGTGGGAGGAAGCAAGAGTACAAGCTAGAAAAAATGCTACCCGAAATCCCCCAGGACCTACTGAAGAGCAGCTTACAGGTTCAGGACAATACGCCACTCTTAATGCTCAGGGAGGCCTAGATGGTATTGCTCTCACTCAGATTAAAGCCTTGTTTATAAAAGCGTGGACTAAGGTTGAAATAGAGGCTAAAACTTCTTTATCTTTTGTAAAGATCCTACAAGGAGCCACTGAGCCGTATCCAGATTTTGTAGCCCGTCTTCAAGATGCTGTATTAAAGACTGTAGGTTCAGGCCCTGCTGCTAAAATTCTTTTGGATACTCTGGCTTTTGAGAGTGCTAATCCCAAGTGCCAAAAATTGCTGCGTCCTCTAAAAGCTAGTGGAACTGATTTAGATGAATACATTTGGGCTTGTGCAGGTGTTGGAGGAGCTATTTACAATGCTCAATTGTTTGCTGGGGCACTTTCTAAGGCTTTAAAAGGCAATTCTAAACAAGGTATATGCTATCAATATGGAAAACCCGGTCATTTTAAAAAGGAATGCTGGAAAAAATTAGGCTCTTCAGCTCTAAAAGAAAAAAGGTTACCATCTGATATGTGTAAATGATGTGGCAAGGGTCGACTTTGGACCAATGAATACCGTTCAAAAACTGATAAAAGTGGGAATGTATTGTCACCCCTCTTGGGAAACGGGAGCTGGAGCCCGCAGGCTTGGGGCCCCAACAACTACAATGCAGGCCTACCCCAGTACCCAGTAAGCAGTGGCTTACAACATCAAGGAATGACCTTGAGTCCTCCTTAAAGACATCTTACCCTACCCCAGTTTCTCAGCTTTATGCTGCCACTAAGCAGAGTGCTGCTGTTGACCTAGCTATTGTCCAACCTTATACTTTATCTCCCAATGGAGGAATATATAAGTTGTCTACAGGAGTGTGTGGTCCTTTGCCAAAGGGACATGTAAGACTTTTACTAGGTCAAAGCAGCAGCGCTATGTGGGGGTTAATGGTGGCCCCAGGAATTATTGATCCTGATTTTACTGATGAAATCCTTATTATGGTACAAGTCTCACAATTTATGTGCCTAGAGGCAGGGGAACGTATTGCACAATTGCTTTTATTGCCTTTTTTTCCTTTCTTATCTAGAGATGTGTCTCGTCAAGGAGGTTTCGGTAGTACTGAGAAAACTGTTTTCTGGGAAACTTTAGTTTCTGATCAAAAAACTTTATGTTCATTGCAAATTAATGGGATAGTTTTTGAGGGATTAGTCGACACAGGAGCGGATGTATCTATTATATGCTTGGCTCAATGGCCTGATCATTGGAAAAAGAAGCAAGTATCGGTTACTCTATCTGGCCTAGGTACTGCTTCTATAGTCTACCAAAGTGTCGAGCCCCTGAGCTGTGTAGGACCTGAAGGACAACAAGGAAAAGTGTTCTTTTATATTGTTCCCATTAATATTAACCTTTGAGACTGTGATCTTTTACAACAATTTGGTGACTTTTTAAGCATTCCTCATATTTCTTCAACTGCCAAAAATATGATGTTCAAAATGGGCTACAATCCTTTAAACTCTTAGCCACTGTCCACAAGCCTCAAACTTTACAATTGAAGTGGAAAACTACAACTCCTGTTTGGGTGGAACAGTGACCATTATCTAAAGAAAAACTTAAGGCTTTAAACAATTTAGTTAAGGAACAATTGGCTGAGGGGCATATTGAACCAAGTACTTCTGCATGAAATTCCCCTGTGTTTGTCTTGTCAAAAAAAAAAAAAAGAGGAAAATGGCACTTATTAACTGATCTTAGAGCAGTAAATGCTTGTATTCAACCTATGAGGACTTTACAACCTAGGCTTCCTAATCCAGCTCTTATCCCACAAAATTGGAAATTAATGGCTATAGATCTTAAAGATTGTTTTTTTTTTTACTATCCCGTTACAACACCAAGATTGTGAAAAATTTGCCTTTACTGTTCCCGAATATAATAATAGACAGCCTACACAAACATATCACTGGAAAGTTCTTCCTCAAGGTATGCTTAATAGTCCTACGTTATGTCAAGAGTTTGTTCATAGAGCCTTAAATCCTGTTAGATGTCAATTCCCTACTGTGTTAATGTAACATTATATGGATGATATTCTATTAGCAACTCCTGACGAAGTCCTACAAGGTCAAGTTTTTCAGGTCTTACAACAACAATTAACTCAATATAATTTACATATTTCTTCTGAGTAAATACAGACTCAATTTCGTATTCAATATTTGGGATACCTTTTAGCAGAAAAGCAGACTCGGCCACAAAAACTTCAAATTTGAAGAGATCAACTTTTGACTCTTAATGATTTTCAAAAATTGCTAGGAGACATAAATTGGCTTCGCCCCATCTTAGGCATACCTACTTACAAATTGCGACATCTATTTGCTACCTTGGAAGGAGATTCAGCTTTAAATAGTTCTCGTCAATTATCCCCCGTGGCAGAAGAAGAATTGTCATTTGTAGAAAATAGAATTAGTGAAGCTCCCCTTGATTATATTGCACCCAATCTTCCACTTTCGTTGTGTTTTTTTCATACTCGCCATTCGCCAACGGCCGTTTTACACCAAGATAATAATATTCTGGAGTGGCTGTTTTTGGCTACTAAAGCCATTAAGAAAATTCACCCATATATTGATAAATTGGCTGAATTCATTATTAAAGGACAACATCGAGCTCGTCAGTTGCTTGGTGCTGACCCTATAAAAAATATTACCCGATTATCTAATCAATACATTGAATCTCTGTTGGAAACTCATGAGGGCTGGCGAGTGGCTTGAGCGGAATATACTGGTTCTTTTTCTCAGCATTATCCTAGTAATAAATTATTTGCTTTTCTGCAACAATATTCTTTACTGCCGTATAATCCTATATCTTACACTCCAGTTAAAGGTCCCACCTTTTTTACTGATGCTTCAAGCAATGGAAAGGCTGGATACTGGACTTCAGACAATCCAAAAATTTCTCACTATCCATTTGAATCAGTACAACAAGGAGAACTTTTTGCCATTCTTATGGTTCTACAAGACTAGCCTCAAACTCTTTGTAATATAGTTAGTGATTCCCAATATGCTGTATATGCAACTAAATATATATCTCAGACTTCTTTACCATTATTTCCTCAAACTCCTTTACAAAAATTATTTTCTTTATTATTTGTAACTCTTACTTCCCCCACTGCCCCCCTTTTTATCACTCATATTCGTTCTCATTCAGTTTTGCCAGGACCTTTATCTTTTGACAATAGTCAGATTGATTCTTTACTTATTGGCAGTGTCCAACGAGCTCAGGATAAGCACCAAGTACATCATACTAATAGTTTAGGATTACAACGGCGATTTTCTATAACACGCCGTCAAGCCCGAGCTATTGTCAGAGCCTGCCCATCTTGTGGTCCTATTATTGCACCTTTTTAAAGTCCAGGTATCAATCCTCGAGGCATTCAACAAAATCACATTTGGCAAATGAATGTAACTTATGTTCCTTCCTTTGGTCGTTTAAGATATGTTCATCATACTATTGATACGTGGTCACATTTCCAGTGGGCTATGCCACTACTCTCTGAAAAGGCTGACTCTGTTATTACTTATTTACTTACTTGCTTTGCAGTTATGGGAGTCCCTGCTGAACTAAAAACTGATAATGCCCCCGCTTATTGCTCTTGCAAATTGACTGCCTTCCTCTCTTTACACTATATTCATCATTCCACTGGTATTCCATTTAACAGTCAAAGCCAAATAATTATTGAAAGAGGAGTCAATGCTACCTTAAAATTACAACTTTTAAAACAAAAAGGGGGAGATGAGTGAGATTCCCCAAAACATCAAATTCTGAAAGCCCTTTTTACTTTAAATTTTCTCAACCATTGGCACCAATTACAGCAGTCTGCAGCGGTAAAACATTTTCAACAGCCTTTAGAAAAGCCGCAAAACAGTAATCTGTGGGTGTATTATCCTTCATTAAAAGGGCAATATTTAAAAGGAAAAGTTTTACAATGGGGCTGAGGCTATGCTCTTGTCCGTACAGATGCCGGAGAAGAGTGGTTTCCATCTCGACCGTTGAAACAGTGCCATGGCGAAGAGGAGGCGATCCGAAGAGTTCCTCAAGGAATTTCAGGAGCTGAATCTGAGTGCTCAGAGAACACTCACCTTCAGGACTCGATGTGCGGAGCCCCCGACATGGGGTCAACAGAAAAAGGTTACTCGGAAAGCTGAAGGGGTTGTTCAACAAGCTGGGCAACCCAAAACCCCACTGACTTTATTCCTGCCTATGCTGGCCATAGTAAATTGTCAGGTAACAGCTGGAGAATTTACATACTGGGCTTATATTCCTTTTCCACCCTTATATCAAGGTGTGGCCTGGGGAGACAGAAAAGTACTTACTAATGATACTGCTTGGATGCCATCGCCTTTGTTAAACCAGGATCCTGAATTAGACACTGGCACAGTAAATAGTTCATATCAATTTGGGGTTGAAGGGTTACGTATATGTCTTGGGAGTAGTCCACATTATCTGCATTTTCTCATGAGGCTTGGGCTGTTCACCATAACCATAGTCATATCTCTGCCTTTACTATGATTATTGTGGCTCAAAGTTTTAAGTATAATCATACTGCAGTACTTAATGAAACTCTGCCAAGTACATTATCTTTATGACCTATCCCTGATGTGTCCGGAGGTGTTTCCCAACTAGAGTGGACTAGATGTAGAAGTAGTGGGCCACGATTGTTGTTAGAAGTAAAAGGGAAGAGTCATAAATACCTTGTTACAGATTGGAGTGTACATGGAGATTTTCAAACTAAATTCAGCCATGTCAACCTGCGTTGGCATAAAGGTAATCACAGCATTTCTGCAGATGGCAATGAAACTATTATTTGGCATGATGGTGGTCTATCACCCCCTATGGCACATTTGGCTAATACCTCACAAATACAAGGTCATATTTGGAAGTTGCTAGCTGCTGGTAAACCAATGTTCACTTTCACGGGAAACATGTCCTTAAATCTTACCAATATTGCTAACCCTTTCCATATATCTTTGCATCGAAATAGTTCTAGATATATTATTGCATGTGTAAGAAAGCCTTACTTGTTGTTGACAGGAATTTTTAAATGGGATAACAATACGGGGTAGTTAACTGTACAAACAATTGTACATTCTTAAGTTGTATAAATACTACTTGGTGGAATAATAATTGGAATGAGTCTCACTTCAATTTATATATACTAAGAGCCAGAAAAGAAACCTGGCTACCTGTAAACTTAACACGTACTTGGAGTGAATCTGCTGGGGTTACTCAAATTTACAAGGTTATGCAAGATCTTGTCCTCCGCAGTCTGAGGATGGTTGGAATCATCGTGACCGCAGTGATAGGACTTGTAGCAATTGCTTCCACTGCCGCTGTTGCTGGATTAGCTCTACACCAGAGTATACAAAATGCAGAATTTGTGCAACAATGGCATGAACAATCACATTTGTTGTGGCAGCAGCAATGAGACATAGATGCTCATTTGACTGAACGAGTGGATAATCTAGAGCAAGTGGTTTCTTGGTTGGGAAATCAGCTAACAGTGGTGAATACCTGAGCTTTGTTGAAATGTGATTGGAACACTACCCAATTTTGTATTACTCCTGTTCCTTTTAATAGCACTGTACATAATTGGACTGAGATAAAGAGACTTCTAATTGGTCATAATAATCTTTCCCTAGAAATACAAGACTTAACACAGAACATTTCTGAAACATTTCCCAATCAGTTACCATTGCTGACTGGTACAGATTTGATGACTGGTATTGCACAAAGTTTGACGTCTTTGAACCCTATGAGCCCTGTAAAAACTTTGCTGACCTCTGTTTCTAGTAATGTATTGATTGTTGTTCTTGCCTTTGTCATTTGCACAGTCTGCTGAAGACGGTACCAAAGGGCAAACACCGAATCCCAGTGAGCCCAACATGTAATGATGGTTTTAAAAGAAATTCAAACTTGTAAATAAGGAAAGGGGAAATTTAGAGGACTATGTGCTCGCAAATGAGGCGCTCCCGATAAGTCCTGCTCTTGCAAATGAAGCAGTGCATTCCTTCCCTGCAAACAGGGAGGACAAAGGAGCCAGCTGCTAACAGCAGATACTGGGGGCTTGTTTATGTATAAACATCTTGCAAATCCAGAAAGTCAGGGAAAGGTTAGAAAAACAACAATGTGTCTTGTGATTTGGCAACATTCCACAAACGACTGTATAAAATAAAGTAGAGCACACCATTCGAGGTGGCTGCCATGTTTGTCTTGTCTTGTGTTGTCTTGTGTGTTCATTCCTTTGTTTAGGAAACACGTGGACCCCAACACATGGGACCAACCCAAATGCCCATCAATGATAGATTGTATAAAGAAAATGTGTTGCATATACCCCATGAAATACTATGTAGACATAAAGAAGAATGAGATCAGGTCCTTTACAGGGACATAGATGGAGCTGGAGTCTATTATCCTCAGCAAACTAACATAGGAACAGAAAACCAAATACTGCATGTTCTCACATGGAAGAGGGAACTGAATGATGAGAATACATGGATACGTGGCAGGCAATGATGTCAGAGGAGGAGGTAGAGCATCAGGATGAATAGCTCATGGATGCTGGGTTTCATACCTAGGTGATGGGTTGATCTGTGCGACAAATCACCATGGCACATGTTTACCTATGTAACAAACCTGCACATCTTGCTCATGTACCCCTGAATTTTTTTTTATGGTATATGTTATTTGACTGTAAGATAAAAATTTGTCAACAACTCAATCAGTACACACAAAAAAATCTGTTCTCCACATCTTTTGAAAAAATGCAAATATTAAATAATTTGCTGATTTTTGATATAGTGTGTGTTCACTGAGATCATAATCAAAAATTTTAACTATCTGTAATAAGAAATATCACCGTTTATGGTGTCTACTTTCCAAATTAACTAGAGATAGAGTCATTTTAGCAAGTGTGCATCCATGTCTATTTGACTTTGGTTGACTGCTTAACATCTTTGCTTGCCTTCAACCAACATAAAGCTTGTTTGAGTCATTGAGTCTACACATGATTTAAGGTTTTCATTTCATATAGAGAATGTGATTTAAAATGTAATTTTCTTGAACATTTGTTGACATAATGTTATAAATTCAAAAAAGAAATATCAAAGCAGTTCAGTCTAATGCATAGATTAGCCCTTTATCATGAGTTAGACATTTCAGAATAACACCTTAGTTACAAGAAGGCTCATCTCCTACATCCTCAATCTTATGGTGCATAATCATGATTGCAAAACTAAAAGAAAATCTTGATCATATGGGAGAAGCAGCTACAAACAGACTCTAACCAAGCAGTTACAGGAAGCATCTAATTTTATATACCATAAAAATATAAAACCTCAAGAAATAGTTGCAGTAGACAATAAAGAAATTTAAGGTCATCATCTAGAAGCATGAGGTCTTAGACGTAGGGTAAATGACTCATATAGCTACAAAAGCCTGTATTACTAAACAAGCAATGTAATAGTAAGTCTCTGTCATTATCAGTTTTAAAAATTACATTTACCTTCTTTCCTTTATCTAGCTTGGAAGCTTATAATTTAGAAACATAAAAATTTCTACTACAATTCAATGGGCAAAAATAAAGTATTTTTGCTTTACTTAAGAAATGATGATAAACATGGTAAGTGATGAAAATTTAATTTCCTTTTTTCCTTTTATGAGACAAAGTCTCACTCTGTTGCCCAAGCTGGAGTGCAGTGGTGTGATCTCAGCTCACTACAACCTCTGCCTTCCAGGTTCAAGCGATTCTTGTGCCTCAGCCTCCCGAGTAGCTAGGATTAAAGGTGGCTGCCACCACGCCTGGTTAATTTTTGTTTTTAGTAGAGACAGGGTTTCACCATGTTGGCTTGGCAGGTCTCAAACTCCTGACCTCAGGTGATCTACCCGCCTCGGCCTCCCAAAGTGCAAATGTGAGCCACTGCACCCGGCCGCCTTTCTTCTTCTTCTCTTCCTGCATCTCTTCCCCTATCCCTCCTTTTATTCTTCAGTCTTCTAAATCATAATTATTGCAAATGAATTATATATTACAAATCTGTTTGATACCAATGCTGTAAAAAAAATGAGACTCAACCCTCTGACCTCAAAAACTTAGAGTGGAAAATGTGGAAATTTGCAAAGAAAACGATATCATCCCTCCCTGCTTAAATAAAATCAACATTAATGAGATCCTGGCTATACAGAACTTCCTGAGATAGATGGCCTTATTATTATTATTTTTTTTTTCTGAACTGTAGTTGCTACAGTATTTAGCATGTTGAAATTGCTCAAAATAATTCTACTGAATTATTATTTTGTGTGTCTATTACTGTTAACTTTCTAAGTAGAACATTTTTATGCTCATAGTTCCTTGTTAGTATTAATGTGGGAAGGACTTTTTCTATAAATTTGTTGATGATTGTAAGAAGACATGTAAACACTGTCTATTGATATTTAAAATTTTATATAGTTGTTATATTATGAAACAATCAAATTTTCTTTCTCTCTTTTCAATATTATGTATCTTTCTTTTTAATTTTTAATTTTTAAGAATTACTTTCTCCCTTATCATTACCCACAATATGCATCTTTATGTTGACCACACATATTCAGTAATAGCAAAAACACAATTCATAAAATAATAGAAGAGAAAACGAAAAAAATAAATCTTCAATACATTTATCTAGAGTCAATGTGTCATGTCTTATAAATAGTAAAGAGACAATTTATTATAGGAGTTCAAAACATGTACTTTTCAGTCAGAAAAAGTGCTTTCTAAAGTAAGCACAAACTACCTAATTGACAACGGCATGTTATTTACTCTTCTTCAGTTGACTATGGACTCTCTGAAAAGGACTGGAATGTCTAATTCATCGCTGTATTTCTAGCACATAGCACAATGCCTGGAACATAGCAGACACTCAATAAATGCATCTTTTATAAATAAATTGTTCCCAAAGTTTCAAATTCCTATTTAGATCTTATGAGAAAGCTAATATCCCTTCTCACACCTTGTTTTACATTTTAACTCAAGCAGTTTTACTGGACACTGTAGAATAGATTAAGTCCTTCGGTAAATGTTCTAATAACACCTTGTAACAATTTTACATATCATTTACCACATTACCATATTTTCCAACTATTAGTTAGATTTTGCTATTTTACTTTTTGTTTTCCGTAAACTTTAGGTCCCTTGAGAACAGAATACATGTGTTTAAGTCATCGCTTTGTCCTTCAATATTTCCTGAAACAATATTAATAACCCAGAAATATGAATTAAATTATTTAAGAAATCACTGTGCTTTGGTTCACTACTGGTTAACACAAAGCTTAGTCATTCTTAGAATGGCTTTTGTCTTACAGCTACCCTATATTAAAAGGGTAAAATTGCAGGTTTTGTATGATTTTTCCTCACTTTTCTAAAACTAAAACTCAGAGACACCATCATCTGCAATTAAGTTAGCCCAATTAGTTCTAATTTTGCATCTATTAGATTATCAGCACTTTAAATATTTTCTAAAACTAAATTCATTGCTTAAAGAAGTAATTGATTATCTACTATTAAAATGGAATATACTAATTTTACTTTATTTAGGCAAGAAATCATTAAGTTAAGGATAAAGCAACAACTCTTAACTATTTTCCATAAAACTCTAAACTCATCCTTTTATGTTAGAATTATATTGCCTTTCAACAGCTAAAAATATGAAGAGCAAGGTAACCTTTCAGAAAAGACAAGAGAAATGTCATCTTTATTGCCGATAGGGCACAAAAACATGACTGATTTTTTATTAGTTATATTCAGGAAACTGATGACAAAGATGTCCTGTCAGTGAATGATAATTGTTGAATTTTGAGAAGTGTGTTGGAAATTCATTGTTCCTATGCATGACTGTGAAGTGGGAGAAGTGTATCTTTTTTCCCTCTTTACTTTCATTACAAATTCTCTTTTAACACACGGTCTGCATAGCTGTCCATTTCCCATGAGTCCCCTTCATTTTACAGCTTCTCACTTAAACACACCACAGTTGTTATCTTCCCTGACCTATGATTCAAGTTATTTATGTCAAATCTCACATCCAATGCTCCATTTTCTAGCTTATCAGTTATTATTAAACAAAGGAATTTGAAAAATGAAGTCACACAAAGCTGAGTGTGTATTTTATTACTTTTTGCTTTTGTATTTTCATTTGAAAAACAAATCTGTGGATAGACCACTTAAAATCTACTTTCTTAGCAATTTTAAGAATACAAGCACTATTATCAACTATAGACACCACTTGTACAATAGATCTACTGAACTTATTTATTCAAACTGATATTTTTTACCCTTTGACCAGCATCTCCCCAACTCCCCTCCACCATGGGCCCTGGTAAGCACCATCTCTAATTCTATGGATTTAACTTTTTGAGATTCCACATATTAATGAGATCATACAGTATTTTTTCTTTCTGCACCTGGCTTATTTCATTCCACATAATATCCTTCAGGTTTATCCATGTTATCACACCACAAAAAATAAGTATTTGAGGTCATGTGTGTTAATTAGCTCAATTTTGCCATCTACAATGTATACATATTTAAAAACAACATATTGTACATAATAAATATATACCTTTCTTTGGTCAGTTACATAATTGCCAAGTACAGTGGCTTGCACTTGTAGTTCCTGCTGCTAGGAAGGTGGGAAGATTGTTTGCAGCCAGAATTTCATGCCGTGGTGAGCTATGATTGTGCCACTGCAATCCAGCACTGCACTTCAGCAACAGAGCAAGACCCTGTCTCTAAAAATAAATTTAAAAATAAAAATATGCACACGTATGTTTATTGCAGCACTATTCACAATCGCAAAGACTTGGAATCAACCCAAATTTCCATCAGTGACAGCCTGGATTAAGAAAATGTGGCACATATAGACCATGGAATATTATGCAGCCATAAAAAAGGATGAGTTTGTGTTCTTTGTAGGGACACAGATGCAGCTGGAAAGCATCATTCTCAGCAAACTATCACAAGAACAGAAAACCAAACACCACATCTTCTCACTTATAGGTGGAAATTGAACAATGAGATCACTTGGACACAGGAAGGGGAACATCACACACTGGGGCCTATTGTGGAGAGGGGGAAGAAGGGAGGGATAGCATTAGGAGATATACCTAATGTAAATAAGTTAACGGGTGCAGCACACCAACATGGCACATGTATACGTATGTAACAAACCTGCACGTTGTGCACATGTACCCTAGAACTTAAAGTATAATAATAAATAGATAAATAAATAAATAATAAAAATGTTTTAAGTAGGTGTATGGAAGTGACACTATCTTAACTCAAATTAGTATAGCAATAATCAGGCAAATATAGGGACTTTATGTAGACAGATTTAAAGCATATCAGACAGAGCTGAATTCCTACTGACTTTCAAATTCCATGTTTTAGTTGCCTATGCTATCTCATGTGGTATTTCTTTGATTTGCCAGAAAAAATATCATTCAGTAGTCCCACTTATTAATCCTTTTGATCAAAGGACACAGCCTTTAATTTCAAAAGTCTTCTGTGGTATTTTTTGGAAGAAGAGAAATGATACTTGTGTTTAAAGTAGTTAACCTAAGATATGTTTTATTTATCATCCTTATTTCAATGATAGTGCCAAACTTGTCAGAACATTTCTGTGAAAATGTGAATCTTCTGCCATGCTACATGTGAGGCCCGTTAGAAGCGCACTCAGAAATTCTTTCTTATAACGTATTAATTATCATTGCCACTGCAATTGGAATACACTTAGGGTCTCCTGGCAAAGGAGTATATTTGAAAGAAAACTACAAAACTCCCCCTTCTGGCAGAAGATAACAACAAAAAATACCCGTAGCATACAAATCTTTCTGCAGGCATCTTGCGAGAAGAAAAAAAATGCTAACAATCAATCAGTATTCCCACGGAAATATAATAATCAGAAACCAATCAGCAAGCTAACTGCTCTGGGCAGTGAGTGACTTTCTAATGGCTGAAATGTAATGATACATAGTCAGAAAAACAGGTTTATAGGTAAGTAACCTTCATTTTTCCAAAGGCAATGCACACCATCTATTATACTGTCATGATTCCATAGCTGGAGGCTTAGAGAGCCCTTAGCTTGTAAATAGATTTTGGATAATGGTTAACTCCAAATGAGTTCATTCTTGAGGCAGATTACAAATAGCACTTTCTTAGGAAGGTTTGATGGCAACACTAGCTAGTTCCCTTGCAATTTTCCACTGTTGTAACATTTCGACACTTAGAAAAATGTTCAAGTAGTGCTCTTTGACCCTTCTTTTTACCAGACAATTGTTGTTGTTATTAGAATAACTGCATTTCAAATGCTTAAAGATTTCTTAACTCTTCTAAAAATTTTCAACGTTAACTTTCAGAGAAAGATTTAACATCGAATATGTGTAATTAGTAAGGCATAAACTAGAGTCACTGTCTTATGCAATGATACTTTAACAGAAAAAAATTAATCCAAGGGCTTTACACTAAACTCCAACTAGACTTTTATGCATTGGCATATCTTTGAAGAGGTGACGTTATTGGGGAAATATTTCTCAGGGCAAAACTACTGAAAACATTTTGCTTATTTTGTCTATAAAGGCAAATCGGTAGGTCTACATCAGTACATCTACAAGGTATTATTTCTACATACATGATCATGTGTTCAAAAAGGTTTGAGAAACACTGCTTAATGAAGAACTATCTCAGCGTTCCCAAAGTACATCACATATATTATCTGGCATTTTAAAAAAGTTCGTTTGACGCAGCCTTCACCAAACATATATAAGCCTAGATTTTTTATGTTAATGCCTGTAATATCCTATGAAATACTGTATGAGAAATACTGATCTAGAAAATAGACAGTCTGGTCGCTGTATATTTTCTAAGGAATGAAGATACAGTTAGATATATAAAGATTAAAAATGTATCTATACAGTTAGTTAATGTTAGATATAAAATTATGTCATGTTACCATATGTGAACTTATTTTAGGTGTTCTCAATGGCTGTTTCCATATTTACATTCCCTCCACAAATACTTTGCAACACACAAAGCTCATGGGAGGCTCTATGAGATGGTCATAAGGCAAACAGTCTTCGCCTGAAATAGTACAAAGATGTAAGTCACAAGAGATCAGAGAGGGAATTCTAAACTGATAGCACACTCAAATGCTAACAGGTAAGAAGGAATATGGCAATCCAGAGAAGTGAGGATGACTCAGCACAGAGGTAGGTTACTACATCTGCTGGTCTAAGTGTAGCATAGAAGAGAGAAGAAGATACAAGTAGAGGCAGGTTTTACATACAAGGTTAAAGCCTTCAGGCATGGCACTGTAATGTGTGAAGTGGAAGATTGTACGCAAAGAGGATAACTAAAGAAAAATAAAAATGTGCCCTACGTTTTTCTTTGATAAATTAAGGAGTTTTGTTGAATTCCATGAGTAATATATATTCACATAACTTGGATGATCTAATTTATTGAATATAAGTGTGTTACTGAGAAATTGGCACTGCTCTTTAATAATGAAAAGATTAATGTCTAGAAATATTTTAGATGATCACAAAAGCAGCTTCATATTTCACTTCGTTCATTTATGATTTGCTTTAAATTTTGCCAGGCAGGTTCACATGCATTATATGCTCACATTATAAGGAAAGTAACTGAGGTTCACAGATTTCAGGTTACTTTCTCCATCTCACACTGAGAAACAGCCAAAGATTCAAGTTGATTCCCTTCAATGCAACGTTTGCTGAGGGTTTATCAGGTACTGGGCTGGGCATTATGAATAAAGCAATAAATAATATATCTCTTCCTCACTTTCTTGAAAACCAGATATTCTTCTTTTTGTAGAGATAGAGTCTTAGTCTACTTGGGTCATCCTATCTGAAGCATTGCTACTACCTGTAATCTCCTGGAAGGACCAATGCTAGTGCTGCTTGCTATCATCAGGTTTATCCCAACATCCTTGACCCAGGTCCCAGCAGGAAGTCACCACTGCATCATTCATAGGCCGAATATTTCTTTTCTTTTCTTTTTTTTTTTTTTTTCTTTTGAGACGGAGTCTCGCTTTGTCGCCCAGTCTGGAGTGCAGTGGCTCGATCTCAGCTCACTGCAAGCTCCGCCTCCCAGGTTCACACCATTCTCCTGCCTCAGCCTCCCGAGTAGCTGGGACTACAGGCACCCGCCACCTCGCCTGGCTAGTTTTTGTATTTTTTTTTTTAGTAGAGACGGGGTTTCACTGTGTTACCCAGGATCATCTCCATCTCCTGACCTCGTGATCCACCTGCCTCGGCCTCCCAAAGTGCTGGGATTACAGGCATGAGCCACTGCACCCAGACAGAGCATTTCTACAAATTCCTTTTGTTAAACTCATTCTTGAGTTTGTAGTTACATGATGGTTGTACTATACTAACCCTAAGCCCAGTACTTCCCCTTTGAAAAAAATTATAATCATTCACTTGATATCAGATTGTGTCAGGGTTCAGAACATCATATCCAGTATCTATTAATTTTTGACGTTTTAGTAATAGCCATTCTGATTGGTATGAGGTGATATCTCATTGTGGTTTTGGTTTGCATTTTCCTAATAATTAGTGAGATTGAGCATTTTTTCATATGCTTGTTGGCCACACGTATGTCTTCTTTTAGAAGTGTCTGTTCATGTTCTTTGCACATTTTTCAATGGGGCTGTCGGTTTTTCACCCATTGATTTGTTTAATTTCATAATAGATTTTGGATATCAGACTTTTGTTGGACGCATACTTTGCAAAGTTGGAATGAACTAGTGAAAAAGTACTGGAAAATGTTTGAGGGGAAACCGCTCCATAGGATGTGTGGTATATATTGCGTTATTTTCTGAGTTTGCAGTTATTTCTTCCCTGTCATTAAGCCATCTGTGTTTGCTGATGTGTACTTGACAGAAGTTAGGCTCCTACCCTTCCCACAGAGGCTAGGAAATAGAGGATTTATCTTCCTTCATGATTGCAATTCAAAGGGACTGCTACCAGGTTCTTGAGAAAGACAATTTTGGGTTGTAAAACTGGCAAGAGGTTTTTTACAAAAGATGTATATGTCTCAAAGCAGCAGATTAATAATTTTCAAGTTTTCTGAAGACAATCCTCCAAAAAAAGGGAGGTCAGGAGCTAAACTCAGGAATAATCCTGCTTAAAACATCAGCAAGAGAGATGTTTAATTGCCAATAAGTGGCAACTATATTTGTAACAGAAATTTTCAGTTTAGCCACCCACTTATAGTCAGCTAAAAATTCCAAATTAGAACATAGGTCAGACAGTCTGAATTTTAAATGTGACTTAAATTATGGAATTTTTGAGACAATGAGTTGTTGTCAACAGTATATTTGTCTATTCCAAAGAATTGTTCCAAAGCAGTTAGCAGTTCCAAAGAATTGCTAACAAAGCATGGTTAAGTGGAGGTTCTCTAGGACTTTTTCTAATGAATAGATAAGCTTGGTTAACATTATATTTGCACTTTATAAGAAGGAATTACTTGAATTTGAATGTTCCCTCAGGTATGTGAAATATTCCTCATGTGATTTTATTTTCCTTTCATTAATTTTTTTTCTATATAAAACTAATGGGAAAAAAGTAAACTCTAGTCACAAAATTCCAATGTAGTGAATTTCATTATACTCCTCTCTGCCCCATAAATGCACATAGTGAAATGAATTTTCAGTAAATGACTTTTAAACTGCCTGGATTTATAAAGTTAGATGTTTTTATAAATAACCTAAATAAGAATGGAAAAATTTTAAGAGGAGTAACGATGCAAATTGAGTTTATATCAGAGTAGTCTAGAATTATTGTTCTGCATGGAGAGTAATAAACTCAGAGAAACAAACAAACAAAATAGGTATATGTGTTTCTCACAGTCCTACATTATTTACATTATTGCAACAAATGTACATGTCAATTTCAATAATGTCACATTTTAAAATTTAAGTACAGTCTTTACTAGGTTGAAAAGTAGACAGCATAAATGGCACTAATGAGAAGTCCTTAGCTGTTCTTGCTAAAAGATAAACTTAGGCACATTAAAATTTTAGAGTTTGAGCAGAAAGCTCACGAATTGGGCAGGGCCAGATGGTAAGCATTTGGGCTCTTCTGAGAGAATGCAAAGGGAAAATTTTACAACGCGTTCACGGTGCAAGACAAAAAAAAATACATCTGAGTGGTTAAAGTCCAAAGTCTCTAGTTAGAGGTTAGTTTGGTGGTTTCTGACTGGTTAAGCTTATGTTTTTTTACTGTCTCCGTTGATTTGCACTTTGGTTTGCTTATGTAGGAGCTCAGCAGGGTGCTGGAGCGTGTCCGCTTAATGGCCTTATGATGTTTGTGTTAACGTTATAAAAGTACCTATTAGCAGTGGCTTATCCGCAGGTGTCTGCAGCAATGCGTAGGATGGTCGAATTCCTTCTTGCTTCCTCAGAGGAACGAATTCTACAGAGGGGCATAAGAAAAGTGAGAGACCGAGGCTAATGTTAGAGCAGGAGTGGAAATTTATTAAAAAGTATTAGAACAGGAACGAATGGAAGTACACTTGGAAGAAGGCCAAATGGATGACTTGAGAGGGTCAAGTGCACCTGTTGACTTTTGACTTGGATTTCCTACATTGGCGTGCTTCCGGAGGGTTACATCCCTGGATTCTTCCTTTGGGGCAGGCTGTTTGCATGCACAGTCGCCTGCTAGCACTTGGGAGGCGCCGCATGCGCAGTGTGTTTACTGATATTGTACACATGCTCACTCCAGGTGTTTTTCCCTTACTAGTGCAGTTTCTAGAGGAAGATCATATACCAGTTAAAGTCTGCTATGTTGCCTCTTAGTGTGCATGCTCAAGTTCACTCACCTAACTTCTGAGATCTCATCGGAAAACCGCTGATCACCAACCTCAGGTGTTTCTATCTATTAGAAAACTGCCTTTCTCTGGCACTGGTTGCCACCAATTATTATTTTAGAGCGACAGTTTCACAACCATCTGATCATCATCTGATAGTTGCCTGACATTCCTGGTGGCACGTGGTTGGGGGGAGGCTCTCCTGCCCCCCTAACATCTGACGAGCTACCTACTGTAACATACCCACTTAAACAAACAAACAAAACAAAACTAGATTAATGAAACGTATTTTAGAGTATAAAAAATTAATAAAACCTATTTTATGTTGAATAAATTTCTCTCTTTAAAACAGTGCTACTAATTTATGAACAGAAAATAATTCCATTACAAAATTTCTTATTTAAAAATATCTTTAATTATAGTAGAATTTAAATACATATAAATAATTTCCCATGAAAAGAAACTTGCTCTTTATCAAAAAACAAAGTGCTATAAAACTAGTTAACATTAGCTAACAAATAATTAAATTACCAAGAATTTTCACATGTTAGTAATTTGGTAATTTTAGTTGACATTTCCAGTAATTGAATGCATTAGCAATTTATTAGAAACAATTTTTTTTATTAAAAAGTAACACACTCTCAAATTGTTCTATATCAATGATGCTCTTTGCCTTGCAGGTATTGAGTTGACCTGACCACTAAATACAGAGTTTTCTTTATGATGAGATTTGCTAGTTGGGGGATGATATCCCTGATTGTTAGCATTATCACCAGGTAGGGTACAAAATAAAAGCACTGGGTAACATGGAGGAAGTGGTCAATATCTCATTGGTTCTGCTAAATAAGATTTGTACTGCAACGCTTCCTCAAACTTTAATCTATAAATTATGTGGAATCCTTACCCCCCAACTCAGGGACTTATTAGCAGCTAAAAGTAGGAGAAGAAATTATTTCATGTGTTGAATGTAACCAGAGGTCTGAGTCCTGAAAAAGTAAAATACAAAATAAACATTTTATAGGTATGAAGATGCGTGAATGTAATTTTGTATAAAATCATATTCTATGATGGTAGATAAATAGTATGTTTGTAACTGTCCTTAAAATGCAGACTACTAACATGGACAGAGAAGTGTATGAGATTATAATATATCTTATAAAAAGAAGGATTGATAGGTATTTTTAAATGTCTTGGAATTATAAAGACTTTTCTTTTTTTTTTTCCTGTCCAGTGCTGAGAGCTATAAGCTGAGTGATATACCCAGACCTTAAGTGTTTAAGCGTTCTTCAGTGCCCTGGAATTTGTTTTCCACTTAGTACCTAAAAATAGTAACGTGACATAAAGAACGTATTATTAACACAACGATATTTTAAAGAGAAAGAATAATAATTTCCAAGAAAAAGTACAGGAATTTATTATATATCTTTTTGAATTTAGAGAGAGAATGATTTCATAGACATATGTAGACAAAGTTAGACTGGCCTGAATTTAACTGCAGGTCCTGAGACTTATTATTAAGGTAAGTGAAGGTGGGCCAGGTATTGGTAATGCTTTCTGATGTTCAGTTTGACCATCTAATAAAATAGGGGTAACAATGATTTCTAATAACAAATATTAGTTAAAATTTTATAGAAAATCCTTAATGTGTATACATTAGTGTCCCTCAAAAAGTATGTACCTCTAAATATGTAGGCTATTGCTGTTTTATTTTTATTCTTGTCCTTTTGTACTGTGCTTGCTCTAACCCATGCTTTTGTTATTACTCATTCATCAATAATTTACTCTTTTAGGACCTTATAGTAATTATACCACCACCCTCTTCACAAACTTTCTCTGAATTTATTTGAGCAGATTTTCAAGGGATTTTATATTATTATTTTTACTACAAATGATATTTTTTCTTTCCCACTTTCAAGAGGAAAGTTAAACTGTGTGACTCCCTATTTCTCAGATATTTCTTTCTCTGTTTCTTTACCCATGGCATTGTTCCCTCATTCTGTGGCCTTTCCCCCACTGTTTTTCTGGCCTATAAAAATTTCCCATCTTCTAAGATTCAGCCAAATCCTGCGTATAATCTGCACTGACCTTCATCTTTCTCCTCTCTTGTGTTATATTGTGTGTACAGTATTTTATAGCACAGACAGCAAATTACTTTATGTTACAATAGGGTAAACTTTTCACCTACTTTCCTAAATTATAAATGTTATGAAGTCCCCAATACTATCCTATAAATCCATGTAACCCTAGCATGCATATATACATATATACATTTTTTTTTCCTGAAGAGCAATACTGTGATATTAAGCTTACCTGAAGCATGTTCTGCTCACAGAAATGAACCAGTTCTCAAATGAAAATCAGAAAATTTGATCTGCTTTTTGGCCATTAAACCAAACACTTAAATATAGAATATACATTGCACTGTGTAATAATATTGCAGTCACAGTTTTATGTAACATACTTTCTGACAATTTAAAAAACATTGTTAATGTAAGAGCTATAACCTTGAAACAATTTTTAATTTTTTTTATATTTACAAAAGCTGAAGATAAAACTTTGTGAAGAAAGATGTATCTATATCTATAAAATAACAAAACACACTTTATTGAAGAATTCCATAAATAAAGGTGCAAAGCAACTTTACAAGGCTTTTATTAGGAGATGATTATAAGCTAACCTTGAGGTTAACGGAAAGTTCGCTTCAGAGTCCGTTTTTTAAAAAACGACTTGAGCAAAGAGTAATACTCTGTGAGCCAATGTCACTAAACATTTTACAGCAAAAGAAATTATTTTCAAATTAATATATTATGTGATCTATTATTTGGATAAAATTTAGAAAGGGGCATGAAAATATGTCCAGACTGATTTTTTTTGCAAGATGAATTTCACAGCAACATCCTACACCAGCTGGAGTTGATGCAGTTTTCTCTTGGGCCAGAAGCCAGCTGGGAACTGCAGTAATTTAAGCTTGAAATAACAAAAGCATGAAGGACCATGTCAAGGTCTCATTCAAATGGATATGATTGCAACCTAGTAGGGGGTCTTTTATGAGAAAGAATGATATACAATCTTCCCTAGAAAATTATTTTATTTTACTTTATTTTTATTTCAAATTGACATATAGTAATTGTATATATTTATGGGGTTCAATGTGAAATTTTAGTATATGTATACATTGAAGAATGATTAAATCAAGTAATTAACATATCCATAATTTTACAGGCTATAATTTTTTGTGATGAGAAGATTTAAAATTTAGTCTTTTAGCAATTTTGAAATACACAATTATTATTAACTATAATCATTATGCTGTACAATAGCTCTCAAAAGCTTATTCCAGAAAATATAGGAGGCAATAATATTTATGATTATTTATTTTAGTTAGAAATCAAAACATTTCGTTCAATAAAAGACAAAATCTTTAAAAATATATTATAAAGTAAAAAATAATTAAGATAAAAAGCAGCATATTGCGACTTCAATTATTTCTGTAAATATAATTCCACAGTTTGTTGCGAAGTAAAAATTGTGAGAATTAAAATGGAGTCACTTGTATTTAAAAAAACTGTCAAATAGAGCCACAGAGACCCACGAAGAGAAGAATTGTCATGCATAAATGTCTGATAACAGAAATAATCACAAAAGAGCCAAGAAATGCATAAACTTGCACAAAAATCATCACAAACCTTTTACAAAAATACTTCTGAGGACATCTGCCCAGCAACTGGTGGTCCAACCTCAGATTGGCATCACTCTTCTGTTTGATCCTTATTTCAGAATAAATCAAACAATACAAGGGTAATTATTTCAGAATAAGTATGTAATCCTCCTTATTCTTTAAAAGTCTTTGTCTCCTTTTACCTCCTGAATATGCACATAGTTTACTGTAACATGCGTATTTCCGTTGCAATATCCTATACCTGAATATCATTTTCTTTTAGAGAGCCTCTCTTTGTTGGTTATTTAGGTTGACAGTGAATCTATGCCATATAACTATACTGTAGGTAACCTGGATGGCTAAAATGCAGGCAACAAGCAAAATATGCTCCTCCTGATCACTATTTTGTGAGTAGAATCCAACTCCAGTAGAAACACTTTAAAAGTATAAAAGCAATAGGCAGTGTATCAAAGTGGTTGAATTAAGAGTTAACAGTAATATATCATTTGTTATAAAACACATTTAAAAAATGTTTTTAAAAATCAATCTTATCACACAGACTGAAAAGAGAAGATATAAGTGTCTTTGATCTAAACCTCAGCTCAAAGCTTAAGGGATGAAGGGGATTATATTTTGAAAGCAAGAGAGGAGACTATCAAGAAGCAACCAAAAAAGCCAGTAACATATATTTGGTGCTGACAAAAGCAGAAGAGTCTTGCCGTATTTATTTGTTTTATTCATGTGTCAAAGGAGTCAAGTTTTCCTGAGTCTCAGATTTATCAGTTATAGATAAATCAGACATTCCTATTTTAGCTTTTATCATTGATTTTTGACCTACATACGAATCTTCAGTGTGTCATCAGAAAAACACTTGAAACAAGCATAACCTTTTAGTCTGGTGACTATTGTTTTTGAGAAATCAAAAAGTAGCAGAAGCACAATAAATTGTTATCAGCAATCTAAGGTGCCTTTAGCACCCCAGCAATGATAAGTGTTGATTCACAGGAGCTTTACTGGAAAATCATACAAACATCAATTGTGTCATATGTCCACACATCTACCCTTCAGACCAGAGGAGAAGTTTATTTCTTCTCCACCTCCCAAATGTCATGTGACTGCATTATTTTGACAAAATTCAAACCAGAGTTTTGCTCTGTTTTGAACCATGTCTAGAAACATGATTCTAGTTTCCTATTGCTTAGGAAAATGGAAAAAAATTTAGAAGAGCATGCATGACAGGAATATCCCGGAAAATCTAGCATCCAGAAGTTTGATTACTACTTATCAATTAGGAAGAAGTAATAAAATTTTTAGCAAAGTGTAGATGCTGGATATGATGAGTATAAAAATATCCAGAATATGTTTTATTATCTTTCAGGTCATATTTGCCAATGTCTGGAGGGAAATAGACTGGGAAGATGAAAAGCATCAAAAGAAGATTTCTAAGGGCTACCAAGATTATTAAGAGGATATTGAGAAACATGTTTTTTTATTTAAATATTTCCTAGGACTGACCTTCACTCTTTTTTCAATGAATCTACCATTAAAAAAGGTAAGTACATTCATATGTAACCAGAGCTTATAATCTAGTTATATAGTTCAGAAACATCGCTGTAAAATAGTGACTGGGCATATCTGCTGAAGTTGAAAAATAAGTAACTAATAGTAAATTGAGTCATAATATGACCCCATCAGATTTGTTAAGAATTGGAAAATAAAACAGTAAAATTTATAACAAAAATTATCTTTAAAAACAAAACTATTTTAACAATTTTATTTCAAAAATAAGAAAACTGAGGCTCAGAGAAGTGAAGTGTCTCTCTGCATACATGTGTGCATACATGCAAAATGCATACATGTGTGTATTTTTAAAAACCTGTCTCCTTGTAACCAAGTCCAAGCTCATACAATTTGCCACATGACAGCCAGTTAATTAAGAGACAGGGTGTTGGGGCAAGGAAAGAAACTTTATTTGGAAAGCTAACAAACCAAGAAGATGATGGACCAGCATCCTAAAGAACCATCTTAAATTAACATAAACTTCAGGCTCATTTTTATGTTAAGGGAAGGGGAAAAAATGGGTGATGAGGTAAAGATGTAATGATGACCACAGTAATTTGGGGGCCAGGGAGGGTCTGAGGGGGTTGTGAAACTTCTTTGTTTTCGGTCAGTTGACTGTGGTTCAGATGAAGTAGGTCAGGTCATGATGTTTCTATTAACCTTGAATAAAATGCTATTAATTCTGTATACACTTCCTTATCTCCTTGAGAATTAGGTTTGAGAAAGGCACTATTATCATTTTTCCCCTAAAGTTGAACTACAAGCTCAATCCCTCCTATAATTAGCTGGTCTACATGCAAAATTAAGCAGAAGCTTTTAACATAAAGGATATTCCACAGCTGGAGGGGTCAAAGGCAAAATGGAGTCAGTCATGCTAAGCCTCCTGCCACTATTAGATTCTTATTTCTAAGATTTTACTCTCGTTATGACACCATCTTTAGGTTATATAGTAGACAGCTTTTGTTTTTACCCATTTGGCATCCATTTATTTAATTTTAGTAATGACTTCTATCTTGGTTTGAGAGCAGTCATACTTTCATTGGATATATTCCTTATTGCAACATTAATCAGCCTGTCAGAAAACTCTGCCAAATTTTGTGCATCTGACAAAGCTAGGCTAAATAGGTGCTCTATCCTTTCAATTTAAGGTAAGCTACACAGGACTGAAAAAGTGAATAGTCTATATCTACAGTGGTATACTAAAAAGACTTCACTAAATTCTGCATAAAAGCTCATTTCCTCTTTAAGAATAGATTGTTTCCCCATTAAATTACGTGATATAATTTACATAATTTCAAAAAGCTCGTTTTGCTTACAGTAGGCATTTTAATTATTGTTACTTGAGATCAATTCTAAGCATGCAAAAATTGTTTCCAGAGAATGATTGCTCAGATCAGGTGGCCAGGAGCATGTAGATGACCCAGTAGTGTGGTAATAGAATAAAAGACAGTGATATGCTAGTTCATGTTACAGAATGGGCATACTTATCCATGATATGAAATTGGAGTGAGGGTACCTTACAATGAGACTTGGAAACATCCAAACTTCCAGTTTCCCCTAAACATATTCAGCAGTTCATGAAGATTTTCTTACTTATAAGACAAAACTAAGAAGGCCTTCTAGAGTTCATCCTTATTTATTATTATGCAATCTAACAGGTGCTTTTGATATCAATAAGTGTATAGCATAGTGAAAGCAGAGAACAGATGGAATCATGCAATCACCAACAAATATTGAGTAATTTTAACTATCATAGGCAGCTAGAAATACTCAGTAATGATAGATACAAAAGAAGTCTCAACCTCAGAAATCTCTAGATGTGGATAAATAATTTATATGAACATGCCACTAGCAATAAAAGGCAAAAGAAAGGAAAATTTGTTCTTGTGAACATAACTATGATTTGAGACACTCTGTGAAATAATTCCAACTGTAATTTTCAGGCTTGAGTTGCTTCACAGACTGAGTCCCTTAAATGTAAGTACCTTTGAGGAATATTTCTGCTATAAAATCACAAGTGCATATTTAAACTATCCTCTTGTCCTTGCCCAAAGTGTGCTATTATTATTAATATAGGAGACTGTACCTTTTAGACCAAGCAAAATAACTAAATATATTAAGGGAATATTTAGTTCCGAACTTACTTGAATCACACAGAAATGTGGATACCACAGCTGTCCATGAGGTAGACTGTGGTATTATGGAGAACAGATGGCAAATGTAGTTTAATAGTGAAATCCTTTATCTAGATATATTTGTTACATCTATAGTAGAAAAAGTTAAATGCAGCAGCTCCTTGAAGAATCCTAATATAATTAGAATTACTTTGGTTGTGGTGCTAAATAAAAGACATTGAATCTTTTGCTATTTACCTTGTGTATTCTTGCATCAACCACTTAAAACCCTCAGGAGTAAGATTTTTAACTTCTAAATCTGTCAGTGCTAATTGTTAATCAGGCAATTATAGCTGTTATTCCAGATGTAGACTTTTTAATAAATTAATATGGTTGGCTAGCCATGGTGGCTCACACCTGTAATCCCAGCACTTTGGGAGGCTGAGGTGGGAGGATCATGAGGTCAAGAGATCGAGGCCATCCTGGCCAACATGGTGAAACCCCATCTCTACTAAAATAGAAAAAATTAGCCAGGTGTGGTGGTGTGCACCTGTAGTTCCAGCTACTTGGGAGGCTGAGGCAGGGGAATCGCTTGAACTCAGCAGGCGGAGATTGCAGTGCTCCAAGATCGTGCCACAGCCCTCCAGGCTGGGAGACAGAGCAAGACTCCATCTCAAAAAAAAAAAAAAAAAAAAAAAATTAATGTGATCTTTGGCTGCTAGTATATGGTTATCAGTTTGGCAAGAACTTTCATCTATATTATGAGGAATAAAGTATATTAATAGAAATTGAACAAAGAAGCCAAGACAGCCATAAAAAATAAAGGATTTATTATAGGGATTAAACTATGCAATTATGGGGGCTGACAGAGAATTCTCTAAAAGGCTATTGCGTATTAGAATTTAAGACACCATAGTTAAGCTAGGTTCATGTTTTTTTCAGATCTTTAATCAAGAAGGAAATCTGGATATAAAATGGCAGAGAGCAAGGAAAACTGAAACCCACAACATAACAAAACTTTCAAAGAAAACATGGAATGTAGGAGGAAAAACTAAAAGACACACATGTCTTATGGAAATACAGAGCTGGGTCATGGTAGTTCATAAGATCCAAATGTTAATTTCCAGAATTTGTTGTGACAGTGAACATGCCAGTGGTAGGTGAAAATTGCCAAAGGCGGGAGACTTTTCATCATAGAAACTGGCAAATTCTAATCAGAACTTTTATTTTCTGGGAAGCCAGCTATTAAATATTCACTACTGCCTCTAAATCTTGCTCAATTTTTCCATGTTGTAAACCCTACTTCAGAAGTATTCAGAGAAAGGGATTCTGGAAAATGTAGTTCCAACTTAGCTAGGTTGACAAAGTACAAAGCCAGCGCACAGCCTGATGCAATGTTTCCACTTCTCTGGAATGCTATGGCTCCTTTCCATTTTACATAAAAGATATGTCAGCTCTCTAATATGGCAATTTCTCAGAATGTGCCAATCATCTACCAGGCTGCTGATATTGTGCTTATAGAATCTGAAAAATATGTGGCAGTCAGATTCCTACCTAGGGAATCTCATAATAAATTCCCTTGGTGGACTAGAGCCCATTTGTCTCTAACATTGTGGGGGATTGAATTTTATTCCCAACTCTTCATTTCCCCATTAGTAGTAGTACGAACTGCACACTTGCAACATTTTCATTGTGAGTGAAGTACACTTCTACTTTCCTAGAGCATGAATTTCTGCTAAGCCATGTAACTTGCTTTAGCCAACGAGATGAAAGTATCAGCATGAAATATGTATGGATGTTTGGATTAATGCTTTTGTGCTTCTGCTACGGCAACATGGCAAGAAATACTCCAGATAGCCACTATTTGTGAAGCCTGAAGCCAAGCCCAGCCGAACTGAGCTGAGGCCAGTTGAGTTCACGGAAATTTTCAGCTAACCTGCAAATCTGTGACTCGAAGCAGAACCATACCAGCTGACCTAGAGAGCTACAAAAAATAAGATAAAAGCTTACCATTGGATGCCAGTAGGCTTTGGGGGAGGGAGATATTAATAAGCATTATTGGCAAGAGTTAACTAACACAGACACCTTGTAAACAGCCGATTTTTGTTACAATGTTTTTAAATTAACTAAAAATATATAGCTTAAAAATAGATTTGATATAATTGTTTATAATATATTAGTTTGAATTTAGGCAAAAATGTATTTAACATATAGGGAATCATATAGTCATCTTTCCACGGCAGTGGGAAAGAACAGAACATGAGTGCGGTTGATGGCAAAGATATTCCACTTGCAAAAAAAAAACCTCCGTTGGAAGTATTTTTCTTGTCCTGACTTGTGAGAAAGGATACAACCTCTCCTGGATGGAACTTGGCAACACTTTACTACAGTTTTTCTGTACATTCACCAGGCATCGTATCCTGCCCTGAGAGGCAATAATCTACTCTTTCATTACCTTTTAGCATCATCCTTGTTTCTTGACACTGAAATGAGTGGAAATAGCTTGACAAATATATTTTTCTTAAATATTATAATGCTTTGTATTACTTTCCTAGTGATGCTGTAACAAATGGCCACAAACTGGGTGATTTAAAACAATGGAAATTTATTTTTACATGATCCTAGAGACGAGAGGTTTGAAATCAAGGTTTCCACAGGTTCACGCTCTCTCTGAATGGTGTATGGAAAAACAATTTCTTTCCTCTTCCTAGCTTCTGGTGGCTCCAATCAATCCTTGCCATTTCTTTAGCTCCTGGCTGTGCTCCAATCTCTGCCTCTGTCTTTGTATATTATTTTCTCTGTGAGTTTCTGTTTCCTGTACTCTTTTTATCATGTAACCAAATAATTGAATTTAAGGCTTACCTAATCCTCTATGGCTTCACCTTAACTAATTACAACTGCAAAGACCCTATTTCCAATAAGGTCAAATTCCGAGGTTCAGGGTAGACATGAATTTTTGGAAAGAATTATTAAGACCATTGTAGTCTGCCTTATCATTCCCTAAAATTCACATCTGTCTCTCATGTAAAATATATTTACCTGATCTCAATATCCCCCCAACACATTCCAGTATTAACTCTACATCCAAAATGTCATCTAAACATCAACTCAAAATAATCTAAATTTTATCTGGATCAGGTAGGTGACACTCTGGGTATGTTCTTGGGGTAAAATTGTTTTATATTTATGGACCTATAAAAGTCAAAAACAAGTTACCCGTTTATAAAACACAATGATGGGACTGGCAAAGGGTAGGCGTTCCCCCTTAGAAGGGGAGAAAGTGGGAAAAATAAAGAGAGCACTGTTCTAAAGCAAGTTCATAGCCAAGCAGAGCAAATTCCATCAGATATCAAGACCTGAATTATTCCAGGAATCTTCTGTGACTTCATACTATGTCCTTTGGGTCCTGGGCAGCAAGTGTGGCTCCACTTTATTCATAACAAACCATGTCACATCTTGGTGGCTTAAATGGCAATTTATTATTATCTTGAAGGGTTTCATAGGTTAACTTGGCACAGCTGGTGGTACTTGCTTGGGTCGCTCATGAAATTGCAAACAGATTGCATCTGAGGCTGGAATCCCTTGAATGCTCAACTGGTCTGGACATGCCAGATGGTCGGCTGAAAATACCAACAATTGATATTTACCCTTGGATGGGGCTGTTTACTGGATCCTGCACATGGTGTCTCTGTGTGACTGGGCTCTCAAAACATGGCAGCTGCGTTCTGGGAGGGAACATGCCAAGAACAAGAGTCTCCAGAAGCAGAAATATGAAGTTACCGGCAAATTGGAGGCTACTCTCTGAGTAATTACATTGTCACTTCTGCCATGTTTCATTGGTCAAAGCAGTCATGAGCCTTGTCAGATTCAAGGGAGTTAACAGACAAAAATCTATATCTTAATACAGGAGTGACAAAGGCATGTTGCAAAAGGGAATATGGAACGAGAGCTACTATTTTGACCATCTTCCTAACTAGAGCCACCAGGTTCTTAAATATATTTTCTGTTTTCCATGTTATTGCAAACTGTTGCAGACTGTGTTGTTACACCTTCCAATACTGTATAATATAGGTCATGTTTTCCTCCATCCTCCGATAAAATGTTTTCTTACATTTCTTTTGTCTCCTCAAGGCTTCTATGCTTTTGCCTATTGCCTGTTCCTAATACTAATGTCATATGTTGAGGGTATTTTTTAGAATAGAACCTCAAGTCCAGAAACCAATTTCTATTCCAGTTATCTATTCTTGCATACCAAGCACCCCAGTATGTAGCAGTATCAATCAATCATTTATTATTAGCTTTTGTATTTTTGTAGGTTGTCTGGGCTTAACAAAGTTATTCTTATTCAGATAAGAATCAGTTAGGAGCAGCTAGAGCTAGAGTCACCAAGAAGGGTCGCTGACATGGTAGTTGATGCTAGCAGGTCAGCTGGGAGGTCGGCTGCGGCTTTCTGGCAGAGTATCTACAGGTGGTCTCTCAAGGCGACCAACCTGGACTTCAAACAGGATGGTACCCATGTCCCAGTGGAGAACAACTCAAGCATCAATATTCCAAAATTTATGAAGCTTCAAGATTGATTGAGGATCAATCAAAGTTTCCCAGAACTGGCCAGGTCCTACTTTCCCCCTGCTCTACTTGTTAAGCCGCCTCCACAGCCTGCTTGTGTTCAAGGGCCTGGAGAAATAAAGTGTTGTTTCTTCATGAAAGCATGGCAATGTCACATTGCAGAAGTGCACGTGGGAATAAACATACTGTTGTGGCCAACTTTGGAAAATATAAATTCTCAAAATCACTTTGGAAAGAGTTTCTCTTTTGACAGAAATGAAAAGGTAACCATCTAAAAGCACTTCTGCTTTCCTTCTGGGCACAGAGCTAGATAATATTTCTAATTTCTGTAACTCTTAGGAATGGCTGTATCACTTACATTTAGCCAATGGAATGCACAGACAAACGTGCATTTCACCCCCTGGTCTGAGCCATAGTTCTCCCCAGTGATATCCCTCATATTATTGCTCTTTTCACTTTACCATTATGACAATGCCTAAGGAAACCTAGGGAGGCATATGTTAAAGTTGGCAGAATTTCTGTGACCCTGAGTCTAATTTGATCTTCAATGACTTTCATCCCTGTTTGAGTGTGAGCAAAATCTATCAATAGGATGAGATAGTACTTCCATGAGTATGTTATAGTTTATAGCAAATGAGATTTTATAGTGTAATTAGGGTTTGAAATCAGTGTTTTTTAACTGTGTCAAATGAGTCATCAAACTTGTCCTGTGTGTAATTTTTGTGATGTTTTCTTTTATTTCATTGCCTTGTTACTAATGTTATATCTTATGGTTAACTTGGCCCTTTAAATACCTTTAATTTTTATTTTATTTTTTCAGAAATAGTAAATGCATTTTATGTCCAGTAATTCCAGTCTCCTAACATGTGATGCCTCTCTTTTTGTTTTCTCAACTTTCAGTTTCTTATTTCCAGTTATGGTTTGTTTTCTTCAAATATTTGTGGGATATCTCTGAAACCTGGAGTGAAGATTTTTCAAACTGTCCATTCACATTTTTTTAGTTGTTTCAGTGGAGGTTTGGTCTAAATATTCTGGTGCATTGTATTCTTGGAATTGTATGTCTCAAATAACATGTCTTGCTTTCACTTAACCTGGAACAAGAGCTGACGTGAGGTCAACATATTAAAATATATATATATATATATATTGGCAGTGGTTACTTATCCAGCCAGTTGTGAGGTAACCTGCCTGTGGTAAAAGTAGATGGCTAATGTCAAAGTTGTTTAGGAAAAAGTAAATAAGTGGACCTATTTAAATTACTTGGAAATTAAGACTATCCATGGACTGTGTATGATTATCAGGAGAAGTACATTACAAAATAGGTTATTTAAAAATTTGCCAGAGAAGGTGACCATTTTAAGATTAATGAGTTCATGAACAGAATGAGAATTGTGACAAAAAATACTGGCTACAAATGGGCCCCAAAATATGGGCTATTCTCACCATAGATATCACTGCCTCTGCTACTGCAAGATTTTCTACAGGCAATCACTAACAAAAAATCACTGTGTGCTCCTGATATGTCAGAACAGTTGGTCATTTTTTAATGCAATAAGCAATTATTTTGTAATTTTTAAATTTCACTTATTCTCAGACTTCTTCCACTATTATAATTCGGAAATTCATTGAAGATTTTTAAGATGTCTCACACAGCCTTGCTCATATCTCATATATCACTGGAGGAGCTAGTACACATGAAATACAATCTTCCTAACACATTTACCTTACTATGGAATTAATTTGCTTTTACTGTAGAATGGTGATGCTATAGCTTTGAAAGTCAAGCTATATGATTTTTTTCCTTCCATGTCAAGAGTCCATGTTGCTTGGAACCAAGTGTAGGAAGAGTCTTCTAGGATTATTTCTAAACATGTTGCCTAAGTATTTGCTTATCATGAAACTGTGCTACATTCTTTGAGACATTCTAACATTAAAACAAGAAGTACTTTCACCAGAGATTGCTTCTGAGACGGCAATTTGTTCATTCTCAATTTTTTATAACACAACCATTAATGGGAAAAAGAGGGGAAATGCTGTGATGATGGGAGTGAGTGACTGACTCAAACTGACACAGAAATAGGTATGCTACCACATGGTAAACATTGAGAGAAGTGTTGATAAAACCTGAAGAGGTTCGGCCAGGCCCGGTGGCTCACGCCTGTAATCCTAGCACTTTGAAAGGTCGAGACGGGTGGATCACCTGAGCTCAGGAGTTCGAGACCAGAGACCAGCCTGGGCAACGTGGTGAAACCCCGTCTTTACTAAAAAATAACAACAAAAAAAAAATTTAGCCGAGCCCGAGCCTGGCGGCGTACGCCCGGCAGGCCGCTCCTGTAGTCCCAGCTACTAGGGAGGTTGAAGCAGGAGAATTGCTTAAACCCGAGAGGCGGAGGTTGCAGTGAGCCGGGATACCGCCACTGCACTGCAGCCTGAGCGACTGAGCGAGACTCAGTCTCGAAAACAAAAACAAAAGAAAAAAATCTGAAGAGGTTCACGGGTCACGTTACGTTCTAATGTGGATGGTGACAGCTTTAGTGATTTGAGGGTGGAAGAGTTGATGATGGAGGATCTACTTCCAATAGAGCTTTTTTCACTTAGTGCTTGGTGCCTTAACGTGGGTGAGTAGAAGGCTCAACTCATCTGGATCTGATGTTCACAAATGTTAATATAGTCTCTCTAGCATAATGACCTCTGCATAGCTGGAATGCAACTCAGCTCAGTTTTACAGTGAGTAAGGTGGAAACTACGTGGCATTTCATGACCTAGGCTTGAAAATTACATAGCACCACCAGCTGCTCAACTTGGTTTGTCAATGCAGGCATAAAATCACCCTCATCCAAGGCAGAGTGACATAGTCTCAGCCTCTCTGTAGGATGTGCCACAATGGGTGTGCCTATTTTCTAAAGCCCGTTAGCCCATTCTGTGCTACAAATTATTCTTACACTTCCTGCATAGAAAGTAAACTCCCTCCCTCCCATGATCCCCCAAAAGTCCAACCCTTTTATGACATTAGACTCAGGCTTAAGTTCTAGATTGCTTCATCGAAATCAGGTCAAAATGAATATGAGACTCCTCAGTCTTTGTTGTTTAGTATAGCTTCTATCTGAAAACTAATGAACTAGAGACAAATTACCTGCCTCTCTCATAATGAACATAAAATGAAAGCAAATACATTGCATAACTGCAACAGCCCATAAGCAAAATAGCAAAAGGGAGGGTGCTCACTTTTCATAGCAAATCTGAAATCAAGTCAAGCAGATATTTTTTATCTTATTTTTTAAATTATTGTTATTAGACTCCAGTCTTACTTACTACCTGGAAATGATTGTGCATGATTTTTAGGCAGAAAAACTAACCCTCCGCCTTAGTCATTCTTGCCTTTCCATAATAAATACAACTATAGCAGATAATTTTCTCAGTTCCCTTTCTACCCATCAAAGTTTGGGGCTTCATTTTAATGTTTTACTCTGGTCCTTTACTCTGAGCTGTGTTTTCAGAGAGTGTTTTATAATCTTCTATATAATTCAGTCCATTAGACTAAAGCCAAACACACAAATCTCACTGAAAGTCACCCTTCTTTACCTTAGTTTCCTCTGAGCTTGCTGTGAGAAAACGAGAAGATTCTTAATAACATATTGTTTGAGAGAAGAACCACAAAGCACACTGTTCAGAACATTTTTTCTATCTGAAATATCTTGTGATGCATAAGCTTAAATCTTTTTCATAATAATGCCTAAGGGATTTATAGTCACACTCTTGGCTAAATCTTTACCCTGATAGTACTTCTCATTTTATCTTAATATTCTGTCTTATTTAAAGCATCTTTAAAGGAATCTTATCCTAGGACAGATTTCAGATGAAAGACAACTTTATATTTGAACACAGCATATTTAATTACCTTTATAATTTTCTCTAAATTTTTCCTGAAAATTAGAGAATTTCATCTTTACCTTATCTCTAGATTTGTACCACATAATATGCAGCCAGAAGAAGCCAGTTCTGCTTCTATCAATGACGTGTTCATTTTCCATAGGCAGTTTCTGATGGTTCAACAGATATATTTTTTACTCTCCATTTAATACAGGTAAACATTTGCTAAATGTAGTGTAGCACATTACAAGGGTCTCCTTTCCTGCAGTTTTTATAACATTTTTCTTACTTGAAGTTGTCATTAACAACCTTCTGGGGGCCTATCAGGCTTCTGTTAATAGTGTCTCCAAAACTCTACCTCATTCTGCCTGTCATGTGGTCACAAACCCAGTGCTATACATTTTCAGACTTTTCTTACAGTAGCGTCTCACTTTCAGCTAACCTGGTTTGCATGGAACTTGGAGGAGTAGTGCTGGAGTATCCACTTCCAAGGCAACTTCTTTACCATGATGGTTGGCACCTTGGTTGAGTTGGATGGAGGGCTGGAATTATCTGGCAGACAGACGACATTCGAGTTCTTCAGAATGGCAGTGTCATGGTATTTGAACTTATTTCATGATAGTTCAATGTTCTGACCAAAAAAAAAAAAAAAAGTCAAATCTGCATTACCTTTTAGGCTTAGAAGTCATTTCTGGAGTTGTGCATGGGTCAAAGCAGTAGCAAGTCCATTTATGTTCAAGAATTTCAAAAAAATTAGTGGCCAGGTTATAAGATCACCATACTAGAAATTCCATTTATACATGTAAAGTATTTGAGAGACAGAATGAGTGGACTTTATTTGTTCCTTTTTGGAATTAGGAATGGAAAAGAGGAACGGAATAGGAAAAAGGGATGTAAGGACCATAAAGTTAGCTGATTTCCTCAGGATAACTGCAAATAAGTGGCGGAACTAGAATATAACACTACGTACTCTTTTTACTTTTCTGCTACTTTTGGAGTAAAGGGAGTGGAAAAGAATAAGTTATGGCTCAAATCAGTTTGTTTCTCAATATGTCCAAATTCAGCATGAAAAGGAAAGAAATGGTAAGACAGAAAGCCCAAAGTAAACTATGCTTTTCTGAATATTTTCTTGAATATAGCTCAAGCTTTTTGAGAACTTGTTTCTCTTGGTATATTGCATTATACTTAACTTGGTAAGTCTTTTTTCTGCACATGCATCTGCTCTACAAATAAATTATACAGTTCTCAAGGACAAAGTAACTGGTTAGTTTATATCATTTTTCAACATTTCCCACAATGAGTTCATAAATGTTAATTCCATTTTGGCAATTACATAAAATGTATAATTATTTGGAAACAATTCACATGCTTTTTCTGTCTTTGGAGGCATGTGAATGTTCAAAAATGAAACATTTATATCACATTAATATATTTTACATTTTTATTCCATGCTCAAAATTATAATTGACTAAATTTTGGATATAAACTTAGCAAATACCATTATTAACAACCCATGCCATAATAATCAGGACAAAATAAAATGTCTGGTATTTACGTGCTTTTGTTTTCACTAAAATAATCATAAATTTTACATTCATATTATTACAGAATTGTCTAAAAACAAGTAATGATCTTTTATACTGTTGCCTTTTTATTTTATCTTAGTTCACAGAGAAGCTACAGACTAAATATACATACATGTGTATGATTTATAAATCACTCTTCCCTACTTATTTATTGAGTAAAATCAGTGAATTTGCCAAAGTTTCACTAAAAAGTGTGGAAAGACAATGCTTATTTCGGCAGTATACGGTTTGCATCAGTTAACACATCAAATGTGATATATAACAGATGGCGATACAAAAGCAAAGTAGGGTTTCCCTTTTAGTGCTTTTATGTGTCTATTTATTGGGGAATAAAACAGCTAGTCTGCTAAGATCCGGCCACTGCACTCCAGCCTGGGCGGCAGAACAAGACTCCGTCTCAAAAAAAAAAAAAAAAAAAAGCTAGTCTGCTAATATTTTAGGATGGAAATTGAGTTTTAAGAGAAAAAATTCAGAAAAAAAAGATTGTTAATTTCAATGTTATGTTGAAGATATCATAAAAGTGTAGAAATAAAAATAAAAGCTCTTCAGTTCACATAGTCTGCTGTATATAGCAATGAAAAAAATGGCAAGAACAGTTGTAAAACTTTGTGTGTGCAAAACTGTACTCAAAAACGATAATTATTCGGAGTATTTTCACTAATGCTTGGCGTATGATGAATTAACTGACCTAAGTTCATTGTTAACACTGAACAATGTCTTGGCAAATAAATTACAGTGACATAAATAAACTCAAATATACAAATAGTATCACTGATTTTTTTATTTCATATACAAATCAAAAGTGCTTTGGTATATATTTTTTCTTGTTTGATTCTTATGATAGTTTTGTATCTTATATTCTTAGTTAAGAAAATTGCAGTTTAAAAAGCAGTCTATTTAGTTTATTGAGCAGATATTTTGTGTTGTGCAGGTTATGCTTCACTCTACAACTTTCAAAACTATGCCACATGATGAAAATATAGGAGAAGTCGACTTGGAAAAGAACAGATTATCAAGGCATTAACAGAGGTAGTTTTGTTATGATACTGGTAGAAGTTTAAGCTTTGGGATATCTCTACACTCCCTTACATAAAACATCCTAAACTAGGCACACTTCTCTGGATGCCCCAGCACATTTTACTTCTAACGTATTTCAGAATCCCCACTGGTAGATTCTCCACATCATCATATGGAAGTATAGTCATCAACACTGTTTTACTTTTGTCTTATGTATTAGAAGAATCTGTGGTCATCCTGGAAATAAACAGAGTGACATGGTGACAATTGTGGATCCTCTTCTTTGGGATAATGCACTGTGTATACCATTGCAAGTGGTTCTTAGACCTCAGTGGAAAAGACCTCTTCAGAAATCTGACCTAAAGTGTAAGAGACTTGAGAGCCAAGATCATGTTTTGTTCATTATTTTACTCCTAGAACCTAGGACAGTCCCCACCAGCAAATGCCTGCTTAGTGATGGATATGCTAAAATCTCCCCCTTATTACAGATGCATTTATTTCATGGAAGAGTAGAAAGGTTACTCTACTGAGGGCTCAACAGGTTTATGAATTAATAAAGGGCTTTTCAGAAACAGTAAATATTTCTAGTGTTAATCACCTAAGAATAAAAGGAGTGGGTTGTCCCAAACAGTGCATAGGTGATCCATCTGGATGGGCTTTAGATAAGAGCAGAGGAAATTGTCTATTTATCACTGACCCTAAAATGAAATTCAAATTGAATTTATGTCTACTTTATAGATGGTGACTAGGAACAAGAAAATTGAGACCACTAGAATAGATTATTACCTGGAGATATAATTAATAGGCCAAATTACATGATATCATGTTACTCTTTGTGCAAACTTCTGTAAATCTTGATATATGTATGTGGATTTTAGGTGGGTTTTACTGTACCATAAACGAATACAACACATTTTCCCCCATTTAATAATTGATTCACTATTTACCCTACAAACAAGCATGAATAAATACACTTGACCCTCCACCACACATATACAAACAAACCTTTCTTATTATTGTCACTAGGTCTTTTATAGATTGGAGTCTTGACATCTTTCTTTTATTATTAATACAATTTTAGCATTATTAGAGTTGTATTAAGATAGCATTACAATCTGATTAACTGTGTCAGCTCAATTTAAAAAATAGCTTTTTTTTTTTCTTTTTTTTTTAAATTTGATAAGGGGTTTCGCTATTTTGCTGACTGGTCTCAAATGTCTGGGCCGAAAAGGTCCTCCAGCCTCAGCCTCCAGAATGGCTAAGACTATAGGTGCAAGCACCATGCTAAAAATAGCAATGTTTGGAGGGGAAAACTCTCAAATACATTACTTTCCAAAAGTCCTTGTTTATTAACTTTTATAAAAATGAGAACCCCTTAATCTAAAATACAAGTTGAAGAAATTGTTAAAAAATAAAACAAAAATAAATTTAAAAAGAGAAGAACCATGTCAAATACAGAGAAACTAATGCAAGCAAGAGTGGGGAAGGGCAGTTAGAGTCCTGCTAGGGAATCTAATATCACATACGCACAAAATCACTCTTACAGTTTAATACTTTAAACAGATTGAATTATGTTGATGAAGTTGAAAGACACAGTAGAGTCTGAAGCCAGAAATATATTGCCAAGAATGTTAAAACATAGAGGCATGTCTGACAAAACAATGGTAATCTCTGTGGCACCATTTAAAAATTATTTTACTGGACATGAATAGAATAGATGCCATGTTATCATGAGGTTGTTCCCTAGTATCAATTAGGTAAAGTCAAAAAAGTATTGAAAGAATACAAAGTTCTCCTTGATGTGACTCTGTCCAACCAACATTCTCAGACTCAACACCTGAGCAGATCAAACTGTACACTTTTTTTAATTCTCTCTATAGCAAACTATCACCTAATCTAAAACTCTCCAGCTCATTCCTCATCCACATGCTTCATATTCAGTGTCAAAATCTCTGGGGAATCCTTTTAGGATTCCCTTAGTTAACTGAATACCTCTCAGTCTTCTCTTCTGGACTATAAGTCCTATGACATCACAGGTTGTTTTTTCTTCTACTCACTTGGCACAAGATGAAGAGAGAAAAATGTATCCTTCCCTGCTAATTTGAACTTTGTTTCTTCCATGTTCCTGTATTGGGACCCATCTCCTTCCAAGATGAATATTCATCCTCATAGAGAAACAATACCTCTTAACGTTACTTTGTTGGCATAGCATAGAATACACAGAATAAATGATTATTTGATATACAAATGAATTAAAGCATTTCTATCCTTATTTGACTTAAAGAAAAATTAGGTTAGGGAAAAAATGATTAAAACTCTGAAGAACATTTTAAAATAGAGGTTATATGATTTCTAACCTATAATATGGTAGAAATTAACTGTGAATTAAGGAAATGAATTAATCAAATATAAATTATTTGTGTTTTAGAAATATGAAGTGTTAGTTGAATCTATTTGTTGTCGTTTGCTTCTCATTAGCTATTTTACCAAATTATCTAACAAATATATCTGAGTTTAATAATTTTTTTCAAGAATGATTTAATTTCTTTGCATTTTAACTACATGTAGGTAAATACATTTCAAGGTAAATTTACTAAATGCATTCAATGGCATGGATTTGGTCAAGTTATGTAGAAGAAATAACACAGTATCATTAAGCAGATAAGAAAAGGGGCTAAGAAATCAGAGTTTGTGTATAAACAGATTCTTGGTCAGCTCTCATTCCTGAAGTTTACTAACCTGTAACTATGGACAAGATTATACTGACTTTTACCATTTGTACAAATGGGATAATATTAGTCCTTTCTACCTAATGCATTAGAGGAATTGAATGAAATAAAATTTACAATAAATTCCCACAGTGCCTGGAAAATAATAGATGTTCAATAAATATTAACTCTTATTAATTGTAATAATGTAGGAGCTTGCATAATCAATAATAGAGCAATAATAATTTTAAAAATCAATCAATTCTAACTAACCAGACTTTCTAGTTGAAGATCCCAGGAAATACAGGTATTAGGATTATGTTTTGCAAAACAGATGAAAGTCTATGTGGAAGGTAGAGACTGGGATAGATGGGTCCCACTAACGACCTTGGTGAGAAAAAACAATCAGCAGAATCACTGATCCATAAAACGTGCTGCAAGGTAGCCTAAAGGAGATCTTTGAAAAAAGAAAATGAGCACAAAATAAAGAGGCACAGACTTACAGAAGCAACTGGGTGAAAGCCATTTTGAGAAGTTTTGAATTGATTTTTATTTTTACTTTCTAAGATATCGTGATGAATATTTTAAAAAATACATTGTGCTATGATTCCTTTAACATCAAAAGGAAAGAAAACAAACAGGATAGGTGCTGACTGAGAAAGTGATTCTACCTGTATCTCCAAATAAACCATACATAGTATATTTTTATGTTAATGAGATTTATATCGCAGAGTATACAAATAGCAATATGCTTTCTTTGTTATTGTGTCAAATAAATATGAACAGTCATGAAGCAATCTGTTAGGAAAGTTGTTAGTATTCATGATGGAAAAATTTACTAATTTTTAAGTGATATCCATTTCCTAAGAAATATCTTTTTCCTAAAAAAGATAGCAATTTCAGAAGAGTGGCAAAGTGACAGTAGGCTGAAGAAAACATGTAACTGCGTATTGCAGAAAAGGAAAATATTCGATCCATGTTGTACCCATAATACAGCTGTAATTTTACTACCCATAAGCTGAGTTTTCAGTAAGCCTACAGTAATGTTGACATTTCTGTCTGGGAATGCTTTCATTTCTAAAGGCACAAGTAAAAGTTTCAGCCAAAAGAGCACACCACCATTCTTTAATCAGATATCTATGCCTTTTAGTTTAGTAGTGAAGTCCAATGATCTAGAACCCAGTAGTTTCAGTAAATGCTGAAATAGTCCTCCACGGAAAGACCCAGTCAAATTCTGTGTTTCAACACAGTGATGACCTCATTCTTAGATAAATCTCTCTCACTAGGCTTTCAGTTTTAGGCAGTATTGAAATTCCTTTATCGCAAAAGAGATATGAAACAAATACTTCATAATAGCAAGATTTTACAAGGCATTTAAGAAAAAATGATATAGTCTAGAAAAGCAATTTTGAACAAAGAAATTATGCGAGCAGATAAGCAACAAATGGACATATCCAAGTAGAAAGTATAAACTAATTTTAATTTCAAACAACAAAAAAGAAAATGATTTTTAAGAATATTTTGTTTTAAGCTAATTTCATAATTATATAAAAATTACATGAAAAAATGGTACAAATAGTTCTTTTCTATTCCTCACTCTGCTACACAGCAGGCAAAACTTTTGAGGAGAAACAGGGCTTAGATATTCTCAGTAGTTCTCCCAAGACATTTATCAACTACAAAGGGAGAAGGGAAAAAGAGTAACTTTACAATGGAGAAACAGAATAGACACCAACTAAACCAACTGATTAAGGTAAACATCTAACACAATTTTTATCACCAGTGCCTCAAAAGAAAATCTTGTTTTTAACAAAAAGAAGATCTATCACCAAATGACCATAACATACTCTTTGGGTATTATATAATGAGAGTCTTAATATAGTTTAGTAATAAATTAGACATCAAGAAACCAAAAAGAAGATATTTAACAAATTTGACTCTACTTAGAAATGTGTTTATGTGGGTTTATAGAGTTTTCAAGGTTAGTATATTGTAACTAAATCAGGTGTATTTTGCTTTTCTTTCTTTTTCTTTTTTTTTTTGTCTTTTAAAAACCTCAAAAATCTGGATACACTAGTTTTGCATTCACTCCTGGTGACTGCCACATTTAGAGAGAATTCTGCAACAAATCCTAAATCCCTACCACTTCTATTGACTCATTTCTTAGCCATTCCACTTGTTACCTGTCTGGTTACATGGATGTAACCCGATCTGTGGGTGGAGCCTGTGTGCCCAGATACGTAGTACTATGCCACTTTGGAACCTCCTCCCACTTTCTGGTTTGTGTGGCCATCATTTTTTTTTCCTTTTGAGATTACAGAAAAATAAGAGAGGAAATATAACTTAACACTTACCTCTGAGTTGATATCATTAGAATGAGATTGTGAAAAAACTATTAACATTATATTGATGTATCTATGTATTGTTTGGCATGTTAAAATAAATATGTATTATTTTTAATTCAAAGGAAAGTCTCATGACAAGGATACTATTAAAGACTAAAATAAAGACAGAAAAGGAGAGAGAGAAAAAGAAAAAAAAAAAAAAAAGAAGGGTCACTCTGATTGAGAATCATGGTCACATGCATCCTACCGGGATCAAATGTGGGAAAGAATTTCACATAAATGAGTCTAGTTTTATCTAATATAAGTTATATAGTTAATATTAAAAACTCTTAACAGGTAGCACATCTGGGAAAAGGGAAAATGCTATAATCTGAAGACACTAAATTCTTTCCCTTAAAAGGTTAAGAATTTATTGGTAGAATAAGAACAATTTTCACAGAAGTTAAAAACAAAACAAAAATAAGCAAATAAATAGCATAGTTTAAATACAAAAGAGTGACTATAATTTTCTAAATAGTGTAATAGACATGTTTAGTACTTAAAAGTTATTTTTAAGTTTACTAATTCAACTATGTTCACAGCATGTTTAGGAAATAAGCAAGTAAGTGTCATCACTCGTATTTCAGATGAAAAAGAAAACCAGATAAAGATGCTCAGAAGGAAATGTAACCATCCATGTTTATACCAGGCTAGAAGTGGAAGCAAAATTATCTGATTTTTCCCTCTAGACCACAGACCCTTTTGCTATAATGTGATGTCTTAGAAACTTTTGAAAATGATCAGAGAGTGGAGTATTTAATTTCATTTTTACAACATTGAGATAGATTCTTAAAAAATTGGTATTTGAGCTCTAATTTGAGTGGAGGCCTACTAAGTTATCTTTAGAACGTTTTCTCCTAATAGTTATCCGGCATTAGTCGGCCTCATTAGAATCTCCTGGGATTGATACAGCCTCAGATTTGCAGTTGACAAAATACAGATTGTTTTTTTCCCTGTCCCATAACTGAATTAGTAGTTCTGGGGTTAGCATAAAAAATGTGGATCTTTTAAAAAACTTTCTAAGATTAAGGAACTTCTGATGTTTAAACAAATGTGGGAACTGCCAGCTTGCTAAAATGAAAAGGAGAGAAGTGTATATTGAAAATGTGAGAAAAAAATAAGAATTTTGAATGGGTTTTGTTGTAAAAGGAGAACAATGTGCAGACGAACTTGGCTTGAATGAAGAGTATAGGACTTTAATCTGGACAAGGTTAAATGCATGGATTTTAAAGTTTCTGTCAACTGTGCTCCATCTGGCCATGATTTTGCTGTACTGAGAGTAGCTTTTCTTTCCTCTCAAGGTCGGCATCAATGTAGTCTTAAAACATCAACAGGAGTAAATTTGATTCTGCAGTAGCCTGGGGCGATTGCTTGTATTTTCTGTAGTTCTCTGCCTGTATCTATTCCCAAACGTCCATTCAAATAATCATTCACATCATATGCTAATAACAGAACTTGCAAGGTTAGACACAAAGTTTTCAACAAAAGTGCCCTGAGAAAAATAAATCCTAAATTTAATCTGTGAACTTTGGAAAAATCAAAATTATTTAATCAGTGGTTAATATTTACCTTGCATTGTTTTAGGGCAAATAGTTTTGCGAAGTGGAGGGGCAGCTGAAGGAAAAATGTAATCAAAAGCTTGTTAAACAAGAAAAATATTATTTAAAAGGCCCCACGAATTATAATGTATGTTTGCACTAGTGTTAAATAGGAACATTAAAAAAAAAAATCACTGGTGAGATAATGTAGAAAAAAAGATTTGAAAATATTTGAGGAATAAATGCAGAAGATAACTAGAGAAATGTCAAGAATGTCACTGAATTTACTTTTCTAACAAAGTTATATTAGATATTATCTTAGTCAGATGCTCTTCTTTTAAAATAAGGCAGGTCCAGAGAATAAACTGATTTTAGGAAATATCGATTAGTTTACTTTTCAACATGTTAAAAAGTTTAAGGTGAACAGAAAGCTAGATGGAAACTGGAATGGTTTAAAGACGTGAATGTTCAAAAGTTGACTATTAAGAAGTAGTTATGCATAAAGTCAGACCTGGAAAGGACAAAAGTGGTGCTTTATATTTTGTATTGAATTCTGCAGTGGTTTTAAAACATTGCCCCCAAAGTCTTTGGTATTCTCCCATTGAGAGACCATTTTGAATTTGAGCTGACCTGTGACTACTTTGACCAATAGATTACAGCAGAAGTGACTGCCAAGACCAGCTCATTCTTTTAGGATGCTGTCTCTGAAAGATCTCTAAAAACTCACAGCCTCAAAACCATATGAAGAATCTATGTTTTAGCTCTCTGGTCATCAGTAGCTGCTGAACACATCCGATAACCACTCAAGCCCAGGACCAGACATGTAAGTGACAAAGACATCTCAGAGGTGGATCCCCCAGCCTCAGTTCTTCTACCTTTTTCCATTTGAGTATTTTCAGCTGTGGTGTTCTTTCTAAATTCATGGAACACAGAATCCATGACCTTAATAAAAAATAAAAATAAAAAATAAAAAATCTTAGGATTCTGTGTTATATAGTAACAGGAACAGGGAAGCCTCTGTTAATCATGACAGTCATTCAGATCTTTCCAACTGAGGCCTCAGACTAATGAAACAGACAGGAGTCATAGTGCTGTGCTCTGCCAAAATTCCAGAATCCACGAGCTTTACAAAACATTTTTATTCCACTAAATTGAGGTGTTATTTTTAATCAGCAGTAATAACTAAAGCATATAGCCTTTGCAAATGTGATGAAATTCATGGATGTCTTCCCAACAGTGCAATGCACTCAAAATATTGCTTAGAAATAGAGTTCTCAAATGTCTTTGTTTTTATCACACTAATAAAAATAGTTAACATTGAGTAGGTGCTTATGGGCAAATTCTTTCAAGACCAATTTATCTGAAAAAATTGAACAGTCACTCACAATAAACAATAAAGTACTCTAGTTATCCTTATTTAACATATACAGTGCTAACACAAACCACACATAACAAAGCCCTATAAGGTAGGTATTATTACTATGAGTCAAATTTTACACTTAACGAAGCTGAAGCTCAAAGCAATTAGGTATTTTTTCCCAAATTTATGGGATTAGCTATGGAGAAAGTACATAAACGGATAGTCTGTGTTGAAACTTTATGCGGTTAACTCCAATACTATCATGCTTCTCAATTAAACCTAGAGAAGATAGTCTCCTCAACTAAGACTAAAAACTTGGTTACAGATTATGTTTAAACTAAATTCAAGTGTTTCGACTTTAATTCCATGCTTCTTTATTCAGTCTGTCTCAACAAATGACACTAATAATTTTTCTACTTTTCCATGTGAAATAAACAGTAATTAAGTTAATTAAGATGCATTTTTCTAAAAATGTAAGGCTGAAAACCCTACACAAGATGTACATTGGGCATAGCAGGATACCAATCAGGGGTCATTAAATAAAAACAAGTTAATTAAGGACATTAAACTGTTTCTAGGCATGGTGATCTGACCTAAAAAATACACAGCCTTTTCCTGCTCTAATAAATTTGAATTGTGCCCTTGTAGATCCCTGCCTTTTGGAAAAAGCCAAAAGATATCTGGAAGTAGAAAATTAGAACATCAGAGGATATTTACAATCACATAGGAATGTCTTATTAAATGTGCCTAAATAGTTTTCATTCTGGACGTTTTAACAAGAGAGACGTGCTTATTGTGAAAAGCAAGTGCTTTCCTCCCCGGCCCCTAAGGTTGATGTTCTTTCACTGGGAAGGATGCATGGAAACTGAAATAAAGAGATGCAGAAAAAAAGAGCTATGTCAGCTAAATCAATTGACTCACATTCAGTTAATAGACAGCTGTTCATATTAATGCCCTCTCACACCCTCTTTCACTACGCTACATTTAGAGAAGAGGTATATTTGCACATTTTCTTTCCCACAGTTCCTTGGGCATGTGCTATCTCTTTTGCATCATCACTTTATATTTGAGCTAACAGAGGCTTCTATATTAGGCAATTTATATGACAGTTGGTTTGGCCCAGTTGTTTTTCAAGTATCTTTAATAACATCTTTATTCTATTACTTGTGCTCCTGCTAATTTTAATCAGGAAGATATAAACAACTTTTGAAAAAAAAAAGGGCACAGCTCTTTTCTATTTTAATGCCCTTTGTTGTCATTCCTGCACTCAGTTTTCTTTTGTAATTAAAAAAAATATTTAGTACAATCAATGATTTATTTCCCCATTTAAACTTGGAAATCCTCTTCACCAATATCCTTATCAATTTCTTTCTTATTGATAACATGTTAATGCTGTAAATTGCTTTAGTATTATTAATTTCTTGCTTCCTTTCTTCTAGGAACTGTTGAGCAACTCATTTCTGATTATTTCCTCAGTCGTTCTGTAGGCTTAAAAGGATAGTTTCTTGGTCAAATCACAGAAAAGTCTTATACAAGAATTATCATCGGGGCAGGTTATTAGATTTACATTGTAATTAATTGCTTAGTTTATCACTCCCACATTTTATAACAGCTTTACTCTTTGTTCTTTCTATTAAACTGGTTTTACTTTAGAATTTTATTTCACTGTAATGAGTGCCATAAGAATATTATTTAATTCAATCTTTATTATTATGATTATTTTATTTATTTATTTATTTTGTGAAACGCAGTCTCGCACTATCATCTGGGCTGGAGTGCAGTGGTGTGATCTCGGCTCCCTGCAACCTCTGCCTCCAGGGTTCAAGGGATTCTCCTGCCTCAGCCTCCCGAATAGCTGGGATTACGGGCGCCCACCACCACGCTTGGCTAATTTTCCGTATTTTTAGAAGAGACGGGGTTTCACTGTGTTGGCCAGGCTGGTCCCCAACTCCTGACCTCGTGATCTGCCCGCTTCAGCCTCTCAAAGTGTTGGGATTACAGGCACGAGCCACCGCGCCGGATCTCAGTCTTTATTTTTACAAACAATATAGCACATATTTCCCTCCAACACCATTTTAAAATAAAGCTTGTCATTTCTATTTGACCTTTTGTTATTTCTTCCTGATTTTCTGAGGATGATTTATACTAAATATTATCTTTTACATTGTGTACATATATATGTTATTTATAATCCCAAAGCTGAAAATCTGAATTCCAAAACGCTCCAAAATCCGACTTTTTGATCATAGCACTGACATGACACTCAAAGGAAATGCTCTTTGGAGCATTTTGGATTTTGGATTTTCAGATTAGGGATATTTTACTGTTTCAAAATCTGAAAATCTCTGAAATCTGTAACATTTCTGGTCTCCAATGTTTTGGATTGGGAATAGTCAATCTGTAACATACACGCATATTACACTGTGTTTTCTTTAATTAAAACAATTGCATTAATTTCTGTCTAAGCTAGGGATGTATCAAAAGTACATATTTCATTTTGATTCTTAAATCAATTTTGACATATTTCTTCTTATGATTAAATACACATGATTTGTAGAAAGAATAGGGTCCTCCATTGGGATCTTTTTGTTTCATAAAAGACTTTCATTATGCAGCTCTGTTGGCTACTTGTCCAGACCCAACTCTTGTCATAAACCTTTATGCTTTATGTTATAGTAATAATGAATTATTTGTTATTATATAATTGCATTATATAATTAGAATTGTTGGCATTGAAGCCAAGGACTGTGATTTTTCCATGGCTGTTGTCTCAACAATTAGCAGTATGGTGGCATAAATATCTGTTGCAACAACAAACAGCTTTTCTTTCATAGTAGTTACTACATAAATATTTGTTGAAAGAAATTAATAAACAGCTTGTCTTTCCAACATTTCTCGTATTTGAAATACTTCCATCCAATCTTTCTTTATTATCTGCATGCTTTCTCCTAAGTATGAGCCATTTACTCACCAATTTGAGTTTTATTTAGCTCCACAATCTTGAAGCATTTTAGCATGACGAGATGATTTGAATTGCCTAATGACAGTCAGGCGTATGAAACAGGTTTGCTAAATCCTACTGTTCTAGAATTTTTCAGGGACCCTAGAACAGTATTTTGAAATAGCAATTATAACAAAATTACTTCAACATATTAATATATACATATTTTTAAATTCTGAGCAGGTGTTGAAATTCTGAAAGAAACCTTTCAGAAGTGAAAGATAACAGCTTTACGATCCTTGTCAATAAAGCAAGTATTGGCAATTTCACTTAACAGTTTTAATGAAGGAATTGTAGCACTGAGTCTGTTGCAAAGCTCTTGATAAAAGTGCTACTCTTTGTGATGAGAATAATTATCACTATAGGGTAGGCATAAAAATACCCTACAATAGACAGACACCCAGAAATAAAATACAAGTTAGAAAAATTTGTTGAAACATGATTGAATGTGCATAAGATGACTTAATCAAGGTCTAATTACTCTTATTTTAACATCATTTAAAATGAAGTCATATTGGGCTTCAAATGATTTTTCATATCTAGAGTCAGTGTCATAACAGCAATGACTGCCATTAGCACAGGTAGTTTATAGCTCAAAGTTTTATCTTTGTATTTACCAAGTCTCACTCTCTTGCACTGTCTCCCTTCAATCCCTTGATTAAATGATATCCTGTACATTCCAAAAAGCTCTGTACAATCTTGGTTTGGGAAGAACTCAATGGAGCTTATATAATGATGCATTTGGTAATCAGTTTTGGCAAAAATGCACAGTTATTAACCAGAAAGTGTAATATCCTTGTTGACTTTTTTTAGCACTCCCTATTATCTTTAGCTTTATAATAAAGATTCCATCTTTGATAGCATATAGCTTATTAATACTTTGTTACATATAATAATGAAAGGTGTGTGTGTGTGTGTGTGTGTGTGTGTAAGTGTGTCTATGACAGAACAGTTTTTTTAGGTTTTACAAAAATCAAACTAGATAAATTTTGTTTATTTTCTATCATTACTGTATTCAATATTTATCATGAAGTACATATTAAATAATTGTTTTGTAAATTTTATGGCAGTATTTAAAATGTACAGTCTTTATTGTAACAAAATAAAACAATACTTACTAGGCTTAATCTGGCAAACACGAGCAGAAGGGAATTGCCAGTAGGAAGACTAAACGCAGGGATTTACAAGGAGAATACTGCACCTTGTCCTTTGTAATTTTGCAATAATATCTGAATATCAAGGCACCTATTTTTGATCACCAAATTTTGCTTTCATTCAGCCCACAGAGACTGTTACAAATCTTTCCCAAACACCCTTCCTTAAGTAGAGAATCCCACCAGCTTCTCCTATGCTCAACAGGCAACCTTGCTTCTTATTTAAGAAAAAAAGAAAAATAGAAGCCATCTGTTGGAATTTTTCTAAATTTTCTTCTTTTTCACCTATAAAGTTGCCTAGAGGGAACAGGAGCCCCTTCTATACACTCGATTATGCCCCTTTGCATCTTTCTGGTAAACTTGATCTTTCTGGTCTAAGTTCCTTTATTTTCAATCTCTAACCCTATAATGAATACTGCTTCCTCCTAAAGCACACACTCAAAAAAAAAAAAAAAAAGAAAAGAAAATAAACAAAATAAACAAAAAAAGTGCTCACATTTCCACTTCCAACCACGTTGAATGCCAGTTTTTTAACCATCAAATTTTCCCAAAATAATTTAGCTTCTCAATTTATTTCTTCCTCATTCCTCCCTTTCTCTTTCACTGTACATTTCTGGAGTCAAAATAGGTATTAAATAATTAATATGCACAGGCTATTTTGTTATATGCTAGGCTATGTAGCTGATATGGTTTGGCTGTGTCCCTACCCAAATCTCATCTTTAATTATAGTTCCCATAATCCCCATGTGTCATGGGAGGGACCCAGTGGAAGATAATTGGATAATGGGAGCAGTTTCCCCCATGCTATTCTCGTGATAGTGAATAAGTTCTCATGAGATTTGATGGGTTTTACAAGGGGCTTTCCTGCCTTCACTCGGCTCTCATTCTTCTCCTTCATGCCACCATGTGGCATGTGAAGGAGGATATGTTTGCTTTCCCTTCCACCATAACTGTACATTTCCTGAGGCCTCCGCAGCCCTGTAGAGCTGTCAGTCAATTCAACCTTTTTCCTTTGTAAATTACCCAGTCTCAGGTGTTTCTTCTTAGTAGCATGAGAAGGAACTAATACAGTAGCCAAAGGAAATATCCTGCTTAAAAGTCACAGTTACACAAGTCTGACCAATAATAACATATTACAATACATTTTTATAAGTACTATGAAAAAAAAATTGAGAAATATATGAAATATAAAGAACTGCTATTCCTTTGTTTGTTTGTTTGTTTGCTTTAAGTTCTGGGATACACATGCAGAAGAACGTGCAGGTTTGTTACACAGGTATACATGTGCCATGATGGTTTGCTGCACCTATCAGCCTATCATCTAGGTTTTAAGCCATGCATACATTAGCCAGTTGTCCCTCCCCTCACCCCTTATCCCTTGAAAGGCTATTTTATTAGTTAGACTTTTTGTAAAATTCAGGTAGAGAAAAATAAACATATCCAACACATATTCAAGAGTTACCCATTTATCTCCTCATTGGCTTCAGTTAATAATGTCATGTCCAGGGTCAGGTTCCAGCCCATGCTGAGGTCTGAAGGGAGTGGGTGGATGAGTGGCAGACAGCTGAAAGAACATTTGGGGGGCTATAGGCAGGTGAAAGATGGTTTTATTCAGCAGCTTCCTTACACTGTCTGTCACTGTCTTAACTACCTGCTCTGGTTCTGAGGCTCCTGTCACTTCCATGCAGAACTGCATGGCTGGCTCTCCTTACAGGGTCAGCAGCTTAACTCTTTCTCTGTCTGAGTGTGAGCAAGCTGAGTTGGGTCCTGGCTCCCCCTGTCTGTCTGAAAGACAGAAAGCTCTGGCTCTCCCTCTTTTTCTCTGGGTGCGAGTGTGCCTGTACTGTGTCAGCAGGGCAGTTATACCTTTTACAGTCAATAGTTGCTCTGAGCCAGGTTATGAGCCTTCCCACGTTATGGCTACATAGCTGTGATTATATAGCAAGTGGAGTTATGCTCCTGCGCTCCAAACTTGCTGAGTCATGTAGGATGTTTACCTTGGCCTATGCCTACCTGGCTACAGTGCAGGCATGTTCCTTACAAATAAACATTACCTAAGAAACAACTACATGCTGGGCACTCTATTAGGCATTGAATATTGATAACAGAATAAGACTGGCATGGCACTCAGGTAAGTGAATATTTAGTCATGGTAATGGGATAACTATAAAGGCAAAGGAGAAGTGCCTATTCCAGCCTGGGGATAGCAGATAAAGATTCTAAGAGGGATCATTTTTTATTTAAGCATAGGATCCCCGCAGTTAGTAGGCTGAAAACTTGAAGGGGCAGAGGGTACCTATACACAGGCTAACATAGAGCTCTCACGTTTTCCATAAAACTTTACTACAGAGGATGATGTTTCATATTCTGAGGGGCTCAAAATAGTTATGCACAAAGAACAAAATTTCCCTTTTTTTAGTTTAAAATGTATAGTAAATTGTACATATTTATGATAAGGAGCTTAGATTTTATTATCTGAATTATATAGGAAGGAAACAGAGGATATTCAGATGGAAAGTGGCATGATTAGATTTAATATTTACATATGTCATTTTGTCAGCCTTGTTAAGAATAGGCTCAAGTCAGTTTGGGATTACAAATAGATGCTGGAGTTAAGAGTCTACTCACAGGTGCAGAGTGTGAATGAAGATATTGACCATAATAATGAAGAGAATGATAGAGATTTGAAATACTAAGGAAATACCATGCAATGCCTTTGTTGGCTATTTGGAGGAGGAGTTTAAGACTGAAAGAGGGGTCCCTGACAACTCACAAATTTATAGGCTGCACTTCTGAGTAAGAGAAGGTGCTCTTTGTTGAGCTGTGTAACATAAAAAGAGACGTTTTGCAGGAAGGAAAGATTATAGTATAACCAATTAAAGAAAAATGTCTTCATTTCTGTATTGATTTTTTTTTTTTTTTTTTTGAGACGGAGTCTCGCTCTGTCGCCCAGGCTGGAGTGCAGTGGCGCGATCTCGGCTCACTGCAAGCTCCGCCTCCCGGGTTCACGCCATTCTCCTGCCTCAGCCTCCCGAGTAGCTGGGACCACAGGCGCCCGCCACCTCGCCCGGCTAGTTTTTTGTATTTTTTAGTAGAGACGGGGTTTCACCATGTTCTCCAGGATGGTCTCGATCTCCTGACCTCGTGATCCGCCCGTCTCGGCCTCCCAAAGTGCTGGGATTACAGGCTTGAGCCACCGCGCCCGGCCTCTGTATTGATTTTTATATTGTTGCATAACAAATAACCACAACCATAGCAGCTTAAAAACAACACTTATTTATTAACTCATTGCTACAGAGGTCAGCAGTCCAGGCATGACATGACTGGGTTCTCTGCCTGGGCATCATCAGACTAAAATAAAAGTGTCCACTGGGGCTGGAGTTTCCATCTGAAATTTACGGTTTTCTTCCAGTCTCACTTATTGTGGTAGGTTAAAAAACGGCCCACCAACAGGTACTGTCATCCTAATCACTGGAACCTCTGAATGTTACCTTATCAGGCGAAGTCTTTTCAGATGTGATTAAGTATCTCGTGGTTATTGTGGTGGTCCCTAACTGCAACCAAGAGGGAGGCAGAAGGAGATTTGACACACAAACACACTGGAGAGAAAGCTATGTGAAGATAGAGCAGATAGAGAGTTGAAGATGCTGGCCTTGGAAATTTAAGTAATGTTGCCACAGAATGTTGACAACCACTAGAAGCTGAAGCAGGCCAAGAACATTCTCTCCTAGAGCCTTCAGAGACAGTTTTGGCCCTGCTAAAATCTTAATTTTGGTCCAGTAATACAGATTTTGGACTTCTAGATTTCAAAACTGTGAGGGGATACATTTCTGTTGCTTTAAGCCACCAAGTTTGTGGCAATTTATTATAGCAGCCACAAGAAATTAATATGCTAGTTGTTGGCAAAATTGATATTCCTGTGGTTGTACAACTGAGGTCTCCATTTTCCTAATAGATCATGGCCAAGACTACTCAGTTTCTTTCCATGTGGTTCTCATACCAATGCACACCTACATGGATGTTTGCTTTCTTTCAAACCATATGGAGTGAGTCTCATTTACTTTCCATTCTGCAATCAGCTGGAGAAAACTCTCTGAATTTAAAGGGCTCAGGTGATTAAGTCAGGCCCACCAGGATACTCTTAAGGCAATTGATTTGAGACCTTATTTATATCTGCAAAATCCCTTTACAACAGTTTCTAGTGTTTGATTACATAAGGGAGAAGTTGTGTGTATAAAATTTGGGGAACCATCTTAGAATTCTTCCTACCACTCTCTCTTCAGTATCCATATGCTGTTTCCTATATCAGTATGACGAGAAGAATCACCTGGGCGTTTGATTAAAATGCTTATTCCCAGATCTCAATTCAGGCTTACAGAAACAAAATCTCTAGGATTAGAATGTGGGAACATGCTTTTCTTAGCTTCCCTGTGAGAATCTTAAAACCAATTTACTGAATACTGCAAATCTGTCCTTGTAGAATATACCAGATCCATGAATAAATCTAAACTTCTAAAACTGACCATAAAATGACCATTTATGTATTTCTCAGTCCCTAAAATAGACATTTCACAGTCTATATCAAAAGTTGTGAGAGAGAAAGAGGTTGCTAGCTTTCTACAACTAGATGTTGTTAGACTTCTGGTCTCAATCAGATAAATTTAATTAGAAATTCATCATGACTCAATAAGAATAAATTATTATTAATTTTGTTGGGAGATAATTACATAGTGGTGGTATACTAAAAAAGAAGTCCATACATATTTAAAGATGGATGCAGGGGTATTGTGAGTGAAAAGACATAATGTCTGAGACGTGTGTTTAAAAAGCAGATGGAGACTAGATAAGATTGACATAATGTTGCATATTTTCAAACTATATACTTTGAAGTTTCTTATACAATGCCTCTACTTTCAGCAATGGACCTTCCTTAGCAATAATCTAGAATGTTATTGAAGCCTCCAAAAAAGAAAAAACTGAGTTTTTGTTTCAACAGTTGGGTAAGAATCACCTGCCAGTCTAAAACAGCCTTGAATAGTTACGTGATCAAGGAACACACTTTTGGTCAGGTGCCGTGACTCACGCCTGTAATCCCAGCACTTTGGAAGGCCAAGGTGGGGGGGATCTCCTGAATTCAGGAGTTTGAGACCAGCTGGCCAACATGGTGAAACCCCGTCATCTCTACTAAAAGTACAAAAAACAAACAAACAAACAAACAAAAACAATAGCCAGGCATGGTGGCGTGTGGCTGTAGTCCCAGCTATTTGGGAAGCTGAGGCAGTAGAATCCCTTGAACCCAGGAAACCAGAGAAGGTGGAGCTTGCAGTGAGCCAAGATTGCACCACTGCACTCCACACTCCATCTGAAAAAAACAAAAACAAAAACAAAAAAAAACTTTGTGTTTGAGCTATCATTTGTTTTAGTCTATTTTTATAATAGTTAAACCTGCCCTAATGAACATGATGAAAATTTATTTTGTATGTTCTTCTGAAAAATAAAACTGACCAAAACTATGTTAAACATCAGGAAATATTAGCCATTAATCTAAAATAATACTAATGAAATAATTATTAGATTATTTCCAAAATTTATAATACCTACTGAGATATAGATATCGCTAATCCCAGGTAATGTTAAATATTTTAAAAAGAATGTTTTGTTAATAAAGATGTACTGCTACACTGGGTAAGGTAATAAAATAACCTGATCAAATTATTGTATTATATAAATGTATGTGTTTGTTATAAAAATTTAAATTATAAAGTTCATAACACCTAATTTGTAGAGTTTTGAAGGAAAATAATATTAGTAAGTTATGAAAATATTTTATATGATATTTTATATTTTTCTCATTCATTCATTTGAAATATTTTATTGAACACATACTATCAGCAAATAACTTTCATTACACTGTGTACTAGTAAAACGAAAAAATAAATAGGCAATTACATTGCGAAGGAATTTAGTGTCATGTAGTACTAAACGCAAATTACCAAGAACTCAGCAGCCAGGTAAATTTGAGACTTGCTGGAACAAGTTTAATGATATTCTGTCCAAGGAATTATTGCACAGAATTGTTGAATATTTCAGTAGTATGTATGTATAAAAACACACGCAATAAACTTTTTAGTTTATTTTGACTAGAAGTACCTAGTAAGCTCTTTTATTATAAAAAATAATCAGAGGAATATAGGATATGTCTTACTTTTTCTCTACAGAGATGGGGAAGAATTCATCTCAAGAATAAGATGAATGGAGAATGATGGAAAAGAATCTGGCTGTGTTCCATACACACTACCTGTTCCAAAAAACTATTACACAAATTCGGCTTCATATTTTTGTCTGCTTACATCATTGTGCCTAAATTCTCTCTCATTTTTCAAAATAGGAATGAAATATAAATATATGATATGAAGTTATCATGCTTTATTTCTTCATTAGGTATCCTGAATAGCTCATTTATACTTTGGAAATGTTTTTTAAAAATGGTGATTACCACAGCTTATACATAACTTGCATTTGGAAACCACCAGGAGCATAAAAATTAGCAGGAATTATTACCTGTCAAATTAACCCATTTATGCCTGAGATTGCAATTTTTAAAAAAATTTTTGCAATCAGACTTTGGCGATGACCTTGAGCAGTAGGATATAAATAAATTTCAAATAGAAGAATCGGAACTGTACGCTGGTCCCCTGTATTTTTTATCACTTGAAATTAGTTGTCATCTTGCTCAGATAATAGAACAGGGAGTGTTGTCTTTGATAACAATATAGCTTAGTTTGGACAACATTAGGAGCAATACTAATAAACCATAGGCCTTGATACATAACTATTACCTGAAAGAATGGATTAATATGATCTATTTTATCGTTGTAATTTTTTTGCCTATAACTATATTTTTCCTCTCATCACACATAGCGGTTACTTAATCTTTACTTGACTGAACTGGCCTACTCTATAACCAGTGAAATAACTCAGTTGTAGTTTTAAACTTGGGGTGTTTTCACTGACAAATTACAACAAAGTGTAATCATTCAGACTTAAAAAGAAAATGACTACATATTGCTTTTTTCACCTCCTTATGTGAGTTACCACTTTTCGTAGTTAGTGAGTGACATTATTGCTGAGAATAGTCACCTTGTGTAAAAATATAAATCAATCATTGGAGTAATCATATCCTCAGGGAATAACAGCACTATAGAGCTTGAGGGATCTTAGCAATTATCTAATCTAATGGTTTTCCAACAGGATCTGTGACAATTAAATTTTCCCAGTGATGCCACAGGACTGCTTTGGAAAAAAGAGACCCGATTTCTGGATTTCATTTTCTCCTCATAGCTAAAATACATAGATTTTTTTTCTCTGTTCAATAGATTTTGGTAAAAATAGGGTTTGATTTACTAAAATAAAATTCTAAGTTACAGATATAATTTAAAATACTTATTATGTATATGAGAAAATGTCAGAGGTAGGTTCTTAAATATGGATAAAATTAAGTAGTGGAGGAGAAAAGGTTACAGTGATATAGACGTATATTAGTTACCTTTTATTTAAGCAATGTTTATATTTTCAAATACTTCTTACCTCCATAAACTATTTCTGCATTTTTATCTATAATTAATGTCCCTTTAAAAACTCTTAGTATTATCTTTTTCCTTTTTTCTGTTAAAATATACACAACATACAATTTATTATTTTGAACAATTTTAAGTTTACAGTTGAGTGGTACTGAATACATTCATAATATGTCGTTATCACCACCATCCATCTCTATCACTCTTTTCATCTTGAAAAACTGAAAATGTATGCTCATTAAATAACACTTCATTTTCCCCTTCTACACCCTCTGGTAACCATTCTGCTGTTTATCTCTACAATTTTGACTACTCTAAGTACCTCATCTATCTGAAATGATACAATATTTGTCTTTTTGTGACTGGTTGTTTTCACAGGACATAATGTTCATAAAGCTTATCTACATTGTAGCATGTGTCGCAATTTCCTTCCTTTTTACAATTGAGTAGTATTTCATTGAATGTATATATCAATTTTGCTCATCCACGCATCTGTCCATGGACACTTGGTTGCTTCCAAAATTTAAATACTGTGAATAATGATGTTATGAGAAAAACCCAGAATTGTGTAGAAAAATATTTCCCCAAACTGGGAGGGAAGTGAGAGACCAAAGAATGACTCAGATAAGTCTGGCCCCGCAAGTCGATGAGTTTATTAGAAGTTATATACAGGGTACTCTTGGATGGCATCTGGACAGCTCTAGAAATCTGCACTATGTTCCGTCTCTCAGCTGCTTCTAAACTAATTTTCTGGTTCTTTGCCTACTGTGTGAATGCAATGGGACTGTTTACTTTGGTATCTTCCTAGATATGCTCCAGGATATTTGCGTTCTTAAGGGTACCTGCTTCTTGGCTGAGTACTAACCACCTTTCAAACTTCAGGGAGAGGACTCAAACACTTATGTAAATGAGTGAGAAACCTGTTACACTACAAGTGATGCTAAGAACATGACTATATGAACATTTTTTAAGATCATGTTTTAAATTCTTTTGGGTATATACTCAGAAGTAAAATTACTAGATAATATAGTAATTATATTTTTATTTTTTAAAAAAACTGCCATACTGTTTTCCAAAGTGGCTGTACTATTTTTACATTGCCATAAACAGTGCACACAAGGCTGCAGTTTTTCACACCCTTGCCAATGCCTGTTATTTTCTGTTTTTGGTTTTATTTTTCTGATTGATTGTTTTTCCTAATCACAGCTATTCTAATGAATATGAAGTTGTAGTATTTCATTGTGGTTTTGGTTTGAATGTTCTTAATAGTTAGTGATATTGAGTATCTTTTTATGTGCTTATTGGTCATTTGTATATCTTCTTTGGAAAGATTTCTTTTCCAGTCTAGTGTCCATTTTAAATTAGATTGTTTATTTTTGTTGTTAAAATTCTGGATAGTAATCCTTTGTCAGATATATAATTTGCAAATACCATTCTGTGGGTTGAATTTTATCTGTTGATATTTTCTTTCACATATGTGTGTATAAATATATATATATATGTATACACACACATATATATATAAAATTTCTTATGAAGTTTAACTTGTCTATGTTTCTGTTGTTGCCTGTGCCTTTGATGTCATATCTAATAAATCATTGCCAAATTCAATGTTGTGAATCTTACTACTTGTTTTCTTCTAAAAGTTTTATATTTTTAAGACATATTTAGGTCTTTGATATATTTTGAGTTAATTTTTTCTATATAGTATTGGGTAAGGTTTCAGCTTCATTATTTTGCATGTAGATATCCAGTTGTCCCAGCACCATTTATTGAAAATACTGTCTTTTCCCCATTGAATTGTCTTGGAATCCTTGTCAGAATCATTTGACCATATATGCAAGGGTTTATTTTTGAACTGTCTATTCTATTCAGCTCATTGATATGATTGTTTTTATGCTAGCACAACACTGTTTTTTGTTTGTTTGTTTGTTTGTTTTGAGATGGAGTTTCAGTCTTGTTGGCCAGGCTGGAGTGCAGTGGCAGCTTACTGAAACCTTTGCTTCCCGGGTTCAAGCAATTCTCCTGCCTCAGCCTCCCAAGTAGCTGGGATTACAAGCGTACACCACCATGCACAGCTAATTTTGTATTCTTAGTAGAGACAGGGTTTTGCCATGTTGGTCAGGCTGGTCTTGAACTGCTAACCTCAGGTAATGCGCCCACCTCGGCCTTCCAAAGGGTTGGGATTACAGGCATGAGTCACCACTCCTGGCCACAACACTGTTTTGATTACTGTAGATTTGTATTAAGTTTTGAAATCATGAAGTGAGTCTTCAAAGTTTTTCCTTCTTTATAAGGTTGTATTGGCTATTTGTGGTCTCTAAGAGTCCATACAAATTACAAGGTGAGTTTTTCTATTTCTGCAAGAAAATGTCAATGGGATTTTATAGTGATTTGACGTAATCTGTTGATCGCTTTGGATATTTGACAATATTAAGTCTTTTAATCCATGAAGTTGGGATGCATTTCCATTTATTTATGCCTTTTAAAAAATTTCCTTCGGCAATGTTTTATAGTTTTCATTGTACAATTCTTTTGTCTCCTTGGCTAATTTAATTTCTAAGTATTTTATTTTATTGTATTATAAATAATTTTTTAAAAATTCTTCTTTTCACATTGCCCACTGTTCATGTATAGAAATGCAACTGCTTTTTCTTTGTTAATTTTTTACCTTGCTACTTGGCTGAATTTATGTATTAGTTCTTAAATGTTTGTGGAATCTTTAGGAGTATCTACATATAAGATCATGTCATCATTGAACAGGAATCATTGTATTTCTCCCTTTTTACTTGTGGTACCTTTTATATTTTTAATATTTTTAAAAACTGCCATACTGTTTTCTTTTTCTTGCTTAATTTCTCTGACTAGAACTTCCATCACTATGTTAAATAGAAGTAGTGGAAGCAGGTATCCTTGCCTTGTTCCTAATCTTAGAGGAAAAGCTTTCAGTCTTTAACCATACAGTATTATGCTTTCTGTGGATTTTTCATGGCTTTTATTATGTTGTGGTAGTCTTTTATATTTCTAGTTTGTTGAGTATTTTTATCATGAAGTGTTGCTGAATGTCACTTTTCACCAATTGAAATGGTCATATTGTTTTTTTTTCTTCATTCTGTTAATGTGTTGTATTACATTAATCAATATTTGTATGCACAGGACAGTCCTCTGGGTGGCCTTGTATCAACTCAGTTTTCCCCTTTGCTCATTTACAGTTTTCAAGATCAATTGTAAAATATGTTTGGAATATAATGTCCGAGATAGGAAGAGACTGACTAGAACACCTCAGGCTCTGTTCTAGTCCTCACCCCCACCATAGAAAAAGGATGTCCTTCAATTCTTCAGCCGGGTGAATCACATTTGACTCTAGTGTATAAGACCCAGAGATTGCTGCTTTCCAGTCTTCTTCAGATTTCCAATTGATGATAAGACTCCATCTGCAACCAGGCAGCTTTCCTCAGCCTTGGGAAACTGCTCAGATTGAATCCAAGTTTTTATTGTTCATTGCTGCCTGTCTGTAAGCCATAAACCCTCTTCATTTACCTTGTAAGCATGGGTGTTCTGTTTCATCAGATGCAGACAAGTTGGAAACCAGCACACTGTATGTTGAAATATCCTTGTATTCTAGGAATAAATCCTCCTCGATCGTGTTGTATAATCCTTTTGATTTGCTGTTGAAATTAGTTAATATTTTATTGAGGATTTTTGCATTATCAATGTGTATATGGGATATTGATCTGTATTTTCCTGTAGTGTCTCTGTCTGGCTGGTAGCAGGGTAACACTGGCTTTATAGAATAAATTAAAAAGTGGTCCTTCCTTTTCATTTTGTGTGTGTGTGTGTGTGTGTGAAAAGCTTAATAAAGGTTGGTTTTAGTTTTCCTTTAAATATTTGTTAGAATTAACCAGTGAATCTATCACCTCTGGGACTTTCTGTCATTGTTATTGAAAGATTTTTGATTACGAATGTAAGGTCTTTACAAGTTATAGGTCTATCCTTATTTTATATCTCTTTGTTACTTAACCTTGGCAGGTTTTGTTTTTCTAGAAGTGTACATATTTTATCTAGGCAATCCAATTTGGTGGTGTACAATTGTTCATTGTACTACTTTAATATCCTTTTTTAATTTCTGTAGATTCAATAGTAATACCCCACTTTCATTTTTTATTTTGGTAATTGGAGTCTTTTGTTTTTTTCTCAGTCCATCTAGCTAAGGGACAACTAATTTTGTTGGTCATTTTGAAGAATCAACTTTTGTTAAATTAATTTTCTCTATTGTTTTTCCTATTTTGTTAATCTATCCTCTAATACTTATTATGTTCTTTCTTCTTCTATCTCTGAGTTTAGTTTGTTTGTTTTCCCCCCTAGCTCCTCACATTGTGAAGTTAGATTGTTTATTTCAGATTTTTCTTTTTTTTTTAATTTTTAACAAATGTAAGCATTTATGGCTATACACTTCCCTCTTAACACTGAAGTCACTATGTGTATGCATTTTTGTATGTTTTGTTTTTATTTTCATTAATCTCTAAATATTTTCTGATTTCCCTTGTGGTTTCTTCTTTGACCATTGGTTGTTTAACAATGTGTCAATAAATTTTGACATATTTGTGAATTTTCCAGTTTTACTTCTATTATTGATTTCTAATTTCATTCTGGCATGGTCAGAAAACATACTTTGATATTTATCTTTTAAAATATATTGGGACTTAACTTGGGCTAACATATGGTCTATAGGGGTTCATGCTCCATGTGAACTTGAGAAGAAAAAGTATGCACATGTGTATGCTGGGTAGTGTCCTGTATATGTCTACAACATCTAGGTCATTTGTTATGTTGTCTAGTTCCTTTACTTTTAAATTTTTTGCTTATCTTTCTATTTGTTCTACCAATTTTTGAGAGTTGGATGTTGAAGTCTACAGCTATTATTGTAGAACTATGTATTTCTCCTCTCAATTCTGCCAATTTTTGCTTTATATTTTTGATGACCTCTTATTAAGTGTATGACTGTTTACAATGTTACATTTTCTTGTATGAAAACTTTTATTAATACATAGTGTCTGCCTTTATCTCATGTAAATCTCTAATGTGTCTGATACTAGTATGTAAAGCCATACCTGCCCTTTTTGGTTACTCTTCGCATGTAAATCTGTTTTGTCCTTTCACTTTGAACCCATTTGTGTCTTTGAATCGAAAGTGAGCATCTTGTAGACGGCATACAGTTGAATTATATGTTGTTGTCCATTCTGCTAATTTCTGTCTTTTGGTTGCAGAGTTTAATCTATTTACATCATGATAATAAGGTAGGACTTACTTGTGCTATGTTGCTAATTGTTTTCTATATCCCCTATATATGTTTTGGCCCTCATTTCCTGTATTTCTGTCTTCTTTTCTATTTAGTTGATTTTTGTAGTAAAACGCTTAAATTCTCTTCTCACTTCTTTTTTTTTTTTTTTTTTGTATATTATATAGCTATTTTCTTTGTGGTTACCATGGGGATTTACATGTAACATCTTAAAGTTATAACAACCTATATTTATAACAGTTTAACTTCTATAACATATAAAAGCTCTGCTCCTTTACAGCTCCATCTTACCCTCTTTCAGTTGTTGATGTCAGCAAATTACATGTTTATGTATTATGTGCCTCAAAACAAACTAATCATTCTTTTAAATGCATTAATCTCTTAAATTTTGTGAAAAACAAAATGTAGAGTTACAAATAAACTTGAAGTAATACTAGTTTTTAGACTAACAGTATTTTTAAAAAAATCTGTTAGCTCTTAAATCATGAAGAATTAAAATTGAGTTAAAAGTCGATGTTACAATGATATTAGGTTTTATAATATTCATATATTTACCTTCACTGAGATTTTTTTTTTAACATAGCTTCGACGCACCGTCTAGTGTTTTTTCATACATACACAATGCCCTTGAACATTTATTCTAGTGCAGGTCTGGTGGTAACACATTCTCTCAGGTTTTCTTTATCTGGGAATGTCTTAATTTCTCTCTCACTTTCAAAGGACACTTCTGACAGATACAGGATTCTTGGTTGACATTGTTGTTATTCTTTTAGCACTTTAAATATATTGGCCCACTATCTTCTGGTCTGCCAAGTTTCTGGTAAGAAACCTGCTGTAAGTTCCATTGAGGATTCCATGTATGTGATGAATCACCGCCTTCTTGCTCCCTTCAATATGAACTGTTTGTCTTTGTCTTTCAAAGATTTGCTTAGTACAGATTTCTTTCAGTTCATCTTACTCGAAGTTCATTGAGCTTTATAAATGTTAATAATCATTTTCTCATCAAATTCAGGTAGTTTTCTGCAATCATTCCTTCAAATATTTTCTTTGTTTTTTTTTTTTTTGTCTCTCTCTATTCTTCCTCTGGAACTTTTGTAAAACGTATTTTGAAGTACATAATGTTGTCCCACATGTCCCTTAGACTCTATTCACTTTTTTCAATTTATTTTCTATTTCTTAGATATGATAATTTCCATTGCCCTATCTTTAAGTTTGCTAATTCTTTATTATATCTGTTCAAATCTCCTTTGAATCCTATATTATGATTCTGCAGAGAGACAGAATCTATAGGATAAATAGAAAGAAAGAAAGAAAGAAAGAAAGAAAGAAAGAAAGAAAGAAAGAAAGAAAGGAAGGAAGGAAGGAAGGAAGGAAGGAAGGAAGGAAGGAAGGAAGGAGACAGAGGACTAGATAGGGGAATTGACCCATATGATTATGGAGGTTGAGAACTCTCACAACAGTCTGCAAGCTGGAGAACCAGGAAAGCCAGTAGTGTGGCTACATTCAAATCCAAAAGCCTCAGCATCAGTGAAGTTGACAATGAAACTGTCGATCTGAGGCCAAAGACCTGAGAACCTGAGGGTTACTGGTGTGAATCCTAGAGTTCAAAAGCCAGAGAACTTGGAACTCTGGTATCAATGAGAAGAAGAAGGGCATCCTTGTTTCAGGAGATGGAACAGTGCCCTTGCTTAGCTTTGTGTTTTTTGATTAGCCCTCAGCCTATTGAATAGTGCCTGCTGAAACTGAGAGGAGCTGTTCATTTAGTTTATCAAGTCAAATGCTAATGTCCTCCAGAAATACCCTCATAGAAAACCCAAGAAATAATGCTTTACCAACTATGTAAGTATCTTTGACACATAAAATTAATCATCACAAATCCCTCTAGTGAATTTTTCATTTCAGTGTTGTACATTTTAGCTAAAAAATTGTTTTTTATATTTTTCTTTTTATTAATATTTTAATTTTGTTTATGTTTTATTTTCTTGACCTTCACCACATTTTCCTGCAGTTTTTTGAGCATTTTTAAAATACTTGTTTTAAAATATTTGTCTTCAGGTCTTTATTAGAAACAGTTTCTGTTGATTTGTTCTTCTTTTGAAAATGCCATACTTTTCTGTTTCTTTGTACTTTTTATGATTTTTTATTAATAACTGGATATTGGAAAGTAATAATGTGGTAACTCTGGAAATTAGATTTTCCTTCTTCCCTGGGAGTGTCTGTTTCGTTTTGTTTTCATTGTTGTAGGCTGTCTCTATACGAAGGATAAGCCAAATGTGTAACCATAAGGTCTATTTCAGTTCTTTCCTGAGCCTGTGCCCTTCTATGGACAAACACGGTTAATTTTTAATTTTTCTTATAAATATATTTGTATATTAATGACATCTTTAATGCCTGGCTTCCAATAGAGGAAAAGAGAAAAATAAAGGGAAGGAAAAAAAGCATTTCATCCCCTTAAACCCTCTGTAGGTCACGTCAGCTGGAGAAGAAAGTGTTTACCACAATGGGAGGAGATACAGCAGTAATGGTTGTCCACCTCTTTGTCTGCACCTGTGTCATCAGAAGCCACAATCAGTGATCAGAATACAAATTCTTGGTATTTGAAGGACAGCGTACTTATTTCCTTATTTATTGCAGACAAGCTATGCACAATCTGCTCCAGGAACATGTATACAGCTGCCAGCCATAGGACTAGTGATGGGAGATGGGTAGTTACTACTGTACAAAAGACTGAAATTCAGCAATATTTACCATGCTTTACCATACAAACCATTCCTTGGAAGCTGCAACCTTTCAATAGACTCCAGAGTTCCAAAATAATAATTATATTAAACAAATTATCCCAGTGTAATTATTATTTAGGTGGAGAGACATATGCTTTATGCTTTTCACTCTGCTGTCTTCCCAGAATTCTCTCTTAGTATTACCTTTTTCTAGACAATTGCCATAGTGTCCTACCTTGCTTTATTGCCTGTATTTTCTCTCTCTAGTTCATAACCTTTATACTAGTTCCTCAACTGAATTGTTTTCATTGGTTTCTACTACCTACAGGATAGATTTTAAACTCCATAGCTGACCAATTATTGTGTGATCGAGAACCTACCAGTTTTTCAAATCTCAGTTTTAACTATTTCATCTTATATATTCCATGCTATATTTTCACTGTTCCCTTTTCACACAATGTTTATCCATGAATTTAAGCTTATTATTTGCACATCGTGGAGTATCACTTGCTGTCTCTGTCTGTTGAAAGAAGGAAAGCATCTTTGAAAATCTCAGCTCCTCTATGAGGTTCTCAATCTCGGACCCATACAGTTACAACTACTTCTGTACCCTCACAGATGTTTTCACATACCCATCATTATATGGATTATATTTCTTAACCAACACATACATATCTTTATGTTTGTGAAGGACATACAAGCCTATATTTAAGAACAGGAGCCCCTTTCGCTGATCATTTGCCAACTCAACAGCACAGTTTCTATCTAACTATTTTTCTGAATAGTACCTTTTGGCATTCTCTTCCATGCACAGTGAGGAATTTTTATTTTTGGGAAGACAAATGCAAACAGCCATAAACATGGTTTGAATAAGTACCCCATTTTTCTTGGCACTTTTATATGATATCTGTAGACTAGGGAGGTGCTTCCTTAGGCTGGCTTGACACTCACCTCTTCCTAACTTTCTCTTGCTATCTATAATTGCAGAGTTATCTTTACCCCATCCACATTTTTACTCTCTTTTCTTATTTATAGCTTTATTTTTGAACACTCCATGATATAAAGCAATCATGTCAGATGTATATTTATAACTTTACACTGTGCTAGTGTACACCAATGGCAAATTTCCTAACTTACAATCAAGCAAAGAGAGATACTGCTTGCAAGAATTTTGAGCTTTTTGATTTGAGTACAAAAAATAGTATTTGGCAGCAAAAAGAAAAAATGTGAATCAATCAGTCAGGATTATCTGATGAACGGAAATTCTGAACAAGAATCAAGGATGCTTAGCTTAATGTGGACTTCTTCAGAGCTGGAAATCCATTTGAATAGAGAATGGCTAAAAGTAATTCATATGAGAAGTATCCTAATCGAGAAGAATATCCAGCCTTAACCATCATCACAAACTTGTATTAATATGATCTTGCAGTATATAACTTATATTTAATCTGATATAATTGTTTTTATTTAGAAAGTAAGGCTGGAGTTGTTTTGATTATTTCCAGAAATCTCTAAGATACATTCACCCACATGTTTCTGTTAAAAAAAAAAAGATGCATATCCTGGAAAATAGAGTTAGAATCCCAGCACTCTGGGAAAATTGAACCAGACACAATAGAGCAAGTATCTTTCTGAAATTTCATGTTGTTACTTTCCTCATAAGCTAAGGATGAGAGTGAGAATTTAACTTTTTAGCTTTCACTAAGGAGTTGATTATTTTGTTCTCCTGACTCTCACAGTTGGTGCATTTTCACTTATTATCTGATTATTATCAAACTAGGACTTACACTGTCTTTCTTTTATCTTTAAGGGTATATATAGAGTTAGTCATCTACATCTCAGGACCACAGCACAAAAGAGACACACGATGCATAAGCTGATCAGATTAGAGTCACTAGTGATTTATGATATAATTGGGTGCATATTAGGTGCTTGCACTCCTAAGGCAATTGATACCTAGCAAGCATGAGCAGATTACATACCAAGCATGCAAATATACTAACATCTATATGTCATGTGGTACAAATTTATTTTTAAGGGTATGTGCCCTTAATATACTGTAGTTCCTCAATGACCTTATTTCATTCATCTTTTTATTTACATGACTACCACACATAGGTATTCTATCAAGGTTTGCTGAATAAAGGGAAAATTTTGACTGTTCTTTCCTATAATTTCAATATCATAGACACACTGACCTTCTAACTTTTTTTTTTAATAAAGACTTCTGAGCTGTAATACGTTACTTAACTAAGATCTCTAATTCTCTTTTCCATTCCCTATGTTAAGGCTACATATTTAGTGAATACAATTTATTAGCATGGTATTCATCTGGTGGTTTTTTTGATGTTCGTTTAGAAGTAGACATACAAAATTCATACTTTTTTTCACAGCATTAAATATATTTCTATAGAATAACTTTAAAAATCTGACCAATAAATATTTCCAAGGAATATTTGTTAATTCACAAAATCTTCGACAAAATAAAAAAATCATGGTTTAAAAAATTTAGTAGGTTATTTTATTACAAGATTCCTCAGACCTGTTTAATATGCTCATATGTACTATGAATTTCTAGGATTGAAATGCAGGATGTAGTCCTTTACGTAATTGTTCACAACACCTAGTGTTTTCATTTCTTTACTTTTTTTTTTCTTCTTCTTTTTTTTTTTTTTTAATGACTGAGGGTGTTCAGTCAAATACACATTGGGAAGCACCATCATAAAAAGTCCTAATTAGAAAATTACCTTCATCAATTTCCAGCTAGTCTAGAACTCCTCCTCATCCTACTCCACCTGATAGGCTCACTTACGACTAGGTTTTTTTGTTTTGTTTTGTTTTGTTTTGTTTTTAAGGAGTCTCACTCTGTCGCCCAGGCTGGAGTGCGGTGGCGCAATCTCGGCTCACTGCAAGCTCCGCCTCCCAGGTTCCCGCCATTCTCCTGCCTCAACCTCCCATGTAGCTGGGACTACAGGCACCCGCCACCGCACCTGGCTAATTTTTTGCATTTTTAGTAGAGACGGAGTTTCACCGTGTTAGCCAGGATGGTCTCGATTTCCTCAACTCGTGATCCGCCCGTTTCCACCTCCCAAAGTGCTGGGATTACAGGCGTGAGCCACCGCTCCCGGCCAATGACTAGGTTTTGTGTGTGTGTATGTGAATTTCCTTTTAATATAGCCCATTCTGCTTCTCCTCCAATATTCTAGATGTTAGAGCTAATATGAAGGCTACAATTTTGTTCAACTACCCAAATCCCATATTGTTGGAAATAACTGATATCTACCATATATTCTGCAAATTGTCTAATATGTTGTATATTTTAGATAGGTTGGTTAATATGTAATTAAGAAATATTCTTTGATTTTAATTCAATAAAAGTAGTGTAAAATTAATATATAATTATGAATAAAAGTCCTATATAAAGCTCTTGAGTAAATTCAAACATAGTATAAGCAAAGTAAACTCCAGAAAGTTATTTTATCTTTTCAGAAATATGGCATTGATATTTCTGAAAATACTAGTCTGGGAATTTCTAGATCTTGATGGTGGTGGGAGGAAGATAGGTTCGTAGATGGGAAGGGACAAGTCCCTGGTGAAACCCCACCTTCAAGCTGGGGGTGATGTGAAGCCTGGGGACTGTGGGCCAGTTCTGGTGAAGTCCTGAACCTGGAGTAAGAACTTCATTAATGCCTTTCAGCCAGTCAAGTGGTGCTTTTTCCAGGCCCACTCATGAACCAATCAGTATGCACTTCCCCCTGCCCATGGACACATCAGCACACACTTCCTCCATTCTGAGCCCATAAAATCCCCCAGACTCAGTCATCCTCAGACACTTGTTGGGACTACCTACCTGTGGATGGGAGCTCCCTAATTCATGTCTTCTCTCTGCTGAGAGTTGTTCAGTTACCCAATAAAGCTTTTCTCTCCCTGCTTACCCTCCAGTTGTCTTCGTAACCTCATTCTCCCTAGATGTGGAAGAACTCAGGACCCTCTTAAGGGTAGGATGAAAAGAGCTGTAACACTTTCCTGGCTGGCTTTCCAAGCTGTGGGTGAGAGCTAAAGGGCCTGTAACATACTCCTGCCCCACTCATTGAGTTACCCAATCTCAGACTGTGGGAGTAAAGAGCGGTGATGCTTCTTGGGGCCCAGACCTTTTGATTCCCAGAGCCAGAGCTGTAACACTATAGCCCTCCCACCCTCTACTGGCACTGGGCGGCTACCTCACACAATGAGAAGCAGCATCCAGGCTGGGCCAGCCCAATAGCTGTGGGCCAGCGTGGGGCAGTGGGACTGAAGGAGCTGCAACACAAATGGGCCGGAACATGTTCCCTCCCCTCAAAACATGCTGACCCTGCTTGCCACACTATAGGCAACAAGAAGAAGAAAAGAGCTGAGGCCCTTCTGGGATCCCAGACCTTGGGGGTCCCTGAGCCAGGGCTGTGACAGGCTGTAACACTTTCTTTGGGCCTCACCGGTTCCTGGCATCTCTGAATTTTTTTGGTGCCACTGGGTTCCCTTAATCCAGACACTGGTGCCTGCAGTGGAAGCTGCTTGTGGTATGTCTGGTCCAGACACAGCCTCACATGGAGTTTGTGCCTGTGCTGTCGCCTGAAGCTGCCTGTCCCACCACAGCAGTCGGTGTGCCTGGCTATGCGCAGTGGCCGGACTCTGTGGTCACTTGCTCACACACCCGTCGCTGCTCCAAGCCTGGCTTGCCTTGGCAGGCATGGGATCCAGGCCAGTAGTGTGAGCCGAGCACAGCCTGCCAGGTTGAGTGGGTGGAACAAGACCAGTGGGTTAGGGGCAAAACTCAAGCAGAGGTGCCACCGGCTACAGAGGTTTCCAACTCGTGAAGTGACACCTGAAGAATCCTGCAAAATTTTAACACTATAATGTTTTGCAAATTGGCAGGTGAATAAAATATCTAAAATATCACTGTCACTAAAATTTCTTCTAGGTATAAGATTCTATGATAGAATTTTATCATCAATCACTTACATTTAGTTAATAAGCATAAAGCAAAATTAAAATGTAATAGAAATGCATAAATCATCATCATCATCACTACCACCGCGTAATTACCATAATCACATAGAGTTGAGTTTTAAAGTAAATTTCTACTTTTTTAAAAAAATTTATTTATTATTATTATACGTTAAGTTCTAGGGTACATGTGCATAACGTGCAAGTTTGTTACATATGTATACTTGTGCCATGTTGGTGTGCTGCACCCATCAACTCATCAGCACCCATCAACTCGTCATTTACATCACTTTCCCCACTAACTTCCTTAAACTCACATAAAGAAATAATCATTTTGATGGGCTTCTGTACTGTTCAATGACTGGCTTATAGTTGAAGCAAACTTTTGTAAATAGAACTTCTTAAAATAGTTAATGTGGAAATTCAGTGTCCACTAGCAAATTCTGAAAGAGAGTGTTCTAATTATTTCATATTAAAACTAATGTCATTTTAATTTATATTAATTATGATCTATTTGAACAACAACAAAATGATACCTCTCAACCAGCATTGACTAAATTTCAAAAGCTAGTGGAACTATATAAAATATATCATGAATAAATACTGAAATTCTCAGCTACATAATTTTAGGTAGCCCAATATTTTACACTGTTAGTTTAAGCCTTCTTTATCTTCCATAATTTCAGGTGTGAAATGTGATATTTTATGAACTGGTGACATTGTTTGCTGATCTTTATATTCAGGTATAAATTGAAGACGTAAATTGAAGTATGTGTGCATGAATGAACATTGAACAAATACATGATCCTCAGGAAGTAATTTTAAAATGACTTAGATAAAATAAATTATATGCTACTGAAAAGCTATCATCATGTTATTGAAGACAAGTTTCTTCAATATTTTACAACTTTCCAACAACCCAGTAGTATAAACTTCAGATTTTTATGTATACACATGCATGTAGATACACTCCCAAATTATTTACTCATGTGTCCTCTCACAATCTATTAGGTAATGCATACCAATTAGATTTATGGAGAAATGAAAGCTATAAGTGATTAAAAAATAAACTGCTATAAAATTCAGGACTGAGGCACCAAATAAGTTTTCAAGAGTGAATATGACTTCCTTCACAATCCAAAAAGCACATTAAAACAGGTGTACAGTAGGTCATCAGTGACATTTAGTAGGAAAACAAAATATAGCTAGAGGTAGGTTGAGGGAGTTCTATATATATGAGCATAAATTAGTCTGTTCATAGGTACTGAGAAAGCAAAATACACCTTTGTTTAGAAGGAATATCAAGGTGTATGGTAGAGCTCCAGAATTGGAGAGAAAGGGATATTGAACAAGTTCCCAGGCAGAAATTTGGATATGGAATTAAAATACAGTGACCCAACTATTAAAACTAGAGAATAAGGCAAAGGCTTGGCTATAGAAAAACTTTCTAGTTCACTCATTAATCGATTCAATTAAAATATTAATTGAGAAATTACCAGAAATTTAGGTGTTGAGTATATGAAGATGAGAAAGACATACTTATCCTCTCAAGAAAAAGAATATTTGGAGACAGACATGTGACAAATGCAGTGGGGTGTGTTGAGAATTGTAATTGAAGTCTTCCCAAATCACAACAGTTGACGCACAGTGGATGTTGGGTTTAACAGGAGTCACAGAGAAGTTCCTAGATATGCTAAATCTGTATTTGTGCATAGCTTGCAAGGCTTCTTTTAATGGTTGTAATGAACAATTTGTGGAGAACATTTAAAGAAAAACAACAATATGCATAAAAATGTGGAAGCAAGAAAAATCCTGGCACATTCTCAGGATGGAATAACTGGTGATAAAAAAAGAAAACTATCTGGGAGAAAAGTGTCAGGGATTGAGTCTGGGAAGGACAGGGCGGTACCCAGATTGAGAAGCACTTACTGTACAGAAATAAAGCTGAAGTTTTCATCCATGTGACGTGGTGGGTCCTGAAAGTTTCTATATTTGTGGAGTAAAGGGAGTAGTCTCACGTTTTAGAAAATCAGTTTAAAGGCAGTAAATATTGGTCTGTCAGAAAGATTGGAAGAAGCAAGACAAATTAATGAAAATACTGAAATGCTCAAAGCCAGAGATGATGAGAAACTCAATAAATATAGTGACTCAATGAAGAAAATGGATATTTTAGAAATATTTTAGCATTTAGATAATAAGGCTTAGTTGACTCGCATAAGTGAGACAGAATAGAGGGATCACTCACACCTGGATTTCTGTGCCAGAGAATTTGTGGGTGGTAGCATCATTCACTGCCTCAGCACTCTGCACTGAGGTGGAATTAGAAAATATTTGAGGGCAGTAATGACTGACTTAAGAATTTCTGTGGTAGGTGTATTTGTGGAATGCACCAAACATATTAGCCAAGAATCTGTATAGAATCAATGTAATATGTGCATGAAAAATTTGAGGCTGGAAATGAAGAATTACGATGCATAAAACTAGACTAAGAGAAAAAAACAAAGAAACATACACAAAAAGACATGCTGCAGTGTCAATTTGTTGCAATTAGAGTTGAGAAGAATTTGAGTATGAAGGCTGACAAAACAACTCCTTGTCTATCAGTGTTCTGGTTTTCATCATAAAACCTTTTAGCAGCTTCTGATTATTCACTTTCATTAAGAGTTAAAATATAATGATTAGCCTATGACTCATCTTGTTTGTTTCTCAAAAAGATTTTCAGTTTTTCCAAGAACTGACTTACCAGGGAAAATCAGGAAGCAGAAATTGGCGTCCTTATTTGATCTCCTGGAAGGGAAGCCCAGATTCTGAAGGACAGTTTTCTGCAAATAGCTTAAGAAACTCATAGAAAATCTTTACAGAAAATGTGTGGAGAGCCATGACTGTAGCTTCTCCATAAAATGATAACTCTTTGCCATCCTCCCTTTGTGGTTCTGCTTTATTCAGCACCTTAGTCTATCTCTGTTGCTATAACAGATTACCACAGACTAGACAATTTATGAAGAACAGAAATTTATTGACACACAGTTCAGGAGACTAAGAAGTCCAAAACTACAAGGCATCTTGGAATGGCTTTCTTGTTGCTTCATTCCATGGTGGAAGGGCAAAGGCAAGGCAAGAGAGAGCAAGAGGGGTCCAAACTCCTTAAAAGTCCTCTTATAAGAACTCTACTCTGTGAACAAACCTATTCTTCTGATAATGGCATTAGTTCATAGATAAAAAATGTGTCCCCATGACCCACCTCTAGTTAGGCCCCATCTCCCAAATCCTGGCACATTCTCCCAACACCACCACATTGGGGATTGAGTTTCCAAGTCTTGAACTTTGGAGGACACATTGATACCATAGCATACAAAGAATTATAAATAATATCAATCAAATATGATAATTAGAATATTCAAGATTATGAGTGTCAAGGTTTTAAAAGCATATGAATAATCAATTTAAGTGAGATTCCAAGCCAAAACTACCTATTTTTGTTCTGTGAATGTATCAAACTATAGATAATAATAACCAATAGTTTTTTTCTAGGACATAGAAATCAATGACAGTGGGAAGAGTAGCTTCTACTTCCCAAGTATGGAGATGGTTTCTGAAGGCTACTTTTCCATTGCATGATGAATACACACGTGCACACACACACACACACACACACAGATGTTAGATTATCTGAAAATGCCTGACAGAAAAGAAAACAAGGAAATTAAAAAATTAGGAATGAAAATTATAGGATAATATTTGGTTGAAAAGCTTGTCAAATCCTACTAGGAAGGTAAGAATGAAACAACTAAGAGCTTATTTAAGTGTGGAATTGGGAAGAAATTTTGAGGGAACTTGATTTTAATATCTAGTAAAAGAGAATAGCAATTGTCTCCTGTCTAATTCCTATAAAAGATGAAATATATTAGATGGGAAAGGAAGTCTAGTTTATGCTCTCACAGACCTTCTAGAAAGATCAATTTCAATCAAAGCATCATAGTTCTTACTCTGAAAAGCCAGAAATAGTAAAAGGAAACAAAACAACTAAATACACAAAATATTGTATATTGTTAGTGGTAAAGTATCTTACAAAGACATTGTTATTTTTGAAGCATAAGCAGGAGGAACCCAATTCAATTAATCAAGTCTCTCATTTGCACATTGTAAAGCGACCTCTATCCTCTATTCTTCATCAGAAGTTTCTCCGAATACATTTGAACTGGTTCAATGGAGAAATGCCTGCACACTGGGTGGCTAAAACCTCCAAAATTGCACTGCGCTTCTAGTGAGCATCATTTTGATTCTGTTTATTTGCATCTGTTGTCACACCAAAAGTTCCTCAAATTAAACTTGATTTGTTTGTTTAATTTCTGCTCTCAGCTTTAATGCTTTCACTTTGGTTACTTCTGGTTTGAATCATTTTTATTTTACTTTTAAAATTTATCCTTTCACAAATAACCTTAATTGACATCTGAACAATTTTAGCTTTAGCTCTTATTCTTCGCTTGATCAAGCCCAGGGAATCTTTAGTTTTATTCACCTCTACCACAAATTATAAGTCCTAATTTATAGCATGTGTCATAGAAACTGGTGGCATTTCGCCTGGATGAGAAAGGATAACTTACTTAGGTTGCATCTCACTATAAGCTACTTTTGTTTTGTCTCCCAACTTCTCTTAAGCCAATGCTGAAATACTCAACAGTTCTGAAGAATGTCTCTAGATATACTGCTGGAATTATTATTATGCATGACATGGTGAAAACTATTAGGGCATAAAACAATACTTTATATCTTCCCTCTTTTTAAGTTAGCCTTTCTCTCTCTCTTTCTTTTTTGGAATCCAGCTGAAGAGGTAGGCAGAGAATTGGGTTAGGACTTATATAAGACTAAAGCTCCCTTAGACCAGTGAACCCATGATTGAAATGTGACAAAGTTTTAGAAACTCCCGCACTTTAAGAGAGAGTACAACAATTATATCATGGGGCCTAGAATCAATAGAGTAAAATGCAGCACCTTCTCTCTCCCACCTCGAAACATTATTGAAATAAAACAACAGCTACCCTTAATGAAAAGAGTTTTTGATGATTTTCTTGAGATTATCTTCTCTTAATATGTGTAATAAATAGTTTCCATAATCTCATAATCCATGTATCTTGGTAGAGGTACTGTTAATACCTTGGATATAAATCTGAGCTCTTATCCTTGGTATAACAATATTTTCCCATGAAAGTAATTTTAGAGATTGCCCTGTTATAGTTATGCATATTAGATTAGCATTGAGAATAGTAGTTCTTAATGTAAATTTAATATGAACCAGCTAAAGACCAAATTTTATTTTTACTGTAGTCAAGCTGATTATCTTATTTGAATATTATTTGAAGCTTTGTTTCTCTGCAGGAAAGAATTAATATGATTAGCCAAAGGTGTAGGCTGTTTCTGAATAAATACCTAAATCCCTATTTGTTCTACCTATAATGCCCTGAGTCTTGTCTATCTTTTGTGATGTTTTCCTTAAGAATCAGAAACTCTCATATATATACACATATAGCTATTATTTTGTCCTGAAACTCTCTTCTACCAGATAGCTAATCTGTATCTATACATATTATATATAATATGCTATATATTATATATAATATATGCTATATATACGTATATAATATATAATATTATATATATAACACAATATTATATATATATAAAATTCCCCTAGTTGAGATTATAAAAACAGAAAAGCATGGCTATACGCATCTCTTATAATTTCTAAGGGGTCAATGTGACCCATTAGAATTGCCCCCAGAACCACTGATCTCTGACATTCTAGACACATAAAGCAAGGAAATCTAGGTTATGCAATTGATGTTGTCACAGTCTTGTAGGGTTTGAAGAGTGTAATTAATTAAAATATCTCCCAGAAATAGTTCATGTTAAACTAAGTTGTCTGACCTTGCATTACAGAAAACTATTGTATTAAAGGATTATACTTGTGAGAGTTTATAATATCCACAAAGCTCAGATGTAAATACTCAAGTAATATAAACTGTGGTGGGGTATTTCTAATGAAATCCACTTTTATATATGAGACAGGGAAATACAAATTTATCCGTCAATGTTTCTCAGTGGAGACTTCTGGTAACATATCAGATTCTATCTTTTTCCTTTTCCCACTAATCACTGGCCCTACAGAGGTGAATAGTCTCCTATGTTACATGTTCTTCATTTCATAAATAATATGACCTTCTTGTTTCCCCATTTTTCTGAACTATAATTTTAGATGGAATGCAGATATATGCATTTTAGCTTATAGATTCACATAATTCTGGAAATATTTTTAAAATAGTATATGTTTATATTATCAAGAAAATATATGACTGTGCCAAAGCATATCTAGTATCTGATGATTTCTTACCATTTGTACTACCACCATCCTGGTCCAGGCCACTGCCACCTTAAGCTTGGATTATTGTAAGAGTGTTAACCACTCATCCCTCAGGGACTTTGTACTGGCTATTACTTTGCCCTGAAACTCTCTTCTCCCAGATAGCTAATCTGTCTGTTTCTCTCATTCACTTTCTTTGGGTCTCTGTTCACATATTGCCTTAAAGACGAGTTCTCCCTTGACAACCCTAAATAAAACAGCACATGCTCCAACTTGCCCCAGACTATATCTGTACTCATCCAGAGCTATATATTTTTCTCCATAATACTTAATGAGACTTATGTCTTAGTTCATTATCTGATTGTATTGCTAGACTTCAGGGAAGAACTCTGTTCATATAATTTATGTACATTACTACAGTACATAGAATGATGACTGGCATATAATAGATAAATAAATCAAGATAGATAAATAAATAAGTAATACAATTTGTTAAATGAATGGCTAGGATCATTGCTTGATAACAGAATTTTGTAACTATTAGATTAATAGCAATTTTTAAAGCTGATAGGTGAGGTAAGGCCACTTCTTCGCTTCTATAAACTTTAAAACTGACTTAATCCTTGTACATCAGAATTATTTGAAGAATAGAAACCCAAATATATATTGATGTGAAGTAATTTTAAAAAGTATTCCCACAAATTAATACATATTACTATTATCTATCCATAAATACTGTCTCCAGAATATTCGGTAAACTGCCATAGTGTCATACCAGGCAGTGGCTCAGCAGTAGATGATCAATTCCTCAATGCCTATTTTCAGTATGATACAAATCCATTTCTTAGCCCTGCATTACAAATTAATCTTAATTAGGAAAAATAAAAAAAGGAACATTCAAGAATATCTACTCATTCCCCTGAAAAGCCATGTGACTTATAAGGTTAACCCAACACCTGTGGCATCTGTGACGAAGAGCCAGTGCAGAGGACTGCACTGAAAGTAGGAGAAAGAATAGTGATAACTAAGATGCAAGGGAAAATCATTATTGAATACATTGTATTGTACCCTTGAGATGAAAGGAGAGGTTAGAGAAAAGATGAATATAGATTTGGAGAAGAAAAAAAAAAAAAAGCAAATAAATACACAGCTCTAGAATACTGAAGTCTAAGGGACCTATGAAAGAGATTCACAGCCTCAAAGTCACAGAAACACTTGAGATAGAAGAGCTCCTTAGGGATCAAAATGCTAAAGGAAAAATCTGGAAAATATGGCAAGGTGAACAACTCATATACCAAAATTGAAAGAAGAATTTCAAAAATATAAATAGGAGAGTTACCAAGTTTTTAAGAGACATAACTATTATGACCAGAACACATTTTTCATATACTTAATAAAGCATTTTTCTTTGTTTAAAATAATTTGAAGAGCAATTTTCAACAGTGTTTTTGAAAAAGGGATATTTCACCGACTTGCATATGCTAAATGGTCAATAATTTCATCACATTTAATACAAATTTTAAATATCATTTTAGAAAACCATTTTTATGGAGGAAAAAATCTCAAGAAGAGCTAATTATTATACTTATCTCTAATGGCAGATCAATTTTTCTCTCTGTTACTGTATAATAATCTTGATTGTACTATACACCATCATATTAGAAAATTTGGGCTGTGAAAGTGTTGCATATTTCACAGCAATATATTTTCAACAATTATTTTATGTTCTTGTATGAAACAGAAATCATCTTTTAAGAACACAGAGTATTTTTGAGAAAAGAAATAATAATGCTCAACCTGGCTTACAGGATTTAAACATTATTTATATATCCAAGACCAACTTTAAGAAAAGCACCAAGAGAATTGAACTTTGCTTTGAAACAAAGGGATTGTTGAGCAGTACTCTACAGAACATGTTTCATTCATCATCTTCTTGAGGGATATTTTGATATGAAGTTTAATTTGAGACATCAGTTACCATCTCTAAAGAGTCTCACAAAGCTTATTTTCTACCATTCCTTTTTTTTCAGTTGTCGGGAATGGAACTAATCAAGTTGTCAGGAATGGAACTGATCCAAAGTGCTTTTATGATCTGCAATTTCAGAAATAATCCTCATCCACCCAACTCAAATATGTACATAGGTCTCTCTTGCTTAGAAAAAGATTTTTGTTATTAATTTAAAAGTTAGACTAACTTTTTTTTTTAGTGAACACAGAATGAATACAATAACCCTTAGCTATTTCAGACAACACAGAGAATATGACAGATGATATTTTCTAAGATATGACTGAAAAGGGAAAATGGAAATAGTTTATATTTAAGACCAAGAATGTTATTTAAAAGAACTGAAAACAGGCCACATGTTTTGCCTTTGGAAAATGTAAAATAAGATTAATTCTAATAAAAATGACATTGTGTTATACTACAGAATAAATTAAAATTCATAGATTGAAAGGAGAAAAAGAATGGATTATTAAGGAAAGGAACACAGGTTTTTGTTGAAAAAATCCAACTGATATTTGGAGCTTTAATTAGTAGTAAGAGAATTTTAGGTTTGTCAAACAACACACAGTAATTTCATGAGGAAGTTGTTATAAGCTAATTTTATATGAATGGAAACAGATCTAAATTTATTCTGAAAGATCTTATATGCATTATGTTCCCCCAAGTGAGGCTGATACTTAGATACTGTGAGATAATTTTTGTTATGAACCATATAAAATAAGTAAAAATAGTCTTATATTTCATTGCTCTCTGGAAATTCTCCAATGGTATGGAAAATCGCTATATTCCTGAGATGATGTCATATAATATCCAACTACACAGTTACCTGAATGTGTTAATATAATTGATGAATGGACAATATGTCATGATAGTCAATACTGTTTTCAAATTTTCATAGTGATGTCCCATTTCTTAAGCATATCAATATAACCCATTCAAGTGGAAAATAATCTATCATTAGCAAGAATTTCTATTGAACATTTCCTTAAAATTCCTATAGTGAGATGCAGATACCCCAGAACAAATTAAAACAAGTGACATGATACATTGTTTATCATACCTTCATCACCACAAACACTGCTAAATGCCTATTTACACACATGGAAATAGAACATTTTAATTTTATTTCAGTATTTTGGGGGGAACATGTGGTTTTGGTTATATGTGTAAGTTCCTTCTTGGTGATTTCTTAGATTTTGGTGCACCTGTCACCCCAGTAGTTTACATTGTACCCAGTGTGTATTCTTTTATCCCTCACCCCACTCCCACTCTTTCCCTCAAGTCCCCAAAGTCTATTATATCATTCTTATGCCTTTGCATCCTCATAGCTTAGCTCCCACTTATAAGTGAGAACTTACAATATTTTATTTTCCATTCTTGAGTAACTTCATTAGAATAATGGTCTCCAACTCCATCCAGGCTGTTGTGAATGCCATTATTTCATTCATAAATGTAGAGTTTTGAATTTCTATTTCTTAATACACTACCAGCAACATGACAGAAAACTAGAAAAAAACATTGGGTTATCAGTTATGACTTAAAGTCTACTAATGGTTCTTCTAACAAATACTTTCGGTTCTGGTAAATCATTTAATCACTCTGGAAAGCCTATAAATGGACTGGGTGCAGTAGCTAATACCTGTAAGTCTACTGTTTGGGGTGGCCTAGACAGAGGGATCGCTTGAGGCCAGGAGTTTGGGACCAGTCTGGGCAACATAGCCAAACCATGTCTCTTCAAAAAATTTCAAAAATTAACCTGGCATGAGCCTGGGAATGGTGGCTCACACCTGTAATCCCAGCACTTTGGGTGGCCGAGACGGATCACAGGGTCAGGTGTTCGACACCAGCCTGACTAACATGGTGAAACCCCATCTCTACTAAAAATACAAAAATTAGGTGGGTGTGGTGGTGGGCACCTGTAATCTCAGCTACTCAGGAGGCTGAGGCAGGAGAATTGCTTGAACCCGGGAGGCGGAGGTTGCAGTGAGCCGGATTGCACCACTGCACTCCAACCTGGGGGACAGAGCGAGCCTCCGTCTCAAAAAAAAAAAAAAAAAAAAAAAAAATTAACTTGGCATGCTAACACGTGCCTGTAGTTCTAGCTACTTGGGAGACTGGGGCAGGAGGATTACTTGAACCTAGGAGGATAAGGCCATGGTGAGTTATGATTATTTAATTAGAGCAAGAACCTGTCTCTTGAAAACAATGACTGTAAATGAATTGGCTAATTTTATTACATTTCTTTATTATTTTATGAACTCCTGATTTTCTTACCAGATAGTTTTATCCCATGTATAGGTCACTAAATAACTGTTAAACAATAACATCATTTACAAATGTGAAGTGCTTACATTTAGCTAAATGAAATAATTAAATGCATTTTATGCAGTACCAAGGGTCACATTTAACAAAATAGTTGTAGTTTTTTTCTAATATTGGTTCTTGTGTATGTTTTGTTGATACACAAACATGAAAAAGACAACAGAGTAGAGATTAAGAGTATGGGACTCTGGAGCTGGAACAATAATGTTTGAATTTCATCCCTAATAACTTACTAGCTCTGTCTTCTTGTGGAAGTTATTTAACTTGGATTCTTAGAGTTTTCTCCTCAGAGAGAAGGAAATAATAAGAGTACTTATCTCATAGTGTTGCTGTAAATAATAAGAGAGCCAGTTGAAGTTGGTGCTAGCTATTGGTTTTATAATTCCTTCCATTTTCCCACATTAACTTTTTTTTCACATGTTAGGTTTTGTTTTATAATGTTTTCATATTCAAGAACAAACTTGACAGTTCAAGATGGATCTCAGAGGTCTTCAGGGTAAAAACTAATTTCATCACCATCACCATTATATTTATGTTGTTTGTGTTAAGACACAATGTGCTCACCACATTTACTTCTTAAAAGTTACATAATTGTATATTTAGAAAACCCCATTGTCTCAGCCCAAAATCTCCTTAAGCTGATAAGCAATTTCAGCAAAGTCTCAGGATACAAAATTAATGTGCAAAAATCACAAGCATTCTTATACACCAGTAACAGACAAACAGAGAGCCAAATCAGGAATGAACTTCCATTCACAAATGCTTCAAAGAGAATAAAATACCTAGGAATCCAACTGACAAGGGATGTAAAGGACCTCTTCAAGGAGAACTGCAAACCACTGCTCAGTGAAATAAAAGAGGACACAAACAAATGGAAGAACATACCATGCTCATGGATAGGAAGAATCAATATCATGAAAATGGCCATACTGCCCAAGGTTATTTATAGATTCAATGCCATCCCCATCAAGCTACCAATGAGTTTCTTCACAGAATTGGAAAAAACTGCTTGAAAGTTCATATGGAACCAAAAAAGAGCCCGCATTGCCAAGACAATCCTAAGTCAAAAGAACAAAGCTGGAGGCATCACGCTACCTGACTTATATCTGTACAAGGCTACAGTAACCAAAACAGCATGGTACTGGTACCAAAACAGAGATATAGACCAATGGAACAGAACAGAGTCCTCAGAAATAATACCACACATCTACAGCCATCTGATCTTTGACAAACCTGAGAAAAACAAGAAATGGGGAAAGGATACCCTATTTAATAAATGGTGCTGGGAAAACTGGCTAGCGATAAGTAGAAAGCTGAAACTGGATCTTTTCCTTACTCCTTATACAAAAATTAATTCAAGATGGATTAGCGACTTAAATGTTAGACCTAATACCATAAAAACCCTAGAAGAAAACCTAGGTAGTACCATTCAGGACATAGGCATGGGCAAAGACTTCATGTCTAAAACACCAAAAGCAACGGCAACAAAAGCCAAAATTGACAAATGGGATCTAATTAAACTAAAGAGCTTCTGCACAGCAAAAGAAACTACCATCAGAGTGAACAGGCAACCTACAGAATGGGAGAAAATTTTTGCAATCTACTCATCTGACAAAGGGCTAATATCCAGAACCTACAAAGAACTCAAACAAATTTACAAGAAAAAAATAAACAGCCCCATGAAAAAGTGGGCAAAGGATATGAACAGACATTTCTCAAAAGAAGACATTCATACAGCCAACAGACACATGAAAAAATGCTCATCATCACTGGCCATCAGAGAAATGCAAATCAAAACCACAATGAGATACCATCTCACACCAGTTAGAATGGCAATCATTAAAAAGTCAGGAAACAACAGGTGCTGGAGAGGATGTGTGGAAATAGGAACACTTTTACACTGTTGGTGGGATTGTAAACTAGTTCAACCATTATGGAAAACAGTATGGTGATTCCTCAAGGATCTAGAACTAGATGTACCATATGACCCAGCCATCCCATTACTGGGTATATACCCAAAGGATTATAAATCATGCTGCTATAAAGACACATGCACATGTATGTTTATTGCAGCACTATTCACAATAGCAAAGACTTGGAATCAACCCAAATGTCCATCAGTGACAGGCTGGATTGAGAAAATGTGGCCCATATACACCATGGAATACTATGCAGCCATCAAAAAGGATGAGTTTGTGTCCTTTGTAGGGACATGGATGCAGCTGGAAACCATCATTCTTAGCAAACTATCACAAGAACAGAAAACCAAACACCGCATGTTCTCACTCACAGGTGGGAACTGAACAATGAGATCACTTGGACTAGGGAAGGGGAACATCACACACCGGGGCCTATCATGGGGAGGGGGGAGGGGGGAGGGATTGCATTGGGAGTTATACCTGATGTAAATGACGAGTTGATGGGTACTGACGAGTTGATGGTTGCAGCACACCAACATGGCACAAGTATACATATGTAACAAACCTGCACGTTATGCACATGTACCCTAGAACTTAAAGTATAATAATAATAATAAATAAATAAATTTTAAAAAATAAAAAAATAAAAAATAAAAAATAAGATGGTGTTAGTCTTAAATAATTATGCATTTGAAGAAAATTTTCAATGTGCTTTCACAGAAGTACAGTAATGCATATTTTGTTTTTGTTGTAATCACAACTGTGATTAAGTAATCACAATGTGATTACTTATCACTTTTATTGTATTTCATCCAGTTCAGTTGACTTAAACTTTCTATATACAGTAGCTGATAATTGGATTTATCTGTTTTGACAAACATTGTGTATTAGTCTGTTCTCACACTGCTATCTAGAAATACCCAAGGCTGAGTAATTTATAAAGGAAAGAGGTTTAATTCACTCACAATCCGCATGACTGGGGAGGCCTCAGGAAACTTACAATCGTGGCAGTTGGCAAAGAAGAGGCAGGTACCTCTTCACAGGGTGGCAGAACGAAGTGAGCGCAAACAGGGGAAATGCCAGACCGTCATAAAACCATCGGATCTCATGATATTCGCTCAGTATCACAAAGATAGCACGGAAGGAACTGCCCCCATGATTGAATTACCTCCTCCTGATCCCACCATTGATATGTGGGGATTACAATTTAAGATAAGATTTTGGGTGGGGATGGAATCAAACCATATCACATGACTACACAGTGATCCTGAAATTGTCTAAGTTAGCTAGATAAATTAAATGATACAAAATAATCTAATCTAAGAGTTACTTAGCTCACCCACATGACCTCAACAAAGCAGATAGAAAAGGCAGGAACCAATTTAATTCAATGGAATTGAACAAAGGGAATGTAGTGGTAAACATTGCCATTATTTTCCTTGAATTATTGGGATAAGATTCTCTTAATTCCTTTAACATATCTGGCTGGTAATGGATGCAGTAGTAATAAGTGGTTTGGGACCATGACTTAACTGTATTGTGGCTGCCCTGTTTTAGCTATCTTCTCAAGGGAAAAACTGAGTAACTGACCTGAGTTTTAAAGAATTATATAAAAAAGTCTTATCTTATTCACAGCAACCTCTCTCTCTCTATGATTTTTTACAAATGTCTACTACAGGGAACCACTTTATTGATCAAAAGTTTCCCTATTTTCATATATATTCTGAACTAAAAAATAGCTAACCATTGTGCCTATTGCTTTGTAAATCTGAAATGACTGTTTAAGTTGTGGGAAAGCATGCATAAAAATAAAGATGTCAAATATTAAGTTGCCCCTTTAGATCTCTTCCCGTACCTGAAGATAGGACGCATCTTCACTAATTATTGTTTAGAAACGTCGTCTCTCTAAGATACCCAATCTTGATGTATGAACACTATGTCAAAACTGATTCTATGTGTTATTCCTATTTTAATGTCAGTATGAATATATTTAGCTATGCCTTAATTGATAAAGACATGATCTGGTCTGAGAAAATGACATGAAAAAGGACTATGGACTCGCCGTCTCTTTAGAATCTCAAAAAACCCACTTTTATTTTAAGAGTAATCATTTCCTTGATCATCCATTTCCTGGGAGGGTTCTTCAAATGAGAACATGTGAGATTATTTTAGGTTGACAGCTCTCTAGTGGCAGCTTACTTAAACCAGTAATAAGCTCATTAAATCTAAAGATTTCATAGAAACTGTGATAAGAGACACAATCAACTTAAGGGCTTTTCAGGGAAAAAAAATCATAAAAGTCTACTTTAGAACAACTGAATAAGAGCTATTTGATTGCCACCTATCCAAGTACCACCAACTCACTCTGATATTGATAGATAATGAATACCAGAAACTCACTAGGCTCAATGCTCATTTCAGCAACGTTCACCTTGCTTGGAATGCTCTTCATTCCTTTCACCTATCAAAATCCTGTCCACTTATCAAGGCTGAGCTCAATATTTCTCTTCCGTAAATGTTTCCCTAACTCTGACAGCCTTCAATTATTTCCTCCTTCTCTGAATTCTGATGACAATTTTAGTATCAATGATTTGTTTAGGACTTCATCATAGTATCTTGCTTTCAACTTCTATTTTAATGGCATGAACTTGTTTTACAAAATTATTTATTAACTTTTTCTATTTGGCAGGACATGCAAAATCCTAGGAGCTTATCCAGTCTGAAAACATTCTGATCTTTCACAGGTTAAATTATTTGCAAGACAAACTTGGAGACAGATGTTATTATGCAAAATATTTACTAGGAAAATGTTTATCTTTGGGTAAACACCTGTGGACAGGGGATAAAGAGAGTAACTGAGGAGAAAAATAAGTCAGACTGCACTGCACTTTATCTTTACAACCATCTCAAATGACCTAACAGAGAGCTCTGAAACTGGGATGGCTTTTCAGAAGGGTCCTACACTGGAACAAGGGAGGCAGGTCTTTACATATCTCGCGAAGCACTCGATAGCTTACCTCACTAGAGGTAAGCTGTCCAGGGAAGGTGGGTGAGGCAACTCTGTCTACTCAAGGGTAATATATAAATATAACTGAAAACTGAACGATGTCTACTGGGAGTCCCAGCAATTGGAAAATTAAGTATTTTTGTTTTGAATAGAGGTTTAGGTGACATATTCCAGTATCCACTACACATCCTTAAATGAAAACTGGTCAGGAGTGCAACTCAAATATGTTATTATCTACATCAACAAAGATGCAATATGGTGCTGTAGAAAACTATACCCAAACAAATAAAGAATGTGAAATGCGTTTATATTTGTGCTTCTATGCAAAGCAGAACAATGCTACAGGATTATTCTGTCTTCAGAGTTTCCCAAGAGATTGTGTGAGTCCTTTGTCAAGACTGCATTGCAGACCAACTTTTCCATCTGCCCAGGTCTGCCTTCTTTTTTCTGTTGCATTCTTGTTTTCCAAAGAGCATGCCTCCTAATAAAATTCCTGTTTGATAATATATATTTCAATATTTAAGAGCATATATAGATGGTCCCTGGTATTAGTAAATGCAAATATGACTTTGTTGCTTCTTTTGAACTTCCTGGAGCACTTGGACGTCTAGAACAACTGCTTCAAAATAGCAAAGAAGTTATTGAATCTCATATTACCACGTGGGATAAAAAAGCCCACTATAACATTTATTGTATGGTATATTTAATAGATAAATAGACTTTGGACTGGAAAGTCTTTCCTTAATGTGATGTCAGCTTCTACTGGGATAGCAGGAGGCCACAACCACACGGTAACTGCTTGTAGAGTATAAAACGGCTGATTGGTGTTACGTTAATGAAATCTCAAGACCCAGTGATAAGCTGAAGGTGGGAGCATCAGTGAAGATCTCAGATTATAAGGCGGTATAGAGCAGCAATGCATTACGAGAGAGGTATGTTGTATATAGTACATATGAGGAATGAAAGTAAGTTGTCACTAGACATCAGAGGAATTTAGGAGAGACGAATTCTTAGAGAATAATTTAGTAGTGAAGAGGTCATATTAAAGATTTGAGGGACATTCCATCATTGGAAAGGAAAGAATGGATAAAAGGATTGGGGACATAAGGGATATGAGAAATTAGTCTTAAAACTTCACAGATATTAAATTAAAATGCAAAATAGCAAATATAGGCAATGTAACGATATTTTTCACGTTAGTTTTACAAGTATGTGTATGCATGTGTTTTCTATGGATTGAAGGAAAATAGCCATAATCTGGTAAAAAAGCAAGCAACATAAATACTAACTATTCAGTATGTACCAAATAATTCATTCATATCTAGTACTCAACAAAATAATATCTAATACAAAAAGTATTCATTGAATATCTGCTATCAGCCAGTAAGTGATCTTGAGACTGAGGCTAAATAATGAATAAAACAGGAAAAATTCCTGTGCTTCTGATTATTTCATTCTAATAAATAAGAAATCACATTCTTAGAGATCTTCTTTCCAATCATTTTCTAATATTTCCTCACATATTGGAAAGGCTAATATATTAAAAACTGGATACCAAACTCCATCTTGCTAGGATTCTAGGTGAAAACTAATGTGTGCCTGGTAGATAAACTCATATATGATTTGAAATTAGAAATACAATAGAAGCCATCTTCTACCCTTGTTTCAAAGTGGGCACACCTATGTAAACATATCCCTAAAATCTGAAGAAGCTGAGAGGCCAAAGACAAATCCAGTTTCTCAAAAGTTAACATTTAATAAAGACAGGAACAGAAGCCATGTCTGTGTCTCAGGCAGGGGTGAGACAAGATGATGTATCCCTGCACCATTACCCCCTTGACCCAGAGCTTATATACGATAGTAGAGGGGTGGTTCCGAAGGGATTTGAAGGACAATTGAAGTACAGTAACATCAAGGCTGTTTTAACCTAAGGCTCTTATTTATGGTAAGTATGTGCTCTTACACAAGGAACAATAGATAAACTGGAAATCTTAGGGCTTTTCCTGGAATTGGGGTTAGTCAGAAGTCAATATGGAGGAACAGCATCCAAGATGGACTTGCTTTGGTCTCCACATTCCTTTATTAACTTATTTCCTGCTGGCAAGCTTGCTGATGAAATTTTTCCTACGGAGTTTTGTCTCAAAAATGGACGCCGAGAAACAATTGTGGCAGCAGAAGAATGAAGGATTCTTGATTCTATGTTTGTGAATACATATAAAGATATACGTTCTTATACTCAAGACTTGTGTTGCAATTTCATGGGTAGTAGATTACTAGTGACTTCGTTGTTTTAATTTTTCTAGTAATTATTCTAGACTTACAGTTTTGGCTGCTCCTAAGACATTTCAACAATTTTGTTAGTGAGAGTTTACAATGTGCTAGCAGCCCTCACTCTCAGCGCCTCCTCAGCCTCTGGCCTCGGAGTCCACTCTGGTGGCGCTTAAGGAGCCCTTCAGCCTGCCACTGCACTGTGGCAGCCCCTCTCTGGGCTGGCTGCGGCAGGAGCATCCTCCCTCTTCTCGCCGGGAGGTGTGGAGGGAGAGGCATGGGCCGGAATGGGCGCTGCGCCCGTGCTCGCGGGCCACTGCGAGTTCCCGCAGGCGCGGGCTCTGTGAGCCCCGCACACGGAGCAACCAGCCAGGACCGCAGGCCCAGGGCAATGAGGGACTTAGCACCCAGGCCAGCAGCTGCAGAGGTTGTGCGGGGTCCTCCAGCAGTGCTGGTCCGCTGGTGCTGCACTCAAATTCTTGCTGGGCCCTAGCTGCCTCCCCACAGGGTGGGGCTCGGGACCTGCAGCCAGCCATATCTGAGCTCCTCCCACTGTGGTGGGCTCCTGCGCCGCCTGAGCTTCCCCATTGGGAGCCGCCCTCTCTTCCATGGCGCTCCGTCCCATGGACAGTGCAAGGGTTGAAGAGTGCAGGCTGGGGACTGGCCTGGCAGCTCTGCCTGCAGCCCTGGTGCAGGATCCAGTGGGTGAAGCCAGCTGGGCTCCTGAACTGGATGGGGACTTGGAGAACTTTTATATCTAGCTGGAGGATCGTATGTGCACCAATCAGCACTCTGTGTCTAGCTCAGGGTTTGTAAATACACCAATCAGCACTCTCTGTCTAGCTCAAGGTTTGTGAACACACCAATTGGCACTCTGTATCTAGCCAACCTAGTGGAGACTTGGAGGAGTAGCACTCCATGACTGTGTGTCTAGCTTAAGGATTAGAAATGCACCAATCAGCACTCTGTGTTTAGCCCAAGCTTTGTAAATGCACCAATTGGTACTCTGTATCTAGCTAACTCTTTATCTAGATAACTAGCACTCTGTGACTCTGTGTCTAGCTCAAGGATGGTAAATGCACCAATCAGCACTCTGTCAAAATGGACCAATCAGCTCTCTGTAAAGTGGACCAATCAGCTCTCTGTAAAATGGACCAATCAGCAGAATGTGGGTGGGGCCAGATAAGCAGGAATAAGAGCAGGTTGCTGGAGCCAGCAGTGGCAGCCCACTGGGGTCCCCTTCCACACTGTGGAAGGTGTTTTCTTTGGCTCTTTGCAATGAATCTTGCTGCTGCTCACTCTTTGGGTCCACGCTGCCATTATGAGCTGTAACACTCACCGTGAAGGTCTGCAGCTTCACTCCTGACAGCGAGACCACGAACCCACCAGAAGGAAGAAGCTCCAGACACATCTGAACGTCTGAGGGAACAAACTCCAGACACACCATTTTTAAGAACTGTAACACTCACCGCGAGGGTCTGCGGCTTCATTCTTGAAGTCAGTGAGACCAAGAACCCATCAATTCCGGACACATTAGTATTTAGTTATCTACATAGAAGTCCTTCTTATTCAAAATACCTAAAGTGATTCCTGTTTCTCTCACTGTACTCATACTGCTAGTTCAGGTACAACATTGTCCTATCACTCAAGATGTTTATAATGTAAAAAAAATCAGTTAGCATATACATCTTATTAGAGGTTGATTATATTCTTATATTCTCTTTCTAATTCATTTATCAGACTGGATACATCTACAGGACAGTAAAATTAATCCAAATACATAGAAATAATACTCTGGTTTGCTTTGCTAGATAAATGCAAACAACATGTTTTGCATTATAACTAGACTTAATTATTTTCAGTAATAATGAAATAATCTTGAACAATTATTTTCCTATTAGCAGTGGACTTCCAATGCAATCAAATAGTAGAGATTTTCCCAAAGTCCTCAGTATGACTCCTACTGAGTACAAGACATAGTATTTGCTTCCATTCTATAATGATAAACCCAGAGACAACTTTCGTATCTCACCCTAAGGAAGATGTGTTTACATTAGAGAATAATGTACTACTTCTCTCTTTCTGGTATAGAAGTATTAGATGTGACAGCTGCCATAGATAAAGGCTCTTAATTTCAAGATTCTTCTTCTTTTGTGAAAACCTCTATTTTTGCTTAACAAGGATGTTCAACTTCCTGGCCTTTTGTACTTAATTCTTGATACTTAATATTTGACTACTAAGCCAATACTATTTTGTATGTATGCAATGCATGAATGCATTCTAGGTTTTGTCACACGTGTCCTGGTTAGTTAAGAAATATGTTTGATAGCAGGAAAACAATTCCCAAAGCATACTACCTTAAGCAAGATAAAAGCTCACGTAAAATTCCAGAAGTACTCTGTCCGGGCCTGCTATGGCAATGTTCAGTCATCATGAACCCTTCATGATTAAAGATGGAACTGTAGCCATCACATCCATATTCAAAGCAACAGAATGAAGAAAATGGTAGTAGAAGAGGGCCTGCAGTCCCTATTTAAAGACAGATGCCACAAGAGGCTACTTCTGCTTATATTCCACTAGACAAATTTTAGGTACATGGCCAGACCTAGCTGCAAGAGAGACTAGGAAATACTGTCTTTACTGAGTGATCATATGTCTAGATAGCTATCTACGGCAGATAAATAAGGGGAGAATACTTACTAGTGAGACGTTAACAGTATCTGCTCTATCTTATGAAAGAGATAATTCTAATCTTGTAAAAACTCTATAAACTACAACATGATTCACTTTTTAGGCTAGTATAAATTTTTACAACCCAAAACAGGCATGGACAAAATAAGAAAATATAATATAGACCAATCTAGTAAAATGCTCAAATTAAAAAATGCTAAATAAAATACACACACACACACACACACACACACACACACATACCAGCAGTGTGCTTATTTTTGGAATTTTTGTTGGAGGTGGTTCATCCAGAGAAAACAGAACATTTCTTAATAAAAAAGACAGCTTTAATAGATGAAAGAACAAAAAAAAAAAAGGTAATTTTCACAGGTAGAAAAAAAACCACATTAACAAAAATTGAAAGGGTATTTAGTCAATCATTCAACATCTACATATTTGAGACTTACTATGTATCAGGCAGTTACAATTTCAGGAACTGGGGATATGACGATAAATTTAAAAAAAATCTTGCTCTTATAAAGCATAAATTCCAGCAAAAATATATCTTAAGAAATTAATTATAAAGGACGATTGCTTAACCTGAAAAAAAGGTATCTATCAAAAGCAGGTCAGTTATAATACTTGATGCTGACACTTTACAGGCTTTCTCACCAAACATATAAATAAGTGTGAACGCTTTATATTACTGCTATTTTACACATTATTTGAGAGGCCCTGGCAATTACAATAAGGAAAAATATGACTTGGAGAGAGAACTTTTAGAAAAAAAACAGATTAAAGAAACTTGTCCTCTTATGAAATTGAGACAGAAGATTTGTATGTGAAACTAAAACAACATGATTATCTCTAAATATTTTCAAGTAAAATTTACTACATAGCATGAACAAATGGACACCTCAAAAAGAGTTCTTTCAAGTTAGTAAAGATATAATGCGCTATTTAGAATGTGATACTAATACAATGGAGACTTTTTATGAAAAAATTACTTTAGATATTTTCCTTATGCAAATAGAAACTAGTAATCTTAAATAAGAAGGTCAAATCTTTGAAACTAATAAAAAATAAGGAAGACTACATTATGCCTTTAATAAAAGGGTAGGAAAAAGCACAACTAATTAAACTGAGAAAAAAATTAATTTGAATACACTAATTTTAATTGTTTTTCACAAGATATCACCATCAGTGAAGTGAAATTACAAATCTCAGAATCAGACAATTTGATTTTACCACATATCCAATGTCAACAAACAAATAAAAAAGCAAACAATTCAACATATTAACAATAACATTTACTCAAAACATAAAGCTTTATATAATATACACTCAGTTCTGTAAATAATTAGGAAAATGCAAACAAAAAGAATCTTGACTAATAATTCAACATACTTCAGATTAGCAATCTTTATAAAGTGTGTTATAAAAGTATTTTAGATATGATTGAATAATTCTGGTGGAATTCAGAATTTGTACAAATTTGTTGGATAGAAAACTGGAAGTTGATAATACTAGAATATAATGATCCTAGTATTCACTTCTGAGCCAGGACCCTAGAAAAATCCTCACTCATCTGCCCAAACATACATATATAGGTATAACCATTGGAGCCTTGTTTGCAAAATCAAAAGTTATAACTAACTTAGTTACTACAAGTAAATTGATGAATAAAGTGGATATTTTACAACAAATCATATATAAAATGTAAGTGATTTATAAAGTCTGTCAGAATAAATACATATCAAAAACATGATATTGAAAGAAAAATTACACTATGGAATGATAAGTATTATCCAAAATACAGTGCATTCTTTTAAAAAATATTCTTATGTAGAAATAATATGAAGACATGCAAAAATACTAAATATTAAAGATACTGTAATGATTAGATGAAGAAAGAAAAGAGAAGAGAATAATGTTTGATTGCTTTTATTATTTTGAAGTATTAACAAAACTAGAAAAGAAAATATTGGATATCCTGGTTATTTTCCCTTCATTTGAAGGTTATTTTAATGAAGATGATTTCAGCAGAAAACAATAATTACAGTTTTAAGATAGCCAATTAGTTACTATGCATTTGCTGTGATGTTAAGGTCTCTAAAAGCAATAAACACTTGCTTCCAGTTAATTTTAAAGCCCTTTGGTTCATTGTTACTATTTAATTTCCAAAGTAATTTCCGTGCTAATTAAAACCTTTAGTACCTGCACTGAAGGATCCTATCAAAAGCAACTTAATTTTTTATGAATCTGAAAAAAATAAATCTAGCCTTAGAAAATTTGAAGTAACAAAATGTAGTAACAGGGAAAGTGTTGCATTACAGGGTTGAGAATGGTGCTCTCATAAGCCACAAGCCACTTCCTCACTTAACCTTTTCCCTCAGGTACAATTAATTATTGAAAATTTATTGAACAACATGTAAATTTAGAAGAGCAAATGTTTGCAAATAAGTCTTCATTCTCTATTCTTATTTTCCACACAATTTTGAGCCTTCATAAAAGGAAATTTTTATGGTCGGCTACAGTCTCCAGATTGAAAAGAGGTGAAAAGATTTGTATCTGAAACTATTCATTCAACAGTTTTGAGCACCTAATAGATGCAAATACTGTGCTGCAATTTGAGGCTACAAACAGGTGAAAAGTGTGGTTCCTGCCTTCAGGAGTTCAGTTAAGTTTAATTTTTTTAGTTGATGATAATATTAGAATAATCAAATAAATGTATGTGTTGGAAAATAATCTATTCTGTGACTACTACATCAAGAGCATCCAATAGAGCCAATGTAACATTGTGATAAAAAATGTCAGTATTGACTCTGCTACACACTACCTATGTGACCTTGAAAAATTATGTAACTTCTTTAAACCTTGATTTCCTCATTGGTAAATAAAACTAATAATATTTCATTGAATTGTTGCTTGGAAGAAATTATGTTACTGCACATAGTGAAATGTTTGAAACCAGTGTGACTTTGCTAATTATATTGTTATTAGGTTCTCACTTCAAAATTTTATGATGCCAGCAAAACTATTTAATAAACTGATTATTTTCCATGCAACACATTATAGATTGACTATTGAAATGAAAGCTCCCTTTGGAAATAACTTAATTACCTTTAATTGTGAACAAAATGCTCAGCTATTATATGCAGCTTATTTTCACAATGTGATCCTTATGAATGAAATGCATTTTGAATTAATAATAAAGCCAACTCTGAGCCAACTTCAGTTTTGAAATATTTTGTGCAAAATATGTCACATATATAGACACATTCAGTTCTGGCTTTTATGTTGAAATAAAAGAAGATCAAAGAAGGTTAATAATATAGAGAAATGATCCTTTTAAGGTGCTCTACAGAAGGAATATAGTTGAATTTTGACAAAAATAATATGAATTATAGGCACAAACATTTGTGTTGATAAAATCCTTGATTAACCATCTTGAGTCAATAGCATATGAGCATTTATATAAGATAATAAAATAAGAAAAAAATACTTGAATAAAAGAAGTAATAAAGTTATAAATTACTGAAAGACAAGAAAAGATTCTCAAACTGTGAGATAGAATATTCATTACTAATAATGTCATCAGTTTTAGAAGAGATCATTCAAATGTCTCTGCTATACAGCATTCTGCATACTCTTTTGTGTCATACAGTAGTTCCCCCTTATTCATGTGGGATATGTTTCAAAACCCCCACAAGATGCCTGAAACCACAAAAAGTACCAAGTCATGTAAACGATATGTATTTTCCTATACATACATACTATGTATTGTGGATATGCTGGGTGGAGCGATGGTTCAGATCCCAGGCAGGAAGGAGCTGGACAGCAAAAGACTTTATCATACTACTCAGAATTGTGCTCAATTTAAAGCTTTTAAAATATTCGTATTTGGAATTTTTCATTCAGTATTTTTGAACCATGGTTGGCCACAGGCAGCTGAAACTGCAAAAAAGATGAGAAGAGACTACAGTACTTGTATCTGCTCTTTTAATTTATTTTTTATTTTATTTTATCTATGTTTTTGATACTGAGTTTTGCTCTTGTTGCCCAGGCTGGAGTGCAGAGGTGCAATCTCTGCTCACTGCAACCTCTGCCTCCCAGGTTCAAGCCATTCTCCTGTCTCTGCCTCCTGAGTAGTTGGGATTACAGGCACCAACTACCATGCCTAGATAACTTTTTGTATTTTTAGTAGAGACAGACTTTCATCATGTTGGCCAGGCTGGTCTCGAACTCCTGACCTCAGGTGATCCACCCGCCTTGTCCTCCCAAAATACAGGGATTACAGGCATGAGCCACTATCTATGTCCAGCCATAGCTACCCTTATAAATCCTGAAGACATGGACAGTATAGACAAACCTACAAGGTTTTGTGAGTTTAGTTCCAGACAAATGAAATAAAGATAATCATACAATTTTTTTGGTTTCCCCATGTATGTAAAAATTATGTTTAAGCTATACTATAATCTAAGTGTACAATAGCATTATATCTAAAAAAGAATGTACATATCTTAATTTAAAAATACTTTATTGCCAAAACATACTAAAGATTGTCTGAACCTTCAGCAAGTCATAATCTTTTTGCTGGTGGAGTGTCTTACCCTGATGCTGATGGCTGCTGACTGAACAGCATTGTTGTTGCTGAAGATTAGGATGGCTGCAGTATTTTCTCAGAATAAGATTAGAATGAATTTTGTGCATTGATTGACTCTTCCTTTCCTGAAATATTTCTCTGCATCATGCGATGCTGATTGATAAGATTTTACGCACAGTAGAATTTCTTTCAAAATTGGAGTCAGTCCTCTCAAACCCTGCTGCTGCTTTATCAGCTTAGTTTATATAATCTTTATAACCTTTGTTGTTGTTAATTCAAGAATGTTCACAGCATTTTTTACCAGGAGCAGTTTTCACCTCAAGAAACCACTTTCTTTGCTCATGCATAAGAAGCAACTCCTCATCCATTAAAGTTTTATGATGAGAATGCAGCAATTCAGTCACATCTTCAGGATGCACTTTAAATTCTCCATTTTCAGAACCTGTGCAGTTACTTTCCACACTGATGTCTTTAACCTCCTAAAGTCATATGTGAGGACTGGAATCAACTCCTTCCAAATTCCTGTTACTGTTAATATTTTGATCTCCTCTCATTAAACACAAATATTATAACATCTAGAATGATGAATCATTTTCAGAAGGTTTTTAATTTATTTTGCCTAGATCCATCAGACGAATCATTATTTATGTCAGCTATAACCTTACAAAATATATTTCTTAAATAATAAGACTCGAAACTCAAATTTCTCCTTGATCCTTGGGATGCAAACAAACATTGTGTTAGCAGGCATGAAAATGACATTAATTTCCTTGAATAGATCAACTAGAGCTCTTGGGTGATGATCAGGTGCATTGTCAATACGAAATAATGTTTTGAAGGGAATCATTTTGCTGAGCAGTAGTGTTACAGGACAAACAGATTTGTATGGCTGCTACACTGTAATAGAGCAATACACTGAGACAGCAAAGTTTGCAGCAGAGAAAGAGTTGAGGGCAGCTGATTGAGGAGATAGAAGGAGACCACCAAATTCATCTCCCTAAGGAGTTCTGGATTGAGGTTTTATGGGGATTTTGGTGGACAAGGAGATGTAAAATTTGGGTCATTGACTGGTCAGGTGAAGAGGGAGGAAACCATCAGGATATGAAAATTCTTTGCATTCTTTGGTGAGTCAACTGCTGGTGGGATCCTTCAGACCAGCTGACATCAGTAGTTTCATAATGATGCAAGGCCTGAAAGAATATCTCAAATGGAAAACATAAGTTTCACAATGTTCAAGTTGTCATCTATAGAACAGTTTAGGGGATCTATAGTCTTGTGACAGGGTTTATGCGATTCCAGGGCAATAAACAACGAACAACTACAAGAAAGCAAGTCAGAGAGCAAGTTGACCTACTAATTAATGCCCAATATGCCGTGAACTTGGTAAGTTTTTTGTTTCCCTCCTCCCTTTTTCTCTGATTAATTTTGTCAACTTTATAAGAATGATTTCAGTAGGTTTCAATATTGTGCTTAAAATATCCAGTAAAAAATGCTGTAAATAGATGTGAGGTCATCCAGTCTCTGTTGTTGCATTTAAAGAACACAGACAGTAGATTTAGCATAGTTCTTAAGGGCCCAATAATTTTTAGAATGGTGAATGACCATTGCCTTCAACTTAAAGTCAGTAGCTGTCTTAGCCCTTAACAAAAAGGTCAGTCAGTTTTTGAAGTTTTGAAGCCAGGCACTGGCTTCTCCTTGCAAGCTATGAATGTCCCAATGGCATCTTCTTCCAATACAAGTCTGTTTATTATACACTGAACATATGATGTGATTGTTGTTGTAATTTTATAGTGTAGCCACCTTAATCAGTTATGTTGGCTACATTTTCTGGATATCTTGTATCTTCTATATCATCACTTATTGCTTAAAGTAATACTTTTATGTTATGGAAATGACTTATTTTCTTAAACATTATTAACCAGCTTCTCTTTGAACTTTTCATCTGCAGCTTTCTCTTTTTTTCTCAGCCTTCTTTTTGCTTTTCGCTTTATGAATGATGTGGCCACTTTGATTTTCTCTCCAGACCAGTAAAACTTCCTTCATATCAGCAAAAAAGCTCTTTCCCTTTATCATTTGTGTGTTCATGAGGGAAGCATTTTTAATTTACTTTAAGAGTTTTTCATGCATTCAAAACATTGTTAACTCTCTGGAGCAAGAGGCTTAGTTTTGGACCTGTCTTGGCTTTCAACATGCTTTCTTCACTGAAATTAATCATTTTTAGCTTTTGATATTAACTAAGAAACATGAGAATCGTCCATTCACTTGAACACTTAGAGGTCACTGTAGTGTCTAATTTCAGTATATTGTGTCTCAGGAATCAGGAAGGCCTGAGGATGGGGAAAGAGATGAAGGAATAGTCAATAGGTAGGGCAGTCAGAACATACAAAAAAATTATGAAGTTCACCATCTGTGTTAGCCTTATGCAGCTAATAAAGGCATACCTGAGACTGGGTAACAGAAAGAGGTTTATTTGAGTCACAGTTCAGCATGGCTGAAGAGGCCTCAGGAAACATACAATCATGGTAGAAGGGGAAGCAAACATGTTATCTTTACACGGTGTCAGGAAGGAGAAGTCCAGAGCAAAGCAGGGCAAAAGCACATTATGAAGCCTTCAGATCTCATGAGAAATTACTTTCACAAGAACAGCATGGAGGTAACTGCCTCCATACTTCAATTACCCCTCACCGGGTCCCTCCCACAATGCATGAGGATTATGAGAACTACAGTTCAAGATGAGATTTGGGTGGGGACACACCCAACCCATATCATTCTGTCTCTGGCCCTTCTCAAATGTCTTGTCCTAACAACTCAAAACACAATCATGCCCTTCCAACGATCCCCAAAGTTTTAACTCATTCCAGCATTAACTCAAAAGTCCAGCTCCAAAGTCTCATCTGAAACAAGGCAAGTCCCTTCCACCTACGACCCTATAAAATCAAGAGCAAGTTAGTTACTTCATAGATACAATGAGGGTACAAGTATTGGGTAAATACATCCATTCCAAATGGGAGAAATTGGCCAAAACCAAGGGCTTACAGGCCCCAGGCAAGTCCAAAATCCAATAGGGCAGTCATTAGACTTTAAGGTTTTAAAATGATCTCCTTTGACTCCATGTCTCACATCCAGATCACACTGATGCAAGAGGTGGGCTTTCACAGCCTTGGGCAGCTCTGCCCTTGTAATTTTGCAAGGTACAGCCCCACTCCCAGCTGCTATCATGGGCTAGTGTTGAGTGTCTGTGGCTTTTCCAGGCACACAGTGAAAGTTACTGATGGATCTACCATTCTGAGCTTTGGAGGATAGTGGCCCTCTCCTCACAGCTCTACTAGGCAGTGTCCCAATGGAGACTCTATTTGGGGGCTCCAACCCTATATTTCCCTTCTGCACTGCCCTAACAGAAGTTATTCATGAGGGCTCTGTCCCTGCAGCATACCTCTCCCTGGACTTTTAGGTGTTTCCATACATCCTCTGAAATCTAGGTAGAGGTTTCTAAATCTCAATTCTTGTACATCATATGGAAGCTGCCAAGGCTTGGGGCTTCCACCCTATGAAGCCATGGCCACAACTATACCTTGGTCCTTATTAGCCATGGCTGGAGTGGCTGGGACACAGGGCATCAAGTCCCTAGGCCACAAACAACAGGGGCACCCTGGGCCCAGCCCATGAAACAATTTATTCCTCCTAGGCCTCTAGGCTTGTCAAGGGAGGGGCTGCTGCAAAGGCCTCTGATATGCTATGAAGACATTTTCCTCATTGTCTTGGTGATTAATATTTGACTTCTTTTTACTTATGTGATTTTCTGCAGCAGGCTTGAATTTCATCTCAGAAAATGTGTTTTTCTTTGTTATTGCATCACCAGTTTGCAAATCTTCCAAACTTTTATGCTCTGTTTCCTCTTGAATGCCTTGACACTTAGAAATATCTTCCACTAGATACCCTATATCATCTCTCTCAAGTTCAAGGTTCTACAGTTCTCTAAGGTAGGGGCAAAATGCCACCAGTCTCTTTGCTAAAGCATAATAAATGTCACCTTTGCTCTAGTTCCCAGCAAGTTCCTCATCTCCATCGGAGACCACCTCAGCTTGAATTTCATGGTCCATAGCACTATCAGCATTTTGGTCAAAACTGTTCAACAAGTCTCTAGGAAGTTGCAAACTTTCTTACATCTTCTTGTCTTCTGAGTCCTCCAAGTCTCTAGGAAGTTCCAAACTTTCCCACACTTTTCTGTCTTCTTCTGAGTCATCCAAACTGTTCCAGCCTCTGCCTGTTACCCAGTTCCAAAATTGCTTCTACATTTTCAGGTATATTTACAGCAGTGCCCCACTACCTGGTAGCAATTTACTGTATTAATGTGTTCTCATGCTGCTAGTAAAGACATACCTGAGACTGGGTAACTTATAAAGGAAAGAGGTTTAATTGACTCACTGGTCAGCATGGCTTGTAGAGGCCTCAGGAAACTTACAATCACGGTGGACGGGGAAGCAAACACATTCTTCTTCACATGGCGGCAGGAAGGAGAAGTGCAGAGTGAAGAGAGGGAAAAGATCCTTATAAAACCATCAGATCTCCTGAAAACTCTCACTCACTATCATGTGAATAGCACAGGGGTAACCAACCCCACGATTCTATTACCGCCCACTAGGTACCTCCCATGACACATGGGGATTATGGGAACTACAGTTCAAGATGAGATTTGGAAGAGGACATAGCCAAACCATATCACTGTCTTATATGGGTATGGATTGTGGCACCCCAAAACAATTATAATAGTAGTATCAAAGTACTTTTATATCTCTTACCAATCACCATATTGGATATAAAAATAATGAAAAGGTTTGAAATATCGCAAAGGTTACCAAAAGATGACACAGAGACAAAAAGTAAGCACATGCTGTTTTAAAAAAAATAGTGCCAATAGATTTGCTTGACACAGGTTTGTCACAAGACTTTGATTTGTTAAAAATGAAGTATGTGTGAAGTATAATAAAACTCAGCACAATAAAAAAAGATATGACTGTATATTCATGTATTTACTCATTTGTGATTTCAATAAAAGTTTTTAAATGTCCACTTGGTGCCTGACACTCTGATTGAAGACTTAATGTGTTCTTAGAGTTTTGAAAAATACTATGTAACTGCTAGAGTTCTGGTAGATACCCAGGAAATGTTTGTGATTTACCAACAAATGAATGACGGTCATGTGTGCTAGGTTTATACTGGGAGAAAACAATTCCCAACACTGCCACATTAGATAAACTAGTCAAAATTGGTTTAGAGTAGAAAGTTGAAAAATAAATCACAGTAACTAAGTTACACCAGTTAAAATATATGTATTTTTAAAAAATTATAAAATATAAAATAGTATACATGTTAAAAATATGAAATACATGTTTAAAGTTTTTGTCTATTATAAATGAAGCTGCAGTGAATATTTGTGTATAAGTTTTGCTTTAAGTTTTTACTTCTTGTGGGATGTTACCTTGGAGTGTATTTGCTGGGTAATATGACAACTCTATATTTAACATTTAGAGGAACTGCCAAACTGTTTTTCAAAGCATCTATACCTTTATTTTCTAATCTGCAATGTATAAGGTTTCCAATTTATCCATGTGTTCATCAAAACTTGTGAACGTCTGATTTTTTTTCCTTAAACCATTTTGAGGGGTCTGAACAAGTATCAAATTCTAGTTGTAATTTACATTTCTCAAATTTCCATCAACTGATGAATGAGTAAACAAAATGTGATATATCTATAAAATGGAAAATTATCCGGCAATAAAAAAGAAATGAGCCCTATATATGCTACAACATGAATGAACTTCAAAGGTATTACACAAAATGGAAGAAGGAAGTCACAGAAGGCTATATATTATACGAATCCACTTATATAAAATGCCCAGAACAAGCAAATCTAGGTTGACAAAAAAAAGTCAGTTCATGGTTACCTAGGGTTGAGGCAAGGGATAAGTGGTGATGGTAGGATATGGGAACTGGCCGCTAAGGGGTATAAGATCTGTTTCTAGGATGGTGAAATGTCCTCAAATTAGAATATGATGATAGCTGTATAACTGTAAATATACTAAAAACATTCAACTATATATTTTTAGATGATAAGTCTTAGTCATATAAGTTAAATACTAACAAAGCTTATAGAAATAACTTTAAAATTTTAATAAAATTTTAATAAAAACAAAAATATTATTTAAATTAAATATCACAAATTATTTCAATTTTATTTTTGTGGTTACCATAATATGTGTCTTCTAGCTTTCTGAATAATCCATTTATTTATTAAATAAATATGAATTGGCTAATTAAACATTCCAGGGACTATGTTATACGTTAGCATAATAATGGTAAAATATATTTTAAAATTTTTTCTGTCGTTATGCATCTTAAAGATTGTTAACAGCTCAAAAAATGCCACTGATTTTTATATTTTTAAGCAAAAACAAAAACAAAACAAAACAAAAAAACCCCTTTCTTGAAAGGAACTTGTATGTACATGTAAAGGAAAAGATGTTCTTACCGAATCAAGGGAGCCTTATCTATTCAACTTGTTCCAAGCCACCTTCTTTCTGCTCTGTGAGAAATCCTTCTGAAAATTTATGATGCAGGTGAAAATTAGTACATTTAAATATAGTTTATGGTGCAGTCTTATCTAAACTTTTATAGTATCCCAAAGAGAATGCTATTATAATTATAAATAATAATCTTCATAGTTATTCAATTTATTATCATAGATTTGGCATTTAAGTCTAATTTGGGACTTTTGCTAACATCAAATTAAGTAGTTGTAAGAGAAACTTTAAAAAAGTAGAGCAATAATTTAAAAGTCTTCTGACAAGTTTGGATAGCTTTATAGCGCAATGATGAAATACTAATCAGGATTCAGAAGAAGATGAAACTTAGAGATATAATATTTGAATTCGGGGGCACTTTTTACTACACACATTTCAGATTCCTGAAGAATCAAAAGAAAACAGAAGAGCTGAGCAGAGCTTTCAAAAATAACATGGATGTAGGAGATTACCAAACAGAGAAAGTCCTAATAACTTCTATCCACTCTTCCCTCCTACCTGCTTCTACACACACATTCACATTCACAAAATTTGTGTTTTAACTCTAAAAATTTATATTCTGAAAGTGAGGGTGAGCTGGAAATGAACTAGCTTGCAGAAAGTGAACCTGAGTTTTAAACCTATTTAAATTTGTAATTGCATTAAGTTGATTCAATACCTCCAGAGCCCTTAGATGACTGCCAGAAAGCAAACATAAATCTGCTTTAGAGAAAGAGAATTTTATCTTAGGTTCCAAAATATCTATAAATTCACTTAATTTAAAATTACTGTTTATTCTCTTTAAGGAAATGAGCAATTAGTTTAAGATTTTCTTCAGTAAACTAGAATTTATGCTACATAACCAAATGTATATTTTAGAAGCAAAAAATACTTTAAATCAAGAACTCAATGGAGATGACATAACAAGAGGGCGGAGTAGGAGTTCCCAGACTTCATTTATCCCAAAAGAACAATTGGACAGCAATCCATAAATGAAAATAACTCTGGAAGAGCTCGAGAGCCCACTTTAGATGTTTTAACAATAAAGTGAAAAAAAAAAAAAATGCACAGAAGTGTAGAAGGAACAGTTTTATTTTACCTGTATCATCCTACCCACCAGGTCAGCACTGCACAGCATGGAGAGAGAATTCCTAGGCCTTCAAGTTCCTTTTGCAGTGGAAAAGAGAGCAGAGTGAACAAGCAGCTTTTCCAATCTTTCGGGCCACTGCCTGAATGACCAGCTTCATTTTCACCTTGCCCAGATTTCTAAGGAGACTGGCATAGCTGAGACATCTGGAGATGACTTCAGAAAAAAAGGACAAAGGCTATCAGTATCAACTACATGGCAGTAGCCAGCATGGTCCCAGGGCCTTGCTCTGCGCAAGACTTGAATAACCTTCTCTTCTATTGAACACCTCAATAGCTGTCAAAGCTGCCAGGCACTCCGGCACCTTTAATTACTGACTACTGACAACCCAGCAGTGTTCACTGTTTTGGATCCCAGATGCTTTCTCTATAGAGAACCCCAGCATATTTACCATCAAAGAAATCAACAGTCAGAACAGCAATAGTAGACCCATTGCAGCTTTTGCCACTCATGGCTCTACAATTGTTTGCCTTTGTACCCTCCAGCAGTTTGAGTCACCGCTACTATGCTTCTAGCCTCCCTGAATCCACCCCAGCTGCTGCCACCATGAGTGCTCTGGCTCAGGGACACAGTGCAGGTACCGCATGCATGCCTACAAACAGTTTCTGGCTCCCGTCATCATAAGTCCTGTTTTCTACTACCATTTATGTGCCTGAAGCTCACCCCTGAGGCTGGGCTTACAAACACTGCCAGCTTTGGTCCCTGCAGCTGTTCACGTGCCTGTAGTCACCTGACCCTCATAACCAACCTCACCACCCTACACATGCCCACAGCTGGTCCCTACAGCTGCACACATTCTCATTGTCACTCTGGCCCCCACAACTGCACACATGTATTAGTTTGTTTTCATGCTGCTGACACAGACATACCCAAGACTGGGCAATTTACAAAAGAAAGAGATTTATTGGACTTATAGCTCCACATGGATGGGAAGGCCTCATGATAATGGCAGAAGGTGAAAATCATGTCTCACTTGGTGGCAGACAAGAGAAGAGAGTTTGTGCAGGGGAACTCCCCTTTTTAAAATCATCAGATCTCATGAGACTTATTCACTGTCAGGAGAACAACACCAAAAAGACCCACCCCAATAATCCAATTACCTCCCACTGGGTTCTTCCCATGACATGTAGGAATTTGGGGCATTGCAATTCAAGATGAGATTTGGGTGTGGACAAAGCCAAATCATATCAGCACACAAACAGCCAGTAGACCATTTGGTACTTGCCCCAATGACCATGCTTGCAACCATGCATGTGCATACTGTCACATCAGATCCCACAGCTGTGCATGTACACAAGGCTAGCCTGACACTTTTGTTGGCCTGTTGCTGTCCTTTACAATTGTGCACATGCATGCCAGCAGCTCTGATATCTACAGCTATATGCATACAGACTGCTGACCTCCAATGCCATGTATGTGCCTGGGGTTGGACCTGGCTTCTGCCCGTGGTCTTAGCCATGCCACCATAAACATACGTACAACTGGGCTCTGATGTCATGCACATACCTGTAGCCAGTCCCTGCAGCCAAGTGCATGCATAACACTAGCTATAGCCCTACAGATGCCTGCCCCAGGCACTTAGCAGTGAACCTAGAGGCACTGCTAAGGACACCAACAGCCCTTGAAGCCACTGTAGAACTATCAAAGCTCTTGCCACCAAAGATCACACAACTGTCAATGCCACAAACATCAGCTTCATAAGCTATTGAGACACCAAGTTCCTTCTGTTGTGGAGCTTCTACACTTCTCCACACTAGAATTAGTGTCACAGCATGCTCCATTGTCCCCCTCCCTCTTGCAGTTAAAAGTCCTCTCTTTTTGAAAAAAAAAAAAAAAAATTGAGATGGGGTCTTGCTTTGTCATTCAGTCTAGAATGCAGTGGCATGATCACAGCTTACTGCAGCCTTGACCTCCCAGGCTCAAGAGATACTCCCACCTCAGTCTCCTGGATAGCTTGGACTAAAAGTGCATGCAACCGTGCCCAGCTAATTTTTTCTGAAGAGAAGAGGTGTCACTGTGTTGCTGTGGTTTGTCTCAAAATTTTGTGCTCACACAATCCTCTTATCTTGTCCTCTCAAACTACTGAGATTATAGGTGTGAGCCACTGTGTCTGGCCAAGTCTTTCACTGAAGCTTGTTCATAAAGTCTATAAGAGATTACTGCTTCTTTAAATGTACAGACACTTATGCAAGACTATAAGGATCATAAAGAACAAGGAAAACATGACACTGGTGAAAGCATAAAATAAATTTCAGTTATGGACCAGAAAGATACAGATCCATGAATTGCTTGACAAAAAATTTGGAATAATTTTTCCAAAGAAGCTCAACAATCTACAAGGCAGCACAAGTAAACAATTTAACAAAATCATAAAAACATTAAAAGAACAAACTAGAAGATCAATAGAGATAGAAAACATAAAATAAGCAGAAATTGTGGAGCTGAAAAATACAATGATTTAACTAAAAATTGTAATATGCTCTGACAGCAGACTTGAACAAGCAGAAGAAACAATAAATGAATTCAAAATCATGTGAAATCATTTAGTCAAAAGAGAAAAAGAGTAAAATTGTAAAAACTTAAAAACTATATGGAACACTATTAAGAAAGCAAATTTTTCCAATGTAGGAATTTCAGATGGAGGAGAGAGAGAAAATTCACAGAACGCTTATATTTTTTAAAATCACTGAAACTATTATAAATCTGGGGAAAGATGTAAACATCTAAAATCTCCAATCAGATATACCCCAAAGAAGACCCAATCAAGACATATTGTAGAAAACTGTCAACATCAAAGACAAAGAGAACTTTGAAAAGTGTGAAAGATGCATATACCATACAAGGGGATTTTAATCAGGCTATAAGAGATTTCTCAACAGAAAACTTGTAGGACAATGGAAAGTGAAGTGGTATTTTTGAAGTGCTGAAAGGAGGGAAGAAAAAAAAAACCTGTCAGCCAAGAATATCTTATCTAGAAAGCTGTTATACAGAAATGAAAATGACAATAGAAAATAAAACAAGATTTCCAAAGCAAGATAACAATTAACAAAGAGGCAACTGTATATTCTGATTTATTAATAATTCCATTAAATGTAAATGGACAAGGGAATGGAGCAAGTTGGCTGAACAGAAGCCATCACTGATCGTTCTCTTCACATGAACACCAAATTTAAACAACTGTCTGCACACATATAAACACCTTTATTAGAACCAAAATTCATGTAAGCAATGAAAGTACCTGGTTTGAACTTCATATTACTAAAAGAATCACTAAAGACAGTAGGAAAGACAGCCTTGAATTATCAATCCCACACTCATACCCCATACCCCAGCAGCAGCTCTGTGGAACAGAGAGAATCTGTGCACTTGGGGAGGGAGAGCCCAGTGACTGGGAGGCTTTGCATTGAACTCAGTCACAGTCAAAAAACATGCTGAACTCGGCCAACAACCACCCATGAAGGAAGTATTTGGATCAGACTTAGCTAGAGGGGAAACATCCATCCCAGTGGTCAGAACTCGACCTTGCCACCGTGGGCTAAAGAGCTCTGCAGTTCTAAGTAAACTGATAGGCAGTTTAGGACAAAAATGTTGCAATTCTTAGGTAAGTCCTGATACTGTGCTGGACTTAAGAGTCAGTAGAGTGGGGTGGTACATGACCTAGTGACACACTAAACGGGGTGGGGGGTGGGGAGTGCTTGCACAACTGCATCCCTAGCACCAGGCAGTGCAGTTCGCAGCAATAAAAGTGATTTCTTCCTTATGCTTGAGGAGAAAAGAAAAAAGAGTAAAGAAGACTTTGCATCTTGGAAGCTAGCTCCACCACAGTAGGATAGAGCACTGGGCAGAGTTATGAAGTCTCCATCCCAGGGCCTAGCTCCCAAAGAATGTTTCTAGACATATGGTGGCCCAGAAGGGAACCCACTGCCTTGAATGAATGGACCCAGTCCTGGCAGAATTAAATACATCCTGGCTAATGACCCCATTGACCTTTAATAAACAATAGCAATAAGCAGGTAGTATGTGATGGACCTTAGGTGAGACTCTCTGATATGCTGGCTTCAGTTAGCAGCTCTTTCACAGTAGGGTAGAACACCAAGTAGGCTCTTGGGGTCCAGGCCTAGGCTCTTAGACAGCATTTCTGGACCTATCCCAGTCCAGAAGAGAACCCACTGCCCTGACAGCTGAGTCTCAGGCCTGGCAGCATTCAACACAACCTTACTGAAAGAGCCCTTGGGATTAAAGTGACAATTATCAGTAGTCTGTTAGAACTCTTCATGGTCCAGGGGTGTTGGTGGCTATGAGGAGAGGCTCCTCTACCTGTGAAAGGGGAAATAAAAGTGAGAAGGACTTTGTCATGTGGTTTGAGTGCCAGCTTAGCCACAGTAGAATAGAAGAACACCAGGTAGATTTCCAAGTTATTTGTCTATAATCCTTGAACATGCTCAGAAAACTGCAGGGCAATATCACTGATGAATAATGATGTTAATAATTCTCAACAAAATACTAGCAAAGTAAATTTAACAATTAGGAAGGTCATTCATCAAGACAAAGTAGGATTTAACCCAAGGGTTCAAGAAAGGCTCAACATACAGAAATTAATAAATGTAATATATCATATCAACAGAATGAAGGACAAAAGCAATATAATCATTTCAATTGATGCTAAAAGAAGCATTTGATAAGGTTCAACATTCCTTCATGATAAAACCTTCAAAAAACTGGATATAGAAGGAACACCTCAATATAATAAAATACATATATTAAAGATCCAGAGCTAGTATTATACTACACAAAAATTGAAAGCCTTTCCTCTAAGATGTGGAATAAGACAACGATGACCATTCTGATGACTGGTATTCAACATAGTACTAGAAGACCTGGCCAGAGCAATCAGAAAGGAGAAGGTAACAAAGGGCATTCAAATTACAAATGAAGAAGTTGGCCGGGCGCGGTGGCTCAAGCCTGTAATCCCAGCACTTTGGGAGGCCGAGACGGGTGGATCACGAGGTCAGGAGATCGAGACCATCCTGGCGAACACGGTGAAACCCCGTCTCTACTAAAAAATACAAAAAACTAGCCGGGCGAGGCGGCGGGCGCCTGTAGTCCCAGCTACTCGGGAGGCTGAGGCAGGAGAATGGCGTAAACTCGGCGGGCGGAGCTTGCAGTGAGCTGAGATCCGGCCACTGCACTCCAGCCCGGGCGACAGAGCCAGACTCCGTCTCAAAAAAAAAAAAAAAAAAAAAAAAAAAAAAAAAAAAAAAAATGAAGAAGTCAAATTATCCTTGCTTGCAGATGATATGGTCTTATATTTGAAGAGACTTGAAGACCACCAGAAAACTACTAGAATTAATAAACAAATTCAGTAAAGTTGCAGGATACACAATCAACATACAAAAATTGTAGCATTTTTACATGCCTGCAAGTGAACAATGTAAAAAATAAAAATAAAAAAAAACTCATTCCTAATAGCCACAAATAAAATAAAATACCTAGAAATGAACTTAACCAGAGATGTAAAAGATGTCTACAATGGAAAATATAAAACACTGGTTAAAGAAATTGCAGAAGATACAAAATATGAAAAGATATTCCACGTTCCTAGATTGGAAAAATGAATATTGTTAAAATATTCATACTACCCAATCTACAGATTTATGGTAATCCTTATCAAAATATCAATGACATTCTTCACAGAAAAAAAAAAATCCTAAAATGTATATGAAACTTCAAAAGACCAAGAATAGCCAAAACTATCCTGAACAAAAGAACAAAACTGGAGGAATCACATTACCTTGTTTCAATTTATATTACAGAGGTACCATAACCAAAATAGCATAGTACTGACATAAAAATAGACACACAAACCAATGGAACAGAATAGAGAACCCAGAAAATAAATCCATATATCTACAGTGAATTCATTTTTGACAAAGATTCCAAGCAATACTTTGGGGAAAAGTCAGTCCTCTCAATAAATGATGTTGGAAAAACTGGGTATCCATATGCAGAAGAACAAAACTCGATCCCTATCTCTTGTCATAGAAGAGATATAAAAATAGATTAAAGACTTAAATCTCAGACATCAAACTATGTAACTCCTACAAGTAAACGTTGGGGAAATTCTCCAAGACATTGGTCTGGACAAAGATTTCTTGAATAATACTCCGCAAGCACAGGCAACCAAAGCAAAATTTGATGAATGAGACTACATTGTGTTAAAAAGCATCTGCCCAAGAAAGCAAACAATCAACATAGTAAAGAGATAATGGACTGGGAGAAAATTATTTGCAAACTATCCATCTGACAGAGCATTAATAACCAGGATAAGAAACTCAAACAACTATAGAGGAAAAATATCTGATAATATGATTAAAAATTGGCAAAATACGTGAGTAGACATTTCTCAAAAGAAGACATACAAATGGTAGATAGGTATATGAAAAGTTACTCAACATCATTCGTCACCAGATAAATGCAAATAAAAACTACAATGAGATATCATCTCACCCCAGTTAAAATGGCTTAAATCCCCAAAACAGGCAATAACAAATATTAGTGAGAATGTAGAGAATGCTTGTACACTGTTGGTGGAAATGTAAATTAGTACAACCACTAAGGAGAGCAATTTGGAGGTTCCTCAAAAAACTAAAGATAGAGCTGCCATACAATCTATCAATCTCACTGCTGAGTATATACCCAAAATAAATGAAATCAGAATATCAATGAGATATCTGCACTCCCATGTTTATCGCAGAGCTATTCATGATAACCAAGATTTGGAAATAATGTAAGTCTCCATCAACAGATGACTGGATAAAGAAAATGTGACAGTTATATACAATGGAGTACTGTTCAGTCATAGAAAAGCATGAGATCCTATCATTTGCAAAAACTTGGGTTAAACTGGAAGTCATTATGTTAAGTGAAATGAGCCAGGCACGAAAAGATAAACTTTGCCTATTCTCACTTTTTAGTGAGAGCTAAAAATAAAAACAATTAAACTCATGGAGACAGAGAACAGAAGAATGGTTACCAGAGTCTGGGAAGGGAAGCAGGGAGTGGTGGGGAAGTCAAGATGGTTAATGTATAAGAGAATAAGACCATGTATTTGCTAGCACAACAGAGTGACTATTGTCAATAATGATTTAATTTTAAATCTTAAAATAAATAAAAGAGTACAATTGGATTGTTTGTAACATGAAGGATAAATGGTTGACATGATGGATACCCTCATTTACCCTGATGTAATTATGAGTCATTGCATGCTTATATCAAAGTATCTCATGTATCCCATAAGTATATACACCTACTATGTATCTACAAAAATTAAAAATTAAGAAATTAACAAATAAATGGAAATGGCCTAAATTTGCAATCACATGACATAGAGTGAATAAATTAATTATGTTTCCTTTTAAGAAACTCACTTCACATTTAAAGCACACTTAGATTAAAAGCAAAGGGATACAAAAAAAGTATTCCATGAAAATAGAACCTATAATAGAGCAGGTATAGCTATACTTATATGAAACAAAATACACTTTAAATTAAAATCAGTTAAGTGACAAAGAAGATCATCATGTAATGATAGGGAGGTCAATTCATCAATAGGATATAACAATTGTAAATATATATACACCCAACATTAGAGTACCTAAGTGTGTAAAGTAAATATTAACCGACATGAGGGGAGAAACAGGCAACAATATAATAATCGTAGGGGGGATTCTATACTCCACTTTTAACAATGAGTTGATCAATGAGGCAGAAAATCAATAAGAAAACTTTGGATATGAACTACATTTTAGACCAAATGGATGTTACACACAATTACAGAACATTTCTTCCAACACCAGCAGAATACACATTTCTTCTCAAGCACATACAATATTCTCCAAGGTAGATGACATGTTAGATCACAAAACAAGTCTTAACAAATTTAAGAAGATGAAAATCATGTAAGTTATCTTATCTGACCACAATGCTATGAAACTAGAAATCAATAAGAGGGATTTTGAAAAATTTACAATTATATGAAAATTAAACAATACATTTTTGAACAATCAACGGTTCAAAAATTAAAAGAAAAATTTAGAAAAATGTGTTGAGACTAATGAAAATGGAAACACAATATATCAAAACTTTTGAGATGAAACAAAAGCATTCAAAGAGAGACATTTATAACTTAAAATGTTTACATTATGAAAGAAGAACAATCTTAAATAACTAGCTTCTGCACAGCAAAGGAAATAATCAACAGAGTGAAGAGATAACTTATGAAATGTGAGAAAATATTTGCAAATCATATATCTGATATAAGGTCAATATCCAAAACGTGTAAGTAACTCAAATAACTCAGTAGCAGCAAAATAAATAACCTGATTTAAAAATGGGCCAAGTACTAGAATATACCTTTCTCAACACATACAAATGGCCAAAAAATGTATTAAAAATGCCCAACATCAAAAATCATCAGGAAAATGCAAATTAAAACTAACCATAGTAATATATCTTTTCACTAGTGTTGAAATGTCTACTATAAAAAGACAAACGGTAAGTGTTGGGGATGACATACAGAACAACAAACCCTTGAACACCATCAGTGAAAATGTAAAATGGGGAAGTCACTATGAAAAACAGCATGGATATTCCTCAAAATATTAACAATAGAACTGATATATGATTCAGCAATCCCATTTCTGCATAAATATTCAAAGGACATAAAATCAGTATATCAATGAGACATCTGCCCTTCCATGTATGTTGCAGCATTAGTCACAATAGCCAAGATACAGAATCAACTTATGAACCTATCTACTTAGGTTGATATCAACAAAACTTATTAATTTGTCAACTTAGGTTGATTTGAAATCAATCTAAGTATTCATTGATGAATGAATGGATAAAGAAATTGTGCTATGTATGTTCCCGGACCAAACTGAGGGTCAGGCTACCATTTCTCGTGGCCCAATAAAGAGATGCAGATGAACTGGGGAGGAAGAGAGTTCTTATTTCTGTAACCAATTACTGGGAGAAGACCTGGAAAATATTGCCAGATTAACTCAAAATTACAAAGTTTTCAGAGCCTATATACGTTCTAAGTTATATGTCTACATGTAAGTGTGCATTCTTCTAAAGACATAAGTGATTAACTTATTTTAATCTATAACTAATGTCTGAGTCCCGAAGCCCTTCCTCTAGAGCCTCAATAAGCTTACTCAATCTAAATGGGTCCAGGTGCTAGGGTGATTACACTTACATTGTCTCCTGCTAAATAATGGATGTTTGGGGAATTCCTTCAGAATCAACTTATTTGTGGAGACCTTGGGTGTTTCTTCGAATGCCCAATAAAACTTGTTTAATCCTGAACAGGCCCCGTTAAGAATTTCTTCATTATGTGGTCATGCTTTTAGGCCCCGGAAAGGCCTAGGCAAACCTCTTCTGGGCTTTTGTTACATTCCAGCCTTTGCCTAACGGCACTGGCTCTTTCCGCTTTTTTTTTTTTTTTTTTTTTAATTTATTTATTATTATTATACTTTAAGTTGTAGGGTACATGTGCATAACATGCAGGTTTGTTACATATGTATACTTGTGCCATGTTAGTCTGCTGCACCCATCAACTCGTCATTTACATCAGGTATAACTCCCAATGCAATCCCTCCCCCCTCCCCCCTCCCCATGATAGGCCCCGGTGTGTGATGTTCCCCTTCCTGAGTCCAAGTGATCTCGTTGTTCAGTTCCCACCTATGAGTGAGAACATGCGGTGTTTGGTTTTAATGTTTAACTTAACTACTCAGTCAGTGCCAAAGCAGTTGTGATTGAAGCCTACATTAGGGTGATTTGGCCTGCCACATATACAACACAATGTAATACTATTTAGCCTTAGAAAGAAGCAAATCCTGCCATTCGCAACAACATGAAGGAACTTGAAAGACATTATACTGAGTGAAATTAGCCAGGCACAGAAAGATAAATACTGCATGATGTCACTTATATGTAGAATCTAAAAAATGTTGAACTCATAGAAGCAAGGCTGGGGCCAGGTTGGGGGTTGCAGGAAATGGAATGACGTTGGAGAAAAGGTACAAAATTTCAGTTAGACAGGATAAATAAGTTCTGGAATTCTATGGTATAGCATGGTAACTATAATAATAATAATAACATAATGTATAGTTGAAAATTGCTAGAGTATGGATCTTAAATGTTCTCACCACAAAAAAATAATAAGTTTATGAGGTTATAGATACTTTAATGATACAGCTAATACATACACATATGCCAAAATACGCTGTACATGGTAAATATATACAATTTTTAATTGTCAATTATGCCTTAATAAATCTGGGGACAGGCAAAGGAAAAATATTGTAGTTGCCAAAATAGTTAACTGGCAGTAGACTTCATAAGGCCACAACTTAGCAAGAAAACAAGCCCTCATATCTTCTTGGTTTAAGAAAATAAATAATCTTGCCTTTTGAGAGAAGAGAAAAAGGAAAGTCCAGCAGTTTGAAATAGTGGTTTTTTTTTTGTAGCATAACTTAATATTGTAAATATATTAAATCAATACAGTAAATGTTTGTTAAATATGTGGATAAAACTCAGTGAATGTTTTTATCAGTAGATTAGTTTAAAATGAAAAGTAGTAACAGTAAACTTGAAACAGGTCAATAACTGCCCTGAATTATGGAGAAAGAGAAACTGGAAAAGAAGAAAAGGGGGTGACATAAAGAGTTAAAAAGTTTTAGTTGTATGACTGGGCTCAGTGGCTCAAGCCTGTAATCCCAGCACTTAGGGAGGCTGAGGCGGGTGGATCACGAGGTCAGGCGTTCGAGACCATCCTGACCAACATGGTGAAGCCCCGTCTCTACTAAAAGTACAAAAATTAGCCGGGTGTGGTGGAGCTCGCCAGTAATCCCAGCTACTCAGGAGGCTAAGGCAGGAGAATCACTTGCATCCAGGAGGTGGAGGTTGCAGTGAGCCGAGATTGCGCCACTGCACTCCAGCCTGGGTGACAGAGTGAGACCCTGTCTCAAAAAAAAAAAAAAAAAGAAAAGAAAAAAGAAAATAGATGTAAAATGGCAATTCCATAAATAATTATTCATTCTGAGGCATGAATATTTATTACATATTTGATGTATTAAGACAGTAACTACACCATGTTTAATTACTGAAAACAACACTCTCTTTTAACTCTATTGATATTTTATTTGGTTTACCTTGTTTTGTCTCATATTCTTAGTTAAAACTTTTCTTTTATCATCATTTTATTTGTCAAGAACGAAGGGAAGCTAGATTTCATCTGTCGGATGAGTGGAGAGAAACTGTGACTGTTAGCCCACCAGTTTTTTTGGCTGGCTCAGAAATGAGCAGTCAGGCTAAGTTTGCCCACTCAGGGAGTCTTTTCTGAAGCTCTCTCTAAAAGGCAGGAATATTTCTAGTTTTTGGATGCTAAAATCTTGAGTGCTCAATGAGCAAATATTAAATGCTTTGTAACACTTTCATTCTTTCCTTCTGTCAAGGCTACCTATTTTCCCATCTATCTCAAATAAGATCTTGTTTCAGTCCTACAGCTTAAATGTTGATGTCTGTCACTCTGGCTTTAACTTCCTGGATAGAGTTGGAATAAGAAAGACTGTGGATGTTGTCACTAGTGTTGTTGGTGTTGGTTGGTTGGTTGGTTTGGTAATTGTTTTGGTGCAGTCTTTTTCATCGTGGTGGTTGTTCAGTGTTTCCTTTTAATTATGGCTTTGTATATACACAGCACATCTTCTGGGTGATTCTGTATCCAGCTCAACATGGCTATTGAGACTCATTTGTTTTGTCCTATAGCACCCCTCTTTAACTGATGCAGTCTCATGGACAGAAACTAAACAACGTCAGTGGAATCGCTGGGAATAAAACAAGCTATAACTTTCTAATATTATGACAAATATCTTAAAACTATTCAAGTTCTTATTAGTTACAAATGACAAAATCTAGTAATTGAAATAAAAATGCAAAAATGACATATTTTCTGCTTCCAAAAAAAGTTACTATCAGGTATAGAAAAGAAACAAGTAAATAAATTATTACAAAATGGTAAAGCTGTTTCTTTGCATTGGATCATGGTCAGGATACTGGCAACATATAGGAAAGTCAACTTTCATCTTTAACCCTGAAAGTACAGGAGGTCTATTGTATGTATTGATGTTTCATGTTCTTCTAGAGAATATTAATTTAGGAAAAAATAAAAGCTTGTTAAAAAAAAAAAAAATCTTCCCTCTCCATTTTTACCTTCCTGGACATGTGAAGGGCTAAAGTTTTCTTTGACCTTTGCTACATCTAAAATGATTTGATCATCAAAATCCTAGAAATACATGTCTTTGTTATGAGTTCTGCTTTCCAACTACGAGGTAGTCTATAGGCATTATCTTTCATACGAATATCCTGTCCTGGCAGTGGCATTTAATTTGGAACATTTTCATTAATGTAGCAAATTGGCAATCAACTGAGAAAAATGACAATTTGTATTAAACAAAATATGCAGGTTGTGGGGAGGTGAAAGAGGAGGATACACTGAAAATTGGGGTAATCAGACTCATCATATAAAGTTCTTACTTGTAATGATTTCCATAATGCATCCGAGGAAGTGAAGATTTCCAGGGTGAGAAGTCTGCTACTAATGAATCCTTTACTGGCTGCAAAGCTGACCTTCATTTTAATAGAACTATATAAATACCAACTTTATCTCTTTCTTGGGAATTTCCACCAAGTTGTTTTAACTAGGAAAAGCTTCTAATATTAAATGACGTTGCCTGGGGAGAGATTAAAGATTATTAAAACATTCAGTCTTAACAGGGTAACTAAATACTTTTATTATATGTGTGAAGTATGTTTTTTACTTCTTTTTTAACATTCCAATTGATTGGGTTATGATTTTGAAAGCATTATATGGCAGGCTGAGGCAGGAGAATGGCGTGAACCTGGGAGGTGGAGCTTGCAGAGAGCCAAGACCGCGCCACTGCACTCCAGCCTGGGTGACAGAGTAAGACTCCATCTTAAAAAAAAAAAAAAAAAAAAGCATTATATAACTTATAACTGATAGTCTTATAGTGTAACCATTCTTTATATATTTATACACATATATTTATAAAAATATATATTAATGTAAGAGACTCTCAACATAAAATATAAATACTTGACTTACTCTTGTTATCTTCCAAGTTAAATATGTAATCTATAAGCAAACCAAAGGTGTCAAGATCTGTGAAATCTTTAAGATTCTTTTCCTTACTTGCAAACTAATATTAGCCTGCCACGTCTGCATTTATCTTGGCTGAAGACAGGAGACTTCTGGTCAGAGACCAGGAGGTTTATGGCACAGAAGACAACATGAGCACTAACATATTTACGTTAGTTCCCCTTATCCCCCAAGTCTTGCAGAGGAAATTAAAATGGGCACAGATTAAATTAATACAGTACATATACTGGACTGTATTACAAGAAAAAAAAAAAGAAAAAAAACATCGAGCTTACAGAACTTGGCTCTCTAAAAGGATGGTAAACATGCTTATCCTTTTCTCTGAAGGAGGATGTCATCTTCATTATACTAGATATTTGTAATACTAGTAAGCATGCTTATCTTCTTCTTTGAAAGGAGACACTATATGTTTCAATGCTGTACACCATGCAAACATTTTTTAAAAGATTTTTTTTTAAAGGCAATTAGTATCTTGCTCACAAGAATTTGCTCAACAATACTCACTCTTTATTTCTATATTGTCTTGACTTCTAAAAAGGTTTTCCATGAGCATTTCATTTAGTGAGCCATTTGGACTGATTTGGCCTACAGAGACTGGGACATATCTACTTGATTGTCCCATTTAACATTTAATTAAGGCTATTGTCGACAGGTTTCCAAGAAACGAAATGAAGATAACCTGAGTACTGACCTTAACCATACCCTCAATGTACTGGACACAATCTGCAGAACTAATTTCATAAACCGCCAGAGCTTGCCTTAGAATGTCATGTGACTTTTTCATTAAATTTCTGTACCAATCTTTCCAGCTTTCACAAAGCATTAATCTACACTGAAAAAGATGTGTTATTGCTTTTTCAGATTCTACCTTGGACTGCAAAAATAAAATCTTGGACAATTCAATCATTCACAACAATCCTGATTAATGAGTTGAAACTGACCATCCAGTGCCAGAGTAACATCGCTGAAAACTTCAACTAAAATCAGGACAAATTCCCTTCCACCTTTTTAATTGGATGGTTCCCATTACTGCCATTACTGGGATAAGAGTAATGCACATAAATGTGTTAACTTTCTTTCCAGGAAGGTTGTCTAAATAGCCAAGGATAGTATCATTTTGAGGAGATTTTCACAGTTATCTGAGGGCTATGTAATCTTCTGATGGTATTTATTTAAATACTTAAAAATCTCTACAACTACCTATAAGATGAAAACCATAATGTTTCCAACAGGGAGGCAATGTATTCTACACAAAAATGCAGCACTGAAAGCACACAAAGTGAACCCAAAAAGAAGTCATGTTATCAATTGTTAGGGGCTCATAAGTTTGACCTATATCAGTTGAGGGCACAGATTGACAGGGCCTCCACAGTGACCTTCTGGCAAGATAATTCATTTCAAATACCTGAGTTGACTCCATGATTTTGAAAGGACTGCATGAAGGCATTTGTGTGTGTTCACACCTTTAGCCAAGTAAAATTTATCTATCTCATTATCTGACTGAGTTAGGACTACGGGAATTGGTGTAAAGAAGATTTCTGGAGGTGTTGACATATGTTATATGTGGGAAGTGCAGAGGCTGAGAGTCATCCCTTGCTGTTCTGATAGACACCTTAGTAGGATTACAATGAATGGTGATAAAATAATGGTCAGTGCAATCTGGCAGGGAATGGGAAACCCAGTAGTCAGTTAAATTTAATGTACCTGCACAGGTTGGGAGTGGTGCTCCAGAATACTTTTCTTCTTTGAGGAAAATTTTAGGGGTGGATCTTAATGAGACAGATCATTACTGTTCCCCCCTCTCTTGGTTTCAGTATTCTCTCTGAGGAGTTTACTTCTCCTTTGCCACAAAATCAATGTGTTCCGTTCCACTAGGAATAACTTCACCCTTTTTTCAGTCATTCTCTACTCACATGAGAATCTTTCATCTGGAATAGTCAGTTCAAGAAGGACAAGGGAATTTTTAACCAATTACAGAGATTCATTATGACCTTGTCCCCTTTGGTCCACTATAGAGAAAAGTGTCAAACATGTACTTGAACCACCTGTAGTCAACAGGCAGTGATTTACAGGTAGTGATAATTCTTATGATCTAGAACTCTTCACCAAATGAGATAATCCAGAGATTTCATGGAAATTCATTGGGATTAGTGGCACACAAATTGACCATATGTGTGATCAACTGGGCAATAAATTGTCTTCCTACAATGAAGGAATTAAGGAACAGGTACTGGGATGTAGATTCAAAGACAGCTGCTCAGTGGGTTTTTGCTGTCATCTGGGCAAGGGAACTTACTCACTAAGCAGAATGCCAGTCTCTGGTTAGCCTCATTTTAACAATTAGTTATAGTAATAATACCATATGGTTAATGGGGACTGCCTCCTTTGAGACAAGAGTCACAGAGTTTTACCTAGGGGCTGTATACCCACACTGAACATGCATGAAGTGCTATTTTCCAGGATTGCAGGCAGGAATCAGGTAAACTGTTAAAAATTTGGCTCTTTCATTTGGGAGAAAAAGGGATGGGATGTCAATCTTAGATCCATTTGGAGTGGGTCCTGGTTGCTCTAAGACAGCTTTGACCATCTTGGTGAGATTTTCCTGAGACAGAGAGTCCCTCAGAATCTGATGCAAACCACTGAGCCAATGCGGTTCTTTCTTCACAGAGGCTCTCCTAAATGATTGATCCAAGGAAACCCGATAGTGTATACTTGACTGCTGTGACTTTTCAACTTCAGGGTAAGCTATGAAGAAGATAAAAGTGTATGAGATTGTTCTACTTGGGCAGAACTCAAGGCCATTCTTATGGCTCTGAACAATATTCCCTGTTGATGACTTTGTAATATTATTAACTCTTGGGCTACTGCCAATGGCCTAGATGTTTGCAGTGCCACTTAGAAAGCTACAGACTTGCAGATGAATAAAACCTCTCATTGGTCAGTGAATTTTGGAAATAAATTTGGGTTGTATTTAATTGCACCTTTGTTGCCCAGACCCATCATAACATCACATACAGCAACACACCCACCATTATAGAGTAGACACAAAATAAAATTCTCTATGATTCCGATGCAGAAGCCACCAGTATATGTCAGCATTGAGAGTGCTTCCATAAATTGTACCCATTTTTCTTAGGATGAGGCAAAATGAATTGGACAGTAAGCATGAGCCCCTTTCTCTACAGAGGGAGACAGTACTGAGCTGTCATCCAAACCTTGTTCATTTTTTAAAATACAGAGATCCTTGAAATATAGTCTTGAAAAAAGAATAGTTAGTTCCTCACTTGCAATACATGCAGTAAATTGCCAGTATATTGCCAGTATATGCTCTTGGAAGATTCCTGGGTCTATTGGTGCTGCCTCCCTGTTGTTTACTATTGGAAGAAACCGCCTCTAATATTTTAATGTAGGTTCTTTCTATTTTCTGTAAGTGTCAGCTGGCTGAGAAATAAAGAGAGACAGTACAAAGAGAGGAATTTTACAGCTGGGCCACCAGGGGTGACATCACATATCAGTAGGACCATGATGCCTGCCTGACTCTCAGACCAGCAAGTTTTTATTAAGGGTTTCAAAAGGGGAGGGTGTGTAAGAACAGAGAGTAGGTACAAAGATCACATGCTTCAAAGAGCAAAAAGCAGAACCACTGATAAGGACTAACAAAGATCATGTGCTTCTGAGGGAACAGGGCAAAGGGCAAAAGCAGAACCACTGATAAGGGTCCAACAAAGATCGCAGGGCAAAGGGCAAAAGCAGAACCACTGATAAGGGTCTATGTTCAGTAGTGCATGTATTGTCTTGATAAACATCTTAAACAACAGAAAACAGGATTTGAGAGCAGAGAACTGGTCTGACCACAAATTTACCAGGGTTGAGTTTTCTCAACCCTAGTAAGTCTGAGGGTTCTGTAGGAGACCAAGGCTTATCTCAGTCCTTATCTCAACTGCACAAGACAAACCTTCACAGAGCAGCCATTTATAGACCTCCCCCTCAGGAACACATTCCTTTCCTAGGGTATTAATATTAATATTCCCTGTTATGAAAAGAATTTAGTGAAATGTTTCCTACTTGCATGTTCGTTTATAAGCCCTCTACAAGAAGAAATATATGGCTCTTTTTGCTCGACCCCACAGGTAGTCAGACTTTATGGTTGTCTTCCCTTGTTCCATAAAAATTGCTATTATTCTGTTCTTTTCCATGGTGCACTGATTTCATATTGTTCAAACACAAGATTTACAATCAATTTGTACAATTAACACAATTATCACAGTGGTCATGAGGTGATGTACATCCTCAGCTTATGAAGATAACAGGATTAAGAGATTAAAGTAAAGACAGGTGTACAAAATTATAAAAATATTATTCACGAACTGATAAATGTCTATATTAAGATGAAATCTTCACAATTTATGCTCCTCTGCTGTGGCTCCAGCTGGTCCCTCCATTTGGGGTCCCTGATTTCCTGTAACAGTTTACACATTTCTGTTTTAGGAAGTTATTGTTTTGGTCTAATCAGTTGATTCCACAACATCACTGTAGCTGCTGAAATCATCTGTATCAGATTTTTGACTTTTGAAAGTATTTGATGTATGACTATTATTTGTCTTTTATTACCAAAGACACACAACAGTGGTTTATACTAAGGCATTTCATAGATCATCTGTACTCCCCACTATCCACAGTCACATGCTGTTGCTGAGTGTTGGATCAGCCTCAAAATTGGTTACAATACATTCTGACCATACCACTCTTCCATCCTCTTAGTCCACACATTTGCATAAGGCAATTTTTTTATTCATGTGTCTATCCCTAGAATGGGATCACCCACCTCCACTGCATCCCAGTTAATGATCAAAGGAAAACAAATAGGAGGTTATGTAGATCTGTTTTTAAAATTCAGAATTATACCCTGTTTAATCTAGTTAATGATATTTCTTTCCTTCTCATCACTGCAATTCCAGATTGACTTGATTAATATACACAGATGATTACTAGCTGGCCAAAAGAGTGTTTGGGCTTTGATGAAAGAGCTCTATATCATAATTATAATGTGCAGATATGTTACAGATCATGGAAAATTATCTCTCAGAGTAGCGATGCATTTTAAAAAATAAACTTTAGAACACTTGACATATTCTGCAAGATCATATCAATATATAATTGATTTTGAGAAAAGCATTCTATGATACATTTTGACATATATCATGTACATGTATATACGTGTATGTATACACACATACATACCATCTGTTATCAACCATTTATTTTTCATATATATAATACATACATTGTATATTATATATTTTATGTATTCATATATATGAAAAAATATATATTCAGATATGTGCTGCATAATGATATTTCAGTTGACAATAAACTGCATATATGATGGTGGTCCCATATTAGAACACTCTATTTTTACTGTACCTTTTCTATGTTTAGATATGTTGATACGCTAACACTTGCCACTATGCTATAATTTCCTCTAGTATTCAGTATAGTTACATGCTGCACAAGTTTGCAGCCTAGGAGCAATATGCTATACCATATAGCCTGGATGTGTATTGGCCTATACCCTCTAGATTTGTATAAGTACATTGTATGATGTTAGCACAACAACAAAATCATCTAATGGCACCTTTCTCAGAAAGTATTCCTGTCATTAAGTGAAGAGTTATATGAAATAAATAGTTGAAAAAATATCTCCTTTCATTTTTTCTATTTTGAGATATTCTGCAAAATTAATAGTTAAACAATGTTTATTAAATATTTTTATGAGTCACAGTCAGTAAACATGAAAATTTTGTCTTGGGGGAAAATGCCACTGTTGTGGATTTTTTTTTTTTTTTTAAGCTACCGTTACACTATTTATTTATTTTAGTTAAGCAACCCAATGGTTCCAAAATAAACTTCGTTTAATCTTTTTTTATATATTGGTTTCCAAGAGAATGAAATTTCCAAAACTTTATTTAAAAAGTAAATACTATGTGCTATGTAAATATTACACTATCTACCCTAAATAAAGAGACTGTTTCTTTTTTTTTTGAAATGGAGTCTCGCTCTGTCACCTAGGCTGGAGTGCAGTGGCATGATCTCGGCTCACTGCAAGCTCCGCCTCCCGGGTTCATGCCATTCTCCTGCCTCAGCCTCCGGAGTAGCTGGGACTACAGGTGCCCGCCACCACGCCCAGCTAATTTTTTTTTTTTGTATTTTGTTAGTAGATATGGGGTTTCACCATGTTAGCCAGGATGCTCTGGATCTCCTGACCTTGTGATCCACCCACCTCAGCCTCCCAAAGTGCTGGGATTACAGGCGTGAGCCACCGCGCCCGGCCAAAGAGACTGTTTCTCATACTGAAATAAACATTGAACCTGGCTTTAATTGTGTCTTAAAAAAAAATTCTATTTGCCTCTCCACAAGTTTCCCTATTTGTAAAGTGAAGACGCTTAACAAACTGTTCATTAGCATTTCTTAAGTTCTAATCACTGATAGTTATAACTTACTCCTAGGGATTTGGATGAGTTTGCATTACAAATAAAAATTATTTATAGATTATTGGGGACTCTGTCTACTACAATTATTTTGCTAGAAATCCATAAATGTCTGTTTTTTTATACTCTATGCATTTCCATTATTCTTATCTCTTCACTGGTTTCCTTTCATAACGACGGTACAAAACCATGGTGTTTTTGATGAATTAGCTAATAAACGTAATTTCATCTTTCTATTCAAGTGGTTGGGGAAAATAGAAAATATATGAAGGAAGAAATAAATGGCAGAGGGAACACTAAAAGTAATTTTTCATTTTCTCTTAGAGCAAAGTTTCTATCCTCTCCAATGTACCCCAACCCATTTCTTTAGAAACGTAGTCATAGTTTGAAAAGTACAAATCCTTTTGTTCTTCACCTAACTCCAGTGGTTTCTCCAAGGTCTACTCAAGCCTTCAAAAATAATCTCTTAATTAAAACATTTTAAATTACCCACTGAACAAGTTACCTGTTTTCTCCTAGGCCCCTGATTAATGCAGGTAGCTTGGCACAAGTATCACTGCTTAACTGTAGACAATCCAAACACATGGAATTCTATACCTTCCCTGGTATCTTGTGGTTAATTCATGAAGCAAGGACTAGACCTAAGTCTTCTCATCCTAGTGGCCTTCCACTTAATCACACTGAAATTTCCCTTCAAGTCTCTTGACATCAACTTGCATATCTAAAAGTGTCAAATATGTAGTTTTTGAAGTAAATACTACTGAGGATGCTGCCTCTTCTAAAATCGAATGATTTAATAATTACTAATCAGTGTAATATTTTGTATTATGAATTTACCAGGGGATTTCGATATTCTCCACATTCCAAAGGCAACAAGAATATGTCTTCTACTTTAAATTATTGTGTTCTTGAATTCCCCACTGCCTGACTAAAAAAAATATGTGTTGCTACATGGTTGATTTCATTGTGTAATTTGAAGCAGCGTTTACGACCACAATCAAATTCCAAATAAGTCTTTAGTGAATTATAATATTTAAAGAGACTTATTACTATTAGGAATTTTTTCACATTTTAAAAATTATTACAAGAATTAGATGCTTGTTATTTTACTTATTAATAGAGCACTAACACTAATTAACAATTACTCTGGGCCAGGCATGCTCTAAGGGTTGTTACATTTAGTAACTCACTGAATCCCCATAACAAATGCATGAGGGTAGTAATGTTAATTATTACCATTTTAATAAATGAGGAAATTGAGACACAGGGATACCACGTAATTTGCCCAAAGTTACACAGTTAATCCTTAATCTTAGAGATTAACAACAACAATAACAACAACAAAACCGTAAAGCTAGGCTGCCAAAAGTAGCAGAGCTAGGCATCATATCAGTGCCAATGCTAAGACCCAATCCTACTTCAGTACTGTTTCTATCTACCTAAACTGGCCCTCCTTTACATTCCAGGGTAATTTCTTAAATCAGTGCAAACCAAGTTAATGTTAAAGTAATTATGTCTTCAAGAAAATACACATTAACAATTCTAAAGTTAATTAGCTGGTCACTTGTTTAATTATTAAGATAGTGGTACCATTCCTCTCTGAATATCTTACAGACATGGGATAGTCAGCACTGTTTGGTATACATAATTTCTAGTGTTTTTTTCATGTTTATTTCAATTGTGTTCAAGCAGTTTTGAAATACACCTTTGGATAAGGAAATGCCATAACATCTGTTGGAAAGATAGGGAAATGGAAGGAGTTGCTAAGTCAGATTTAGTCTCAGAGTTGTACTTTAGACAGAATGAGGACTTGATTTACACATGAAAAAATGTAATTTTTTTTTACTCTCTAAAGATACCAAAGTTTGGAAATAAAATTTGTTCCACTAAAATGTAAAAAGAATATTTTTCATTAAAATGTAAATATTAAGAGCAAAAGCTTTCATCAAAAATAAATTGGAATAAAAATTATTACAACGTGTCAACTTTCAAATTGGAGCTTCATTTAACAGCAATTGTAAAATTCTTAATATAACATCCAGGTTATTTTATTATTTGGCCCCAATTCACCCTATTAATTGAGACTTCTAGTGCTCTACTCCATTCATACCCTTTATGCAGAGACCTCAAACTCAAGTTCCCACAGGATAAGCAAATAAGGCAGGGAGTGAATCATGCCATTTTGTTTCATAATACTGACTTAAGTGTATGTTAAAACTAAATAAAAGAAATAATTTTCACTTTCCTAAAGTAAGCTGTCTTTTATTATTTATTTGTATGTCATTTTAGATGAAGACATTGATGTAATATACACATAAATTTCCTCTTAACTTCAGTGTTTGAAAACAGAAAGAGATCAGCACAAAGTTGGTCATAAATAGTGATGACTTCAAACTTCATTATCTGGAAGACAAAAGAGAATATCTGAGACTATATCTCACATGTGAATGAATGCCTTATATAAAAGATACATGTGCTACTGGAATTCAGACACATTTTATCATAACGTAGTAGAGGTCTGATGTTATAGGATCTTCTAAAACTCTAGGAATATCTAGAGATCTAACTTGGGTGGAGGCTGATGGTCATAATTGTTTAAGGTATATAGGGTAAAAGAATAAACAGAACAGACAAGCCATGCCCTTGTGGAACTGATATTCTACAGGAAAATTACCAGCAATATACATACTAACCATCAATATACATACTAAATGAGTGAATAATGTAATATTTTAAAATGTGATATGTGCTATGGAGAAAGACTAAGGCACCAAAAGGAAGCTAAGGAATGATTGGTGGGGTTGTAATTTTAAACAGAGTAGTCATTGTGATAACAATTTGAAGGACATGAAGGAACAAGTCATGCTGGTATCTAGGTACAAGAATTGAAGGCAGAAAGAGCTACTCATATAAAATATCACATGTTTAAGGAAGGGCAAGAAAATCAAACTGGTTACAGAAAAGTGAGAGAGTTAGGTAATGAGGTTGGAGACGTAAGGCATTGTTTTTTCTCCTGGGTGGAAACTCAAGCTTTTAAAAGTTGGGAACTATTTACTTTCTTTGTTGAACACTGATTTCTGAACATGCCTAAGTGCAGCCAAGCTCATGTGACTGCTAGTTTCTGATTTCTGCTAATAAAATGTATTTTATTGTCACATCTTTTCATAAATTTGTCTCATCCTTTCATAATAATCTCATCATTACATATTGTTTACATTTAAAATATTTTCTCGATTTATTAAACTGAATTGTTCCATAACCTATTTCTATTTTTTAATTAATTTATAGGATTACCCAACTCTATCCACTCTGCCCTAATTTTTGCTTCCTACCATTTCTTGCTTCCTGGAGCCAAGATTTGATCTTCTATGTGACTTTGACTCCTGATGAGACTGCTAGAAACTTTCCTTTACCCTGTTTAACCTGCTTTTTATGTTGAGTGGAGCATGCCCACCAATATTTAATCAATCTGTATGCGTTGTCAGCGTAGGTGTCTCCTCCTGACAACCCTTGGCCTTCTGATTTTTTTTTTTTTTTTTTTGGTTGTTGTTGTTATAAATGCTAACTCGCCAAACAATTTCTCACAGATGGCACTCGTGTGAAGGAAGGGAAATTAATCCATTCTGTTCCATTGCAAATCTGTACTGATCAAAAGCTGACTTACTGAAATATGTTTAAACAGAGAGCAACAGAGGTCGCTTTGAAAGAGTTCATTGTTGGCAGCAATGCTATACTCTTTTTTCCTTTTCCAGAATTTTGCCTGCGGAAAATGGAACAGCTACTCATTTAGATGGGACACTTTTGTAGGTAATGACGTTTTAGAATTTAAATGAGAAGGACATTTGAGTACTCTTGCTTCTAAATTTTCAAGTTAAATGGTCAAAACAGTCATCACATATATAGCTCTACTGAGGGCAGTGACTTGCTTCAGGTCATTAAAGCCAGAGCTAGAGTCTTCAATTTTTGACTAATAATTCATTTTGCTACTGATAAGATAATTTCATTGTCACTGAACATGAATAAATTACTACTTTCTGACTTCATTCAAAAAGGAATTAGATTAAATGAAATAATTTGTATTGATTATTTGCTAAATAAGATTTTCTTAAATAGGTTGTATTCTGGGGGTAAATAGTGCATTCCACTTTTGTGAAAATGAGATCCTAAACATTTAGACAGAAACGATAGTCTAAAGGAGAGAATTTCTCAATAAAAATCAGGTTTTTTTTTTTTCTTTTTCTCAAGAGGTGATGCTGCATAGCAGATGAATGACAAATCATTATGTAAAGTATGAATTCAAGAAAAAATATAAAAACAAAGTTTTCATTTTAATCAAATAAAATTTTTTGTAAAATATTTAAGTGAATTCCATGGTAACATAGCTTTAGTATATCATTCTGAACATAATTCTCTATGAGAACAATAGATGTTCCGGAATCTTTCACTTCATAATCCAGAGAGATTTTATGGAAATCCAGAAAAGATTTTTAAAAATCAAAGAAGCACGCTAAAATGCATTCACTAGATTGTATATGAAGATAAAGAAAATTTCAACCATGAACAAATTCTGAAATGCTTTCAGCATTATTTTTGGATGATTTCTTTTCTGATTATTTAAAATGTTAGGCATCACTGTGTTTTATTGTCCTGTTTGTTTTTACACACACAGGCTAATACGTTTACATTTAAAAGAAAATACCTTCTCCAATCACTTATGTCACATTAAGTGAAAGGAAGCAATTTGAGGTTATGCTGGCATGCAAAATTTCTTGAATATAAAAATTAATCCTGGTAACAATGGATCAGTCATGCATCATTACTATCAAGAAACAATGCTAGGGCCTGGTGCAGTAGCTCATGCGTGTAATCCCAACACTTTGGGAGGCTGAAGTGGATGAATCACTTGAGGTCAGGAACTTGAGACCAGTCTGGTCAACATAGTGAAACACAATCTCTAGTAAAAATACAAAAATTAGCTGGGCGTGGTGGCACACACTTGTAATGCCAGCTACTCAGGAGGCTGAGGTAAGAGAATCACCTGAACCGAGGAGGAGGCTGCAGGGAACTGCAATTTCTCCACTACACTCCAGCCTGGGCCACAGAGGAAGACTTTGTCTACAAAAATGAAGGAAAAAAATAAAAAGAATGCTAGATGACTTCACCAGGGGAGGTTATTTTTCAAGTAAAAGAAATCAGAATTATTATAGCTGTTTCAATCACAAGGACTGCTTTTCCTTAGCTGGTTTATTAGCATCAAGTCCTCATCTTGTCAAAACCTTAGAACCTCCACTAGCTTTGGTTTTGACAAATGAAAGAAAGATAATATGGTAAAAAACATATTTGGAAATTCACACATTTTATGTGTATCACTCCTGTAATTTTTCTTCAAACCATGTCCTTCTTTATCATTTTCTTATATTATTGACTCATTAACTTATTAATATCAAAAATATCTTATTGTGAAGTAGGAATTTAATGTACCTAGAAGAAAAGTAAGAAAATTTCAAGAACAGAATAGTACAGACTCATGATTTACTCTTTCATTTAAAAATACACACTCTGATGGGTGTTTTTGGCAAACTTAATTACACTTGTTAAAGATTCTCCAAATTTCCCCAGATGTCTAGAATTACACTGTTTGTGATCTAACATAGTCATGTGTTGCAGTTCCAGCTTGTTTAGAACACCTTGATTAATAACTGGTAAATTATGAAATAATTATTAATTGTAAGACATTGTATTAGATACTGAGAAATGCATTACTTCCCTATCATATTTAGTTGTTTTGAATGCGAAAATGCATTTAACCTTCACAATGATCTTATGATACGTTAATGCAGGCTTTTTCTTAGCCCCTTTGGTGGACTCCCAGTGGAGGCACCCCATCTAGTCGGCCTGCTGCACTCAGCCCTTTGAGGGAGGGAGCATGTGAGCAAGCGAGTGCGGAATCAGGCCACCCCTAATGCTGACACAGGAGCAAGCTCTGTGCAGGGCCCACAGCCAGACCAGGAGTGTCACCTCAAGGGGAACATGGCAGTGCCCAGGCAAGGGTGTCCATGATCCTGAAGCCCCAGAGTGTGTGTTAGTGTGCTAATTAACTTTTTTGGCTCCACTGTCCACAGCCTGATGGACAGCAATGTGTAAGCAGCTTAGTTGGTCTGTGGCCCTGTTGTGTGGTGTGGCTGCCCTCTGCCAGCAAGGGCAAAGAGCCAGTGTGACAGCTTTTCTGGGTATCCACACTAAGTGGATCCCGAGCTCTTGTCTGGCATCCAAGAAGAATGAGGTCATGCTGATGACTGAAAGATGGTGAAGGCTGAGAATTATATTAAGCAATGAAAAGCACTCTCAGTCAAGAGGGGAGCTGGAGAGGGGACGGGAAAGGCAGTTAGTCTTCTCTGAAGTAAGGCGGTCTCTCTCTCTCTCTACCAACTGAGTCTGGGGTCTTTATAGGCACAGGAAGGGGGCAAGGCAGGCTGTAGGTAATATTGAGAAATGAAACATTTGATTGGTTGAAAGGTATTATTCAGAAAGAATATATCGGGAGACAGTGGGCAAACAGGAATAGAAGTTCTCACTTGGGTCCGCAATTTTACCTGGGACTGTCTTCAGCTTGAAGATTGGGTGTCATTGGGGACCCACTCCTGTGTGCGTAGGATTTCTCTGCCTCCTGCTTCTATTAATGTTAATTGCATTAAATCTTTTGAGATAAGGAAATGTAAGTGTAGAGTTATTAAATGATTTGGTCAAAGCCACAAAGATACTTTAGACAAGAGTCTGGCCATGTCATTATTCTGTCCAATCTCTAGCAAATAAGCACTTAATTTTATCTTTTTCTTGAATGGACTTAGGCTATACTTTATTTTTAAAAGCAAATTTTAATTTAATATTAAAATTAAATTAATTACAAGTCAGTATTTTCATATCAAATTTTTTTCTGGGATTACAGGCATGCACCCACCACACCTGGCTAATTTTGTATTTTTAGTACAGATGGAGTTTCACCATGTTGACCAGACTGGCCTCAAGTGATCCACCCACTTGACCTCAATTGACACACCCACCTTGGCCTCCCAAAGTGCTGGGATTACAGGTATGAGTCACTGTGCCCAGCCTCCATATCAATTTTTTTTTTTTTTTTTTTTGAGACAGAGTCTTGCTCTGTTGCCAGGCTGGAGTGCAGTGGTGTGATCTCGGCTCACTACAACCTCCTCCTCCCTAGTTCAAGTGATTCTCCTGCCTCGGCCTCCTGAGTAGCTGGGACTACAGGTGCATGCCACAATGCCCAGCTAATTTTTGTATTTTTAGTAGAGATAGGGTTTCACCATGTTGGCCAAGATGGTCTCTATCTCTTGACCTTGTGATCCACCCACGTCGGCCTCCCCAAGTGCTAGGATTACAAATGTGAGCCACCGTGCTGGCCCATATCAATTTCTCAAAACCAAATGCACATGGCCTATATGAAATAAAAGTGATGACAACAACAAGATATTTTATTTTGTAAGATATGAGAGACCAATAGCTTCTGTTAAATTGCTATTCTTTTAAATATATAGTGCACTTTAACTATAAAAATGCATTTCATCTCAGTCTAGTGTGAGGCTATAAGGAAAATATGCTTATGTTTCTGCACTGTTAGGGCTTTTTGAGAAAATCTTACTGAAACTTCAGACCTAGGCTAAAAGACAAGGCAAGAAGTTGATTTATAGCTTATTAAATAATAGAAAACATATACTTACTTCTCCAGAGGTATGGGTTTAAATTTCAAAGCAGGGTGTGATCTGGGACCAGGAAACATTGCCTGGTCTGTGAAGTTGGAGACACTAGTCTTACTGAGGACCCAGGATTCTAATCCTTACATTTTCAAAATGATTCTCTCTGACAGGGATGGGGGACAGCTGTCTCTATTTCCTGAAAAAATGTCCAGATTTATTTTTTTGTGGTTCTTCACCTACAATACAGACACTATATATGTAGAGTGACATCTGGTTTTCATTGTGTCACTCCAGTGGTAAGAATTGGGGCATAGGAGAAACATGCAGCTATTATTTGTTATAAATAACAATAATAATAATAATAATAATAATAATGATGTCTTTGTCTTCAGAAACTTTGTGCATGTATTTAAGATAATGTTAATAAATAGATGTTAAAAATCTAATAGATAGTGTAAAAATGTTATTTACAGTAAATGGGAAATTATGTCCTTGAAACACAGCATTATACTTACTAGTTTTATTATATTGCAAATATTTTTCTTTTAAATTTCACCTATCTTGGACTTTAGTTACTGCATAAGATGGTCATTTTTACAATGCTATTGTTAGGGTTAAGTTAAAAATATTGTTAAAAATGCTGTTATAGTTTCTAAGGAGTTATTTGGAGGAAAGGATGTATATGATGATGATAGACAATATACATTGAAATTATTTGATAATTTATTTAAAAATCTCCAAAAGGGCTAATAGGGTTAAATAAAATATTTGAGGTTTTCTCTTTTTTCCGCTTGTCCTTGCTTAAAGATACAAATTCCCTAAGTTGGAGTGCATTTGAAACCGCTGGATGATTGCCAAGCAAAAAGCATGAACATGATAAGTAATCAATAAATGGCTCCGTGTGTTATATATCATGATGTGATGACCAGCTGAGAAAGGAAGAAACAAGAAAGTAAATAATGATGGTTTTCAAATGATACGATGTTTGAGCAGAGTGTAAGGAAAAGTCAGGTGCAGACGACTGTTAGAAAAAAGCATTAATTAAGAGGTACAGGCCGGGAGAATTGGCTCATGCCTGTAATCTCAGCACTTTGGGAGGCTGAGGCGGGCGGGTCATGAGGTCAGGAGATGGAGACCATCCTGGCTAACACGGTGAAACCCCGTCTCCACTAAAAATACAAAAAAATTAGATAGGTGTGGTGCTGGTGCCTGTAGTCCCAGCTACTTGGGAGGCTGAGGCAGGGGAATGGCATGAACCCGGGAGGCGGAGCTTGCAGTGAGCTGAGATCACGCCACCGCACTCCAGCCTGGGCGACAGAGCGAGACTCCATCTCAAAAAAAAAAAAAAGGTATAGAGTCGTATTAGTCAGCTCTCACATAGGTCTAAAGAAGTAACTGAGACTGGGTAATTTATTTAAAAAATTAAAGAAGGTTAATTGGCTCACAGTTCTGTAGGCGCAGAGGAAGCATGGGGACATCTTCTTCTGGCGAGGATTCATGGATCTTTTAATCATGGCAGAAGGCAAATGGGGAGTGAGGCATCTTAACTGGCGGGAGCAGGAGGAAGAGAAGGGGGAGGTGCCACACACTTTTAAATGACCAGAGTTCATGGGAACTCACTCACTGTCGCAAGAACAGCACCAAGAGAGAAATCTGCCCCCATGATTCAATCACCTCCTGTCAGACCACACCTCCAACACCGGGGGTAACAATTAGACAGAGATTTGGGCAGAGACACAGACCAGACCAAATCAGGAGCAGATTGCTGCTATGCCATTCAATTCTGAGGAACCGCATAAGAAATTCTTATTCTTGGCAGCATTATGATGATTTTAATAGTGAAGATACTTTATGTTGATTAAGAAACATTAAAAAATGAATTTGTTTGCAACTAGGATGTATAAAAATAGAAAATATGTGGAAAAGTAAAACAATTATACCAATAATTTGAGAAATAAATGTTTCTTCCATCATGTAGACAGTTCACAAACACATACAGTTATTTGATTTTTTTTCTTTTTTCTTTTTTTTTTTTTTTGAGATGGAGTTTTGCTCTTGTTGCCCAGGCTGGAGTACAATGGTGCGATCTTAGTTCACTGCAACCTCTGCCTCCCAGGTTCAAGTGAGTCTCTTGACTCAATCTCCTGAGTAGCTGGGATTACAGGTTCCTGTCACCATGCCTGGCTAACTTTTGGTATTTTTAGTAAAGACAATGTTTCACCATGTTGGCCAGCCTGGTTCGAACTGCTGACCTCAGGTGATCCAGTCGCCTCAGCCACCCAAAGTGCTGGGATTACAGGCTTGAGCCACTGAGCCCTGGATATTTTTTTGTTTTGTTGTGTTGTGTTTCGTATTTTGCTTGATTTACATGACGTTTTTCTTTTTTTCTTTTTTTTTTTTTTCACTTTTATTGTAATTCTCCTAAGGGAAGATAGTATCCTGGGAAGCAATTCATGCAAAATGAAAGATGATTCATGCTGTTTAATTTTAAATACAAATAGTAAGGTTTCAAGAGTGATAGAAAAGCTACACTAATATTCTTAAACATATCCACTCACTCACCCACACAGACAAACAATCATAAACACACAATGAATAATGCCTTAAAAATTACTAGTATGTCCCCATTTGTTCATCTGTTGAAATACAAAGAAAATATCTATTAGGATTTTTTCTATTTATATTACAGTATGAATAAATAAATGATGTGAAAATAAGAGAAAGGAGAGAATACGAAGTCACCTGGTAAACCAAGACATCAGCCCATCGAGGATTGCTGAGAAAATGGGTGATTTGGAGACTTGAATCCAAAGTCTGCTTATTTTTTGTCTATATCTAGGTTCTATCTAATATTTTCTGCAGTTGCAAAGGCTACATGTTGGATTATACCTATTGTGTGTAGGATAAAATCCCAAGATTAGATATTTAGGATTTTCTTTATGGAAACATTTTAGAGAAATGTGCTGATTTTTTGCCTACTAAAACTTAATCCTTATCCATAGAAACATTCCATAATAATTTCCCTTGAAACCAGAACACTTTAGATTGATCGCCAACTTCTCTGTTGTGCTTGTACCAGTACTTATCGTGTTCATCTGCTCAAAGCAGTGATACATTTGGGACAAAGTCCTTAGGACCTAAACTTCCAGGATGACTGTTCTTTGGGGATCCACACTCTTGTTTGTCAGATTCTTAATTGCTTTTTGTCAGAGTGGCTTCTCTTTATTCTTAGACTGGGGGTTGCTAGGTGATTTATTGATTTCAGTATCTTACCAAAAGGTTTACAAATATTCTCAGAGAACTCTGTCATGAAATCACAATTTATGTCACAACATGATTAAAAACAACTGGGCAAGATATGCTTGGATGCAGCTATGATTTGGTATAATAATAAGGTCAGCAAACGGGAATAGTGTATTGAATGAGTGCTATCTGTCATGTTATATATGTGAGAGTGTGTGTGTATATATATATAAAATCATCATCCAAATACTTAAAAATATTTGTATTATCCTAACTTAGAAGTAAGAAAACTGAGTTCTGAGGAGCTTATCTAGGATGATACAGTTAGTAAATAATGAAGGTAAAGTTTTAATTCAGGTATTTCTAGTTCAAGCCTATAGTATTTTCCAAACCCTATGCTGCCATTTCTTGCTCTGAATCAGAGTGCAAATGGATGGCGATGGTTTAATTTTCCCTTCCCACGATGAACAAATTATTATACAGTATTTCTCTAAAAATAATTTAAGAACTTATACATGCTTATAAAAATTATGTATGAAAAATTGCATCATGGAATGCAAAAATAGAACTGAAATACTTTATCTTCTATCAGAAGCTGAAACAGAAGCAATTGTTCTGCAATACAACAAATGGAAACCATTTTGGACATATCAGGTTATTTTTCTTGCTATTAGAAAATGAGTCCTTTATTAAAAAAAAAAAAAAGAAATCACTCATTTTGTGAGACTTTTTACTAGTAAAATATGTATCTCTGAATGGATATATAATTGTATACTTTGTACTGCAGAAACTTCATTTATTCAGTTTAGTATCGATAAGAACTGCCAAAGATTCCTTTTTAAAAAATATTTGGAGCTGCAATATCAGGCGTATTAAAATATACAAGAACATATCCTTATAAAAATGCATTACTCCTGCTTAGAGAAGGAATTTCAAACCTGGGAGACATAGGGGCGCTGCAGATTTCAAAAGAAAAGCATCCTGTTTACAGAGGTTTGTATCCTCACTTTTCTTCCTTGTAGCAGCATTTATCCAAAGCATTGAAGACTGAGAGCCATAGCCTTACAACTATCATGCAGTCCCTCCTCCTGGTCAGCAGCAGCATGTTTGATTATATGCCATGGCTTCCAGCAGGATCTTTCAGTAACTGAAAAGCCCTGCTCAGATGCTGATCATTCACCATAGTTTGCTCTGGCTTCATCCTGTTATGTGTAAGACACAGATAAACTCTTTTATTTATTTATTTATTTTTACTAAGCGATTAGGGAAAAAGAAAAATAATAAACAAAAAAGGAGGGTGAAGAGGACAGGAGTAAAAGAGCAAAAAAGAAGAAAATGTGTTTGGCTCCACAGTTGTGCTGGGTGAAGCTTTTTATTTTCCCCAAATACGCAGCTGCCCATCAGGGTTGGTCAATATTTTTAGTGGGAAGTACAACATCGGTTATTGATTTAATTAAAGGAGAGTTGAGATAAAGTTAGGTTATGCAGGAGGAAAAAAAAACAGTCACAGGAGAGATTCAGCTAAAGTGAAAATATGTGTCGGAGAGACCACAAAAGAGAATTTGCAAAGGGGGTAGATAGAAGACTGTTTAAAATGGGGAGGTGGTGGATTAAGTGAGAATTCACACTCATTGCACAGTTGGCTGATATCTTAAGTGTTTTATAACATAAGAAGAAAAACTTTTGGTAAGTGTAATGGATAATTTTTCCCCAGTGGTGGTGTGTTGCCACTCCTTTACATTAGACTCCTTAATAAGAAATTTAATTCTTCTTTCATTTTCTTCTTCAAGGACACAGAGATTGTGGCTACTGCATTATGAGGTTATAAAATACCAATGACATATTATATTATTCTCCTAATACCAAATAATTCAAATGAAGATTTGCATTCTTGTATGATATGGCATAAGTTAAATGCTTGAGACAACATAGTAACACCCTTAAATAGTTATCTGCTGTTAGAAAGACACATTTTTAATTCTATGACTTGGGAGAGGTGAATTGATGTTTTTTAAAAAGTCACATAATTGAAAAAGAAAACTTTTAGTCTAACTGGCATTTATTCAAATCATAGCTCTACTACTTATTATTTGTGATCATGGTCAAATTACTCCTACTCTATTTTATCTTAAGATGGATATTAAATAGAACCTATCCCTTAGGGTCATTTTGAGAGATAAATGAGATGATGCTTATAAAGCAGTTTGCACAGAGGCTGGCGAGAAGAAGATATACATAACTAAACATCTATCATCATAATTTCCATTAATATTTTTATTTTAAATACCATCCATCTGACACATAATTCTTTATCTCTACTCCTCATCTCTCCCATGAGTTATGGACTTCTATTTCAATCATCTTTTCAACATATCCACTTGGGTACAAAATGTACAACTCATAGTAAGTATGTCTAAAACACTAAATTCCCACTCCTGCCCAATCTCCTGCTCCTTTTTTTCTCCCAATTTGTTGAACACTATCACCATTCCCATATGTTGCTAACACTAAAAACTTCAGGATGATGGTTTCTTCTTTTTCTCATTATCCACATCAGCAAATCTTGTTAGCTCTGATTTTAAAATGTACCCTGTATTAAACCGATTCTCATTGTTTCAAAAACTCTAAAGCAGTCCTCTATTATGTTGACTTATACAACTTTATATATAAATATACTCTTTTTAGTTTTCCACAACTACATTTTATCCTCCACATAGAAGCCAGAAAACTTTCTCAAATGTGCATCTGATTGTGTCACTGCCCTGCTTAATCTCCTCCACTGATTTGCATTTGCAATTATAATGACTTTCTAAACATTCATTATGACCAACCATTATGTGTCTACCTTCCTCCATTACTTCAACTTCTAGTTCTCTCTCCCTTGATCCCTGTGTCCTAATCACAGTAGCCTTCCTCCACCACATTATTTTCCCTGAAACTTATTTCGTCTTTTACTGAGTAAAGAATACCTCACGTTTATTGAATGCTAAATACGTTCCAGACACTACATTATTTCATTAAATTAATTATTTCAATAATCTAAGAGTTTAATTTATTGAATTCTCACAACAACCCAATAAGGCAGCTGCTAATATTAGCACCATTGTATGTGACATGGAATTGAGGCATAGAGGGATCAGTAATTCATCCAAGGTCACGAAGTTGGTAAATGACAGAATCTGAATTCAAAACCTAGTCATTGCTTTCCAGAGCCAAAATCCTTCAGTTCTACCATATGCTATACTCTGTTTTGCAATTATTTTTCAAACCCTTGCAGTTCTTCTACTTTGAATTCTCACAATTTGTAGTCATTTATATTTTTAATATATTATAGTAAAGATGATCTTGTTTTGTTCTTGTTCAAGGTTGCTTTTACTATTTGGCTCTTTGAATTCCCATGTAAATTTAAGAATCTTTTTGTTATAGCTGATTACACTGTTAGAATTTTGACTAGGATTGCAGTTAATCTGTAGTTTAATTTGAAGAGAATTGAGATTGTTACTGTATTGAGTCTCTCAAAGCATGAGCATGCCTTTGTATTCCTGTTTACTTAATGGAGTCTTATATTTCTCTTAAAAATGATTTATGGTTTTCAGTATAGAAATTTTGCAGGTCTTTTGTTAGACGTATTTTTAAGCATTTGTTAATTTTGATGTTATATTTTAATAGTCAATTTCCAGTTATTTATTACTGATACATATTAGTACAGTTGAGCTTTGAATATTGATCATGTATGCAACAATCTTGACAAATTCGCTTTTGAATTCACATAATATCAACACAATAGATATCTATAGTTTGTGTGTATGTATATATGTATGTATTTGTGTATGTATAATGTATTTCTGACAGTAAATATGAGGATTTTAAATTGGAGGCAGATGGTTACTTTGGTGCTAGTTCTTCATTCCCCATTGTCCTCCATAGGTTGAACTAGTAAGAGATGTATAGAGCCTGCATGTATGGCATGGGTCTACTCTGCAAAAGAGGAACCCCAGAATTATGAATCTTGGAGTGAATATATGCTAGCTTATACTGCTGCAACTCATTTTCTCCTTTTCTATAATTTATATTATTCAGTTTATATTTGAATATTACATGACTTTTACAGCCAGAATAAATCCCACTTGGTCAAATTATTTTATTTTATACATCACCAGATTGTATTTGCTTCTATTTTATTCAGGATATTTGTATGCAAATTAATTACAAAGTTTGCAACTTTTTTTCCTTGATGTTCTTGTCAGTTTTTGAATCAAGGTTGTGATGTTGTGATCCCCTCAGAAAACTGTTTGAGGCTGGGCGCAGTGGCTCACGCCTGTAATCCCAGCACTTTGGGAGGCTGCGGCAGGTGGATCACCTGAGGTCAGGAGTTCAAGACCAGTCAACATGATGAAGCACATCTCTACTAAAAATACAAAAAAAAAAAAAAAAAAAAAAAAATATGGAGCTTGATGTCAGGTGCCTATAATCACAGCTACTTAGGAGACTGAGGCAGGAGAATCGCATGAACCAGGGAGGCAGAAGTTGCAGTGAACAGAGATCACACCACTGCACTCCAGCCTGGCCAATTAGAGCAAAACTCTGTCTCAAAAAATAAGAAAAGAAAGAAAGAAAGAAAGAAAAAACTATCTTTGGAGTTTTTTGTCTGTTACTAGACTATGGAAGAGTTTGTGAAAGATTGACGCTATTCTTCATTAGAATTTACCAGTAAAGCCATGTAGACTTGAGGTGATTTCTGCTGCCATGTTGATTAGTTTCTCCTTTTCCATCTTTGGGTTTGATATTTTCTTCTGTTTCTAGTTTCTTGAGATACAAATTAGATAATTAATATTCAGACATTTTCCCTCTCTTAATATGTACATTGATGTTCCACATTTCCATTAGGTTTAGCTGCATTTTTCCACATTTTAATATTTATATCTCTATTAATATACAACATATTTTTTGTTGCTTTCAATATGGGTTATTTAAAACTTCATTGTTTAATTCCTCAGTGCTTGGAGATTTTCTAGTTTATTTATGTTTACTAGTTAAATTGTCTTGTGGCTAGAAAGTATATTTTAATAATCGTGGTTCTTATAAATTGTGTTGAAGTTTTATATCCTTATTGATTATTTTCCTATTTGTATACCAATATACAGGCTACATATTTAACTAGTTTTTCCTTTAATTTTGCTTTTTATGTTGATTCATTATCAGAAGATAGCCTTTCTGATAGTTACAGATATAGAAAAATCAAAAAGTGAGAGAATCAGGGGAAAAAAAGCTAAGTATTACTATTCAAAATTAATACAATGCAGTCATTTATGAAAAATGCCTAAGTTTTATAAGGTATTAAAAAGCACTTTTCATTTAATAAGTTCTAGATTATTGTTATCATAAATTTGATGAAAATGGCAAATTATATGTTCACATTTTACTAGTTCTTTTTAATAAACCTAGGATTTCCATTTTTATTTTAAAGGGATTATTATTCATCTAATAGAATCAATTGAATATGATTCTTCGTTCTTTTGTCGGTTTAAAATACATTTTAACATTTAAAAATATTTCAATATGTCAATTGCATATAACAAATATGAATATTAAAATTTGATATAATTAACTTGGATTAATGTAAGTTCCAAGATGTAAATTTCTTTCATTTGTAGAGTTCTGTAGATACTGTGGGACAGTACAAATATCTCTGAAATTCAATATTATTACAACACTAGTATTATTGCAAATTAATATCTTAAAGTTCCATAGTATTTTTACTTTTACAAAAACACTTCCTTGCAAATTGCTAGAATTTGATTAAGTGTCACAACAGCGCTCAGAGATTGGAAGGGCTAGATTGGAGGAGCTGGTAATTTCAGTGTTTTCCCATGATTTCCCAAATAAATTGTGCCACAGTTACTGTAGAATGAGTAAATGGATGCCTCATTTTGCTCTTTCTGTTGATTGTTGAACTGAGATTCTGTTGACAGATGTTTATGTTCATATTCATTAAATTCATAAGTATTTATTAAGTGGCTACCATGTACATACAGACTTTGAATATTTGTTACTGATCATTATTTTTAATGTGTGATTTTGTGAAAACTTAGGTTATGTACATTTTAATAACTGTCAATTATTTCCATTTTCCTAATTTCCTTCATTCTGTTATATTTTCACATTACCCTTAACTGAAATTCTTTGTATGCTGCTAACTCGTTTTCACTCTGATAATGATTAATAAGTCATTCACGCAGTTTCTTCTTTTGTAGGATATGTAAAATATGTTACACTTATCCCCAAAATACAATGCTTGTACATTTTCTTTGGTTTAAATACGAATATTTTAATAGCAGTCTGTAATGAAAGGAGTAAAATTTTCTCTTTTTACTTGCCTTTCTTCTATTGGAATGGTTTCGGGCAGTTTTTTTCCCTGAGAATTTCTCAATTTAAGAAGAAAACATTCAGCAGGATTTTATGTTAGAGAAAGGAAAAGAGCAGGACTAGGCTCTTCAAGGCTGTTCTGAGTTTGAATTAAATTTAGTGGTAAAGAAGGTCACAAGTTCTGCTATAGCTAAGATCCCTGAGTAATTCAAATTACTTTACTACAGTAGAAAAGCAATTTACTAGAATGAAGTCAACAACAGGTATGAAAAGGGTACATTTTCTTTAAATAATATAGTGTATTAAGTACTTAGAAACTCTTAGAATCAGTAACAATGAGCCAAATCAGTGATGTCCAACCTGGTTCCACATTAAAATCAATGAGACACTTAAAAGAAAACATTAATGTCTAAGCCCTACCATAAACCAACTGAAACCAATTATTTCTGGGGGGGGGGACTTGTTCATATCGTTTTCTTGATGTTCCTGAAGTGATGGAAACTATTATATTATGCAATATATTAAAAATTTTTAAATACTCCGCATTCAATAAAAATAAAATCTAACAATCTTATGCTCATGCAACTCCACTTGCTACTGAAAACAAGGCAAAGCAAACAGATCATTGGTAGAAAGTAGATGTGTATATATATATGTGTGTGTGTGTTTATATATATGTAATATACATATAGAAGATATCTATATATTCACAAATGAACAAATATGGCCTTTCAACATCATTGAAAGCACATTGACACTTTAAAGAGATTTATTCGTGGTATAAGGAAAATATCAAGACACATATTATTTATTAGAAAAAGAAACAAAATAATGAATCCATTTCTGTGTATTTCAGAGCTTTTCTGTGTATTACAGAACTTAGAAAATTTTGAAAGGCAAAGAAAGCTGCTTCTCATATAGAAGGAGGCTCATTTACTCTATTTAACAACATGTCAGAGCAAAACACCTAATGGTTTTCAATAGGCCTAAATTGTTCTTTGAATTAAATATGTGCATGAAACAGTTTTTCTAATACATAAACTCTAAGAAGCAATTTTCTTTATTCCTCCTATGTGGTGGCACCTACTTATATACTTAAAAAGTCAAAATGTGAGGAAATCAATTTAATGAAACAAGCTAGCAAGGTATTCACACATTTATTGTGGTATCTGAAAGCAAGAGTATAAGAGACAAAAGGGTTTTCTTATATAGATGATAAACCAATAAAGAAATCAAGTCTTTTTTTTTTTTTTTTTTTTTTTTTTTTCCTGTGAGCTATATTTTAAAACAGTATGGGCTTTTTGATAGAACTTCTTAATCTAAAACTACCACAAAAGAATGAGATAAAGATTTTTGTCAACTCATTGATGCTGTGTGACTTTGCCCCAGTAGTCTTTGAGAGATTTTGTAAAGAACTGCAGCTTTCTTGCCTAGCAGCAGGATTTTTTAAACCTGTATCATTCTCTATTTAGACTTTGGAAAATATTGCTTCTGTGTATTTTGGGACCAATTTTAGGAATCTAAAGAACCAAAAATGGAATAATAAATCACTTATCATAGTTCTTAAAAATATTTAATAACAATATAAATGTTAAATTTATTTATGAAACAAGGCTATAAACTGTCACCAATTTAATTTATGTCCTGATGTGCTATTAAGCAAAAATCCATATTAATATAAATACTTCCATTGAAAATATTGCTCTGAAATTCTGAAAGTTCATATTTCTTGAACTATGAAACTAAAGAATACATGTAAATGATGTTTAATTCACCTGTGTTATACATATTTCTGCATTTTCTTTCATTTTCATTTTGGTTAAAATTGTGTTTTTATACATTTCATGTATACTTTAAAAGCATTATATGCAGAAATGACATGGGAAGCTAAATACACACACACACACACACACACACACATAGAATTTTAACTAATTCACACATATATCATAGGGTCACCTGTGTATCCATCTTCCACATCTGATAACAAATAACCCTTTTCCAGGAGAGTACTATGTATTGAATATTTCTATGTGTTGGGTATATTGACAGTGGTGAGTATGTGGTGATGTTTCAGAGAAAGGTACAAATTATCACCTAGCAGAAAAAGCAAACATTTCAGTCAAGATCTGGCCACTGACATACATCAGAGAGGAATATGAAACTTCATATAGAAGGGAATGTAAGAAATAAGAATTTCTATAGCATGAAAGGGAACATCAGATATTCCACTGTTACATTTGTGGCAGAATTTTTCTTTTATCTCCATTTCCTTAAATTTTAGAATTCTCTGCCCAATCTCAATTGCCTTTGCCCTATCCAGGCAATAGTTAGAATATCTTAGAACATGACTAATGCAAAGGATAATAAAGAAAAAAAAGTGTCTTTTTCACATTTTGGATTTCCAAAAAAGATTTTCATAATTGGGACTTGGTACAGCAAATTGAGGAGCTCAGCAAATCCTCTCCTTAAGAAGAAACTATAAAATTAAACAAAATAATCTATAACAGCAATTTCTGGGTTGTGGAAATTAATCAAAGGTTTATAATCAATTGTTAATGGAGACATGTTATTTTTGAAAATCTACTGGACTATTCAACAGGAAGATACTGGGGTATTCTTGCCTGAATAGCACTCCCCTTACCTCTACCCCATAGTTTCATGGATCAAGTCAGAAAACCCAGTTACTTTTCTGAAAAATGGGACTTATTTGGCTTGAAATGAAGAAAAAAAAATCTGCCTGACCAATAACATCGCAATCTCAGTAGCTAATGAACAGAGATGACAAAGGACTCTGCTAGCTTTAAATTGTAATCCTAATAGAGAAATTTAACAGTGATATCTTGGATCTGATAAATTGAGAGAGGGTATTGAGAAGTTCTCCATATATCCCTTACTTACTGTGTATCTGAAAGAAAAAATGTATAATGGAGATATAAGACAGCCTTGCAGAAAATAAAAGCTAGGGAAGACTTGAAAACTGACTGAACTGTTAATATACACCCTAACACACACAGAGCCATTAGTAGAAGATGGAACCTTGAAGTTTTTAAATAAAATTTCAGTGAATGTGTTGGCTGACCCCCAAACTAAGTAGAAGCAATCTCTGAGAGGAGAGATGAAAGGGGAGGGAAAATAAAGGCTGAGTAGAGACATAGATAGATATAAATAATGATCATATACCTCAAGACAAACAGATTAAATCCAATAAATTTGTTAAATAAGCAAACCAGTAAGCAATAACAACTCAAAGTATTGTCTATTAACAATAATGAGAATCTGGATTTGGTACAATAGTTGATCTAAACTATCCAGTTTTCAACCACAATAAAATATGAGACAAAGAAATAGGAAAATGTGACCTATAGACAGTAGAAAATAAGTAGCTACAGTCTCATATATTTCAAGGTTCATATTTTAACAGACAAAGACTGTTAGACAGCCCGTATTTTAATGTGAAGCAAGTAGTTTAACAGACAAAGACGTCAAAGTCACTACTGTAAATATGATTGAAAAATCAAGGAAAACATGTTTAAAGAAGTACGTAAAAATATAACAACACCGATTCAACAAATAGTGAATCTCATTAAAGAAAGGAGTTCTAAAAATAACCAAAATTTGGAATTGAAAAGTTTAATGGCTTACAAAATTTGCTGGAGGTGCTCAACAGCAGATTGGAGATGACAGGAAAAAGAAACAGTAAATTTGGAGGTAGTTCAATAGAATTTTCTGAAAACCAGAGAGAAGAACAACGCACAGAAGCTCAGAGACTTATGAAATAATGTCGAATATAAACACACACTCCACACATACACACACATATAATGAAAGATTCAGAAGGGCAGGAGACAGAATAAAAGGGGCAGAAAATTGTTATTAGACATATAGAAGAAACTTAGAAATAATAACAGAAAACATCCTAAATATGGTGAAAAAAACACAAATTTGTAAATAAAAAAAATCCTAGGAATTCCAAGTGGGAAAACCAAAGAGCGATGCACACCCAGACATCATAGTCAAACAGTTGAAATCCAAAAGATACAAAACTTTGAAAGCTACAAAACAAAAAGCACTCATCGCATACACTGTTAACACCAACATTAACAATTGGCAAGGATATGGAGAAACTGTAAGCTTTGAACTTTGTTTTTGAGCTTGTAAAATGGTAAAGCCGTTTGGAAAATATATATATTTTTTAATTATTAACGGTTTAGACATTAATTTGCTATACAATCCAGCAATTCTAACCTGGTTATCTACTCAAGATAAACGAAAACATGTTTGCACAAAGACTCTCGCATGATCATTTTTAATAACATCATTCACAATAGCTAAACAGAGGAAACAATCTATCAAGTACCTGGTGAGTGGTTAAATGGGATGTGGTATACATATACACTGGAATGGTATTCAGCACTGAAAAGGATGGGCTACTGATACATGTTACTAAATACATGACCCCAAAAAACATTACACTAGTGATAGAAGCCAGATACAAAAGACTGATCCCCTTGCCTCAGCCTCCCAAAGTGCCGGGAGTACAGGCGTGAGCCACAGCATAGTGATCCTTCTGGGGGTGACGGGGCAAGTTATTTTCGATAATTTCTTCCCCCTCTTCTATTTTGCTCCCCCACATTCTACAACTAATTAGACATGCAAACATAATTTAAAATATCTGGGCCAATGCTTTCTTATTTTTATACATGAGACATGAAGCAAGACTAGCTATAAACCTCTTTCAAGAATGAAATTTTATGACCATATTGTAGACTATATGCTGCTTCAAGTAGTTTGTGCAGCAAGTTTGGTCATTTAATTAATAAGTCAATTTACTAAATTAGTCAATATTGTCAAAAAGATAACCAAACTGACGCTGACAAATACATAGCTTAACTGGAATGATTTGTTATTTATATCAAATTTAATCTATGCATTAAAATATATTAAATATATTAAGAGGCAAGGACATTCTGTGACATGATTCACAATAATTTAGTCAGAGGATAAGATTTTAGATACAGGATAAACCACATATTTTGCTGAATGAGAGTCTCATAAGAATATGAGCAATGGCACTAGGATATAAGAATATGTGCATGGGAAATAATCTTGTCAGTAATTTAATTCTTCCTAAAAATATTTGAAATCTCCATGAATGGTTAAAAATAAAATAAATGTAGAACTGATATCCTAAGTAATTTTTAAAACTATACAAGACTGTTTTCCAAGTTAATCCAAATAAACTTGTTGAACAATTGCCAATAAAACAAAGAGAATTACTAAGAGGTTACAAATGTGGGCAGAAGCTATTGAGGCCACAACGACCTTTACTATGTTCCAAACAATGAAATACAAATGAAGTAAGCCTAATGAGAAGACAATTGGATTACTAAAAGAAAGCTCCTGAATGAAGTGATTAAGTCAGGTAAAAAAATAATGAAGTGCTGCTCTTGTACTTACTAAGACACGAAAAGGCAATTATGCAAAAAGACACTTAAAAGCTGTGCTACTAAGAATATAGTGCTAATCTTTCTTAATACCCCTTCCTTTCAAGTACCACTTTCCCAGTATTTCCTTCATTTGAAATTCCCTTCAAAAATATCCCTCGTGTTCACTACCATGTAGCATTTAGTGAATTTTTTTTCTGTCTACCATCAAACGTAAGTAATACTCCTTCCATTGTTTTACAATTCATACCTATTTCTTCATAGTAATTAGCTGAAATTTTTTTACATATCCTCTTATCATTCTTTCCTGTACACATACAGGATTTTAGGAACACACTATAGGAACTGCTTTTTAAATTTTTTAAATTCATTATTCTTGTGGAATTTTGGAGGGTGACAAAAACAGGCCTTTCAGGGTTCTATTTTATTTCTCACATCTTTTTCATCTCCAATCTCCACGTAATCACCTATCATCACTTCTGACATAAAATACCTGCAACCTTAGATAAAGGTTGCCAAATGAACATTGGCATAGATAAAATTGAAAAGTCAAAGAAATTGATGGAAATAGAAATCTACAGATGATTCTCTGAGGGCACCTCAAATGGTACTAAGAGGGTGTATACTCCACTAATTTAAGAGGCCAACACAATGCATATATCCAACTGGAAGGAAATATATGGTTATAGAGGAAAATCAGTTTCCAAATTAGGCCTGCTCACATTATAGCCTTATTGCTGACAGTGCATCTTGTTATTTTTAAGATCAGCAGCTTAATAATTTGTGATTACCTGTTAGATTTGAAATGTGGAACAGTTTCCTTGTGACACATGTTATGTTGTATATTAAATTATAGTAACACATAGTAAAGTAGTAATATATATTAATATGTATAGTAAAGTAGTGATTTATATATACTTTTTCTTGATTGATGATTTTCATTAACTTTGTTCTTGAATCTTGTCGCCTTGGTAGGTCAATTCACTACATTTTGAAGTTTTTAAATTCTCTTCATTTAGCAAAGGATAGCTATTATTAAATGTGACTTTTCTAAAATTATTTAAAAGTTATTTGATTTAATTAGAAAATATTTTTTCTAATTTTTAAATTTAAAATATTTATAAATATTAAAATATATTCAAGCCGAAAAAATGGACATTGCTGTTAAAATTTTTGAAAAGTAATTTACTTAAAAATCATTTATAAAACCTGTCTCACATATTACAAATAATGCACATCTTATTTTAGGAGCTTCTTTTAAAAGTCTCATTTTTTAAAATGAAATGCTTTGGAGCATGGTCATTTTATTTAGATTCAATTAATATTGAATAATATAAAATAAGAATATTTCTCCCATTCTTTAGCTTGTGATAACAGTTATAAAAGAGTGATTGGGTGCAAATCCTGGAGTTAAATTGCAGAGTTTGAAATCAGCACAATTTCATTAGCTCAACAGCCTCCTATCATTGTTGAGTTATAATGCTTTATAAAATATCTAGAAGAGCCAGGCACAGTGGCTCATGCCTATAGTTCCAGCACTTTGGGAGGCTGAGGCGGGAGGATTGCTTGAGCCCAAGAGTTCAAGCCAAACCTGGACAAGGCGGCGAGACCTCGTCTCTACAAAACAGATTTTAAAAATTAGCCAGGCATGATGGCACATACCTATAGTCCCTGCTACTCTGGAAGCTGACGTAGAAATAATTCTTGGGCCCAGGAATTCAAGATGTCAGTGAGTTCTGATCATACCACTGCACTCCCACCTGGGCAGCAAAGTTGGGCCCTGTTTCTAAAAGTAAAAATAAATAAATATAATAAAATTCCTTGAAGAATGTCTGGCACATAGCAAATACTGTAAATTTTTTGCTATTGTTACTTTCCCTACTTCAATTTTACACTAATGAAAATATACTGTTTCAAGCTTCTAAAGTGAAAACATAAAATTAATAAAAAGTTGAAATTTGAAAATTTGACAAACACTAAATTTCAAAGAAAAATAAAGTAGACAAATGTGAGATCATTTTCATGCTGAAGAAGACTGTAAATGTTAAAAAAGTGAAATGGAGAAAAGCGTATAAGAGATTACTGTTAAAGAGAGGAAAGCGTAACATCTAAATATGAAAATTAAATGAGAAAGACTAGAAAGACAAAGGAAAATGACCAGAAAGTCAACTAATTAGAAAACTGGGTTACAAGCTGAAGAATGTAAAAGTATTAACACATAGAAACATAACAAGCAGATCAAAGAGAGTGAAGCCAGACACTTCTCTACTTTGCCATTTTGGTTGAATTTATTATCGTCGTTGTTGCTGTTATGTTGATTTATTTGTTTTTGTTAGACTCCTACAGAAATAATTATTGAATTTAAGGCTTTAAATATTCTTCCTTATTTTTAGTTTAACAAATGAAATCAGAGAGGATCTATTTGCTGCCAATTTTGCTATAACATGACATATTCTAACTTTCAAATTGTGGCTAATTTGATGGACAGGACATAACTCGTTTTTGCTCTTCTTTGACTTATGAGTGACACTGCACATCAGTCACTATACATTGGCCATCTACATCATACATTCTCTTCTAGGAATTTGATTATTAAGCACTTCGCCCCGGATTTTTATAATTTCTTTTATTTTGGATATTCCGTCTCATTATAATTAAAATTGACCAGTACTTAGATATCTTTAGTACTTTGTTATTCTCATTTCATCAAGAATGTTTAGATCTTTTTTCACATTTATAATAGTTAAGGTAATGGCATGGTTGAGAACAATCATTCTTCTGTACTTAATTGATTTGTGATTTTGAGCTGATATTTATTCTCCTGTGCCACAGTTTTCTCATCTAACACTAATGACAGTAACTCTCTCCAAGGGTCTTATGAGTATTGCATAAATTAATTCATGTATAATGGTTAGCAAAGGCCTCAAATGTAATAAGGACTCAATAAATGCTTACAGAGATTATCTGCTTGTTTACATAAACTCGGGCTTATTTTCATTTTCTTTCCCTTTGATCTATATTTTTGTTTTTTGCCTACTTAGGTTTACTGGATACTTTCACAGTTTACTCTCATAGATTATTCCTGGTATTCTTTAGTGTTAGAGCTTTGTTGATTTCTTGTATGATTATTTGTCTATTCAGGATTTCTAAATATTTTTGAGAAAAATTTTAAACATATTTTTAGGAAACATCTATCTCATCAAAACTTTAATATAGAGGTATAAAATAATTTAACAAAACCATCAATATGTAAATCGTCTTTCATCTTCATCTAAAAGGGAAGCAATTTCTAAATGCCTTAATGAAACTGTCAAAATCTAATATAAGATTTATGAAGATTTCAACAAGAAATAATCTCGTGGACTGTGAGATTCTCAATAAGAAAGGGAGAGAAAAATGACTTTGCCACTATGGTGGAAGGGCTAATGGAGGATTCTTCAGAACGACTGTGGTGCTTATGCTGCTCACATTCAGTAAGGCAATGGCCATCATGGATTAATGAGGTGATAATAACAAATTTTTTAGATTGCTGGTGCAGGCCAACTCTCAAAGAAGAATTATGTAAGAAGCCAAGCCACAATCAGGTAATGATATAAAAATGAATGATAAGAACTACTTTAGAAAAATCCAGCAAGTATCATCAGTCAGAAATCCACCTGATAGATTCACCTGTCTAAAGGGTACTACTGCACTGGATGAAAATCTTACTACACAAATTAAGATACACAAATTTGTCACAGTTATTCATTTTATTTAAATAAAATTAAGTTTGACTCTACTTCTCATCTAATTAGAGTGTACGGAGATGAAGAATTGATCCTTATTGGGACCACTTCACTTTCCCAGTGTCTACAATATATACTTGTGGTATTAACAGGAAAAAAAAACATAATAGACACACACATCACAGTACACATCTTTGGTTCATTATGTTTTCACCAGATGTCCCCTGATCCACTGACCAAGTTACAATTGCTTTATGAAGGCCTGTGACTATCTAGAATGTGATAGTGACACAAAGCAAACCTTGTCAAAACTAAAAACAGTTTCTAAGGTTCATGCCTCTCACAATGCTGCCTACTGTCCAGAGTCCCACCTTCACAGATGTTTCAGTACTCAATGTTCTATCTCTTCATAAGCAATAAGGGTACTGCCGGTTATGGTAGAGAATCTGTCATTTCTCTGAGATGTTATTATTAAATGAGGCCACAAAATTCTATTTCTCATGGTATACCAGACTTCTTTGCCCATCTTAATTTTAGGGAATCTCTCTTTCTTTTTCTGCCTTACAAGTGTGGATTCATATGAGAATAACTCCTTCAAGAGGATGAAGATCCCCTTCCCCTTGTAAAACTGAGAAGGAAAACAAATTTGTTTTAGAGGGACTTCTGCTTTTGGCCTGGCAATTTAAACATTCTCTGAGGTACAAGAGGATAAAGTGTCTGGCAATTTATTTGAAGTAGTATGATAACAAGAGTACGAAAAAATAGAGTGAAAACAAGAAGCTGCTACTTCAAACACAAGGAGCTGCTAGTTGCCTTTATATTTAGGAAATATTGCAGTAGATGAACAAAAACGTTTAGATTTTAGATCACTAGAAACATGGGGAAAACAATGAACTACATGAGAAGACATGAAATCCTAGGGTCACCGTATCTGATTAAAATGAATGATAAAGGAAGAAGTTGTTGATGGAGTAAGTAAACATTTTACCTGAGTCCACTTTAGCTAAGTACTCTTAATATTAAAATTGACAAAAATTGCACAGCACACATTAAATGAGATGACTGAAATTCACGAAAGTGGAAATTGGTTTTGATTTATTAATTTGATATATTTTGCCCACAAAATTAATATGCAAATATGTGATAAAACAGAAATGTCCCCAAATGCCCTTTTCTTAAGCAATTCATAAAATGTTGGAACAAAACCGTAGCATGTGAGTGTCTCCACATCTTTCCTATCTTTAGTTTCTACTGCAGTTAATTATGACTAATGGAGCATGATTTCTTCGTGTGCTGGAGATTTGGGCAACTATAATTGGTGAATATTTTTGATGCAATGTATTTAGTTCTTAGTATAATTTTAGCAGGTCCAAGAAAAGATAATCAATTTCCTCCTGCTGATTCTTTGACCAGGCAGCTGGAGAATAATAATGTTTATCTTCTGTTCATCTTCTACACTTTATTTAGGACTAGGAATATTTTTTCCTAATAACATGAAGAGAGAAAAGATCCTCATTCTATGTCTCTGTCTCTTTATCTTTGTTTAATTTACCTTAACACTTGGAGGTTGTATTGTTCATCCATTAAAACAGACAGTAATCTAGATCCTCAACACCATAATATTTACCATAAGTACGTAGTAAAGGTATTTTTAAAGTATGAGATCATAATCTCAAAATAGCTTAGAAATATTAGAGAAATTTCAGTCAGTAGAAACAGATACAAACATGAAAGAGATCATGGAAACAAGAAAGACATTAAATTTGTTTTTCAATATGTTAAAGGATAAAAAGTAAAATAGAAACATAATGAGGAGAGAAATTGGAATATAAAAAGAAACCAGTTGGAACTTCTAGAGGCAAAATATCTGATATGAAAAGTTAATTGAATAGGATTAACACAAATGATATATAAAACAAGATAATAAATATTCAAACTGAAGCTCAGACTAAAAAATAGTGAAAAAATGCATAGACTTATTGACCTTTTCCACTGTTTCATATTGAAAACTCTTAAGCATCTCAAACAAGATTTAAGTAAGAATAAATTTAACAAAAGAAGAAAGGAAGAAAGGGGAAAGAAAGAGGAAAAAATAAAATAAAGAAGTAACTATGCCATGGCACATCACAATTAAATTTCTGAAAATTGGAGAATTAAAAAAAAAAAACTCAGTAAGTGTGTTTGTATGGCAAAGTATTACATATAAGAAAAAAAAAGTCATAAAACACAAATGACATTAGAATGACATTTTTAAATTTCTGAGAGTAAAAAATCAACTTATAATTGTATATACAGCAAAAAATTTCTTAAAATATAAGTCAAGATGAAAACAATTTAAGACAAAAATACAAGAAAAAGTAGATAAGAATTTTTATTGCTAGGAGACCTGCACTAAGAAAAACATTGAAGAAAAGTCTTCAATACGAAAAAAAAGATACCAGATGAAAATACATACATAAATAATTAATTGAAGAGCACTGAAATTATAAATACACGGTTAAATGTAAAAGTACCTTTTTAAATTTATAATTTAATCCATAAGTGAAATGACTGTTAAAATTATTAGAATGCAGTATAAGGTTTATAGCTAATGCAGGAGTGAAGGTTATGATAAAAATTGCCTAAAACCAGATTTGGAGATATGAAAGTAATGGAGTTTTGTAATATTCTTACACTATATTTGAAGTGTTAAAACATTATTTGAATGAAAATTGTAATTAATTAGCAAAGCTTGTTGCAAACTCCAGAAAAGAAAAATAAAATATATAATAGTTATTTATAAAAATCAATGAAAAAGATGATTTATGCAAATCAATGTGTACAAAAACACACTTGATGTATAAAGATACAGGTATTTTAAAAGTAAAATATGAAAATTTGTACCTTGTAAACATACAAAATGCATTTGGAGGGAGTGAGACTTCGGGAATGGCATCAAGTAACTTTCCATGAACCATCTCTACAGTGAAACAGACATTAAACTGGTGAAAATTATTAAAAACATCCATCTAAAGAAATTGAACTAAAAGTATGCAACAAACCAAAGCATCATCAATTTAATAAAATCTATAAACTTTTAGTGTAGTTGTAATCTGTAGCATTTAAAAAAAAAAATGACTTTTGCCCTCAAACCGATCCTTCTAGCTTTATGTTGTGAAATATTTAATATTAGTGGGCATTGCCAGGAAGGACTGAGAACTCCTATAATCTACCCACTTCCCACTCCTAGAGAAAAGACTCTTCCCTGAATAAGGCTGGTAGGCCACAAGTTACAGGCTGAAAAACCATGGATTCCCATCATCTCACCATCTTCTCAGCTCTCACTTGTACGGTGACACTTTCATGCTAAAATGTCAAATGAAGAAGTCTTTGGCTGAGACTCCATTCCTAAGCCTTCCACAAAGATCAGAAGAATAACTCTAGAAGAAGGCTACCTTGTCCATGCTATTCAGCTCCGGTTCAGTAATACAGTGGTTCTACTCAGGCAGGAGAGTGAAGACGTGAGAACTCTTGACCCTTTTCTCCTCAGGCTGGGTGATTTAAATTTTTCTGTCTTCAAGTTTACTGATTCTTCTGTCAGCTCAAATCTGCTGTTGAAGTCCTCTAGTAAATTTTTCTTTTCAGTTATTGTACTTTTGAGCTCAAGAATTTATGGTTGGTACATTATCATTTCTGTCTTTTTATTGACATCCCCTTTTGGTTTTTATTGCTTCCTTTTGTTGTTTGTCCAAGTTTTATTTTAGTTCTCTGAGCATATTTAAGACAGTTATTTTAAAATTTTTGCCTAGTAAATCCAAAGTCTGGACTTCTTCAGAGATAGATGGTTTTCATTTTTTTAATAAGCCTTTTGATTTTTTTGTTGTTGAAACTAGACGTTTGAATATTTTAATGTAGTAACTGAAATCAGAGTTTTCTCCTTTTCAGAGTATGGTTTTGATTTTATTTATTTCAAAAACATTGTTGGAGGCTATTTTAATCTTCTTAGTGACTTTTACCAAATTTTTTTAACAGTCTGTTACCTTTGTCATGTGTGGTGCTGAACACTGTTTCTTAGCATGTATTCATTTTTGGTTTCTAAACTATTTCTTTATTTGTATTTTCTATTTGATGAGACAAATAGAAAAGGCACATCCTCCTTTTCTACTTTAAGTATGACTACTATCTCCTGGAGTGACTCATTTATAACTAGGGATAATGTGGAGAAAGAAAAAAAAAGTAAACAGAAGTGAGCAGAGACTAAGGAAAATGTAGAATATCATACAGTAGATAATTATATGCCTTACAGGAGTTACAGAAGTTGGGGGCGGAATATTTTTTTAAAAACCTGAAAACATCCCAAACTCATAAAAAGCTCAATGAGTTCCAAATAGAAGAAACACAAAAACATAAAGATCTAGACACAGTATTTCAACTTTGAAATGAAGCGCCCCCAAAAATCTTGAAATGCAGCTAGAGAGTAATGACTTGTTACATATAATGTATTCTGAATAAGATAAAAAGTAGATTTATGCTTCTAGGAACAATGATTATAAAATAGAGAAAACACAATTTGCTAACATTATGAATGACAGAAGCAGCATTACTACACATCTTACCAACATTAAAGGATGTTAATAATTATTATTTGAATTATTTGCTAATTAATCCAATAATTTTGATTAAATAAACACATCTTAGAAAAACCTGAATCACAAAACTGACACCAGAATATATAGAAGTGTAAATAGTTTCATATCTATAAGAAAAAATATTAATTTATAATTAAAGATCTTCCCCATGCCCTGCCCCACCACCAAATTTTAAGTCTAGTTGGGATCACTAGTGACTTCTTTCAAATATTTAAGGAAGAAATAATACAACTCTGACATAAATTCTTCCAGAAAACAGTGAAAGATCAAACATCACCCAATTCACTTTTTGAGGACAATATATTACTTTAGTAACAAATACAGATGAAGATATCACAAGTAAACTACCATCTAATCTCCTTGATGAATATCCAAAAATGATTTACTTAATATTAGAAAATTAAACTCACCAACAAATAACATTAACACTACTTCTCCATTAAGTTCAGTCTACATCCTGAGAGAAGTCAGCTTAATATTGGAAAATCAATAAATTGACTTCACCTTGTAAATAAAATAATAGAGGAAAAAACCATATAATAATCTCAAAATATAGACTAGATTAATTTTATAATATTTTAGAACATATTAAAGATAAAAATTCCCATCTAACTATAAATGGAAGAAAGCATCCTTAACACAAAATATGACATTTAGAAATAATATATAGTGTACATTACATTTGACGGTAAAAGTCTGAATCTAATATAAAGAATAATGTAAACATGTTTTTACTATGTCTTCCATGGAAAAAACATTTTTTCTGTTTTTACCATGTCTTCTAATGTTTGTCCTACCCAATATAATAAGGCAAACAAGAGAATAGAAATGATTTAATAAAGAACTGCATAGGAGGCTTTATTCACAGATAACATGATCATGTAAGATCCATATAGAAGACTGTGTACAATCTACTGAAAGAACGAGTGAAAATATCAAAGTTACCAGATAAAAGATTGATATACAAAAATTATTTGTGTTTCTAAATAGTATAAATGAAAAATGAAAATATTAAAACAGAATTTTACAATGCCCAAAACACCTATAAAATAATTAGGCATAAACTTAAGGAAATATTTAGAAGATATTATTCTTAAGAAGTTAATTTCCCTCAAATAGAACTAGTTTTTTTGGCAATCAGTTACAATTTCAGAAGGTTTTGCTTTCAAAGTTGATCAACTAATTGTAAAATATATTTAAATGAACAAAGATAGGAGAGTGAAAACACTTTTGATAAGAATAAAGTTGAATGGACTTGCATGGTCTTATTTTGATATTTCCCTTTTACTTTAAACATGAAGACAATGTGGTAATAGTGTCTAAGTATTGACATATAGATATATATAATAAAAAAGTTAGCTATGCACATATATAACTGATTTTTTTCTAAAATATCAACATATTTTTAAAGAGAAAAAAAGTACTTTTAACAAATGTTGTTACATTTGTATTTTTATACAAGACAACAAACCTTTAGCTCCCTACACACACAAACATTAGCTTATAATGTGTCAGAGACCAAAATGTAAAAGATAAAACTCTAAATTTTCATAAGAAAACCCAGAAAAATTTTGTAGTTATATTAATCCATTTTCACACAGCTATAAAGAAATACCTGAGACTGGGTAATTTACACAGAAAAGAGGTTTAATTGACTAATGATTCTGCAGGTTGTACAGGAAGCATGGCTGGAGAGCCCTCAGGAAACCTCCAGTCATGGTGGAAGGAAAAAAGGAGGCAGGCACGTCTTACATGGCCAGAGCAGAAGAAAGAGAGAAGAGGGGGAAGGTGACACACACTTTTAAACAGCCAGCTCTCAGGAAAACTCTACCATGAGAACAGCACCAAAGGGGGAAATTTGTTCCCATGATCCAATCACCTTCCACTAAGTCCCTTCTCCAACATTGGGGATTACAATTTGACATGAGATTTGGGCGGGGACACAAATCAAAACCATATCTTTCTGCCCCTGGTCCCTCTCAAATCTCATGTTTTTCTCACATTCCAATATATTATAAAATCATCTCTTCTCAACAGTCCCCCAAAGTCTTAGCTAATTTAACATTAACTCAAAACTTCACTGTCCAGAGTCTCATCTGACAGAAGGCAAGTCCCTTCTGCCTATGAGCCTGTAAAATCAAAGACAAGTTTGTTACTTATACTGTGGAGGTACAGGCATTGGGTAAGTACTTGGGTTCCAAAGGGAGTATTTGGCTAAAAGAAAGGGACTATGTGTCCCATGCAATTCAACACCCAGTGGGGTAGTCATTAAATAAAGCTCCAAAATAATGTTTTTCGACTCCATGTCTCACATTAAGGGCACACTGATAAAAGTGATGGTGGACTCTGAAGACCTTGGGCAGCTCTTCCCCTGTGCCTCTACAGGGTACAGCACCCATGGCTGCTTTCACAGGCTGGCATTGAGTGCCTGAGGTTTTTCCAGGCACACAGTGCATGCTGGCAGTGAATCTACCATTCTGGGGACTGGAGGACAGTGGCCGTCTTCTAAAAGTCCACTAGGCCTTGCCCTAGCGGGGACCTTGTGTGGGGGCTCCAACCCCATATTTCCCCTCCACACTCTCCTAGTAGAGGTTCTCCATGAGGGCCCTGCCTGTGCAGCATGCTTCTGCCTGTACATTCAGGCTTTTCCATACAGCTTCTGAAATGTAGGTAGAGGCTCCCAAGCCTCAACTCTTGCACTCTGTGTACTTGTAGGCTTAACACCACCTGGAAGCTGCCAAGGTTTACGGCTTGCACCTGTGAAGCAGCAGCCTGAGTACCTGGGCCCCTTGGAGCCATAGCTGGAGCTGGAGTGGCTGGGAGGCAGGGAGCAGTGTCTCGAGGATGTGCAGAGCAGTGAGCCCTGGATCTGGCCCACAAAATTATTCTTTCCTCCTATGCCATCAGGCCTGTGATGGGAGGGGCTGCTGGGAGATTCTCTGAAATGCCTTCAGAGCCCTTTTCCCATTTATTAGTACTTGCCTTCCTTTAAATTACATAAATTCCTGTAGCTGGCTAGAATTTGTCTCCAGAAAATGGATTTTTCTTTTCTACCACATAGCCAGGCTGCAAATTTTCCAAACTTTTATGCTTTGCTTCTCTTTTAAATATAAGTTTCAGTTTCAGGTCATTTATTTGCTCATAAATGTGAGCACAGGCTGCTAGTAACTGCCAGGCCATATCTTGAACACATTGAGGCTTAGAAATTTCTTCCACTAGATTCCCTAAAGCATCACTCTCAAGTTCAAAGTTCCACAGATCCCTAGATCAGGGACACAATGTCTCCAATCACTTTGCTAACACATAATAAAAGTGACCTTTGCTTTAGTTCCCAGTAAGTTCTTCATCTCCATCTGAGACCTCCTCAGTCTGGACTTCATTGTCCATATAACTATCGGAATTTTGGTCACAATAATTTCACAAGTCTCTAGAAAATTCCAAACTTTCCTCCATCTTCCTATCTTCTTCTGAGCCCTCCACACTCTTTCAACCTCTGCCTGTTACCCAGTTTCAATGTCACTTCAACATTTTCAGGTATCTTTATAGCAATGACCCACTGCTGGTACCAATTTTCTGTATTAGTCTGTTCGTGCACTGCTATAAAGAAATATCTGAGACTGGATAACTTATTAAAAAAAAGAGGTTTAATTGGCTCACAGTTCTTCAGGCTGTACAGGAAACATAGCTAGGAAGGCCTCAGGAAACTTACAATCTTGGCAGAAGGCAAAAGGGAAGAAGGCGTGTCTTCCCATGGCCAGAACAGGAGGAAAAGAGAGAATAGAGAGGTACTACACACGTTTAAATGAACAGATCTTCTGAGAACTCACTCACTGACACAAGAACAGCAAAGGGGAAATCTGTGCCCATGATCAAATCACCTCCCACCAGGCCCCTCCTCTAACAATGGGGATTACAATTTGACATAACATTTGGGCAGAGACACAGACCCAAACTATATCAGTAGTCTTCTAGTGGAAATAATTTACTTAGGACATAAAAACATTAAACAACAACAACAACAACAACAACAAACACCCAAAAGGGACTCTAACAATAAACTGTTTTCATTGTCAAAAATTATATTATAAAATTAAAAGGGCATACTACGTCCCTGGAGAATATATTTTCAATACATTTATGTAATAAAGACCAGATACACAAAATATGCAGAAAACACTTATAACTCATTAAGAAGACAAACAAGTCATATTTCAGTGTAGCATTTGTTGAGATACTTCACAAAATAAAATATGCAAATGACCAATAAGCAAAGACACAGATACTAAAAAAAGTTTCAGTTACCAAGCAAGGCATATCAAAACCACAATGAGATTCTTGTATAATCACTAGAACAGCCAAAATGCAAAAGATTTATGATACTAATTACTAGTGAGAGCACTGGAGCAACCGGAACTTTCACAAATCGCTGCTGGAAACATGAGATGGCACAACAAATAATGAAAAGTAATCTGGAAATTTCTAATGAAATTAAACAGGCACATATTACTTGACCCAACCATTTCACTTGCAGATATTTAAGAAAAATTAAAATACTTGTCTTTATAGAAGCTTTTACAAAAATGTTCATAGCAACCTTATTCACACTAGCAAAGAACTGGAAGCAATATGAATGTTCATCAATATGTGACTAGTTAAACATGTTCTGTCATATTCAGGCAATACTACTCAGCAATAAAAATGAACTATTGTTAAAAACATGAAAGAACCTCAAAAATATGCTGAGCAACAGTATCAATGATTCTCAAAAACATGTCATGTAAAAGACGCGATGTTAGTTTTCATAACAATTAAAATTAGTCTGTAATGATAGAAGTCAGACCATTTGCAGGTTCAGAGTGTCATGAGATAACTTTTTGGAGTGACTGAAACATTTGATATCTTTACTGTGGTTATGTTTATATGCGTATATACATTTGCCAAAACTCATCAAACAATACACTTACTGTGGATGCATTTTACCATTTATAAGTTATACACTAGATTAATTTTTAAAAGTAGGTAGTATAATATACTTTCTTATTTGTAATGTACAATGCAATCTGTTCTGTCACTTACAAAAATAAACTGGCACCAGATGATTAATATCTTAATTAAGAGCAGTAGTTGTCTAATTTGTTTGCATATTGGAATTACTTGTGTCACTTAAAAAAATAAGAATGCTAGAGTTTAATTGCTCTGGTTTAGTTTGTTTTGGTGCAAGTTTTAAGTTTCTTCAGGTGACTCCACTGTAATGCCAGCTTTTACAACCCCTAAGACAGTATTAAAAACAGCCACATTTAGCTGTAAGCAGAGTTAAAGGCTGTGCTTTTATAATTTTGAAATATACATTAAAATATTTATTTGTATTAAAAATTAGGAGTAAACTAGATTTAAAAGGGAAAAATTTTATTTACTATGACATTGATAACTATGTACAAAAGTATACATTTAATTATGTACCAAATTATAATATAATGTTTTAATTGTCTAAATTGTTGTGTTTCTAGATTATTTGTATGCTTTCTTATTTCTCCTTCATCTTCTATTTGATCTAAACCTAAAAACTCTGATGTCATTTTTTTAAGGTTTTGTTTTTGCGGAGCATGTACATTTCATCTCTTTTTTTACTTCTAGTTTTCTTTAGAGGTATGTTAGTATGATCTTTACCTCAGTCATAATCATAGTAATGAAGTGATGTCTCTGAAAAGCTGAAGAGGAGACAATTCCTTTTATGACAACCCCCTTCAAATCTGCTTATATATTTTTTTTCTAAGGAACAGAAACAAATGTGTCCTAGAGAAATGATAGGCAGATGGAGAAACATAGATAATGATGAGAGATAAGTAGATATATCTAGCCAACGATTAATGATTAAGAGCTTATGATTGTAAATATGTCATCTTAAAACACCAACTACTTTCCAAAAGTGCAAATATCTACCCCAGAATGAACCACTAAAAATGTCAAAAACACAATGTTTTAGGAGCTTATTAAACTAGTTTCACCAGAGGTAGTAACTGCTGATTTCATAGTCACTCCTTTAAAATAAGAGCTTCATTTAACAGTGTGCAATATTCCTTCTGGTATAGGTTATCATGTATATTTGGCAAAATGCTATCACAAACACAGGCCTAACATATTACTTGAAATTTCTTAGATGTCCAAGACTAAAGGGCAGAAAGAATATGGAGTAAAGAAACAGAATGAAGAACACATGGAAAGTGTGATGTAGGAGGTTTAAAGTTGTATGATTAATGTCTAAGCATAAATAAAATATTCTGTAGCCTTATTTTCATAATGTAGCATTTCTCATGTAAATAGTTTACCGTAATAAATGTCAGATAACATCAGGTCTGTGTGGGATGGAGTTACACTTGGGTCTAAAATGAGGTATGTCTCCTATAATGAGGGACAGTGAGAGATACCGTATGTTCCTGGCTTTCAAATTAGTAGTTCCATCTGTTTAACTAGTTGTCAGTTTCATCCAAAGATACATAATGATTTGTGAGGATTCTGCAATGTGATAAACACCTTCCTTCTAGTATATGATAACTTCCAAGCCATGGAATTCACAAATTAGTTCATGCAAAGTGATTATTCAGACATAAGTACAATATATTAGAAATCACAGAATTTGAGTCTAACTTTTGAGTTACTAAGTTACACATTGATAACTATATAAAATATTGACAGCCGTAAGAACTGGCTACTTAAGTCTCAGGGCCCAGCACCAAATGGAAATAGGGGGTGCCTTGATCAAAAATTGTTAAGACATTTAAGTTGGCAATACAGTGTTTCAGTAAGTGTGAAGCCTTTCAATGCATGGTGTCTTGTGCTTATGTTGCATGTCCAGGAAACCAATCCTGACTGTATGTCATTCAGATGTACATTCAGATACATTGTTAAATCTAAGCTGGAACATCAATACTAAGATGTGTCATCAAATTGAAAACAACTTTTTAACTGAGCGGGGTGTAGTGGCTCTTGCCTGTAATTCCAGAACTTTGGGAAGCCAAAGAGGGAGGATTGCTTGAGGCCAGGAGTTTGACACCAGCATGGGCAATGTAGCAAGACCTCCTTCTGTATAAAAAATAAAAATAAAAATTAGCCGGGCATAGTAGCATGTGCCTGTAGTCCTTGCTATTCCAGAGGCTGAGGTGAGAGGATCTCTTGAGCTCAGGAGTTCAAGGTTATAGTGAGTTATGACCTTGCCACTATATTCCAGCCTGGGTGACAGAAGGAGATACTGTCTTAAAAAAAAATGGTGAAAAGTAAATCATCTTTTGACAAGAAAAAAAATAAAACTGAAATAAAACGAAATTTAAAAATTCTCAGTGTTAATTATAAAATATTAAGTAGAAGAAAAATTTGATTTATACAAATATTAAATTGAATCGCACAAACTATATCTTAGAATTAATTGAACATGGTATTTAACATAATATGATCTCAAAATTTACACATTAAACCTGTCTATATTAAGTAACAACTCCTCTTCTTCCCTCTTTTCGCTTCTTTCTAATTCTCATATTTTTCTTTTATAAACTTGATATATGTTTGCAGAATGATGTGTACTTACAAATATTTAAGTGGTAAAGAGCTCATTGGTGGGAGGATTCAAAATCCCAGAGAATTAGCCACTGGGTTTCCTCAATACTTTGTGCATCTAGCAATGCTTAGAAATTCTATTAATTGCTATGCCTAGTGTATTCCAGAAAAATGAAAAGTGAACTCTATAATTAGATTGCCTGGGTTCAAATCCTATTATAGAAAATACTTACATCTTTGGATAAGTTATTTGTTCATTTTTTCTAGTTTTTCATCTATAAAATAAGTATTCCTTATAACATTTACTGAGATAAGTAGAAATAAGATTATTATACATGCTTCATAGAATTATGAAAATTAATTCAAATAATCTATGTAAAGCTAACAGTATAGTTTTAAAGCAATACATATAGAATAAAGGTTAGCTGCTATATTGGTGTGCATTCTTTGTATTATTTTTTGTTACTCATAGGCCATCAGGAGTTACTTCCCTCTACTGTACAGGGAATGATGATAAAGGTAATAACAGGAGACATATGGGTGGTGAAGAATATGAAAAAGAGAAATCATTGGTAATTTTTTTTCAAGGAACAGTGAGGTTTTGAAGAATTGTCACAGTAAATATAGCTTCCATCTACCTTGAAGTCTATTCGGAGATATACTGGATAAGCCTGAGAATGTTATCTCACCAAAAACTGATTAGAAAAGCTATGATTTTGAGTCCATTATAAATTTTCTTCAAGAGTGAATTTAGAGAGACCTGAAATAATCAAGTGGCGCTTAGGAGTTACAAGAGCAACTTGTATGTAATGTCATGTACATTTTTCTCAAGTGGTCTGTGTTTTTCATATTCAACTTTTCATCCTTCCCAACTTCTTTATCTAGGTTAAGACTCTTTGTACTTTTCTACTGTACAAAATTTCCCTCATATTTCTACCAATATTCATCTTGAAATAACAGCCAGTATCTTCCCAAAAGAGGCTTTGCCTCTTAGGAATAAGAGGAAGTAAAATTCATTAGCCCTACTGGCTAGTCCCTGTAAATCTAGTTTTTAGCCGTTTTTTATTCTTTATATATTCATTCTACCCACGTTTTATTATTAAATGCTTTAAGTTGATCTAAACTGAACAGATGCGTCCTTTAGCATTGACATAATTTTTGGCTGTTTTTCTGTCTTTTGTTATGCCTGACACATTTTTTTTTTTAATTTTTTAAACCATAATTTGCAGTGAGGTAGATTTTACCATTGTCCCGTTTTGCCCAAGTATAGAAGCTAAGTGTTTCCTTCTCCTTGGTGTAAGAACGTCTACCTACTGGGGGCAGGATCCATGTTTCTTGTACTAGAGCAAAGACACATACACATGCAGCAGTTTGAATGAAGTTCATCCAAGTTTCACAGGATTGTTGAATGTAAACAAGCCCTTGTTTAAGGTCCCTGTCACTAAGTAACAAATCCTGTGAAAAAAATATTGCCTTCAAATAACACTAACTATGATCTCTCTTTGATCCTTGGGTTGACAGGGAGTTTTAATGGTTCTCCGTTATTGTCTTACATACAACTGCAGCCAGATAATACCTGGAGCGGCATATTTGAAGTGACCACTCTGTTGAATATCCAGCAGAGAAATTTTTCACTCACATGATCAGTGCCTTCATATTCTTTCACTTTTCAACACTTGGTGTTCTACCCCTAAAAGCTAGGTTGGGCTTTTTATAGCTTGATAGTCTCAGGGTACGCACATTTCTTACATGGTGACTGACTTCCATAGGAAAGCATTTTAAGAGGTACCAGTTTTCTCAATGGCTAGGCCTGGAACTGACCAGAGTCACTTTTACTACATTTGATTTTTCAGAGCAGTCACATGGCAGCCCAGAGCAAGACAGTGAATTAAATAGGTGCCATCAATTGATGAAGCGCATGCGCCTGCTGACAGGGTACGAATGAATGGAAGTATGTTGGAGAAGGCAGCGTGTCTTTTTTTCTTCTCTTTCGTAATATATATTGAGCATCTACTTTGTGCCTCCAAATGAATTAGGCACTAACTTGTTTGTTCTTTTTAATTTGTAATTATAATTGAGTTGTGATATACAGTAAATTTATGTTTAATCATTTCCAGGTCATCAACTATTTTGTTTCCCCTTAGAAAGTACTATATTTTCCTGTGTTTGGCTTGAATGTGAAAAAGCACAAATTATATTACATTGCCAATAAGTGATATGGATATTTTTATTTGCTAAAATGATAGGTAATATTAATTTTCTCTATATAATTATTTTGTTGTTGTTTTTCTGAATCTCATGTAATCATTAGCAGGAAGACTTCAAGTAACTTCTTTAGTATTTTGTTGCTTTATTTTAATATCTTTATAACTTCTGTCATAAGGTATAACATCTTTTAGAAATGTTCAACACGTTTCTAAAAAATTAATAATTCCAAAAAGCATGGGTATTGCTGAAACCTAATAACAGATGTCTTGGTTCATTTCCCTACTGTCTTATAGGCATTTATTATTGGTGTCTGACAGAGAGGATTTGCTTTCGAATTTGTAAATTTAAAGAACCACTTTAGAGGTAAATAGAAAACATAAGCATTATTTTTGACAAGCAACTATTGATCACAAATAACATCTATGTCTATTGGAAACCGTAGAAATTTTGTAAGAATCACATGATTTTAAGTCACCTTGAAACTATAATAGGGCTGTGTTAAAAAGAAAAAGAAGGCAAATGGCACATTTTGTCAATACTAAAATATTGGTGCCTATGATAATGGGTGCCAGTATTTTCTGGCGGCTCTTCCGGAAATTCTTGTATTTTGTTTTGTTTTGTTTTGTTTTTTCCATTATTTCTGTTCCTTTGATATCCAACTATATATAACTCACAATATTTTCCGAACCATCAGCAAAAGTATTCAAATGCCAACAGTAGAAATATTAATACAAGATGTGAAGAAGATTTGATTGTTTTCTGCTCAAAGTTCTCTGATTTAGTATGAAGTTAACAATACGTGGTTATAATTCTTTCTCTCAGACAAGTTTTCAAAAATAAAAAGGTGTATTTTTCTTTGATCTGCAACAGAAAAGGTAGGAAAGGTTTATCTTCTTTAACAGACTTTTTTTTTCCTCAGAGAAATTAACATAGCTGTGGATTTGCTTCAGTTGAATAACCTGCCTTTAATGCACAAAATCAGACACAGAGGGTATTAGGTACTTACTTTTAGTGAAGAGAAAATGTTTTAGATATCTAGATTCTCTTCAAGGGAAATATTTAGGCATATTTTTAATTGCTGAGGATGAATGTATAAACTAAGTTTTCATACATATTTCTACAGCTTAACATTTTATATTTGCAATATTAATTTCAGATTTGAAAGTAAAATAATAAAGGCTGAATTTATGGGAAGCATGATTTAAACAGTTTAAACCTAATTTATAATATTGAGTGGGAAAATTCCTATTAAAATCACTTTCCTGAGTATTACATAAGAATATATTGGAAATTGCCTTTTATTTTGTCTGTAAATAATTTCTCATTTTTCAACCAGAAATTGTTAAATTAAGATCCTGGTACATGCATGCAATTTATTTGAGGGGATAAGGTTCAAAGATAGAAGAAATAAATATGCTATTTGAAATCTGAGAGTCTTGACTATAGCTCTATAGTAAATATCAACATAATAATATTAGGTATACTGATTATATATGTGGTTGGATATTAAAATGGTTGTACCTTTAAATATTAAAATCTACAGAATTTTTAAACATAGAAGGACATCTTAATGGGGGTTATGTATATAAATACTTAGAATTTGAAGAAATATACAAAGTTTACTTGACACTTGTGTGAAATCCTCATTGTTTATTCATTTGTCTATAACCAACTACACACACAAAGTTGAGGTGAATATATTCCAGTATATATCACTCTTTGAGTCATAGGGTAAGAAAAGAACCTGGGTAAATATGGCACATCTTTCTAAAGCATTCATATAATAAAAGACTGGAAAGGGTATACATCTAAATTAAAGTTGGGGTTATCAGAGTTATCAAACAAAAATACAGACCTCTGACTTGAATTTGAATTTTGAATAAACAATGAATAATTTGTAATATATTAGGCCTCTTGTAATATTTAAAACCCAGTTAACTAAAAAAATTGTCATTTATCGGAAATTCAGATTTTACTGGCATTGTGTATGTTATCTGCAAGTATAATTACAGAAAAAACAGATGCAAAAAAATTACCAGATGTAAGTATTTCATGCAAATAAACAATGAAACAAGGCACTGTAATCATATTTTCTTTTTGTGTCATATTATCCTCCCAGAACTTTCACTATTACTTGTTTACTCCTATTGAGGAAGCACTTTGATAGATATTTTTTGAGAAGCATTTACATACAATAAAAACATTAAGTATGAGAGTTTAAACACACAGTTTTGTTAATTCTTTGACACTTCTCCTGAGGAAAGGATGAGAGTTTAAACACACAGTTTTGTTAATTCTTTGACACTTCTCCTGAGGAAAGGAGAGATCTGTATTCTCTTGCCTTGAAACTGGACAAGTTTTTCATTGTTTAGAGAAATCAAATACAATAGAAGTAAAGTTAGGACATGGTGTTAATTTAGCTTAGCTTCTGCTTTGAGTTCAAAGGAGCATTTTCTCCTGGTGCCCTAGGATGTTACGTAAGAAGTCTCACTATTCTGAGGTCAAAATACGGTGGGAAGATCGTGTTTCTTGGGAAGCCTCACACTGACATTCCAATCAACAATGTATGTGTGCCCGACCTACTAGTCATTCCAGTCTAGGTGCCAGATTTATGAGTGAAGAAGTCTCCCAAAGATTTCATTTCTCCATTGTTCAAAAAGCCCCCAGCAGTTTAAGTCTTTCCTGCAAACTGCAAAACAGATAGAAGCCATCTCTGCTGTGCCTTGTCTAAATTTCTAACCAACAGAATCAAATAATTGTTTCATTTCACCAGGTTTTGTAGCAGTTTGTAACTTAGCAATTGATAACTGCAATGGTATATACCTAAAATGTTTAAAAGTTAACTTGCTAATAAAATAGCATGTATATGATTTTTTAAAGGTTTTTATACTTTCGGAAATGGAAGCAGAAAGATGGCTCAGAGTAATTTAGTTTGAGCTGCTTAAAATTTATGTGCCTATGAATCACCTAAAGATCCTGTAAAAATGTAATTTTTGATTCAGTAGTTTGGAGGTAGGGATGAGATACCGCATTTGTAATAAACTCTAACAGGATGATGATGGTGCTGGTCCATAAACCAGCCTTTGAATAGCACAGCTCTGCTTCACTTCCCTTATTTTGAATTGGGGAAAATTGAGATCTAAAGTAGTTAAATAGTTATCTAAGACGATAGATAAATGCTGGCAAATCATGTAATATTTCTTAGGGAGGTCATGGACCTAAGTTATGGGCTATCAGGAGGCAATTGGAAGTTACAAATAATGGAGAAGATAATTATTTGGTGATGATCCATATGTCCCTCATTTGTCTTCGTTCTCATCCTTGAAGACATAATCTTTTTCTTTTCTTTTCTTTTCTTTTTTTTTTATACTTTAAGTTCTAGGGTACATGTGGATAACGTGCAGGTTTGTTACATATGTATACTTGTGCCATGTTGGCATGCTGCACACATCAACTTGTCAGCACCCATTAACTCGTCTTTTACATCAGGTATAACTCCCAGTGCAATCCCTCCCCCCTCCCCCTTCCCCATGATAGGCCCCGGTGTATGATGTTCTCCTTTCCGAGTCCAAATGATCTCATTGTTCAGCTCCCACCTATGAGTGAGAACATGCGGTGTTTGGTTTTCTGTTCTTGCGATAGTTTGCTGAGAATGAAGTTTTCCAGCTGCATCCATGTCCCTACAAAGGACACAAACTCATCCTTTTTGATGGCTGCATAGTATTCCATGCTGTATATGTGCCACATTTTCTTAATCCAGTCTGTCACTGATGGACATTTGGGTTGATTCCAAGTCTTTGCTATTGTGAATAGTGCTGCAATAAACATACGTGTGCATGTGTCTTTATAGCAACATGATTTATAATCCTTTGGGTATATACCCAGTAATGGGATGGCTGGGTCATATGGTACATCTAGTTCTAGATCCTTGAGGAATCACCATACTGTTTTCCATAATGGTTGAACTAGTTTACAATCCCACCAACAGTGTAAAAGTGTTCCTATTTCTCCACATCCTCTCCAGCACCTGTTGTTTCCTGACTTTTTAATGATCACCATTCTAACTGGTGTGAGATGGTATCTCATTGTGGTTTTGATTTGCATTTCTCTGATGGCCAGTGATGATGAGCATTTTTTTCATGTGTCTGTTGGCTGTATGAATATCTTCTTTTGAGAACTGTCTGTTCATATCCTTTGCCCACTTTTTGATAGGGTTGTTTGTTTTTTTCTTGTAAATTTGTTTGAGTTCTTTGTAGGTTCTGGATATTAGCCCTTTGTCAGATGAGTAGATTGCAAAAATTTTCTCCCATTCTGTAGGTTGCCTGTTCACTCTGATGGTAGTTTCTTTTGCTGTGCAGAAGCTCTTTAGTTTAATTAGATCCCATGTGTCAATTTTGGCTTTTGTTGCCATTGCTTTTGGTGTTTTAGACATGAAGTCCTTGCCCATGCCTATGTCCTGAATAGTATTACCTAGGTTTTCTTCTGGGGATTTTATGGTATTAGATCTAACATTTAAGTCTCTAATCCATCTTGAATTAATTTTTGTATAAGGAGTAAGGAAAGGATCCAGTTTCAGCTTTCTACTTATGGCTAGCAAATTTTCCCAGCACCATTTATTAAATAGGGAATCTTTTCCCCATTTCTTGTTTTTGTCAGGTTTGTCAAAGATCAGATGGCTGCAGATGTGTGGTATTATTTCTGAGGACTCTGTTCTGTTCCATTGGTCTATATCTCTGTTTTGGTACCAGTACCATGCTGTTTTGGTTACTGTAGCCTTGTAGTATAGTTTGAAGTCAGGTAGCGTGATGCCTCCAGCTTTGTTCTTTTGATTTAGGATTGTCTTGGCAATGCAGGTTCTTTTTTGGTTCCATATGAACTTTAAAGCAGTTTTTTTCCAATTCTGTGAAGAAACTCATTGGTAGCTTGATGGGGATGGCATTGAATCTATAAATAACCTTGGGCAGTATGGCCATTTTCACGATATTGATTCTTCCTATCCATGAGCATGGTATGTTCTTCCATTTGTTTGTGTCCTCTTTTATTTCAGTGAGCAGTGGTTTGTAGTTCTCCTTGAAGAGGTCCTTTACATCCCTTGTAAGTTGGATTCCTAGGTATTTGATTCTCTTTGAAGCAATTGTGAATGGAAGTTCATTCATGATTTGGCTCTGTGTTTGTCTGTTATTGGTGTATAAGAATGCTTGTGATTTTTGCACATTAATTTTGTATCCTGAGACTTTGCTGAAGTTGCTTATCAGCTTAAGGAGATTTTGGGCTGAGACAATGGGGTTTTCTAAATATACAATCATGTCATCTGCAAACAGGGACAATTTGACTTCTTCTTTTCCTAACTGAATACCCCTGATTTCTTTCTCTTGCCTAATTGCCCTAGCCAGAACTTCCAACACTATGTTGAATAGGAGTGGTGAGAGAGGGCATCCCTGTCTTGTGCCAGTTTTCAAAGGGAATTTTTCCAGTTTTTGCCCATTCAGTATGATATTGGTTGTGGGTTTGTCATAAATAGCTCTTATTATTTTGAGATACGTTCCACCAATACCGAATTTATTGAGCGTTTTTAGCATGAAGGGCTGTCAAATTTTGTCAAAGGCCTTGTGTGCATCTATTGAGATAATCATGTGGTTTTTGTCTTTGGTTCTGTTTATGTGCTGGATTATGTTTATTGATTTGCGTATGTTGAACCAGCCTTGCATCCCAGGGATGAAGCCCACTTGATCATGGTGGATAAGCTTTTTGATGTGCTGCTGAATCCAGTTTGGCAGTATTTTATTGAGGATTTTTGCATCGATGTTCATCAGGGATATTGGTCTAAAATTCTCTTTTTTTGTTGTGTCTCTGCCAGGCTTTGGTATCAGGATGATGTTGGCCTCATAAAATGAGTTAGGGAGGATTCCCTCTTTTTCTATTGATTGGAATAGTTTCAGAAGGAATGGTACCAGCTCCTCCTTGTACCTCTGGTAGAATTCAGCTGTGAATCCATCTGGTCCTGGACTTTTTTTGGTTGGTAGGCTATTAATTATTGCCTCAATTTCAGAGCCTACTATTGGTCTATTCAGGGATTCAACTTCTTCCTGGTTTAGTCTTGGAAGAGTGTAAGTGTCCAGGAAATTATCCATTTCTTCTAGATTTTCTAGTTTATTTGCATAGAGGTGTTTATAGTATTCTCTGATGGTAGTTTGTATTTCTGTGGGGTCGGTGGTGATATCCCCTTTATCATTTTTAATTGCGTCGATTTGATTCTTCTCTCTTTTCTTCTTTATTAGTCTTGCTAGTGGTCTGTCAATTTTGTTGATCTTTTCAAAAAACCAACTCCTGGATTCATTGATTTTTTGGAGGGTTTTTTGTGTCTCTATCTCCTTCAGTTCTGCTCTGATCTTAGTTATTTCTAGCCTTCTGCTAGCTTTCGAATGTGTTTGCTCTTGCTTCTCTAATTCTTTTAATTGCGATGTTAGAGTGTCAATTTTAGATCTTTCCTGCTTTCTCTTGTGGGCATTTAGTGCTATAAATTTCCCTCTGCACACTGCTTTAAATGTGTCCCAGAGATTCTGGTATGTTGTATCTTTGTTCTCATTGGTTTCAAAGAACATCTTTATTTCTGCCTTCATTTCGTTATGTACCCAGTAGTCATTCAGGAGCAGGTTGTTCAGTTTCCATGTAGTTGAGCGGTTTTGATTGAGTTTCTTAGTCCTGAGTTCTAGTTTGATTGCACTGTGGTCTGAGAGACAGTTTGTTATAATTTCTGTTCTTGTACATTTGCTGAGGAGTGCTTTACTTCCAATTATATGGTCAATTTTGGAGTAAGTACGATGTGGTGCTGAGAAGAATGTATATTCTGTTGATTTGGGGTGGAGAGTTCTATAGATGTCTATTAGGTCTGCTTGCTGCAGAGATGAGTTCAATTCCTGGATATCCTTGTTAACTTTCTGTCTCGTTGATCTGTCTAATGTTGACAGTGGAGTGTTGAAGTCTCCCATTATTATTGTATGGGAGTCTAAGTCTCTTTGTAAGTCTCTAAGGACTTGCTTTATGAATCTGGGTGCTCCTGTATTGGGTGCATATATATTTAGGATAGTTAGCTCTTCCTGTTGAATTGATCCCTTTACCATTATGTAATGGCCTTCTTTGTCTCTTTTGATTTTTGATGGTTTAAAGTCTGTTTTATCAGAGACTAGTATTGCAACCCCCGCTTTTTTTTGTTCTCCATTTGCTTGGTAAATCTTCCTCCATCCCTTTATTTTGAGCCTATGTATGTCTCTGCGTGTGAGATGGGTCTCCTGAATACAGCAGACTGATGGGTCTTGACTCTTTATCCAGTTTGCCAGTCTGTGTCTTTTCATTGGAGCATTTAGTCCATTTACATTTAAGGTTAAGATTGTTATGTGTGAACTTGATCCTGCCATTATGATATTAACTGGTTATTTTGCTCGTTAGTTGATGCAGTTTCTTCCTAGCCTCGATGGTCTTTACATTTTGGCATGTTTTTGCAATGGCTGGTACCGGTTGTTCCTTTCCATGTTGAGTGCTTCCTTCAGGGTCTCTTGTAAGGCAGGCCTAGTGGTGACAAAATCTCTAAGCATTTGCTTATCTGTAAAGGATTTTATTTCTCCTTCACTTATGAAACTTAGTTTGGCTGGATATGAAATTCTGGGTTTAAAATTCTTTTCTTTAAGAATGTTGAATATTGGCCCCCACTCTCTTCTGGCTTGGAGAGTTTCTGCCGAGAGATCTGCTGTGAGTCTGATGGGCTTCCCTTTGTGGGTAACCCGACCTTTCTCTCTGGCTGCCCTTAAGATTTTTTCCTTCATTTCAACTTTGGTGAATCTGGCAATTATGTGTCTTGGAGTTGCTCTTCTCGAGGAGTATCTTTGTGGTGTTCTCTGTATTTCCTGAATTTGAATGTTGGCCTGCCCTACTAGGTTGGGGAAGTTCTCCTGGATGATATCCTGAAGAGTGTTTTCCAACTTGGTTCCATTTTCCCCCTCACTTTCAGGCACCCCAATCAGACGGAGATTTGGTCTTTTTACATAATCCCATACTTCTTGCAGGCTTTGTTCATTTCTTTTTCTTCTTTTTTCTTTAGGTTTCTCTTCTCGCGTCATTTCATTCATTTGATCCTCAATCGCTGATATTCTTTCTTCCAGTTGATCAAGTCGGTTACTGAAGCTTGTGCATTTGTTAGGTATTTCTCGTGTCATGGTTTCCATCTCTCTCCATTCGTTTATGGACTTCTCTGGATTAATTATTCTAGTTATCAATTCTTCCACTCTTTTCTCAAGATTTTTAGTTTCTTTGCGCTGGGTATGTAATTCCTCCTTTAGCTCTGAGAAGTTGATGGACTGGAGCTTTCTTCTCTCATCTCATCAAAGTCATTCTCCATCCAGCTTTGATCCATTGCTGGCGATGAACTGCGTTCCTTTGCAGGGGGCGATGCGCTCTTATTTTTTGAATTTCCAGGTTTTCTGCCCTGCTTTTTCCCCATCTTTGTGGTTTTATCTGCCTCTGGTCTTTGATGATGGTGACGTACTGATGTGGTTTTCGTGTGGGTGTCCTTCCTGTTTGTTAGTTTTCCTTCTAACAGTCAGAACCCTCAGCTGTAGGTCTGTTGGAGATTGCTTGAGGTCCACTCCAGACCCTGTTTGCCTGGGTATCAGCAGCAGAGGCTGCAGAAGATAGAATATTGCTGAACAGCTAGTGTACCTGTCTGATTCTTGCTTTGGAAGCTTCCTCCCAGGGGTGTACTCCATGGTGTGAGGTATGGGGTGTCGGTCTGCTCCTAGTGGGGGATGTCTCCCAGTTAGGCTACTCAGGGGTCAGGGACCCACTTGAGCAGGCAGTCTGTCCGTTGTCAGATCTCAACCTCCGTGTTGGGAGATCCACTGCTCTCTTCAAAGCTGTCAGACAGAGTCGTTTGCATCTGCAGAGGTTTCAGCTGCTTTTTGTTGTTGTTGTTGTTGTTTTGCTGTGCCCTGTCCCCAGAGGTGGAGTCTACAGAGACGGGCAGGACTCCTTGAGCTGCTGTGAGCTCCACCCAGTTCGGGCTTCCCAGCTGCTTTGTTTATCTACTTAAGCCTCAGCAATGGCGGGTGCCCCTCCCCCAGCCTCACTGCTGCCTTGCCATTAGATCACAGACTGCTGTGCTAGCAATGAGGGAGGCTCCATGGGCATGGGACCCTCCCAGCCAGGTGTGGGATATAGTCTCCTGGTGGGCCCGTTCGCTAAGATCCTTGGTAGAGCGCAGTATTGGGGTGGGAGTTACCTGATTTTCCAGGTGTTGTGTGTCTCAGTTCCCCTGGCTAGGAAAAGGGATTCCCTTCCCCCTTGCATGAGGTGATGCCTCGCCCTGCTTCAGCTCTTGCTGGTCCGGCTGCAGCAGCTGACCAGCACTGATTGTCAGGCACTCCCTAGTGAGATAAACCCAGTACCTCAGTTGAAAATGCAGAAATCACCTGTCTTCTGTGTCCCTCGCGCTGGGAGTTGGAGACTGGAGCTGTTCCTATTCGGCCATCTTGCTCCGCCCCAAAGACATAATATTATAGTTAAATTGGAAATGAGAAACTTAAAGGCCAGAGAAAACAAGTTACTAACTGGAATAGGTAAATGAAGAAGGGCTGAATCCAGGGATTAGGGGATTAAAAATTTTCATCTTCTATACTATGCCAGCTTGTCCAACCCATGGTCGACACATTGCATGAGGTCCATGATGGCTTTAAATGTGACCCAGTACCATATAGTAGTCACTTAATCCTCAGCATACCACTAGAAATAATCACTATATGACATTTCTGTCCAGTGGAGTATATCGATGGATATATGTATACATATATATTTGGAATAAAGTTCACATAGGGTTATGACTAATCTACAAAACAAAAATGCATAGAAAGGAAAGATATTAGAAATTTTAATAAAAATCTAAAATAGTAAAATCCTTTTGTGTCAAGAAAATTTTATGCACAAACATCTTCAAAAATGAACAAACATTATCACATGTTTTTCTTGTAAAATGGAATGGAACATTTCATGATGAAGTTCTTCCAGTTAAATGGCTAGCTGGAAGAGAATGCTACATTTCCTTTTTGTCCTTAGTCATTTATTATGTATCTTAAATAATTACATAATAATAACATATTAACAGTGCTGCTATGTGTAATTTTACATTCATCTTCTGATTCATTTAATAATTATGAAATGTATTTTTCGTTTTCTTCTCTTTGCTATTAAAAGAAAAAACATAAAGTATCTGAAATTCTTAACCATATTCCATGAACTCTAAAGGCAAAATGTATTAGGTTATTGAAATATGATGCAATAATTTTGGTACCACGCTAAGAAATTAAAAGATTTTTTAATTGAAATCTATCCCACAATTGAACTCTATGTTTTTGCACTCTTTTGTGAATCTAAAAAATACTAAGTAAATTTTCTTCTTATTTTTGTGCAGGATGACTAAAAAAGGTTAATGCCATAAAATGTCAGGTTGTACAAAGACTTAGACTTGCTCAATTAAAAAAAACTCAAAAACTAAAATTGAGTCCAATGGACACAATGACGTATCAGTTAGAGATATGACCACTGCCGAGATTGAAGGCTGTCAATCAGCATTCGTTGCATGGTCATGTTAAAAAAGCAAGGAGCAAAGAGTCTACATTGTTATAAATCACTATGAAACAACTTAACCTACCAGTCGCAGGTAAATAAAACACCAGGTCATGAATATGATCACACAAAAGAGAAAAATACTCCTGTACTTTCCTAAAGTATGTCGAACCAACACTTCACAGTATCAACTGACAGTATCACCAAAAAAAGTAGTGAAAGTTGCTAGTTTCATGAGAATGCAATCAGCAGATTGAACAAATAAATATAATTTTATTTGTGTAACTTTATTTCAAGACACTGTCAGTAACTTTTCATTAGTTTTTAAACTTTTTTTACTTTTCATTAATCAAATAGAATACAGAAATAGATTTAATTATTTGCAATAACTGTGTTTTATGAAATTCTAAAAATGTTTTCATTGACATATTCTGATAGTTTAGAATGCATAGTATGAATTAAAAAAGTAATCATATAGCAAATATTTTAAAAAATAGACCTTAATATTTATCCAAAAATAGACTCTGTATGTACTTAAAATTATGAAATAAAATTAATCCTTTCAAATGATATTCTCCATATTATTCATCAGACTTATTATATATTATATATTAAATCATAATCATTTAGTTTTTTTCTTTATATCCAGTCACACTATGAACTTCATAAAACCAGATGGCATGTCTTATCTTTAGTGCCTGGCACTGAAAGTCAAGGTACAACAGAGACTTAAATACATTTTTGATGTCACAAATTGGATTTCTGAAAAGTTAGTTAATTGATTTATTCATTCAAAAAATATTTATCAAGTGCCTACTGTGTTCTGGGCATTCTTCCAGGCCTAGTCATTGAGAAGTCAATAAATTTTCTATACACTATTTAGCAGGCAGGTAAAACAAAATCTACCTCTTGTTTTAGCTTGTTTAAATGGCAATTTCTCTTTACCTGGAATAGAATGTCCCAAATCGGTTAACATTAGGTAAGCATCTCAGCTTGAGGGCCATTCTACTTTATCAGCCAAGATTTTTTAATACTGCTTTTTTTTAAATTCAGGAAATATATTTTTAATAGGTTGATAAGTTATTTACTTGCTATACATGTTTTAAATAACTGTTATGAAAAGTTTGTACATTGGGGGATTCAGAAATGAAGAATTTTGTTAAATAACAAGTTAATAGGCTTTGGTGGTATGAACATATACTTAACTGTTTATCATACCTTTTATTCTTTTAGTGAATTATATTAAAAGAGCCCTTAGCTCTTCCATTTGTCCTTTCTACACAGCAACTTGCACTTTATGTAGTCTACAGAATTGTCCTAAAGATTAAAATTCTACCAAACACTTATGGCCAGAGCCCCTGTTGATCGTTCTAATTTAGACAAATGAAAGTAATCATTTTAATTTTGCTCTCAAATCTTTTTCAGATTGTTATTCAATACTTTAAACACATATTCTTTAACATGCTATTTCAGTTTAGTAGCATCTTATCTGCTTTTTACTTTTCTATTTAAAAACTGTCTTCTAAGAAGATTGTATAAATAACACTAAAACTATAGAAATCTAAAAAAGACTTACTAGGATGGGTATAATTGTGTCTTAAAGAGATACTGGGGTTCTACATGCGTATGTGCATAAAAGAGATAATCTTCTGAAATATTGTTCTTAGAAATGTTTTGCCACACGTATTTGAAAATCCATCACTTCCATATTTCTCAAACGTGAGTAGGGCTGTTCATGATTATTCTTTATAATTTTGAAATTAATGGCAGGGGGAGGGGTATAAGAAAATTCTTAAATACTATCTAAAGCTGCATCTCTGTTTTAAAACACATTACCTTTTAAAGACAGTGTTTCAGAATTTCAACATGAATGGAAGTGTCAAATTGATGCTCAATACTAATTTGTTTATTTATGCTTGAATGCACTTACATGGTAAAAAGGTAGGTATCAAAAAAATAAAGATTCTTTATTTTGAGACACTGAAGTAGATTTTCCTTTGGTCTCAATGCCATAAATCCCATTAGTGTTAATTGGAGATTTGCATGTGCATTGAGAGAATAATATACCTCATTATTCTTGAGTAATAGCTCCTGACTTTTAAAGGCCATTTAGAATGTATGATAGGAAACAAATAAAAGCATACCACTTAGCTTTTTGAAAGTTATTTTCATATATTGGAAAATAAAACAAAAGGCTTCACAAATGCTTTACAGCTACAGTTTTAGCATTTCAGCAATAAAATTTGTAAAACCAACTTTTGCAGCTTAACCAGCTTGTGAATATGTAAACTATATCTACAGTCTGCTTCTTGGTAGTGACCTTGGCCCTGAAAACATATGCCTGTTTACTTTGTTGCTGTTGTTTTATACATTTTATCCATTAAAACTCTACTGTGAAAAGAAATAATGCTTTTAGTTTTAAAATAATTAAGATTGGTTGAAAGACCACTTTTGGATATTATGATAAAGACACCCCATAACTATAAGGCACTTGTGTGACAATCACTATTTTAAGTACATTTTTAAACATAGACTTATTAAACATTCAGCAACTCTATGAGGCTAATACCATTATTCCTATCTTATAGACAGGAAAACAGAAGTATCAAATTAATTTGCCCAAAGTCACATACAGGTGGTGTGGCTCAATAAACTGTGCCTGTGAGTAAGCCCAAATGAGTAACCTCTATGCTGAAACGCAAACACACTAGTCAACAATTAAAACTTTTTAGCTAATTCAATGAATGCCCTTTAGAAGACATGTTAGATAAACTATTATTACACATGCTTCATAGGGTGCCTCATCAGTCACCACATACAATTTAGGAGAATATTCTTCCAACCGCACATGATTTCCCTGAGAAGAGTTGACAGTGACAATTTCTGAGCTCCTTATAATGAGGGCTAATATGTAGAATGCATCTCCATGACAGATGTTATTCTAAGCAATATTGTTTCACATATGAAACCATTTAAATCTAACCTTTGAGATAGATGCTGTTGTTATTTTCCTTTTACAGATAATGAAACAGGGGCAGAGAAAGGAGAAGTAATATTCAAATTTTAACAGAATTGGAACACAGGCATTCAGGTTCTAGAAGAGAGACAAGGTATGATTGAAGAAATGTAGGTGTGGGGCTCTTTGAGCTTGGATTTAAATTCTATATCATAACCTCATGAGAGAAAATGAGGAAAACCATTGTCTACAGACAAGTTAAAAACAGTCAAACTAAATAAAAGTTTGCTTATGTTTTTATTATCATCATGTAAAGGCTATGTTTTTTTTTTAATATCATGGGGAAGATACTCCTCCCCATTGAGGTAGGCCTCTCCCATGACCTCCATCTTCCTTCTTTCCTATACTATCGCCAAGACCAACATTCATTAGATGCTTTCCGACACCACATGATGAAACAGGATTACGAATGGGGAACCCACAGAGTTGTTGTAAATGAAAAAATATAAGTGAAGTAAGCAGTTGCATTGCAGTCACTCCAAAATAATAGAAGTAATGAATTTGAACCCCCCTAAAAAAAGTGTATTTACATTTGGTCTCGAACAATGTTCCACTACTTGACCAGTGATAGCCTTTTACATTGGCTTGCTGTCCGCACTCCCAGAGCTTTAACGAAAGCAAAACAAACATGATAATGATGGTGGTTTAGACTCTCAGGCTACATCTGCTGTCCATGCAGGCAGACTAGAATATGGCCTGTAATTTTCAAACCCTAAACAACTGATTGCAGAGCCTTCTTATGAAACAATGTTTCTTTCTTGAATCAGCTTAATTTATTTACTTGTTTTCAGAGAATGGAAATGGAATGAGAAGGAAATGGTGAGAACCTTAATATCACACAATCGATGCAGGATACCTCTCAGGCTCATTATATATCTGCTTAATACAAAAATAGCATCAAACACCAACCATGTGTCAGGCACTGTTTTAGGTGCTGGGAATGCCATCTGCTATTTGTTTTCCATGACCGATGTAACAAATTACAGCACACGTCATGGCTTCAAACAGCAAAGTTTGTTATCTTACAATTCTGTAGGTTAGATGTCTGACATGTATTACTAGGCTAAAGACATGTTGGCTGAGCTGCAGTCCTTTCTACAAGATCCAGAGAAGAACCCACTTTCTTATGTTTTCCACCTTCTAGAGGTGGTCCATATTTCCTGGTTTGTGGTTACCTTTGAAAATGGAAGGTAGGCACAAACCAAGAAATATGCGTCTAGAAGCTGGTCCATCTGATCTTTTTCGTAATGAATCACACTGAAACTGACTCTTGCACTTCCTTTTTTACTTGGGAGAACACTTGTGATTACATGTTTCCTGTGCTCCAGAATATAGAAAAATGTCCTTATTTTAAGTTCAAATAATTAAAAAGTATAATTTCATGCGCAACTTTAATTCCCTTTTGCCAGGTAACATAGCATAATAACGGCTTCTAGGCATTAGAAGGTAGACAATATAGATCATTATTCTAGCTTCCGCATTATCTGTATTCACACGTTTCTTAGAGCTTGTGGGAGAGACATGCTGATTGTGTGAGTAAGCAAATAAATAGAAGTATTCAGAAGCTGTGAGACCTGCTGTAAATATTTTATAGTGTTATGAGTGCTTAAATCATGGAGAGTTGATCTGCATCAAGGAAAATTTCCTTAGTTGGTGACGCTTGTTTGACATCAGGAAAAAAAGTGCAGTTCAGTTAACAAAGGAATCAAGGGAGTTTTTTCGTAAGGCCACCTTCTTAGTACATTATAGATGCTCCTAAAAAGTACTGTAGCATTGGTGGCTTATAAACAACAGAAATTTACTCTCCCAGTTCTGGAAGCTGGATGTTTGAGATCAATGTATCAGCATGGTTGGGTTCTGATGAGGGCCCTCTTTCAGATTGCTCTGGGGTCTCTTTCATAAGAGCACTAATCCTTTTTATGAGGGAAAAACTTCATGACTTAATTACCTCCCAAGGCCCCCACTTCCTAATAACAACACACTGTTGTTGGGGATTAGGGTTTCAGCATATGAATCTGGAATGAATTCAACATGAATTTCATATGTGTATGAACGTTCGTGTTTGAATTGGGCTGTACACAAATATTCAGTCCATTGCATTTACATATAAGAATTCAGAAATAAGGGAAAATAAGAGACTTGGAAGAACAGAAAGACGACCAGTGTGCCTAGAGCAAAGAAAGCCTTATAATTCAAACCAATGATCTGGAATACTCTTATCACCTGATTGACTCAACTAATTGAGATGATAAGAATACAAGAGGGAAGAAAATCTGGGTTCCTTTTTCTCTTCTACCTCCATAAATAGCCCATGCCCTTCTTAATTATATTTTTGGCTCTGCATGTTGTAAAGACATGAGCCTAAATGTGTACAGAGAGTCCCGTTTTTCTTTGGCCCTTAGAGATACTTAGAATGTTTTTAAACATAACATGTATGTAAAAACTTAAATAGTTTTATAGAATTTAAACCTGTTTTTGGTCATTTGTTTATTAGTACACATACACATGCTTAGTGATTTTTTGCATTATAATTTGAGTTTATATATATTAATACAATAGTTCTACTCATATCAATATTAAGGCATTGATCTTTTTTTAAAAGAGCATTTTATCAGAATAAGAGCAAATCCTATATATTAAAAAATGTTTCATGATCAAAGAACTTTTCAGAGCATTTTTGGGTGAGGTTACTGGTGTGATCGTTTCAATTTATTCCTTCCTTTATACATTCAGAAAATATCTCCTGATCACTGGCTTTATCTGGGCACTGGGATAGCTACTAGGGTTTTAGTGGTGGATATAATGGATACAGTTCCTCTCACAGTGTACACAAATTTATTTTATTGTCCGTTACTTCAGGGAATAGATTAAATAATTATATCAGTCTGGTCTGATGAAAAAATTATTATGGCACATAAATAACAGTATCAGTACAGCCAGTTGTGCATTGAATATGAAAAAGAGCAATAGATAACATGTTATCAGTTTACTCTAAAAGGCAGCTGGTGAGGGATCCAAATTCCTAGAATTAAGTTTCTATCCTCAAGCATGTGGTCGCATTTTTTTGTACACTCTATCTGGTCACAGAATTCATGGCATTAAAGTATTTATTTAGCACCTGTCTTTCATTTAGGATAAAAGCTTTCTAGAGGCAAGTGCCATAAATTCTTTGCCCCTTTTCTCTAGAAATGTCAGAATATATGTGGTATAATATACATTGAATATCTCTAGCTAAACAGAACTAAAATATAATTTAGAGAAATTAAATCATATTGACGGGCAATGGTTTATGATAAGCTTATCCTCTTTCTTTTCTATTTCAACATGCAGAACTTTAAGAAATGATACATATTTATTTAAAAGTAGTATATAGTATTTTATACATTTAAAATTTTGCTTCATAACAATCCAAGTGAAACTAGCATAAACATGAGCCCGTGCTATTTCAACAATATAAGTAGATTTGCTCAAGATTAAAATACAACTTTTTAAAAAAAAATTTAGAAATCTCTTAGCTCAAAAGTGTAGTCCTATGTCATGCTGACATCATGGACATGTTAATTTTTTCTTTTTTTTTGAAATATGCAATTCATGAATCTGTGGTTGGATGGGCTAACTTATTCCATCTTATGAATTTCTGGGGTCCTATTTGTTAGCTACTGATGATATTGACTGAAATATTTGTATATAAAAATTATGACAAAAATAATATTTCCAGTTTTAATATGATTTTTAACAGTAAAATTTAAGATTATTTTCAGATATAAACCTATTTTCTGGCAACTATGAAAAACAAACTTGATTATGAAGTTTGTTCATTGTTATGAAGAAGATATAAAGGTTTTCTACATGATGATTTATTTTGGATAAAGAATATCAGGCATACTTAAACTTTTGATAAGGCCGAATAAGTGAAATACTTTCTTTTTGTCCTAAAATGTGGTTTATAAGAGGAAAGGAAAGTAAATTTATACATACAGCTAATTTATTAACCACATATATTTTCACCATTACAGAATTAGAAAGATGGTACTGCCCATATACAATTAAAGAAACTTTGTGGTCAAGTACACCAGTTTCTAAGTATCACTTATTGGCTGAGTGACCTCTGTGAATTCACACAAGTTCTTTTTGATTTTCATATTCTGCATCAGCAAAATGGGACAATAATACCATAGGATGCCTGTGGGGATTATATGGGATTATGCATGTAAAGTGCTAATGCAATGCTTAACACAGATATATAATCAAAGGCTATTATTTATTCATTAATTATTACTCAATAATTGATGGCTACTATGCTTATTATTAAGCAGATATTGTTATCTGACCATAATATTTTTGCTAATGTATTTCTATTACTATACTGTTTATCTCCTTAGTAGAAAACATAAAGAAAACTAAGCTAATGAAGAGAGATAGAAAAAGTGATGTAAATAATCTTTTCTAATCTTGATATTTTTGAAGCTTTGCTTGTGCCATGATAGTGACTTCTGGGTATGTGCTTAGAGTCTTCCTGGGTTTGATGTTTCTCGACCTTCTCTGACATTCTTCTGACCCTCCCAGCAGTCGTTCTCTAGCACTCTTCAACATTTCCTTGGCTTCCTGGCTGTGCTTCAATACTCTTGGAAATCTTCCCAGATGATTCATAAAGAAGCATGTAGAGTAAAAACCTCGGGGTCACAGACTTAGAAGGGTGTATTCTGAAGGGCAAAACAAGACTATCCAGTGCAGAATTTGTTCATAATTAACAGAGAAGGTTTAAGTGAAAAAAAAAAGAAATTGTTTTATTGAATAGAATAAACACAAGGATTTTAAAGAGTCAAAGAAATCATCCATATACAAGAAAATTGAACTCAGTGGGAATGATTTTTCTAGTGGAAATTTTACTTTAATTGTGATTTTTTCAGCTTGCATAGTTCAAATAAGGTCTCTCCTATATTCATTCATGATGAGAGGTTAATATCTTAACAAACAAAACAGCTTTGTAATTTTTCTTAAAGACACACACACACACACACACACACACAAATAGATAGAACACAAACCAATGCCCAAAGAAAAATCACAGTTCTAAATTTAAACTTTTCTATAGGAATATATGTCCTAATAGATGTTAATAGAAATAATGTTTAAAATAAATATTTTAAAGCAAAACTGCTCATTAGAAGCAGTGTGGATTACAAGAGAAAGAGCTTTGAAAATGATTGAAGTGGTAACTCTCTATGATGAGGCAAATAGCTATGAAATGTAACACATGTGTATCTCAGCTACTGATGGTGTTGTTTTTGGAGTTGGACAATATGCCTTTACCTGTCTGACCTGAAAAGCTGTCATGGTTCTTGTTTGTCAGCATGTGGCAGAGCTACTAGAAATTTTAGAGGTGGAAAATCAGAGCTGGTTGTTTGTATCCTCTAGGTTCAAGTCATAAGGTCTCTTGAATCTGAAGGCTCATTATGTTAGCGTTTACCCAATCTGTGGACATCTCTGTGGAAGCTGAAAAGATCAGTTCCAAGGGCGTAGTATACTTGGGGGTTCATAGAGTTATAGAGCTCTGAAGTGCTGGCACCTACAAGAGAGTTAGCCAGTCACTCCTAAGTCCTATTTCTCATCAGACAAATTGACACTCCTATTGTTATTAATCCAGAAACCACTCTCTCTCTCCTTCTGTGTCTCCTTCCTCTTCATTACTTTTTTCCTGGACTTATTTTTACAAAAGTTTGGAAGAGCACCTAATTTCAAGCAACTTTAATTTTTCAGTGGTTAAAAAAAAGAAAGAAAAATGTCTTAGTAAAAGATTTGCCAAGGACTTTGTTATCTACTTGAAAAACACTTGAATATGACAGAAAATGGATAGATACATACATATAGCAACAGTTTTTTAAGTTAAGAATCTTGATCTAGGAAGAACTGCTTCTCTTCCTCTGCTCTTGAAAGTACCATCCTATCGCTCCTAAGCTCATCCATTCAACAAATAATGTATTTATTGAGCTCCTTTTGTAAGCAAATTTCTGAGTTAGACAAAAGATATGCAATGGTGGTCAAGACAATATGGTTGCTATTACCATGGAAATGACAGAGTAGTGGGTTAGACAGACAGCAAACATGTATAAATACAATTATAAGATAAAAGAAAAGGAAGATACACATGGAATTGGAATCAAACAAAGCACCAATACACTACATACACTTCGGGAGCTAAAAGCCTAATATGCCAGGAGCTCATATGTAAACACCTTGAAGTACTTGAACAATTAAAATGGGTAAGACAGAAAGGAACAGATATGGTTTGGCTCTGTGTCCCCATTGAAATCTCATCTTGAATTGTCCTTCCATAATTCCCACATGTTGTGGGAGGGACCCGGTGGGAGATAATTGAACCACTGGGCCAGTTTTTCCCATACCATTCTCGTGATAATGAATGAGTCTCAAGAGATCTGATGGTAAAAAAAAAAACAAAAAAACAAAAAAAGAGTTTGCCTGCACAAGCTGTGTCTCTTTGCCTTCCGCCATCCATGTAAGATGTGATTTGCTCCTTTTTGCCTTCCACCATGATTGTAAGGCTTCCCCAGCCACGTGTGACTGAGTTCTCCATTAAACCTCTTTCTTTTGTAAACTGCCCAGTCTCAGGCATGTCTTTATCAGCAGTGTGAAAACAGACTAATATAGTAAATTGGTACTGGGAGTGGGGGATTGCTGAAAAGATACCCCAAAATGTGGAAGCAATTTTGGAACTGGGGGTAACAGGCAGAGGTTGGAACAGTTTAGAGGACTCAGAAGACAGGAAAATGTGGGAGAGGTTAGAACTCCCTAGAGACTTGTTGAGTGGCTTTGACCAGTATGCTGCTAATGACAATGAAATCCAGGCTGAGGTGATCTGAGATGGAGATGAATAACTTGTTGGGAACTGGAGCAAAGGTGACTCTTGTTATCTTTTAGCAAAGAGACGGATGGCATTTTGTCCCTGCCCTAAAGATTGTGGAACTTTGAACTTGAGAGAATGATTTTGGGTATCTGGCAGAAGAAATTTTTAAGCAGCAAAGCATTCAAGAGGTGACTTTGGTACTGTTAAAAGCATTCATTTTTAAAAGGGAAACAGGATAAAAGTTTGGAAAAATTGCAGCCTGACAATACAATAGAAAGGAAAACCTCACTTTCTGAGGAGAAATTCAAGCCAGCTGCAGAAATTTATGTAAGTAATGGGTAGCTGAATGTTAATCCCCCAAGACAATGGGGAAAATGTCTCTAGGACATATCAGAGGTCTTCGCATCAGGCCTAGAGGCCTAGGAGGAAATGATTTTGTGGGCCAATCCCAAGGTCCCCATGCTGTGTGCAGCCTAGGCACTTGGTGCCCTGTGTCTCAACTGCTTCAGCCATGGCTGAAAGGGGTCAACATAGAGCTCAGGCCATGGCTTCAGAGGGTGCAAGCCCCAAGCTTTGGCAGCTTCCACATGGTGTTGAGCCTGTGAGTGCACAGAAGTCAAGAATTGAGGTTTGGGAATCTCCACCTAGATTTCAGATGTATGGAAATGCCTGGATGTCCAGGCACAAGTTTGCTGCAGGGCCAAGGTGGTCATGAAGAACCTCTGCTAGGGCAGTGCAGAAGGGAAATGTGGGGTCAGAGCCCCCAAACAGTCTTTATTGGGGCACTGCCTAGTGGAGCTGTGAGAAAAGGGCTATGGTCCTTCAGATCCCAGAACGGTAGATCCACTGACAGCTTGCACGTGTGCCTGGAAAAGCCGCAGACACTCAATGCCAGCACATGAATGCAGCTGAGAGGGAGGCTGTACCCTACAAAGCTATAGGGGCAGAGCCGCCCAAGACAATGAGAACCCACCTCTTGCAACTGCGTGACCCAGATGTGAGACATAGCATCAAAGGAGATCATTTCGGAGCTTTAAAATGTGACTAACCTGCTGGATTTTGGATTTGCATGGTGCCTGTGGCCCTTTTTTAGTAGCCAATTTCTCCCATTTGGAATGGTTATATTTACCCAATGCCTGCACTCCTATTATGTCTGGGAAGTAACTAACTTGCCTCTGATATTATAGGCTTATAGGTGGAAGGGACTTGTCTTGTCTCAGATAAGACTTTGGACTGTGGACGTTCGAGTTAAGGCTGAAATGAGTTAAGACTGGGGGACTGCTGAGCAGGCATGATTCGTTTTGAAATGTAAGGACATGAAATGTAAGAGATTTGTCAGAGGCCAAAGGTGGAATGATATAGTTTGGCTCTGTGTCCCCACCCAAATATCATCTTGAATTGTACTCCCATAATTCCCACATGTTATGGGCGGCACCTGGTGGAAGTAATTGAATTTTGGTGCAATTTCTCCCATACTGTTCTCATGATAGTGAATGAGATAGGGAATCCCACGGTCTGATAACTAATGAGACAGTGAATGCCATGTTGGCCCCTTTCAGCCATGGCTGAAGCAGCTGGGATGCAGGGCACCAAGATCTGGTGGTTTAAAAAAAGAATCAAAAACAAAAATGAGAATTTGCCTGCACAAGCTCTCTTTCTTCCCCTGCCACCTTCCATGTAAGATGGATGGAGTTAAGAGCAAGCAAGTGACTTGCTCCTCCATGCCTTCGGTCATGATGGTGAGCTTCCCCCAGCACGTGGAGCTGTGAGTTCTCCATTAAACCTCTTTTCTTTGTAAATTGCCCAGTCTTGGGTATGTCTTTATCAAGCAGCGTGAACACGGATTAATATAGGAACACAGTGATGAATTGGACTCATTGCTCTTGTCCAGGAACGAGTAGTTTCTGGCTAAAAATATAAAATCGAGATTTATGGAAAATGTGATTTTTAGAGTGAAACTTTAGGATTAAGGTGATAAAGAAATATAATAAAGGGCACTGGTTGCCCATGCAAACAGAGTAGACTCTGCAGCTGGTCTTTATTTTATGCCACGTGGATTTCAGAACTAATCTGATCTGTTCGCATTTCTCCCTGGTGCTTGTCTCCCTGGTGCTTGGTGGCATGCTGCTTCCCACCTCATGGGTGTGGGCTAGGAGTTGAAAAGAGCAAATGCCATCACTTCTATCAAAATTTAACAGAGCAAGATTCATTCCATATCCAAAGAGGTGCTTAAAAATTTGATGAAATATTACAAATAACCAAAAGTTTGAAAGCCAATGGAACTAAAAAAATATATATATATACCTGTGAAAACATAATAAAGTTTAGTCAAACTAAATGGCATTCAGGGAGCTCCAGCTCCTTTTTTCTTTCCCTCAAAACCTATCTGAGGAACTTTCATTCAGATCTCAGTCATTTTTGTCTAACTCTTCCTGTTTGAGTTCTAATTCTTTAACTGCTAGTGAGTATATTGGAATTAAGTTTTTTATTGTTAATATTAGCATCGCATTATATATATGCATTATATATGTTTTGGATGTCTGATAAATATATGTATGCATTCTATAAGATTGGCATGTCTAATAAAACTCATTTTTATTAAACTTATTATAGTAAAAATTTGGAGGAAGAAAAAGATTGATAATTAAATGACTTATTCAAGAAGACTTGAGTTCTGCTTTCTTGTAGCATAAAGTATACTTACCACCAAGGTTCATTTACATCTCAGGAATACTCCTATTCCAAATGGAAATTTAACCATTAAAACTTAATTGTTCCTGTCAAACTAGAAAGACAATATTCAACCAAGTCGTTGAAAATTAAAATGTATTCCCTCCAGATGCTCTCTATTTTTATTACCAAAATATCCCTATATGGAAATGTTCATTGATGTGTATGTGTTTCTACTTTGTCCCTTGTATTAAAAGGTGTCTCTCCTTAAAACTAAATAATACACATGCAACACTAATGTAATAAATCATCTATGAAAAATGTAAAAAATGGCATTATATATCTGTTAGTGTTTCCTTTTATAATTAGATATGTTATAATTTCTTCAGTTCTGCAGACCATCTATTACTTTTTTTTTTTTTGAAATTTCATTCACAATGTAAATGAATATGTATTTTCCCATGATGGACACTGAACACTAGTGTTATGTCACTGATGATGGGGCTGTCACAAATACAAGATGAAAAAGAACAACTGAAGTAGTTATTTTTTACTCCTGCAAATGTTATAGGGGAAAAAGTTACTATACATTGGTTTTGGATAAACAGTCTACCCACTTCCACAATTTATAGGAATCAGTTTTCTAGAAAAACTTGGATGACTACCATCTGTGGGTTTACTCTAGAAAGAAGAAATTTAAGCTTTTCTCCTATTTTTCCACATGAGAGCAATAGAAAGAATAATTTATTCCTGATAAGACACACTAAGATATAAAACATTATAAAATTTATAAGATTTTAACATTATAACATTTATAAATTCCCACTGAGGAATTTATTTGTTAATAGAAAATGCCTTTTAGGATAAAATATGTATTTTAATAGGGAAGACATATTTTTTCATATTTGAGTTTACTTGAACCAATTCTAAACCAAGTCAGATATTTTGCGGTATACATTCTGAAGACAAAAGGATATGCTGAATAATGTATATTATTGAACAACTCCCACTCATTTATATCATCTCCTTCTATGCTGAAAATAACCCTGCTATACAGTGTATACACATGTAAATGTTATTAAACTGTTTATGATAATAAAACAAATTGTAGTAAGGATAAAGGAAAATAGATCCTATTTCTTAACTTTTGATCTGATTTTATTATAATGATAGAAAAATGCAATTTCATCTGAAATATCTAGATAATTAAAACAAAATTTATTCACTTTAAAAAATGGTTAGAGATATTCCAAATCATTTGACTATTAATATTACTACTTCCTCATATTTTAAATTCCTTAATACGATCTTTGATAACTAAAGAGATCACTTCATATGATAGAGTATATACTCAATAAATCTCTTCTTAATAAATATATATAAATGAGTTTTATTTTCATTTAATTGTTTTACTATGCTAGCATACTCTTTTTTCCCTGTGTTATAAAAAAGAATTTCATCCTGTCTTCCTGATGTCACACAATCAGACAATAAGAAAAGCCTTTATCTAATACATGTTCTCAAACTTCTTTTTATCTGTCTAGACTCTAGGCGAAAAATAGGTCTAATCCAGCACAGAGTAATCAAAGTGAACTCCCAGGGATGATGCCTGGAGTCTCATTTTTGAACATATTGCAGTATGATATATAAAATATTAACAGCTGAAGTTTCAATAAGGTTGAGTGCCTCTAAAATGTAATAGAAACCTGATATGTATATTTAGTCCAACATGGATACAGAATACACATCCTTGAAGAAATAATTTAATTGTCAATCGGTTTTGTTTATCCAAAAGTTTCATCATTCTAAATTTTAATGCATACTCACACATGGGTGCAAATATGTATGACATCAATTGGTATACAATGAATTATTGAGGAAACGTAGATATTGGGGACATTAAAAATATTTTTCCCTCTGTTGGAGCACAAATAAATGGATTCTTACTGATTATACCATGTAACCCACCACTACCATAGATTATGGACATATTTTCCCATTTTGCTACCAATTATTTTCCTAAGGCCCATATACAAATAATACACACATTCCACAGAAAGAAATAAAAGAATACAGACACAGACACACACACACAGACACACATTTTTTGAAACTAAAAGTATATACTAAACAGTGATCCTCAGCTTTTAAAAGCTCTTCATAGGCCATGCTCACGCCTGTAATCCTAGCATTTTGGGAGGCTGAGGTAGACAGACTGCTTGAGCCCAGGACTTCCAGACCAGTCTGGGCAACATGGTGAAAATCCATCTCTGCAAAAAATGCAAAAATTAACTGAATGTGGTGGTGTACATCTGTAGTCCCAGCTAATCAGGAAGCTCAGGTGGGAGGATCACCTGAGCCCAGGAAGTTGAGGCTGCAGTGAGTCGTGAAGTCTGGGTGAAGGGAGTCAAAAAATAAAAAATAAATACATCTCAAAAGCTCTTCATATATGTATTATACATAACATAATTGAGTATATTTAATTAAATATGGCATTGAATAATAACAGTTATAATTTATGTTTTCCTTGCAGTTTTTGAAGGACATTTGTGCCTTATGATAATGTGATTGGTAGGCATGACTATAAGCCCCATACAAATGTAGATACACTGTTCTTTAGTGGAAATCATATGAGTTGGAATCATAATTTTTCTACTTATTCATATTGAGCAAGTTAGCACTGTTCTAAGTTCTAGTTTTCTAATTGATAAAAAAGGAAGGAGGATAATCATACATACATTGTAGATGGATAATTTAGTTATTAATACGATAATGCTGGATAATAAACTACCACAAAAAAACCTTAGGGGCTTAAAGCAATAACTATTTGTTATGGCTCAGGAGTCTATTTGCTTATCTGAGTCACGCTGCTGATCTGGGCTGAGCTTGGCTCGTCGTGCCTCGGTTCATTTACAGATCTGCAACCAGCTGGCAAGTCACTTGGGGGCAGGCTGGTCTGGGATGTCCTTTGCTGGGACTGTTCACATCTGCTTTGTATTATCTCTCATGTTGGAATAAACTTTCCTCTTTCCTTTGGAATCCTTTTGAAAGAGTGGAAGTCCACAGGGTGTCTTGAGGACTAGGTTCAAATCTGGCACAATATTTCATCCATAACTTTGTATTGGCCAAAGCCAGTTGCTAGGCTCATCCGGATTCAAGGAATGGGGACAGATTTATCCTTTAAAAGAAGGAGTAGGAAGTCCCATTATGAAAGAACAATGGAGAATTAGAGCCATTTTTGCAATAACTCTAACATGGTATAGTTTTGTAAATTTAAAGTAAACTACTATATAATGTATGTATAGTTATCTGTAATGTGACAGTTTTCCAATGCTCATCCTTTATTTTACATAAGAGGAGACAGAGTTATAGAGAGTGTAACATGTCTATTGAAGGCTATCTACTATTAAAAATCAGATTTGGCCCTGGAGCCTAGATCTCTTGCCTCCTGTGTATTTGCATAGCACTCTATTCCTGTAAAATGTTGTAAATAATATATTGAAATAAACAAAGCAGATGGGACTTGATTATTCCATAGTTATTCATATAGTTTTACTTGCAGCATAGCATTAATAGCATATATAGTTCTGTTACATTCCAATTCTGTGTTTCTCCTGGGTAATTTAAGGTGCAAATTTTTATTTTAATTTTATTTTATTATTAATATTTAGTACTATCCAGTCTGTCACCAGCGAGAAAATCTTTAATGTGAAAGAATGTCAAGGGACATCTCTTTCAATTTTTATGACCCTCTGACTGAAAATAAAAAAAATCACATCAAGCATATTTAAGAAAGTTTCAGTTTAAACCCTGATGGAAATATAAATGATCATTTATTTTTTACTTAGGTTTATAGTATTTACAGTTCTTGGATTTTAAGTTTTATTTGCTGTATTTTTTTAAAAGCATTGGAAAAAAACATATCAAATGAATGACAGTGTTGGCAAATCTTTAATTGTCATTTGGATAACTATTCATTGGTCTTAGATTCTTCTTTTAAACTTGATAAATTTCCCTCTTGCACGAGGTGAAAATAAGGCTACCCATACAAGACCTTATGTCAGTTGTACAACAGTCAAGGCAAGCAAGGATATTCTTAAATACAATGAGTTTATGATATGGAACATAATGTTGTTTTATTTGTGCGGCTATGTGGTGCAGTTACAAGTATTTCATAACATCCAGTTTCTTTGAAAATCCTGCTAGCTTATTAGTTCTAACGACATCTTTCCCCAGAGATTCACATTTTTTAAGCATGGCTTGTCTAAAGTATTTAATGTGTTTGTAATTCACACTGGCATATTTTACATATTATACTCTCAAATTACTACTCTGCAATTTACATGTGATCTTGCTTTCGATTTCGATAAGAAAAATTTCCTATGTCACATCTACAATGAAAAAGTAAAAACACATGCTTCTCATTTGTTTCCTTTCTGGATTGGTCTCCTGGTCCTTATTTGACAAATTGAACTTGGATTAGATCTAGGCATGAGAGCATCTGGATGCTGGTGCTGTATGTCCCTTAGTACCTACCCATATTTCTGCTGCTGCTGCTATTGTCTCAGTTTTTACTCTGGCAATCTTATTGCCCAGCAAATGTTTATTGTCTTAGCTAAATAAGACTACTTAGATTTATATAAACATGAATAAAAAACATTGTAGGAATTCTGTATTACAAGTTAATTTTATGAGGACAATGCCTTAGTTTACTTTTTTTTTTTTTTTCAGTCTACTGAATCAGTATTTCAAGGGCTGGTATTTCAGGATCTATGTTTTAAACAAAAGACCCAAATAATTCTTATGACTAAGAAATATTTTCACTGAAGAACAAAAAAAAAAAATACAGTGAAATTCAAGTTCATCCCCAGACCTGAATCGAGAAGTAAACTTACTTAATTGATAATTGTATAATTTTTAGTAAATTGACTAATCATATCAGATTTCTGATTTTTAGCCTATAAGATAGTTTTAAAAAAACACACTTGGGCTTCTTACAAAAATAATTGTGGAATAAAAAGGAAATAAGTTTGGAAATGTCTCAACATTTATACAAATATAAAAGACCATTTTTCTCGTGCTTATGATTGCTGCTAATACTTATTATTCTGGGTAAAGACATTTACTTTTCTCAAATCCCAATACATTTAGTTGATGGCTATAACTTTCTATTGTTTTGTTCAGTTTTGAAATTCAAATGTGGTTTGATTTGAACAAACAGGACATATAAAATATAATGTTAATTAGTATTACAGATTATTTGCTTTCTGAATAAGTATATTGCAGTTTCTTCTTAGTCAGAAATTTTCACCTAAATACAATGAGTATAAAGGTGATTTTTTACATTTGTGTCATGTAGCACTGTCAAAATAAAACATTTATTTTTCATTGATAGAAAGTAACTTATAGCACCATTTCTCTTCCTGCTGAAATATTACCAATTAAATAAAACATGACTTCTAGAGAGAGTTTTTGCTTTCATTTCTCCATATGGATTTCAGAACTCTCTGTTCTCTCTCCTAGAGCATACCCCAAACTGATTTCTAGCTAGTATATTTGTATGCATTCTGGTACTTTGAATTCTAAGACAAACCAAGTTCCTGAATAAGTTAGAATATCAGGAAGCTCAGGACTTGGGTTTGGGTCCACTACTTGGGTTGTCCACTAGGTAAACTCTAATTCTCATCAGGAAAACAACGTGAAGACAATTATAAATGAGATCTTTTACTAGTGAACAACAAGAAAAGAATAAGAAAAGTACATAATAGAAATCTTTAAGTTTAGCACAACACATGAGAATAAATCATTACACTTATATTTTAATCAATTTGATACATCTCCACTATTAGTACTCTATTCTCAAAGGATATACAAATAAAGAATGGTTTGTGCTGCCTAACAAATATCTAATCCATTCAGGAATAACCTGATGCTTTTATTTCTGCAAAATTTAGTCTTTATTGTTGGTAATAGAAGCCTGTAAGTCAAAACTACCCTCCTCATCCTTCTTCAATAAATGAAAAGGCAAAGACAACTTTTCTCAGAGGTGTGTGCTCCTCGTAAGGGTGGGAGAAGGTAAAGAATATGGAGGGGATGCCTCTGACACATTACCTGAATTCCTGTAAAGAGATCAGTGCACAAATGGAGGGCAGTATAATCATTGCATTCTATATCTGGAGCTCATAATGGCAGCAAAGAAAAAGAAGGAAAAGCATACTTGTGCAAAGAAAATATCATTCTAGAGGAGAGAAGGAAACAAGCAAGATGAAAGTCGTAAGTCCCTAGGCTGAACCATGTTTGAACCAGAGGTGGGCACTAGGTCTTAGTATATCAGAAGACGAAATAGCTAATGTATGACTTGTTCTAAATTTCCTAAGCTCACTGAAACTATACTTATAGAGGAAAAAATACATCTTAAACTATTAGGACAATATTTGAAATTCTAAAGTAAGATATTAACTGTTTACATAGTACTGAATTGTCAGCCTGTACTGGCAGTAGATTTGAGGGTCTCGTGTAAAATGATGAATATATATGTAGGACATTTTTGCTTTCTTAAAAGTATTCATGAGTAAGTATGTGCTAAACCAGTCTAATTGTGATTAGGACCCTGCCTTTTTGACTAAAAGCATGGCAAAGTAGCGTGATTAGGCACAAACATTCCCACTCCGGAGACACAGAAGTTTTATTTGTAAAGTCTCTGATAGCTCCATGAAAATGGAGTTCAGACAAAAGAAAACAGTCTGCAGTACTTTGTGTGGAAGTTGCTGAGGCAGTGTGCTTACCAATACCACTAGAAGTATTTTTTTCTACCAAGGAATAAGAAATATAAATATATTGATATTACAAAGGGATTCCAGAAATGTTTGACTTTTTTTAAGGTGGATTATTTATAGTAATATATTATCTTTAGCTGCAGGGTTATTCTGTCTTCCATGACAGCATGATATAGAGGAGAGGATATAGGTACGTATATTTGTGTGTGTGTATGTGCATGTTTATGCATATGTGTATGTGTGTTTATATGTAGTGTGCTTGGGCAAGAGGAAAGGTCAGTAAAGTAATTAAACAAAGCCACATGATAGCTCATTACCTTCCTTCCTAGAGGAGACTAAAGATCCCCCTTTTGTATCCCTGCATAGATATTTCTCTTTGTTTGACTTTGAGAGAATTTGTGTGTATAAAGATAGAGAAATCATGAAAAAAGCTCATCCATCAACAGTTTTTGCAGCTTTATAAACCCTCAAAATCTAATGTGAGTACTTTGTTGTTGTCACCAGCATTTTCTCACTTCATTGGACAATTAGATTATTTGATGTGTTTTTAAAGTAATTGCGAGCACAAAAGTGTCTCCTGTTGATTATGACAAATGCCTGTCAAGCTGTGAACTATCTAGGAAAGTATTCAAATCTATTAAGAACCCTGATGATCTTTTTTATAATTTATTTCACTCTAGGCAGAGGCTGATATGACAGAATTAAATTTAAGGTTATTCAGTGACATTAGATTACCCAGGAGCTATCACTGATGAAAGTCAAAGAAAAGGAAGGAAAAAAAAAGAGAGTTTTACAAGGACCCTGCACTTATATTTTTAGACAAGTAAAAATAGAAAAATATTTTAATGTTTTTATTAATTCATTCAAAACTTCACTGGGTATTGTCAGGCAGTGTATTGGTCACCATGACTCAGTGAAGAATAGGCCATTTTCCCTGTGGTCAAGGGTCTTAAAACTTGATTGTGAACAATGAAAAGTAAAGTAAAATACAAAATAAAGTATGATTAGAGTAAGAAGGACTTAAACTAGCTCATAGGAGGGGTAACTAAACATTTTAATTGTAAGAATTTCCCTGAAAAATAGTTATTTAAGTGTTTGGACTATATTTGAAAAAGTCAGTCTGTATAGGATAGAGAAGGAGAGCAAAGGGAAAACTATTTCCAGATAAAAATGTAGCATACACACAGGGTCAAGGAAATCAGTCTATGAAATTGGTAAACTGAAAATTCTTCAGTAAGCTACAACATAGAGCATAAGACAAAGGTGCCAAAAATTGGATGTGGCAGTTGAGCAGGATTTTGGGAAATGGAGTTACAAGCTTAGAATCAGTAGGGAGCCAGTGAACATTTTTAATTAAAGGAGTGATATGATCATATGTATGCTTTAAAAAGAAAAAAATAAAAGTATCTAACAGTCATAGGGAGAACTGAAATGAAGCAAGACTGAATAAAGCCAGACCAGATTTAGTAGAAAGATAATTAAGGCAAATTTAAGAATGGTACTTCCATTTCCAACTTGGACAACTGGGAGTTTATTGGCTCAAATCACCAAGATCAGAGTCCTAGGAAAAACAAGTTTATAATTGTATGAGGAGAGGGAGTTCAGCTTCGATCATTATGAATTTGAGAATTCCTGTGGGATGGGCTGACAGGAGAGGACTGAAAAGCATCAGTGTGGAAAACATTTCCTGTTAATGCAAAGCTTAAGAGGAGTGACCACTTGCCAGTCAGACCCTGGGCTTTAAACTTGCAATATTGTAATCAATTCAAGAGATGGGAAATTTCCCTCCAGTTGTGGGGAGAGATGATCAGGGTGGATGCTCCCTCAAACTTCTCAGTTTTTTTAATGATCTAATTTAGATGTCCTAGCTTTTCTATTGTTTTCATCTGTTTCTGGCTTAGAAGATTAGGTTGTTTATTTGTTTCCCACCTAAAAGACCCATGTTGTGTATTGTTGTAATGTAAAACAGTATCAAATCGCTTTGGGATGGCTCCAACTGCCGGCACCTGCAGCTCCTCCAGCCTGCTCCACCCACAACCTAGAAAGCCAGAAGTGTCTGGGAATTTGTATTTTCCATAGGTGGTCATTAACTAAGGACTTTCAGGTGTGGGAAAAAGCAGCGCCCCCCCCCCCAACCCCCAACCCCGCCGCGCCAATCCTTGACAGAGGTCAGGACAATTTTGTGCCATAACTTGTACTCAATCCATAGCTACCATCTTGAGGACTATGCCTGAGATCACACTCTTGCTTGGCTTGCTCCCTACTGTTCTGCTCTATCGATTCCCTTTGGGCGTGTCCCCTGAAAAAATTCCCTTAATAAGTTACTGGCTCACAAATTCTCATCCTAGGCTCCACCTCCCGGGACCCTATCCTAAGACATACTGTTTCCATGTTTACCTTACCAATTCCCACACTCCTCTATGCATCTGTCCACAGGAACCAGTACCTCTTCACACATAAATCTAATAGAGGATGCTTGATGTTTCCCCAGATGATCCTATTTCTGATCTATGAGTAAACTGACACGAAATACACATTTTACATTTTGAATGCGTAAGAGGTGTGGTTGTTAGTACTAGGTGTCAACTTGATTGGATTGAAGAACGCCTAGATAACTGTTAAAGTACTTTTTCTGGGTGTGTCTGTGAGTATGTTGCCATAGGAGATTGGCATTTGAGTCAGTGGACTGGGAGAGGACGACCCACCCTCAATGTAGGTGGGTCCAATCAGCTGCTAGCCAGGCTAGGAAAGCAAGTGGAAGAAGGTGAGATGAGCCTGGCTTGCTGAGTCTTCTGGCTTCCATCTTTCTCCTGTGCTGTATGCTTCCTCTCATTCCTCCTGCCCTTGGACATCAGACTCCAGGTTATTTGGTCTTTGGACTCTTGAACTTACACCAGTCGTTTGCCTGGGATTCTTGGGACTTCGGCCTCAGACTGAAGGCTGCACTGTCAGCTTCCCTGCTTTTGAGGCTTTTAGCCTCAAACTGAGCCACTACTGGCTTCTTTCTTGCCCAGCTTGCAGATGGTCTATCATGGGACTTTGCCTTGTGATCGTGTGAACCAATTCTCCCTAACAAACTCCCTTTCATATATACATATATCTTCTTAGTTCTGTTCCTCTGAAGAACCCTGATTAACACAAGAAGTAAATGTTTTATATATGCACATGCATGCATGCATATTTTATATATGTTTGTATGTATGTATGTATGTAGTAATGATAATAAATCTACCTGTATTTGTCAGAATATTTTCAAGTACAAGTGACAGAATTCCAACTAAAACTAACTTAAAACAAAAAAGATAATTAATTATCACATAAATCATGCATGCCCAAACAGTAGGTGCAGCTTTCAGCAGGGCAGAATTTGGGGTTCAATGAAGTCATTAGAAATTGATCTACCCCTTTCATCTCTTGCGTATGTTTGTTTCAGCTGCCTTCTTTCTAGACAGGCTCTGCCAACGAGGAGGCACAATGGCTGCTGGAAGCTTTAAGTTTATAGTGACCTCATAAACCCGGATTCTGCAGTTGCTATTTTACAGATGCAATTCCTTTTACACTTTTTTGTTGATGACCTATTTTTTAATCTTTGTCTCCAGAAGCTTTTAGGATTTTCTCTCTATCCCTGCTGTTTTGCAGTTTCACAATGATTTGTCTTGTTATGGGTCTTTTAAATTTTATTTTGCTGGCCTCTCTGTGGGCTCTTTGAATCTGAAAACTTATATTAACCAGGCCTGAGAATCATTTTTATATTATTACATTGATGGTAACTTCACTTCCATTTTCTCCTTCCCTATTCCTGACATCCAAATCATTTTAGTCAAGTGTAGTGATCTTCATATTGTCTTATTATTTTCATTTAAAATCTCATTGCTTTGTTTTATTTTCTAGCTGATAGTTTCAAATTTACATTGCACTCAATTGATCTTATCTTTAAATTCTAATGATTTTTTTTTCTTATGATCTAAAATATGTTTTTACAATAGTGGTTTTTTTTTTTTTTTTTTTACTGGATGGATATCTTACCTTTTGGATGATTTTTAAACTTTCTTCTTATTCTTGTATTCTTCCTCTCTTTCTTCAGATTCTTTCATTGTTCCAGTTTGTCTGGCTTAAATATTTTATGGCAAGAACTTTCCTTAAATCATTTCCTTAAATGTCTAGTAGTTTGTGGGTGTCCTGTCACATTTAAGTATTAGATTTTAAGAAAATTACAGAAAATTCTGTGTGCAGGGACACAAGTTGATGGATGAGCTTTATGTTTTGTTGATCAGATGGAGGCCCAGCTATTTCACTGAGAGACTGTGAAAGGTCAGTATCTGTAGGTCTTTGTTTTTCCAGTTATTGTATTTCCCAATGAAAAAGTCCTCAATCATTTTCCTGGATATAAACCTGTTTGTCTCTGTTCTGGAGGCCAATGTAGGGAAGAGGCAAATGCTTCAGCACAAAGATGTTCACTTTATATCACCCTAATACTTGTATTTAGTGTCCGTGAAATAGGAACCTTTTTCCAACCCAGTCTTCCACAAATTATGAGGATTGTCTGAGTTATCTGCTTCATGAGCAGTTACCCCAAAACTTAGTGACTAAACACAATAATAACCATTTATTATCTCTCATGGTTTTGGTGGATCTGAAATTCTGGGGAAGTTTGAGTAGTTCTGGTTCAGGGTCTCTCCATGAGGTTATAGGGAGACATCTGTCATTTGAAGCTTTTGCTGTAGTTGTAGGATCTGCTTTCAAAGGTTGTTAAAATTCACATAGCTGACAACTTAGCAGTAACTATTAGTGGAAGTTCTCTGTTTCTGTCCCACAGGGGCTAACTCTCAGGGCTGCTGGAGTGTCCTCAGAGCAGTTAGAGCTCCCTAAAGTAAATGATCTGAGAGGATAAGTGAAAGGTGAAATGCCTTTTATGATCTAGCCTCAGAATTTGTACATCGTCTCTTCCACAGTTACCTATTGGTCACATATCTCATTCCTGATTCAACATGGGAAGGAACTGCACAAGGGCATGAGTACCAGAACACTGGGGACCACCCAGGAGGGTGTCTACCACAGAGGTGTTTATTACTACTTGTTTGTACTCTTATCTCCTTGTCATTAAACATTGGCATAAATGGGGGAGTGTCTTTTAAAAATTTTATTTATATGTGCAATAAGATATTTAACATAGCTCTACACACACACGCGCGCGCGCACACACGCACACAATATGGCGTATTATAGTTTTTTACCTCGATATGGTAAGATCAGTGTTCCAATTACATTTCCTGCATCCCCTCAAATCTGCCTTCCTTTGTTTATTGACTTCATATGAATGCTGACTTCTTTCGTAATAAGTAAATGACTAAAAACATGTACCTTAATTATAGGCAGTGAGAAAAGAATATACTTAGTGAAACATAAAAAAAACTTTCAGATAGTTTTCAGCCTTTCAGCTTTTATCTCAAGATATAAAACCAATCTTCATCCATCTTTACTTATGGAAAGTAATATTTCAGATTGAAAAAGTCTGGACTCTTTTCAAAAGAGTGTTCTCAGTCTTCTTAGGGAAACCTGTTAGGAGAAACATTAAAGCATCTATGTACTTTAGTCACCTTTTTTCCTTTTCCTTTTCTTTTTCTTTCTTTGTTCTAACTAAACAGCACACTTTACTCAGACGTCCTTAGTCTCCCATCGTGCTCTTCAGATGCAGGATCTTATTCAGGATATCTCAGGATATAACCTTATCATGTTTCTTTAGCGTCTTCTGTACCATGACAGTTTCACAGGCTTCCCTTGATTTTGATGATCTTGAGAGTTTTGAAGAGTACTACTCAGGTATCTTGTAGAATAAGTAACCCTCAATTTTACTGTGTCTGATTTGTTTTTCACAATTATTCCAGAGTTATGGGTGTGGAAAAAAGATCAGAGAGATAAGGTTTTATTTTCATCACAACATAACAAGGGTACACGTTTTCAACACGGCTTGGCACTGTTCATGTTAACCTTCATCACCTGGCCAAAGCAGTTCTCTCCACTGTAAAGTTACTTACCATCCCCTAATAATCCACTCTTTAGAAGCAAGTCATTAAATGGAATCCGTGATCAAAAGGTGGGGAGATAAGCTCCACCTCCATGAGAAAGAAGTATATGCATAAATTACTGGGAATTCTTTTCTATGGGACATTTGTTTCTTCTTTCTCTCCAATATATATTTATACAATATGTCATTAGGCAATTTTATTGTTGTGCAAACATCACAGAGTATTCTTACACACACCTAGATGGCATAGCCTACCACACACTAGGCCGTAGGGCATAGACTATTGCTCCTAGACTACAAACCTGTACGGCATGTTACAGTACTGAATACTGTAGGTAATTGTAACACCATAGCATTTATGTATCTGAGCATATCTAAACATAGAAATCATGCAGTAAAAATATAGTATAAAAGATAAAATATGGTCCACCTCTATGGGGCACTTAGCAGGAATGAAGCTTACAGGACTGGAAGCTGCTCTTGGTGAGTCAGTGAGTGAGTGGTAAGTTAATGTGAAGGCCTAGGACATTACCGCACACTACTACAGACTTTAAAAACATTGTACATTTAGTCTACACTAAATTTATTTTAACATTTTTTCTTTCTTTAATAATTAATCTTAGGATACTGTAATCTATTTACTTTATAAACTGAATTTTTAAATTATTGATGCTATTGTAATAACACAGCTTAAAATGCACACACATTGTATAGCAGTACAAAATAGTTTCTTTCTTTATATTCTTATTCTATAAGCTCTTTCTACTTTTAATTTTATATTTTTAATTTATAAACTTGTATTTAGTGTCCATGAAATAGGAATCTCTTTTCAACAAACTAAGACGCTAACATACACATTAGCTTAGGCCTACACAGGGTCAAGGTCATCAGTGTAATGTTCACCTCCACACTTTGTCCCACTAGAAAGACTTCAGGGGCAATAACATGCATGGAGATGTTGTCTCCTGTGATCACAATGCCTTGTTCTGGAATACTTCCTGAAGGTACTGCCTGCGACACTTTTAGAGTTAACTTTTTAAAAACACAAGTATAATAACTACACTCTAAAGTAATGAAAAAGTGTAATATAATAAATACGTAAACTGGTAACATAGTTGTTTATTATCATATTTAAGTATTATACACTGAACATGATTTTATGTGCTATACTTTTATATGACTGACGGCACAGCAAGTTTTTTGTTTACACTTGCGTCACCACAAACATGTCCTGGGCTATAATCTTAGGATGACTACAGAGTCGCTAAGTAATAGGGATATTTTGGCTCCACTATAATCTTATAAGAACATTGTCATATATGCTGTCTGTCATTGACTGAAACATCATTATACAATGCATGACTGTATAAACATACACATGCACATAAATACAAACACATATATAATACATATGCTTTTAATAAATATACTTTTAAATTTAATGAACTTTAATAAGGATTCTTGGATGTATTACTACATTATTTATATTGTTGCTCAGATGGTTCCAACTTTGGCAACTGTGAGTGCTTTCAGTTGGCTTCTTTGTCCTTTGGATATGTTCCTATTTATTTATTTATTTATTTATTTTAGGACTTCTTTACTTTCTAGCAATCACATTCCTCATGATTATTTTATATATTCCCTACTTCAGTCCTAGAATTAGCAATTCTTCAAGAAACTCTTATTCTTCATATTGATGACTGTTATGAGATGCAAGATCTGGGTGCTATATATATATTGGAATTGGGGTATCATTGCCTGTGACCCCTCTCAATTGGCAGAACTAGGAAATATATGTATGTACACTAATCAATGCAGCTACATATATCTATAATTATTATTGTATCAATCCATCTATAATTAAACTAAATATGAGTTCATAGCAATACTTCAGACTCTAAACCTGGGCCATAAGAATCATTCTAACCTTTCCCATGACACTCATTTTACAGTAGAGAATGTGAATTTAGACCCTGGATTTAAGACCTGTCTTTGATACAGTAGCAGAAATCAAGCAGACAACTTTGTCTGAAGAAGTGCAAAATGCACCCTTGGGGAAGAATCATTTTGTGTTTTGTTTTTTTTGTTGTTGTTTGTTTGCTTACTGCTGCTGTAATTTCAATTTTCTCTTATATGTGGTTTTCTCTAGTTTAGCTGTCCCTTTAGAGATTTTTGCTTTATATGATTAGAGTTAATGATTTAGTTTAATCGAATTTCAGTATTTTTTTTTAACTTCTTGTACCCATTTTTATTTTTAAATTATTGTCTCTTTTCCCTTGGTTGCAGATTATTGTGGCTGTCACTCAGGTTTTCTGCTCATTGGTAGACAAAGGGTGAGGAGGTGCCTGAAATTGGAACAGTGGAAGGATCCTTTACCAAAACCTGGAGCGTCAGAAGAATGGTAAGGCTGAAAATGATTAGTGTTAATTCATTCCAGTTGTGGTACCCTACCCATAAGATATGACTAGAGACCGGACTTTCCTAGTCCAAGGAATAGGAAGCCTTGTATCTTGCTCATGTCCAAGCTTGGTTCTCTGTGCTAGTTATTTATTGCTTTATAACAAACAAACCACCTCTAAACTCAATGACTTAAAACAGTAACAGTTATTTCTGTAGCTCGAAAATGTGTAATTTGGGCAGGATATCGTGGGGAAGGCTCATTTGCTCCACAGAGCATGAGGTAGGGCTGCAGGACCCACTTCCAAAATGGCTTGCTCACATGCCTAGCAAGGGTGGTGTTAGGCTATCAGGAGTGCTCATTCTTAATATCAAAATGAAGTTATTAAATTTAACATGTCTGATTATATTCTATATGCTTCAATATCAGTGGTATTACATGGATTAAAATTGTTAATATTTTATGAGTTGATATTTCAAGTGTCAGATTGTATTAGAGCTGTTTAAAATTAGTGTATCTTGTAGAATTTACCTTTCCCAGCAGTGAACCATTTTAAAATTCAAGTCTCTAAACACAACATTTTGGAAGTAATTTTTATATTCACCAGCTAGGTATGTTCTATTGCAAAAATGATCTGCGCATAAAGCATGTTTTATAGTAAGTAGAAGCAGCAGCTACTTTAATTACAGTCATCTCACCGGAGAAAAGAAACAAACACCATTATCATCCTCCTGCTTTCGCCCTACTTTTATCTGAAATTGAACATAAAACACTTTGCATCAAGACTTAAAATTATTTCAACATGTTTCAAACAGCACACACAAGGTGTACCATTAGAATTTAAGCTCATGTATGCCATTAAAATAACACAATTGCTGAATATTGTTTATTTTTTTCTATAGAGTATCTAGAAGAACAACAATAACAATAAACAATCACCTTCTCTGCTAACGAAGAAACCAAGATCTAGAGAGATTAAGAGTAAAGCAGGAAAGAGTCCAGCTTAAAGTTTCAGATTAGTCTAAAATCTTCTCTTACTCAATTTACCTAATGCATAAAATGGGAAAATACATAATCTAATTAAACCTCATTTTTCTCATCTGTAATTTAAAAATAATTATGTGCATTGTATGGGATTATTATTAGGATTAAATAAGAAAATATATGTAAACCACCTTGGTCACTGACAGCCATGCAGATTGCTCCATTAAAGATTGGTTCTCTTTTCCTTCCGCAGTTAATAGTGAACAAGGGACAGATGCTGGATAAACCTTTTTCAGCTGTCTCTGATTCCAGTGTTATAAAGAGCTTTACATACTTCACAAAATGCACAAAGCACCCCATACAAATCTTCATGTTGTTTTTACACGATGGTATTTAAACGTTCATTTACCTGTGCAGTGGCTTAGGGAAAGAAAATGCTGGGCTCGATTTCCTGACCCCAGTATATTTTATATGTGTGTGTTTATATTTTTTTCAGGACTTTTTTTTCTGGTAACATATAGAACTGTCATTAATGTTATTAATATTTCAATTCGGCCAGGTGCGGTGGCTCGTGCCTGTAATCCGAGAACTTTGGGAGGCCAAGGCGGGCAGACCACTTGAGGTTGGGAGTTCGAGACCAGCCTGGCCAACATGGCAAAGCCCCGTCTCTACTAAAAATACAAAAAAAGTAAATTATCCGGGCGTGGTGGTGCATTCCTGTAATCCCAGATACTCGGGAGGCTGAAGCTGGAGAATTATTTGAACCCAGGAGGCGGAGGTTGCAGCAAGCTGAGATCGTTCCACTGCACTCCAGCCTGGGTGACAAGAGTGAAAGCTCTGTCTCAAAAAAAAAAAAAAAAAAAAAAAAAAAAAAAAAATTCAATTCACTGAACATAAAAATACTACTCTATAAATTTATAAGCATTTTATTTCTAAACATATCAGAAACAAGTCATGCTTAAAAGTAGAAAATTACTAATAACAGAATTATCTACAATCTATTTATATCTATCTAGATTATCATTTGTATGTGGGTAACGTTCTGGCTTTTAGTTCAGAAATTCAAACTTTCTTAATAATTTCCAAAGTGGGGTTGCACCATATCCTCTGGAACTTACACATTTAGCCTATTATAGTTAAATTGATATACATTTTCATTGGTTTCTACAAAGATTTTTTCCCCATAGATATCTTTAGATTAAATGGAGATTTTCATTCACATCTTAAATGACTATGTGCCTAGTTATGATTAAAATCATTTGTCTCAGAAATTACATATGTATGTGTGTGAGTTCAAAAGTAGTACCATATGCATGCAAATTCATTTGTTCCATTGATTTTTGGAAGACACATTATGATGTTCGGCTCCAAATGTCTGCAGGTGCAAATATTTAAAAGATCACAATTACAAGAATTGATCATAGTCAGTAACACACAGCTGCAAATAATTATATGGTTAGCCCTTCATTTATAGCAGCTCCTAAAGAGCTAAGAGCATATAAGTAGAAGAATCTTGTGATCATGATGTATCAATACAAAAACATTTAGGTAATGCTTCCATTTTAAATAATGTCTTTATATGGGTAAACATGATTGATTACAATGAAGTATATGCCTCTGGAAACACTGTCATCATCTCTTTCTCTGATTGGCTGTTTTAGACCCTGACTGTATTCAGCTACTGTTTAATCTCTCTATTCTTACTCTCTTGGTAACATTGCTGTCCAAGGAGTGAGCTGTCTGTGGGGCTCTCTATTTCCTCTCAAAATCCTGACTGGCTCATAAGATTTCCCTCTGATAACAGGAAACAGAACTCACCTTGTGTTTTGATACCACAGACCTTTTGAGTTTACTGCCATGCTTCCCTTTCCTGTCTAAAGGAAAGTCCTGTGTTCATTTTTTGGGCAAATGCGTGAACGCTGAATGACAGGTGCCATGTCACACTTTTCCCCATGGGCATTCCTCAGCAACTCTTGTAAAACATTTCAGTCCAGAATAATATAATTACAGTTTCATACACACACATTAAAATTTCTGACATTATTTTCTAGCTGAGGAGAGAAGTCTTATCTCTTAGAAGATTGTTTCAACTATATGCTCTTGACCTTAAGATTGAAAGTAGTAATGCCCACTTTGGTAAATTTCTAGAATACTTATCGGAAACATAAGTATGTGTAACAAAGTATGTTTAACAAAGTATGCCAAAGCTTAAAAATATAATCCTCCTGTTTGATCATTATTTTGTGGGTCAGTAATTTAGGCAGAACTTGGTTTGACATTTGTTCTGCTGGTCGCACTTAGGGTAACTTGTATGGCTTTGATGCTCTGGTGGCTTGAACGAGGATGAATGACTTGATATGAGCTCACACGTGTCTGTTTTGGTATTGGGTATGGTCTGGGCTATGTACTTCAGCAGGTTAGCAAACAGCTTCCTCACATATTGGTGAAAGAGATTCAACCAGCAACAGAGGAGGGATCACCCCAATGTGTAAGTATGTTTCAAATCTCAGCTTGCATTATGATTGCTAATGTCTAGTTGATCAAAGCCAAGTCAGGTGACCATTGGGAGGAGATTATACAAGGACATGGGTGCAAGGAGGCGTTATCTATTACAGTTCATTAGCTTATCAGTTTGCCTTATGCTTTCACAAATTCACATGCTTATTTAAGGTGAAACCATCATGCAGCAATAAGCAGGTGTTTATTAATTTCCCTCTCAATATATTTTTAAATGCATAATACAGTATTGTAAACTATAGGCACAGTTTTGTATAGCAGATATCCAGAAATTACTCATCTTGTATAGCGGAAAGTATACACCTCCTGAAGAACAACTCCTCAATTCCCCCTTAACACAGCCCCAGGCAGTCGCCATTTTGCTATCAGTTTCTATAAATTTCAGTATTACAGAAGCTTCATTTAAGTGGATTTATTAGGTATCACTTTATCTGTGGCTGGCTCATTTTCTTAGTAGAATATTCTCCAGATATATCTGTGTTGTCACAAATGCAAGGGTTTTCTACTTTTTAAGGCAGAATAATATTCTACTGTAGGTTGTTTCCAGATTTTGGCGATTGTGAAAATACTGCAATCAACCCAGCAGTGCAGGTATCTCTTTGAGATACTGATTTTAATGATCTGGATGCATCTCTAAAAGTGGGATGTTGGAGCACATGATCATTATATTTTTTAAATTTTTGGATTTTACAAAAATCCAAAATACACATACTGTTTTCCATAGTGGGTGCACCACTGCATTTCTACCAACAGTGTACAAGATTTCCAATTTCTCTATATCATCGGTAGTACTTATCTTATTGTTTCTGTGGTTGTTAATAACCATCCTGTCTTAGTCTGTTTGTATTGGTATAACAAAATACCACAGACTGAATAATTTATGAAAAACAAAAAATGTTTTTCATTGTTCTGGAGACTGTTGACTACTGGTATAACTGTTGACTATTGGTATAAACAAAATACCACAGACTGAGTAATTTATGAAAAATGAAAAAAAATATTTTTCATTGTTCTGGAGACTAGAGACTGCCAAATCAAGCCACTAGCTGGAGCAGTGTCTCATGAGGGATGTTCTCTGCTTCTAAGATAGCACCTCGATGCTGCATCATTCATGGGGGAAGGACACTCTTCTTACATGGTGGAAGCGATGGAGAGACACGAAAGCACTGCCTTCAACTTTAAGCCCTTTTGAGTCATGAGGCAGAGCCCAGAAAAGGCCACAGTTCTCAATACCGTTGCATTAGGGATTAAGTTTCAGCATGAACTTCAGAGGAGACACCATCATTCAAGCCATAGCATTCTACATCTAAAACACCAACATTTATATCCTTCTCATATACAAAATGCATTGCTTTTATCCCAATAACTCCAAAAACTCTTTACCTATTCCAGCATCAACTTTAAAGCCTAAATCCAAAGTCTCATCTAAATATAATCTAAATCAGATATCGGTGAGCTTGAAAGTGCGATTCATCCTGAGGTAAATTTCTCTCCCATTGTGAATCTGCAAAATCAAACAAATTATGTGCTTCTAAAATATCATTGTGGGACAAGCATAGATGTTCTCATTTCAAAAGGAAGAAATAGACAAGAAGAAAGGGGTAATAGCTCCCAAGAAAGCCTAAAACTCAACAGGGCAGGCTGGGCGCGGTGGCTCATGCCTGTAATCCCAGCACTTTGGGAGGCCCAGGTGTGCGGATCACCAGGTCAAGAGATCGAGATCATCTTGGCCAACATAGTGAAACCCCATCTCTACCAAAAATACCAAAAAAAAAAAAAAAAAAAAAAAATTATCCAGGTGTGGTGGCGCACACTTGTAGTCCCAGCTACTCAGACGGCTGAGGCAGGAGAATCGCTTGGACCCCTGAGGCGGAGGTTGCAGTGAGCTGAGATCGTGCCACTGCACTCCAGCCTGGGTGACAGAGTGGGACTCCATCAAAAAATAAATAAATAAATAAATAAAAGGGCAAATGATATTAAATAATAAGGCCTTAGGATAATCTCCTTTGGCTTCATGCTTTCAGACACATGAGGGTGAGAATTGAGTCCCAAAGGTCTGTCAGGGAGTCTTATTCCCACAGAGTTTCTGGAAGCAACCCATGCTACAGCTCCCATGGATGATTTTGGATGTCTGTGGCTTTTCAGGCAGGGATTGCACTCCAATGACACTACAGTTCAAGGTCTAGGGGCCAGTCCCATCCTATGGCTTGACCAGACATTACCCTAGTAGGGACATTCCGAAGTGGACCCCCGTGACTCTGCCAGCCACTGCCCTAGTGGGGACTCTTTCTTATAGTTCCGGAGACTGGAATGTCCAAGATTAGAGCACTGGCATTGGCATCTTGTGAGAGCTGTTCTTTGTTTCCAAAATGAGGCTTTGTGGCTGTGTCCCCACATTGTGGAAGATATGGAAAGACAAACAAGTGCTCGCTTCAACCTAAAGCCCTTTATAAGAGTACTAATCCCATTAGTGGGGGCAGAGGCTCGCAAAGGCCACATCTCTTAATGCTATTGCATTGGGATAAAATTTCAACATGAATTTTGGAGGGAACACAATCAAACAGTAGAACACACTAACAGGTGTGAGGTGATACCACATTATGGTGGTGATTAGTGATATTGGGCATTTGTTCATATATTTGTTGACCATTTGCACATTTTCTTTGGAGAAATGTCTATTCGGGTTGTTTGCCCAGTTTTTAACAGGACTATTTGTTTTCTTTTTGCTATTGAGTTATATAGGACTTTTATATATTTTTATAGTAATCCATTTCCAGATATATGTATTGCAAATATTTCCCCCATTTCACATACTGCTTTCTCACGTTGTTGATTATTTCCTTTACCATGCAGAAGCTTTTTAGTTAGAAGTAGTAGTCCCAGTTGACTTGTTTTTTTTTTTTTTGCTTGTGCTTTGGTGTCATATCCAAGAAATTATTGCCAAGACCATTGTCATGAAACTTATCCTCTGTGTTTTCTTCTAGTAGTTTTACAGTTTCAAGTTTTACATTTAAGTCTTCAATCCAGTTTGAGTTGATTTTTGTGTATGGTATAAGTTTCAATTTCATTATCTTGCATGAGGATATTAATTTTTCCAACATCATTTGTTGAAAATGCCTAACTTTTGGAGAATTTAACAAGGTCTCACATCTTCATTTTGGTGTTCTCCGGACAAATGGTATGGTGAAAACACTGAGGCATTGAGTGAGGTTATATTTCTTCTGGGCTGGCACATAGTTACCAAAGTCATTGAATTAATATATAAAACTAGAGGGTATGTTTGGCTGTGTACAAGAAGAAGAATAACTGTGGTTTAACCTGGCATAATATCAGGTTAACCACACATTCCATAATTTTTTCTTTCTTTTTTTTTTCTTTTTGTGATGGATTCTCGCTCAGTTGCCAGGCTGGAGTACAGTGGTGCCATATCGGCTCCCTGCAACCTCTGCCTCCCAAGTTCAAGCGATTCTCCTGCCTCAGCATCCCGAAAAGCTGGGATTTCAGGCACCCACCACCATGACCAGATAATTTTTGCATTTTTAGTAGAGACGGGCTTTCACCATGTTGGCCAGGATGGTCAGGATCTCTTGACCTGGTGATCTACCTGCCTCGGCCTCCCAAAGTGCTGAGATTACAGGCATGAACCACTGCGCCTGGCCAAAGGTAACATTTTTTATGGAATCTGAACATGTATATTTTATTCATGAAGCCTCTTTAAATCCATGAACAGAGTTGGCTTGGGTATAGCCTTGTCTAAATGAGTGGTGTCTACAAATTTTTATCTTATCCTTCTATTACTAAAGATCACTTTTCAATGTTTAGAACAATATTAGTACATTTTACTCATACACTTAAGTATTACATAGTATGTAAAAATGTTCTAAAACATGATTAAGAGAATATAATCATTACATATTAGTAATGGTTTTAATACTTTCTTCCTGTGCTACACTGGGTTGGCATGCTCATTTGTCACATGTGAAGAAGACCACTGGCCAGACTGTCTCTGACTTTTACCCCATTTTGAAGGCCAATGAATAATTCTCCCAGTTTACACAGTGTTTTAAAAATGTATATTAATCTACACATAATCAATAATATATACATAAGTATCTGTACTGCTTAACTGCTCAGTTAAGCAGAGGAAATGGTGAAGCTATTCTATTTCTTTTAAATAACTTTGCATTGCTACATTTGAATCCTGTAATTCATTATGCTTTGATCTCGCAAATTAACTGTACTACTATATTGCTCTCATTACCAAACAATTGTGGCAAACTTACCATAGCTTATGCCTTATAAGTAAATTTAGCACTAATGTAACATTTCCTTAAATATTTTTATAAGTCAGATTACCAATTTAAGCATGTGTGAAACTGCTCAATTTAAAATGGTAAATATGCTGAAACCTTGGCACTTATTCCTTCATGACAAATGAAGCTCTTTAGCAGCTACTCACAAACCATTAGTAATGTGGAATAGAACTTTTTAACACTGATTAATCCATAATCCATAGGATTCCAGAATATAACAAGGAAGCACTTCATAGATTAAATTAATTGTCTTTCAGACATGTAACAAGATGTTGATAAAATAAGTGTGTTTATTTTGCCAGTCTAATTTTTTCAATGTGGTATTTGCCCAAGTGCAAATGCTTACAACTAAGAGCCCTGTGAAACATGTAAAACAATTCCAATCTTTTCCGATTTGCAGAAGGAAAAAAAATGGGCTAGTCTTGTTCTCAAAGTAGCTGTATTTTTTATATGATTAGTTGTCTCAATTTGCTTCTTCATGGAAGAAACAGCATTATGAGCAGATGTTTCATTAGAGCAGCATGTTTGAAAACAGAATATGTTTCATACCATATTTAATATTCACTTCCCTATCACAGCTTCATCTTAGATTAAAGGAAAACAGTGTTGAACAATTGCTTCAAATATCTTAAATTGCCTTGTAAGAAACTATTGTATTTTGAATAGATTATGTGACTGCAACCTAATCTTTACTCTAATAATTATGAAATTGGGATGTAACTTTTTTAACAGGATAAGAGAACAGATATTTGTTTGTAACTCTGGTGGGAGATTATATATATATAATTGAATAAGGTACAACCAAAAAGTAGCTGCAGTGACCAAAAATTCAAGGTCACTCGTCAATATAAATTTGAAAATGAATAAAAGCACAAATTAAATTCATTGTATATTTCAAGTTATACATTTCTTATAGAAAGACCAATGCTTTTCTGGAGGCAAGGCAAGCAGATTAAAATAATACTGTTCTAAAATCCAAAAATTAACTTGTACAACGACATCTTAAGCATGAGTATCTTTGTTTGCCGAGCAAATGCATGACCCAATAAACTGAAATTCTACAGTGTAGATTAGGAATATACCCAGCATTTTGATTTAGACACTAAAAAATGAAAATGCATAACTAAGATACAATAGTTGTCAAGCAAATTGTGCTCCCATAGTTATGAGTTTTTAACATAATATCAATATGAACTTTAGAATAGCTATATGGATTTTAAATTGTTGCTTTTTGAAGAAGTTCTCTTTTTGTCAAGAGAGCACTTTTATCTATTCTTTTAGCAATTTTTAAGTAGACAATATATTGTTTTTAAGACAATAGATTGTTATTATTGTATTTAAGTAGACAATATATTGATATTAACCATAGTCACCATGATATATACCAAATCTCTCGAACTTATTCTTCCAATCTAACTAAAATGTTATTTGATCAACATCTCCCCAAGCTCCTCACCCCGGCCTCTGCTAAATATCACCTAAATGTATTTTGAAGCAAAGCTTTTGACGACTTCATCTTTGAATGTTTTTTGCCTTTTTCATTAAAGCAGAGCTGATTTCCTTGTCCATTCCTTATTTCCTAACTCACACATACATTAAAACACTCAACTTTTAGAGTGTTCATAGTAGAATGAGTGTAAGTCATGAGAATCTATGTTGTTGAATGATATTACTTTTAAAGTGCCCTCAGATGTTAACAATTTAAGAGAATAACAGTGCTTTCTGTAAGAAAGGTACAACAGTTTACCTCGTTTTACAGATGACACAGTTGAGAAAAAGTAAGCTTGATTAATTTGCTTACAGCTAGAAAGTTTGGAGTTAGGATTTGAATCCAAGAACTAAATTCCAGGGTCTATCCAGAAACCACCAATCTAGATATGTTTTCTTCCACTCAGACCATACCACTATTCTAATGTCTGTCTTTTTATCAGTCAATCATTGTTGTTATTCCTCTCCAATACCACACATTAAATTTGAAAACCATTGTCAATTAATTGCAGCCATTGTCTTAATTCCTTTGGTGGGAGGTGACAAATTGTTGGTCTCAGATCTTCAACTTTTTGGATCACAATTGACCAAACAAACGTCTCTGCTGCACTTTCTGAAATCTATAACCTAGTATGCTTTGAGGCCATGCTTCCCATGGGCTCCCAACCAATGACTAAGCTTAGCTGGGATACCAAGGCAGGCTTGATCCTAAGGGAGTGAGACTCCTCTAATGGACAGTTTTGATTCAAAGATCCCCAATTGACTTTATCAAAATTCTTTATGATTGCACTTCAGTCTGACTCTTTCATTCAACATTTCTTCCTTTCCTCTTTCTTTCATAAGGGTAAGGCCTTCATTCTGGTCTGACAGCTCTTTTAGCCTCCTTGGGCTCCCTCCCCATTTTCCTATGGATATTTATCTTTATAAATCGCTTGATATGGTTTAGTTGTGTCCCTACCCAAGTTTCATCTTGAATTGTAACTTCCATAATCCCCATGTGTCATGGTAGGGACCCAGTAGGAGGTAATTAAATCATGGGGTGGGTTTTCCCTGTGCTGTTCTTATGATAGTGACAAGTCTCAGGAGATCTGATGGTTTTATAAGGGGCAGTTCCCCTCCACAGGTTCCTTTGCTTGCACCATGAAAGATGTGCCTTTGCTTCTCCTGCACCTTCTGCCATGATTGTGAGGACTCCCCAGCCACGTGGAACTGTGAGTCCATTAAACCTCTTTTCCTTTATAAATTATCTGGTCTCAGGTACTTCTTCATAGCAGTGTGAAAATGGACTAATACATTGCTTGAATGTTTAATTCCATATTGGTGTCTGCTTCTTGAAAGGCCTTAAATAACATGCACTCTTATCAGTCTGCCAATAATACAAAGTGCAATTTTGGTAAAGGAGATACTAAAGATGTAAAGCTGTGCATGTATACATTAATCACAGAAATCATTGTTCACTTTCCAGTATCACTTCCATCTATTGAACCATTTCAGAATCTTATGGAGACCTATAATCCAATTGCTTAAAAAGTAATATTTTAAAATAGTTATCTTTTCCCCATTAATTTAGAAATAGAATTTTTTGTATGTCTTAAGTAAAGTTTATGGTTGAAAAAATAAATTGCATTTTATTTTAAAAATTAGTGTCTTTAGAATATAATATAATAATTTTATTTAGACTAGAACTAACCATTTTTACCTAGTGAATGTATCTTATGTTCACATTATATTTAAGTACATTAAGTCAGCAAGCATTTTTTTGTAAATATAATGTATAAAAGGCATGTGTATAAAAAGACTAGTAAATGAAAAATGAATAAGAAATGTTTCCAATATTCACAGAACTCTCAATATAGTGAATTAGGTGAATTTGTATGTAACTAATGACAGTCTGTTAGTAAGGATAATGGTGACTGACAAAATAAAAATGAGTAAAAGATAGGAAAAGTTTAAGATGACTATGAATGCAAATATGATATTGTTTCCAAGAAACTGTAAGTATGATGAAAGATTACTTTTCTAATTTTCTGTGGAAAGCTTTAAATGACATGATATTTTAAAAGTTAAGGGTTGGTTAGGTTGAAGAAAAAGCTTTAGAAAACAAATCTGCTCAACATCATGATATATTTTTTCCCCAATTAAGGACCTTAATTAAGGAAGTTATGACAAATAGGTGAATGGTCAGAGAATTAATCCTTAACTGAATATTTATGGCCACAAAAGTTTCCCAAATGAATTGTCTGCTGATGTGTTAATGTTCATCCTTCCTCAAGAGGATAGGATGATTTTTAAAATATTGTTGTACTCTTTAGCTTAGTTCTTCTCTTAGAATGGAAAAGGATAGGCTATTTTAAGAAGCTGACCATGGGGAGACCATTGTTCACAGTATAAATGTTTACTGCAAGCAGTTTTCCTTTTCAAAAGCCTAACTTTTAGTGAATGAAAAGAATATGTAACATATATTATATATTATATGTAATATCTATTATATAATATATAAAAAATATATATGTATTGGCTGGGCACAGTGGCTCACGTCTGTAATACCAGCACTTGAGGCCATGGCGGGTAAATCACAAGGTCAAGAGATCGAGACCATCCTAGCCAACATGGTGAAACCTGGTCTGTACTGAAAATACAAAAACTTAGCTGGACGTGGTGGTGCACACCTGTAGTCTAGCAACTCGGGAGGCTGAGGCAGGAAAACTGCTTGAACTTGGAAGGCAGAAGTCGCAGGTTGCAGTGAGCTGAGATCAGGCCACTGCATTCCAGCCTGGTGACAGAGCAAGACTCCAACTCAAAAAAAAAAAAAAAAAAAAAAAATATATATATATATATATATATATATATATGTATGTATGTATGTAATTTTCTTACACAAACATTTATAGTAAAAAAATTAATTACCAATGAATAATGCATACATATATTGATAGTTACTCATCTTAGAATAGGGCCAGTTTTCCAAACATTGTTTTACTCATCTAATTCAAATTGGTCCCCTTCTTAGGTATATGATTTTTAAAAATTTAAACGGAGCTAATAGAGAAAATGTGAAGTTATAGACTATGTCCATCTTCTATCACAATTATGCTCATAAGGTCTTGAACCATCACCCATATTTATATAAATTCAATGGATCATGATTTTTTCTGAATTTGTGATATACTGGATGCTATTGTTTGGTTTTTTGTCCTCTCTAAACTTCATGTTGAAATTTCATTCCCAAATTGGCAATGTTGGGAAACGGAGTCTAGTGGGGGGTGTTTGATTGGAAATAGATCCTGTGAATAGATTAATGTTCACTCACAGGTGAGTAAGCTGTAGCTCTGTTAGTTCCCAGGAGGGCTGTCTTTTAAGAACAGCTTGCCATCTCACTTCTCTCGCTCTTGCTTCCTCTGTCATCACATGATCTCTTTGCAAGGGCTCGTTTCCTTTCCACTTTTCACAGTGAGTTGAAGCAGACTGAGGCCCTCACCAGATGCAGATGTCCAATCTTGAACTTTCTAGCTAACTGAATTGTGAGACAAATAAACCTCTTTTTAAAAATAAACTACCCGGTCTTGGGTATTCTGTTATAGCAACACTAAAAGGACTAAGAAAGTAGACTATTCACTAAGCTCCACTCTTATTTAAACAGAAGCTTTCTTCTCACAATATACTGATTAATTATGTGTGCTCTAGGCTAAAACTCATTTTACATTTTTCTGTACTACAGAATAAAAATTAATCACATGAGAAAAATAGGGATGAGTCAGAAAATCCCTTTTCTTTAATTCTTCTCAGAATGATCCTCCAAAATGTCCAGTTTTTCAAATTCACTATGGAAGCTTTTCTCTTAATTCTCTAACTAGATATCAAATAGCGAATTCCAAAGGTACTACAGCAGACACATAAAGTGGGTTTAAAGAAAATCTACTGGGAAAATAAATACTGTCTTCTTAAGGAAAAAAAAAAATACCTCTATAAAATGGGACCACAGCGTGTCTTTTTGTTAACGTTTAAAATAATGAGTATGTTGTGCATTTTCCCTTCTCCAGATATATATTTCTACTGCAGAACCCCGCACAACTTATGGAAGGTACATGGAATTCACTCTGAGAAACATAAACCTGACAGCTTTACCTAGTGGTGTTCTGCCTGCACACATTATTGAGAAAAGAAAATAGATTTCCCCCATTGCACAACCAATATAATGCTGATTTGTAGAGTAATTTCAAGCCATAAAGCAAGCTTCTTAGGCAATCATGATCAAATTGTTTAAAAATGTAACATTATCTATTTTTATTTCTGTTTACTACTCATGTAAAAACTTCCTGTTTAAACTTAGGCATATAGTATATGCATTTCTATTGGCACTAGTTCATTTTCTCAAGGTAGCAGTGATCCATATGTATTTCATATTATTCTGCTCTTTTTTTGATTCTGTATTTTCCTATTTCATCTTTTCTTACTGGTTTTTCCTTTCCTACAATCTCCTCAGCCCCCTACTGTTACCTATTTCTGTCCATCCTTATTTTTTCTCTTTCTTTCCTTGTTGCTATTTTCCGAGTCATTCCAGTTTTTCTTATAATTCCTCATTCTTACCCACATCTTGCATTCTTTTCCCCCCAACTTTCTCATTTTTTCTCTATTCACGTCTTACATATTTCTAGTGGCGAGATGATTTCTCTTTTATCAAAGTGTAAGTACCACATTAAAACTCTATTACTGGTAATAGAGTTAATGTGAAAATACAGATTACCTATAATTTATGACAAAGTAATTCTATGTCTTAGTCACTATAATGAGTTGCCAATTTAATTTAAATATATTAGATATTCACAAAATGGATACTGAGCTCTTTTTGAGCATTTAGTGCAGAACTGATCATTGCCGAATATTTAAAAAGTCATTCTATAAGACTTTTTATTTTTAGCCTCATAAAGTTAGTTTAGGTCTTAAACCAGAAGAAAAATCAAGGATGGCAAACACTTCATACTAGATTGCTTTATATCCCTTCCTTTTTAAAATTCTATTTATTTCAACTATTTTTGAGGAGAATAAAGTGATATTAAGATTCTTATGAAGAGATGATAAGATTTTGGTAATAAAGTAAGTTTAACAGGCAGTTCCTAAATTACCTGTGTAACATTCACTTATGCCTTTGGGGGTATTCATTCATTTGTTCAACACTTAGCACTTGCTAAATGACAAAACTCTATAAGGCACTAGGGATGCAATGATTAATAAGACATCATTGCTTTTCTTCAAGGGTTTATAATGTAGCTAGGAAGACAGACAAGTGAACAGATAATTATAACATTGTTTGATGCAGTAGTGAGAAACCACAGGGCTATATGAGCACATAAGAGGTTCTTCTAACCCAGAGTATTAGGAATTCAGGGAAAACTTCCAAAAGAAATGGTGCTTTCATTGATTTTTGAAGGATGTTATGCAGTTAACAAGGTAAGGAGATGAAATTATGTAGAGAGGTAAGTAGGGGTAGTGGGAAACTCTCCAAAAATAAAAAATAAAAAATAAATTCTAAGGCTTAGAATCAAGAGAAATTTAGGAAAATATTTATAATAAAAATAGTTCAGTAAGTCTGAGACATGAGTTACAAAATACATAAGTAAGGTAGGGAGGAAAATAATGGTGAGATAGAACACTATAAAAGTAACTTCAAATCAGATGTTGAAAGGCCTTGAATGACATCAAAAAGAGTTTAGACATCACCCTAAAAATTATGAAAGCCATTGTGGGTTTCTAAACAAAGCAATGCTCTGACAAGATTTGCGACTTTTAAAGGAACAAAAGACGGAGAATGGATTGGAGAGGTAACATTTAAGGCATAGAGATCAACATGAGGACATTACAACAGATTGAATGATGCTATCAATGAGTTCCCCTGTTGATTGATTCACACAGTGCAATACAAAACCAAGCATGATGACTCCCTATGATAGTGGCAATTGCTGGAATTAAGATAGTTTATAAAGGAGGCAGAAGAAAGAGGATATGACTATTGCTTGGATGTGGGGATTAGTTAAAACAAGAATCAAAGTAACAAATGAGTCTCTGCCTTAGGCAACTGGGTATAGAATAGTGTCCATCATGAGATGAGAACAAATTGGCACTGCCTTGGTAGGTGGTGTTGGTATAGTATGACGAGTTCTTCTAGGTTATGTGGATTTTTAATGAATCCTTAGGTCTTAGAAGTGGAAACATCCAGCAGAGAATAGTACATGTGTGGCGGGATATTTCATTTGTGTTGTGTTATCACTTTATGTTTCTAATCTTAAGAATCCCCCACCCTGGCCGGGCACAGTGGCTCACGCCTGTAATCCCAGCACTTTGGGAGGTAGAGGTGGGTGGATCACCTGAGGTCAGGAGTTTGAGACCAGCCTGACCAACATGGAGAAACCCTGCCTCTGCTTAAAAAAAAAAAAAAAAAAAAAAAAAGATGGGCCTGTTCGCGCATGCCTGTAATCCCAGATACTCGGGAGGCTGAGGCAGGTGAATCACTTGAACCCGGGAGGCAGAGTCTGCAGGGAGTAGAGATTGTGTCATTGCACTCCAGCCTGGGCAAAAAGAGTGAAACTCCATCTCAACAATACGATACGATACGATACGATACGATACGATATGATTGGATACGATACGATACGATACAATACAATGCAATACAATACAATACAATACAATGCAATGCAATACAGTACAATTCAAGAATCCCCAACCCCCTTCCAGGGCAAAGTAATTCCCTTGCTTCAGGAAAGATTGCTTTCAGAGTCTAAAGCAAAACTAGCAAGGTGAGAGGAGTATGCTAAGCGTGAGATGAGGTTTGGTGGAAGAATGTAGATCAGAAGGATCCTGAAGATAGGAAAAGTCAGCTGTTCTCAGATCTTAGTGCAGGTCTGTCTTGTGGTATTACTCTGGGAACTGCCAGGACCTCAGAGGGAAATAATAATATATGTTCCCTAGGAGGCTAGAATTAGTTACCAATTCTGTCACATTCTGTAAAATTGGCATTTCTCAGGAGTCACAAGTAGGCCATTTAACCTTCTGATGCAAAGAACTATTTGGGCTCAGAAAATATACATATCAACAACTAACTACTAAGGGTCCTTTCTCTGTTTCCAAATAAATATCTCACATTTTTGTGAGTCCTCAGAAAGATAATCCCTGTACCCCATCATGTAAACAGCACTCTAAGATTCATGTGGGATGAGCCTCCAGTCTCATTTAAATTGCTTTAAAAATAAATAAATAAATAAATAACTAAAGCACTAAGTACTAAGATCTCTGTCACACTCCCAAAAGTAGACTAAGATTTATACCCAGTATATATGGGAGTGAATGTCAGAGAAAAATTTGTACTAAAAAGTGACAAATATAATTTGAGTAAGAAGTGGTAAAACTAGGCTAAATAAGTGAGTAGATTTCAGGATTTTAGATTTCTACTTTTTAAAAAATTATAGCATAATAAAACTTCCTGGCTAAAGCCATCTTAGCACTAGGTGTTTGAATTCCATCTTTGTTATTTGTTACCCGTGTAACTTTAGTCGACTTGCTTAACGTTTGTGCCTCACTTTCTTCATTTATAAAATAAGGATAATATCAATACCTACCACATAGGGTTGCTGGGAGAATTAAACGAATTCATGTGTGAAAAAAAGTTAGGAATGTACCTAGCACAGCATCGTGTGCATATTCATCATTGCAATAAAGAATGTTAAAGCCACTGCTGGTAACTTCTCTGAGTGCAAGACAAGACTTTGCTCACCTGTATTAGGTGATGGATAAGACTGTGGAAAGAAGGAAATCCTAAGCAAAAACAGTTCACCTAAACTACCTTCTGGAGAAAATGACTTAATTTCAAAAGAGGGCTTTAATTTTCTGAATAAAATATGCATCTTTCAGGACAAAGCTGAAGCATCCTGACCAATAAGTGGCCAAAAGCGGTCACCCACAGTCCTTCCTTTCTGCCTTTGCTCACACAGTGTTCGATGTTTTTTCTAACTAGATTTAGGATAAATTTTTACATACTATTTCTTTGAGAATTACTAACCCATTCATCCAGCACTACACATTCCTCAGCCTTCTGTAACTTCCTCTTACCTGCACTACAAGCTCTCAAAATGATTCTTATTCCTACAACCTGAGCGTTTCTCCCTAAAAAAAAAAAAAAATAAATAATAAATAAATAAAAAATAAAAATCTCTTAAAAAATGACTTAAGATTCATTTGGTTAAATAAACTATTGTGAATAGACATAGACCTTGTTGCCATGATAAAAATGGTTTAAAAAAATAAGTTATTATGCAATGAAATTCTGGAACACACCTCATTTGCAAATTGAGGATTTACTGTACAATGTAAGGCAATCAATCCATGTCTCAAAAGATAAACAATGCACTTTATCAAATTACTGAGGCATCTTAAAGAATTGAAATAAAATTCTCACATCATACAATTTTCCCCTTCCTTTCTTTCTTCCCTCCTCCCTTCCTCCCCACTTTGTTCTTCCTTTTCTCCTTTCCTCTTCCCTTTTTTGGTTTCTTTCTCTTTCACTTACTGTCTTCTTGCTTATTTCATCTTTCTGTTTCTGTTTAAATCTAAACTGCTATCAATTTTTTTTTTTTTTTAAGACTTTGAAAATAACCTCTGAAAATAAGGAGCTGAACCTGTCAGGTCCTGGTCCTCACTCTGACACTTACTAGACGCATGACCTTGGGCAAATTATATAATCTCTCGGGCTCCCTTTCTTCATCTGTAAAATGAAGTGGGTTGAACTAGGTGATCTTTAATGTCCTTTTTCTGCTTTAAAAATATCCAAACCTAAGTATAGTGACACTGATTTCTGAACCAGTGCCAATTAGAACTTTTATAATTCTATCTAAACCATTAAAAATATTTGGAAAACTAAAGCCTAAATATAGATCTTATAAAATAAAATACATGTTTATATTTTTATGAAAATATGTATTTTAAAAATAAAATAATAAGTTGATTATTAAAACCAGAAAGCCTAAAAATATGTGAGAAAAATAATTATTTCTCTAGAAAAGTCATTCAAAGCCTGTGAGCTTCACTGATGTGAAATGTTTCTACCAAGGAAATTTCATTCTTGTATTTGATTTTTATTCAATTTTAAGACCTTGAGAGCTGGAACCAGAGTGTAAATTATTAATACTAGAATTAATAGAGATCTGTTGCAAAGGGATGACCAGAATAAAATGATTTATATTTAACTGTGTTGATATGAGTATACTTAGATCTGTTTTCTCTTTCATATTTAGTGCTTTTCTCTGTACCCACATTTAAATCTTGCTGTGCCACACACTGATATTCAAGAGGCATTAAGCAGTGGCACATCTCTCATACAAATAGATCTATGATTGTGGGGGCAACATTTAAATGTGTATAACTATTACCCCCTAATAAGTGTGTATTGCATCCTATTAGCCTTAGCCAGTGTTCTAATCTAACAGTTCTGCACCATGTTCACATTAATATGCAAATGAAATTAGAATACAAAATTAAACCAAAATGAAATTTGGAAGCTAATTGACATTTTTGTCACAAAAGCTCAGAGAAACACTATTTATGGTTTCATGGTAAAAGGCTAATGTGTCATCCAAAGGAGGAGGTCATATCAATCTCAGCTACGCTTATTTCCCAAAGTACAGTGCAAAGCGGTGTTTGTGTATGCAAGTTGCCAGTCTCTCTCACGTAGGTGGGCCCATCTCTGTAAACCTGCGCTAAATTGCTGCCATCCATTACACACAGTGGCTGCCTGGATGGCTGCCTGGCACTGACTCACACAGGCCATCTATTCCTGTCAGAAATATGATATGTCACTGACAAAAGCTTAATTACACCATTAATTAATAGGACAATTTTCAAAACGCCTTGAAATGCAGCTTGACACTCATTAGTGCCATTTATGAATAATTTCTCCCAGGGAATAGTACTCTGAAGAGCACTTTAAAATGAAATACAGTTTTAAATAAAGGTATTTATAAAACAAAATAAATATATGGCTAGAAGCTGCTTCTCTCTTTCTCTCTCTCTCTTTTCTTCTCTCTAATATGACCTATCCCTTCAATACTGGAAAAAGTAATTTTATAAACATTGAAGCTATTATTATAGTTTTGCCACAAAATGACCCATTTCTTTCATTTTATGCTCACTTTAGAAATTCAATCACTTGTTTCCTCTCTTTCAGAATCTTAATTACTTTTTTGAATGCACTACGCTTTAAACTTTAAATAGCAATTACAACACATTAACCTCAAAATAGGTTTCTAAATATTTATCAGCATGAAAAGTATCTTTATTTCCCCAATTTACTTGTGTCCTAGCAAGGCCACGTATGGCAAGAAAGAAAATCACAAGTGTGAATTAGTTGGAGTTGTGGGGGGAGTCACAATTTCACAATTTAGTCTTATCCACTCCATTGATTCATTAAATTGTTGATGTATGTCTTTTACAACAGCAACCTATCAAGGCCAGGCATGGTGTTGCAATCCAAAATAAAGTGAATTAGAAATGATTTAATATTACACCACCATGCTCCCCGCAAAAATCATTTTGACACTAAAACCAGCACGGCTAAATTATTTAAAGCCACCATGCACAGTGCACAATTAATACTCTTTTTGCTACTATTTGTTATTTGGCTACAGTGGTTTTATGATTGCTGTACTATGTTATGGCAGACAGGAAGGGATTGCAAAGCTAAAGCCAAGTCAGTTTTTCCTAAAAAAGGAAGGGAAGCATTAAGCATCTCAGATAAGGAACTGCAATTGAAAAACAGAAATGGGTGACAGAATGAGAATAAGGCCTTCTTTGTCTAGATTGAGAAGGTGACAATGTGTCTACATGTCACTGAGTTATTGGATATTTCGTTTTATCTGGAGGTGGACCACAATATAAGAAGTCAGGATCACAACCTGGTGCCTATAAAGTTGTATCAGTCCTTAAAGAATGATTCTTGGAAATGTTATCAAATTATCTGGGAAGGTATTTCAAAGGCCCTATGACAATTCTGTTTGGAGACTACTCTGTTTCTATAAATTTCACATCCTTACTATCTTTTAAAGCCATTTATATTTTCCACCCCTCACCTAATATCTTAGTTCATTCCTTTAAAATATCTCAGCTGGCTTATAGCAACCCACTGCTTCTTAATTTTCTTGATTCTGGTTATGCTTCTATTCAATCTTTTATATACTATGGTAACAACCAGTATTCTTTTTTTTTTTTTTTTTTTGAGACGGAGTCTCGCTCTGTCGCCCAGGCTGGAGTGCAGTGGCCAGATCTCAGCTCACTGCAAGCTCCGCCTCCCGGGTTCCCGCTATTCTCCTGCCTCAGCCTCCCGAGTAGCTGGGACCACAGGCGCCGCCACCTCGCCCGGCTAATTTTTTGTGTTTTTAGTAGAGACGGGGTTTCGCCGTGTTATATATTATGGTAACAGCCAGTATTTCTTAACTGGAAAAAAACTAATCCTTGGCAAGAGTAAACTGAGAAGCCTGTGGGGAAGTCTATGGTGGAATGAGTTTGGAAAATATTGCATACTAAATCGCACTCTGTGGCATTGGTAATGAATGACAACATAGTAATAACATCACCACGTTGTGAATTTTAAAATTCCATTTAATTATATGTAACCCAGTGGCTCATTTATGTACCTAATGACAGATATTTGCTTTATGCTCCAGAAAATACATTTGGTCATGAAATTGTGATGCTTACAATACCTCAAAGAGTACTAGTTGACAGCAGCATAAATTTCCAACTTCTTGCCATTTTATTCAAGGCTTTTTAGTATTTAACCCATCACTTGTCTAGCATCACTTCACATTTTCTTCTTTCTCACATTGTTTGTTCAATCTATATTGAGCAAATGCTAATACATTGATATTTCTTGTCACATCTAAGCCTATATATTTGCTGCTTCATCGGCATGGAATGTTCTTTCCATAGTTTGCCTGACTAACTTCAGTTCTCAAGAATCCTACTCTAAACCCCAGTTCTAGGATACAATTGCCTTCTCGGTGACCCTATAATATTATTTGTTTACAACTGTATTTTTTTTTTTATCTTTTAATCTGACTAAGTGACAGCCATTTGCATCAGAGGATGTAGTTTATTCAGCATTGTGTCCTTAGTATCCAAAATGGTAATGGGTATGTTAGGAACTGGATTAATTTATTTGACTAAGTCATGTAATAAATTGTTTTGCAAGAGATCAATAACATATAAAGGTAGTGCAATGAAGGAGAAAGACTGAAAAAATCAATTGTTTCCAATTTAGAGGACCTTGGATTTTATCCTTGTCCAGCTATTAAATAACATAAACAACTGGGTTATCTTAAGCAAGTTATTAACCTTTCTCTTTAGATGTTGTAGATAGAATTGAGGACATGAAAGCGGAGGAAGAGAGAATGAAGGTAAACAGGATAGAATACTTAGAGCTTCTAGACATAGCAAATAAAATTTCTTTACTTCTATTTTTATGGCTCCTTTTTGTCTCCAAACTTGACATAGGTCTTGCTTTTTTCTTTGTCTTTGCAACTTCAAGCACAGAGACCAAAAGAAGGCAAAATTATGATGCATTAGTAGGGGAAAGAAGTTAAATCACCTGTTCAATGATCCATTCATTTACAACTCCCTTCACCAGGAGGATGCCACAGGGAAAATAAAAGTAGAAAAGAAGCCAATTTTAGTCTCCTTGTAAACAGGGTCCCCCTGGTAAATAGACAAAGAGAAAGAGAACTTGTCTATAAAATGTCCTTGGCAAGATTTCTCTGTATAGATGAATTATCGTAAAGAGAACCCAGAGTCTATGAAACTGGTTTTCTGAAGACTGTCACATAAGCTATTAAACAGAATGGGATATAAACTGGAGATGTTTGGTAATTGAAATGTTCCCTGCTGTGTGAGGGACCTCAAGACTCCACTTAGAGATCTCATCTATTCTGTGGCAGAGGGGAATGTTCAAGGAAGAAAGAAAAAAGCTGAAGAACTATTCTTGATGTTCCTGACCTTTGTCTGCTTCATCTGAGCTCATTGTTGATCATCTTCATATTTGAAAATATTTAATAAAGATTTGATACTCAGATCACTGATTGATCCAAGTCTGCTTGACTAGCTGATATTATACGTTTTTTAGCTAGCCAAATTCTTTCGGTTTCCTAGAGCTTCTGAATTGTTTTCTCATGCTCTAAACTGATGTGGCTCCTCAACCTTTCTCTGAATTTGTTTTCAAAGTTAAAATAACTTATACTAACTTAACGGGACTACTCACATTTTAAAATAGCTATCAAAGCACTGAACCTGAAAATAACACTGATGGTAGAATCTAGGCCTTATCTAAGCAGAAGAGTGGCTTTGTTAGTGAATTTGTTGTTGATTGGTTCATTTACAAGCTACACTAAAATTGGTGTTGGCTTCTCTGCATGTTTTGGTGTGTATATGGCATTATCAGTCTAGACATCCAAGCTGCCCTTTGAGTAGGATCTATCTGCCTCTACAGGAGACCATAATGTTAAACTAAATCATCTCTTCATTACCCAGGTTACTAATAACCCTTTCAAATTATATAATGATAAAACCCCTAAATCACATTTCATCGAAAGTCCTCCCTCTTTGCCTGTTGCATTCCACCAGGGCTTCCCAGACATTTTCCTTCCATCACTAAAATAAAATAATAAAAATAATTACTAACTAAAATGAACAGGCCAGGCGTGGTGGCTCACGCCTGTAATCCCAGCACTTTGGGAGGCCCAGGCGGGCGGATCATGATGTCAAGAGATCGAGACCATCCTGGCCAACATGGTGAAACCCTGTCTCTATTAAAAATGTAAAAATTAGCCAGGCATGGCCAGTGCCTGTATTCCCAGCTACTTGGGAGGCTGAGGCAGGAGAATCACTTGAACCCGGGAGGCAGAGGTTGCAGTGAGCTGAGATCACGCCATTGCACTCCAGCCTGGGTGACAGAGTGAGACACTGCCTCTAAATAAATAAATAAATAAATAAATAAAATAAAAATAAATAAGTAAAATAAAAGGAACAGAAATGATAGGAAAAGATACTGAAAGGCAAGATAAATAGCTCAAAAATATCTAAGACTTGGGAAAGACTTGATCCCATAATAAAGAACTACTAGGCCTTGCTATGTTTTAAGCACTAGGAATTAAAGAAGAATTTTAAAAAGCCAATACTTATTGAACACATATAAGCATTACACATTGCTATTAATTCTTTACAAACAGTTGCTAATTGATCCTTAAAAATGAAATTTATGATCGTTTGTATCCTTATTTTGCAGATAAGGAATTTGAGACCCAGAGAGTTTAAATTCCCTCAGTAAAGCTTCACAGTTAGCAAGTGATAGAGCTGGGATTCACATCCATATTTTTCAAAATCTAAAGCCCATATGTGTAACCACTAAACTATTCAAGCATATTATGTTATGGATTTAAAAGAACAACAACAGTACTTTCTCACAAGCAATTTTATTTTAGATGTCATAAATTTATGCCTGAGTATGGGATAATAGAACGCTCTGTGGTTAAGACTAGAGTTTAGTCTTATACCAAAGTCTGTGTTCCTTTAACTGTTCTATGCTCCTCTCGACTTAGAACCAAGTAATCACAGATTTAGAAGGGGCTTACAGGACTGCCTGATGCAGTTTCTTTCCTGGGTATGGCATCTGATAGACAGCATCCTTCTGACCCATCCTAATCACACTGTCCACTGTCAACTTTTAGCTTAGGCAATTTTATTCCTCCTTTGTTGTGCTCCATTTATTTTTCTCTATCATATATTATCTTTAACAAAGCATTTTTGCCTGTTTGTCAGCTTTAAGAGAGAACAAAATATTTGACCTTAGTATTATAATTTGGAAGAATATAACTTCGCTATAATAGTGTAACTTTGTAAAATAAGGGAGGCACACTAGTTTCTAAATTAGTCTCTCTCTCTCTCTGTCTTCTTAGCTAGGGTTTAACAGAGAAGGGCATTTAGAAAAGTAAGTTCCAGCAAATGGCATATTGTACACCATCAGCAGATTCTTCAGAGGCCGACATTAAAAATATATAATAGTTTTTAAGATCTGTGGTTTAAACTAAATTCACCACACAATGTTCATATTTCTGCTGTATATTGTGAAGTTATGGAGCACTGATCAATACTGCCCTGCTGCACTTTGATCTTTAGCAGCAATTTGTCTGTAGCAAATTGCTCTCATTTAATTTCAATTAATTCTCTACAACAGGGACCAATGCATTTTGACCTTACCCTTCTGTGAGGGATGCATGAAGATTGATAATCTTTATAATATTTTCACTAAGCACTTGCACATACTATTCTTAATTACTAAAACAAAATAGAAAAACAAGGAAATATAATGCAAATTACATATGCCTTAACGCTCTCTTACTATTTGGTAGCATATAATAGACAACATGCATAAAAGCCAAGTTATACTAGATAGTTCTGTATCCTTATTGAGGCATGTCTACATTATGATGCTATGTTACCTTTCACGTAACATTTCACTGAATGTTGAAGTAAAGCACACCAATTTTAGAGAGCATTTCTAAACTATTATTGTTTTCAATAAATTTAAGTTTTAATTTTAACATGTTGAATTTAATGTGTGTATGAAAAAGAGTACTGATGTGTACTCTTAACATGTTGAATTTAATGTGTATGAAAAAGAGTACTGAACGTTGGAACCATTTTTTGTATTGGTCGTGTAGCCTTGATTAAGGTGCTAGAGAGTGTTTTACTCCAATCTAACTTGACTAAAGTAAAATCTAAAATTAGAAAACCTTGCATATTCAATTCCAAAATAAGACCAAAAGAAAAATAACAAACAGTGCATTAGAAAAGTGTAACGACAAATAAAACTTTAAAATGAGACTACTTCTCTCTATTGAAAAATTAGGGAAGAGATATTTCTCCCCACTTTTTCTTTTTTAGAAACTTAGAAAACTTTTTCTATGTTTTCTAGAAAACTTAGAAAATTTGTAATTATTAGTACTTTCTCCTCTTTTTGAAATGTATATAAATTCTTTTGGAGACTAGATTGACCTTTTGTTAGCTTTATGACATAGGAATGTTTTTCTCAATGACCTGGGCTCCATCTCTTTGAAAGGTAAACATCAAGGAAGATAGCATCTTGTTTCCACGTCCCACTTTCTGTGAGAGTGGGAGCCTGACTTCAGTGGGCACCTTGCTCCAAGCTGCAAAACTACCTCCTTTCATAAAGATATAAGGAATTTATTTTTCCTCTGCAGAAAGCCTGTTAGCTAACACAGATGGTCACCACAATTACCGGGTGTATTTAGGATAAACTATGTGTGATAAATGGTGCCATCGAGTTTTTTTTTGTTTGTTTGTTTTTGTTTTTGTTTTTTTTTTTTTTTTTGAGGCGGAGCCATCACTCTGTCGCCCAGGCTGGAGTGCAGTGGCACCATCTCGGCTCACTGCAAGCTCCGCCTCCCGGGTTCGCGCCATTCTCCTGCCTCAGCCTCCCAAGTAGCTGGGACTACAGGCGCCCGCCACCGCGCCCGGCTTTTTTTTTTTTTTTTTTTTAATACTTTAAGTTCTAGGGTACATGTGCACAACGTGCAGGTTTGTTCTCAGCAAACTATCGCAAGAACAGAAAACCAAACACCGCATATTCAAACTCATAGGTGGGAATTGAACAATGAAATCACTTGGACACAGGAAGGGGAACATCACACATCGAGTTCTTTTACATAAGGACTAGTCATTGTTTATCTTGACAACATGTATGTAATGGGTTGTATCTGTCTGGTGCTACAGAATGATTAGGAGGAGATTATTTTCATTGCAAGCTTTTGGGGTTTTACCTGTGATGAATGTTACATCACAGTAACATTCATGTTGAACGCTTACTCAATAATAAAACTGTTTTCTTTCTTTATAGAGGTTATGGAGAGCTTTTCTGAGGTAGAAGATTTTGTTTTTAGTTTTACTCCAAAAAGCAACTCATGTGTATGTTCACATACATACATATTTCAAAGAATATCAAGAACAAAAGTGAGTATGCATATCCATTACCTTACAAATGGCTTATCTGTTCTATTTAACTGTTATATACATAGAGAACCCATTGCCCATGGGTAATTAAATAATAGTATGTCTTTATTTAAATGAATGTATAAAATCAAAATTCTCATTTTTTAACACAGGATAATAGGATAATGTATATGCCAAATATTACAAATATTGCCCAATATTGCAGCTATTATTATCCACATTTAAAATAGTAACATAACTTATAACTGTTTATATAAAAAGAAATACACTATCCAATGTATTGAAGAGATACAGACAGGGGCTCTATTAAATAGAGATCTTGGAAACTATGGTATTCTTCCTACAGAAAAATATAATATATGAATGACTGTAGGTGGAATTTTAGAACATCAAAAATGGTTGCCTCAGCTAATTGGAAAAAGGGACATAAGTAGAAAGGTTATTTCTAAGGTCACTTTATGCTATCATCCTGAATTAAATACATTTTGAAATTCATCCTAGTTCTGTGTATAGTGCAGAAACTATGGGTCATTTTTTTTGTTGTTGCTTTTTGATTAGGGGTCTTGCTCTGTTCCCCAGGGTGGAGTCTAATGCTGTGATCATAGCTCACTCTAACCTTTAACATCTGTATTCAAGGGATCTTCCCACTGAGCCTCACTGAATAGCTAGGACTGCAGGCATGGGCCACCACGCCTAATTAAATTTTAATTTTTTTTGTAGAGCTATTGTCTCATCTATGTTGCCCAGTCTTGTCTCAAACTCCTAGTTTCAAGCAATTCTTCTACCACCTCCATCTCTCAAAATTCTGGATTATAGGTGTAAACTACCTTGCTTGGCCAGGTCGTATTTTTTAGACTTAAAAAAAAAAAAATTCTGTAAGGACAGTTCAAGAAATAGTCCGAATATGTGAAAATCTTTTAACCATCAATGTAGAAAAAAGGCTAGAAAGTTCCAGTTACAAATTGTATATTTATCACACATTTATCTCTTTTTTCCCCAGGAATCCTTTTAACAGAGGAGCTGTGGCAAATATCTCACTTGCATTGCAGTTTTTACAAACCTTTTACACTCAACTTGTTGTGTGTTTCATAACGATTAAAGATATCATTTGTCAATACATAGTTAGCTCAGTTCAGATATTATTTGCTCAGACTATCAAGTCTTTTCCATAGCTGTCTTTCTGTCTTACAAAGAAGGTTTTCTTTTGGACTATTTAATCCTTAATTATGTTAAATTTTGTGAAAAAACATATTGTTTTACTAGTGATAGCATGTTACTTTTGAGAAACGATACATGATAGAAATGGAGTGATTTGAAACCTAAAGAAGAAATGTATTTTGCAATATCTTCAAACCTAGAATAATCCTGGGTGTGCTCCCAAAGTCTTTCAGTCTGATTTCTCTAATGTAGTTTCCATAAAACCAGACAAAAGAGAGCCTTGTTTAGATTTTCTACCACTTGAATTAGCTTTGACAATACTTTTCTAGAGCAGTTTAAGCGATGAAAGGTTGAATGTATTTCCTTTCTAAATCATAATATGAAGGTAACTATTATGGCTCCTTAAAATCTCATACATATGGCCCCTCACAGTAATTTTATGGGATTCTCATTTTGTTTAATGAATACAGTTACACATTGAAGAGTATTTCCCTCTGTTATGATGTGCCATATTAACACACTAAGAAACAGATATCAGTCTGCTGTTTGTTCTATTGTAAAATTAACTTTGGGGTTCTAAAAATTAAGCCATTTGGAAACTGTATCTAAATTATTGTCTTTAATGAATTTAATTTTTTTATGTGCTGCTCATTATTTTGTTCACTTGCCTTGGTGATTACTTGAAAACTGAAAGTGTTTTTGAAGCTATGAACATTAGGAACTTCAAGTTCTTAATTAGAACATTAAGTTATGGTAATAAAGGGAAAATGTAAGAGTATTTACTTTGATTATTGTGTTAGTCTGTTTTCACACTGCTGATAAAGACATACCCGAGACTGGGCAATTTACAAAAGAAAGAGGTTTAATAGACTTACAATTCCACATGGCTGAGGAGGACTCACAATTATGGCAAAGGCAAGGAGGAAGAAGTCATGTCTTACATGGATGGCAGTAGACAAAGAGAGAGAGCTTGTGCTGGGGAAATCCTCTTTATAAAACCATCATATCTTGTCAGACTTATTCACTATCACAAGAACAGCACAGGAAAGACTTGTTTCCATGATTCAATTACCTCCCACTGGGTCCCTCTCACAATATGTTGGAATTGAAGATAAGATTTTGTGGGAACGGAGGCAAACCATATCATTTCACCCCTGTCCTCTCCCAAATCTCATGTCCTCACATTTCAAAACCAATAATACCTTCCCAACAGTCCCCCGAAGTCTTAACTCATTTTGCAATTAACTCAGAAGTTCACAGTCCAAAGTTACATCTAAGATGGGCAAGTCCCTTCCACCTATGAGCCTATAAAATCAAAAGCAAGTTAGTTACTTCCTAGATAAAATGGGGGGCATTGTGTCTAGGAAGATACAAGGTGGGGAGGGGCATTTTATCTAGAATAGGCAGTGGGTAAATACAGCCATTCCGAATTGGAAAGAAACTGGGCAAAACAAAGAGGCAACAGGTCCCATGGAAGTCCAAAATCCAGTGGGGTGATCAAATATTAAACCTCCAAAATGATCTCCTTTAACTCCATGTCTCACATCCAGGTCATGCTGATGCAAGAGGTGGGTTCCCATGGTCTGGAGCAGCTCCGCCCCTGTGGCTTTGCAGGGTATAGCCCCTCTTCTGGCTGCTTTCATGGGCTGGCGTTGATTGTCTGCAGCTTTTTCAGACATACAGTGCAAGCTGTCAGTAGATCTACCATTCTGGGGTTTGAAGGATGATGGCCCTCTTCTCATGCTCCACTAGGCAGTGCCCCAGTAGTGTCTCTGTGTGGGGGCTCCCACCCCATATTTCCCTTCTGTACTGCCCTAGCAGAGGTTCTCCATGAGGGCCTCAACCCTGTAGCAAAATTCTGCCTGGACATCTAGATATTTTCATACATCTTCTGAAATCTAGGCAGAGGTTTTCAAACCTCAATTCCTGACTTCTGTGCACTTGCAGGCTCAACACTATATGGAAGCTGCCAAGGATTAGGGTTTGCATCCTCTGAAACCCAAGGGCAAGCTCTATGTTGGCCCCTTTCACTCATGGTTGGAGCAATCAGAATGCAGGACACCAAGTCCCCAGGCTGCACATAGCCTGGGGACCCTGGGACCAGCTCATGAAACCACTTTTTCCTCTAGGTCTCCAGGCCTGTTATGGGAGGCGCATCTGCAAAGGTCACTGACTTGCCCTGGAGACATTTTCCTCATTTTCTTGATGATTAACATTTGGCTTCTCATTATTTATGCAAACTTCTGCAGTCAGCTTGCATTTCTTCTCAGAAAATGAGATTTTCTTTTCTATTGCATTGTCAAGATGCAAATTTTCTGAACTTTTATGCTCTGCTTCTCTTATAAAATTGAATACCTTTAACAGCACCCAAGTCACCTCGTGAATGCTTTGCTGCTTAGAAATTTCTTCTGCCAGATACCCTATATCATCTGCCTTAAGTTCAAAGTTCCACAAATCTCTAAGGCAGGGGAAAAATGCTGCCAGTCTCTTTGCTAAAACATAAAAAAATCACCTTTGCTCCAGTTCCCCACAAGTTCCTCATCTCCATCTCAGACCACCTCAGCCTGAATTTCATTGTCCATATCATTATCAACATTTTGGTCAAAGTCATTCAACAAGTCTCTAGGGAGTTCCAAACTTTTACACATTTTTCTGTCTTGCTCTGAGCCCTCTAAACTGTTCCAGTCTCTGCCTGTTACCCAGTTCCAAAGTTGCTTCCCCATTTTCTGGTATCTTTTCAGTAGTGCCCCACTCTACTGGTACCAACTTACTGTATTAGTCCATTTTCATGCTGCTAATAAAGACATACCCAAGACTGGGCAATTTACAAAAGAAAGAGTTTTAATGGACGTAACAGTTTCACATAACGGGAGGTCTCACAATCATGGCAGAAGGCAAGGAGGAGCAAGTCATGTCTTACATAGATGGCAGCAGGCAAAGAGGGAGAGCTTGTGCAGGGGAACTCCTCTTTATAAAACCATCATACCTCAGGAGCCTTATTCACTATCATGAGAATAGCATGGGAAAGACTTGCCTCCATGTTTCAATTACCTGTCATCAGGTCTCTCCCACAACACATAGAAATTTAAGATGAGATTGGGTGGGAGTTCAGCAAAACCATATCAAATATATAATTAGCATTAGTTGAATTCACACATATAAATCTTAACACACAAGTGTGGTGATATTTCCCTAAAGCCAAAGTATAAGGACATTTGGGTTTTAAAAAATTAAAATATAAGCATGATTACAAATAATCTTGAAATGCTGCGATAAATATACACAGTGAGGTATTACCTGTGTCCCAACAAATCAAGTAATTTCAAAACAAAAATTCTAAGTCAGAGGGTATAAATGGACATTTTTCAAAATAAGAAGCCAGCCGGGCGAGGTGGCTTATGCCTGTAATCCCAGCACTTTGGGATGCCGAGGCAGGCAGATCATCTGAGGTCAGGAGTTTGAGACCAGCCTGACAAACATGGAGAAATCCTGTCCCTACTAAAAATACAAAAAATTAGCCAGGTGTAGTGGTGCACACGTGTAATCACAGCTTACTGGGAGGCTGAGGCAGGAGAATTGCTTGAACCCAGGAGGTAGAAGTAGCAGTGAGCTGATTTAGGGACTTTAGCACAGTTGCCATTTTCTTTTTAGACAGATTCAGGGAAAGAACAAATTATGTTCTTGACCTAAGAAGAGTATACAATAAAGACTGTTTGTTGAAGGCCAAATGTTGATTGTGCCATTGCACTCCAGCCTGAGCAACAAGAGTGAAACTCCATCTAAAAAAATAAAAAGTAAAAATAAAAGAAGAAGCCAACAAATGTATGAAAAATACTCAACATCATTAATAGTTAGAGAAATGCAAATTAAAACCACCATAAGATGCCATCTTACACCAGTCAGAAACAGCCATTATTTAATATCAAAAGTCAACAGATGTTGGCAAGGTTGTGGTATAAAAAAAACACTTGCACACTGCTGGTGGGTTTTTTAATCAAAATATTCTTTATGGAAAAGAGTATGGAGATTTCTCAAAGAACTAAAATAAGAACTACCATTTGATTTAGCAATCCCACTACTGGGTATCTACCCAGAAAAAAAGAAATCATTATATCAAAAAGGCACTTGCACTTGTATGTTTATTGCAGCACTGTTCACAATAGCAAACTCAAGGAATCAACCTGTGTCCATCAACAGATAATTGGATTTTAAAAATTCATGATTTAATTCTTTTTAAATAATATTTATATAATATATAATGGAATACTACTTAGCCATAAAAAGGAATTAAATCATGGCTTTTACAGCAACGTGGATGAAGCAGGGGGACACTATCCTAGGGGAATTGACTCAGAAACAGAAAGTTAAAAACCCAAACTGTATGTGCCCTTATAAAGGGGAACCAAACAATGGGTACACATGGACATGCAGAGTGGAATAACAGACACTGGAGACTCCAAAAGGTGGGAGGTGGAAGGGAAATAAGAGATGAAATACTGCCAACTGGGTACAATGTACACAGTTTGGTTAAGGGCACACTAAAAGGCCATACTTCACCACTGAAAAATATATCCATTAAACACAATTGCACTTTTACCCCTAAATGTAAAATAAAATAAAATAAAATAAATTCTGAGTCAGGAAACAGAAATTTTGGTATAATTGTATATTGTAATACGTGATAATGCTCAAATCAGTGTTTTGAGAGAGTCTACTTCTGGGTTCTTTGACTTTCTCTAATATTTAACTTGAAATTTTAAAAGTCGTAATAAACCAGTGGTTTGACTGACCATATATGGGGGAATGTGACATTATGCAGACTGGTAACTTTGAAACTGTCTACTTCCCAGGCTGATCTGCCATAAAAATTATACCATATTCCATACTGAAATATGTGTTCCTGGAGAGTCATCACCCTTCAAAAAAGAATAGCATGATTAGTCTGGAAAGGCCAATATACATTATGTTGACCTACCATAAATGGTTTGTACCTTGTAAAACCTAATTGAGCAGTCATTCTAATCTTTATTGATATCTGAGAGATAATCAGCACCTTGTTAAACTGTACTATAGCATAACTATAAATTATATAATTTTAAAATAGATAAATGCAAATGAAAGTCTTTATAAACATAAGAATGTTATGTTGTGCTTTATAATCTTTTATCTTTTTTCTTAGCAAGTCAACTAAAAGTAGAATAGGGTAATTTTTCATTTATTTTTCTATGGTATTTTAACTTAATGCAATGACAACATATTACTTTTATAATTAGAGAAAAGAGAAATAAATGAGGAATTATTTGAATGTTGTACTATTTAATATAGCACTTTTTATATTAAAGAGCATGAGGATACAGTTTTGTGGAAATTTATAATTCAATGGGACTACAAAGCCTAAGTGGTGAGATCTTGCCTACGTGTCTGCTTTAGATTTTAGCGATCAAATTTCCATCTCATAATCAGAAAAGAATAGGGGTTAATTATGGAGCACAACTCAGTTTGAAGGTCATTCCAAAGGTTCAGTGTTGATATAGAAAAATCTGAGCCTAGCCAGGTTATATGAATGAAAGTGAGATTCATGCCCTAGAGGCAAACACTGAGAAAAAATAATAATTAAAAAATAAAATTAAGAAAACAAACTATCTCCAGGAGGGCCAGACAAATTATGTTCTTGACCTAAGAAGATTATACAATAAAGGCTGTTTGTTGAAGGCCAAATGTTGCAAGGGTACACAGGAAAAAAAAAAAAAAAAATATATATATATATATATATATATATATATGTGTGTGTGTGTATATATATATATAGACACACACACACACACACACACGCACACACACACACACAAACTTTTCCAAGGAAGCATAAACTATCTAGAGACCTAACAAAACTCAACTGACCACAGGGGGCCATTCAGTCTGAGACAGATTCCTACAGCTACAGAAGCAGAACTAAAGTCAGTCAAAGGCCAAAGATCCAATCAGAGAAATGTCAGTTTGAAAAATAGTGAGAGAAAGTAACATGTGAGATGTGAGTTTCAGAAAGTCCTTGGCATTTGCTTGGATAAAAACTTAATGGCTTTAGCACAGTTGCCATTTTCTTTTTAGACAGATTCAGGGAAGAACAGGCAGACAGTAATGGAGCAGGGAGCGATGACCAGAGGGGCCGTTTTGTCCTTGGCAATGAGAGGAGATGGCATCCTGAGCAACCACAGAGGACAATGCCTTCTTCATTTTATCAAAAGACCAAGTTGAATACACCAGGGAAGATACGAAAGCCCCCACCGAGACATTCTGTTTGTTAGTTTGTTTTTAATAAATTATGAGAAAAAGCAAAATTTTAGGATAAAAGTGGGAAAGCTATTATAGGAGAAGAAAAGAACTGAGAAAAAGTGTTAAGTCAATGCTGAGGAGAGTGGACAAGTAAGATTAGTTAAGAAAATTAGTGATAGCACTGGATAGTTTCGAACAAATCATGTATTTTTCAAGTAATGTATGCCTGCATGGAGAAAGAATGTACACTTACAAGAGGAGAGGACAAAAGAAAGAGGAAAACACAAATTTGAGTATTTACAATAATTAATCTGAAATCTAACATAGATAAAGAAGAGAATAAGGAGAGTTTGTAGCTGAAGAGTCAAGAAAATGCTTTTCTAGTGGAGCACCATGAGTTTGCTGTTTTGATTAAACTGAAAGTTGGAACACTGAGGAGTATGGAAAACACCTTATAAGCCTCATCACTTAGAATACCTCCCCAATAGTATTAGTTTATTTCCAGTACATGATGAAAAATGTGGAACCTCAATTGAGTACATTTTTGATTGAACAACTGATTAAACCCCAAATAAAGTGCTGCATTATTATTATTATATGTCCTGCAAATAAATGCTCATAGCTAAATTTCATGCAGAAGCAGCACAATTCTCATTAATGTAATAATAAAATCAGGGCGGTTTTCTTTTTTTTAAATTAGCATTAGCTATGCCATCAACTATATGAATTTTAGACTGCATAGATCTTCTTTTAATGTGAAACATACAGACTATATGTTATTCAGTTTCTTGCTAATGATATCAAATTTGATTTCTCTGCTATTCCAGGGCTTTCAAAAGTCTGCTGATGCAGCTGACTTCTGAGAGGAAGAGCATGAAGAATGGGTCTGTTCTTGATGCTCAAAAATTTCCAAGATGCATGCTTGTATTAAGTTAGCTCACTGGAAATGATGTACCTGAGGCACACCACCTGAATCCCATCCCCACCACCGAACTACCTCTGCAGAACTCAGTATTGGTATTTGTGCTGTCTTCACTCAGAGGTGCTATTAAAATAGGAAAAAGAGAAAAATGCCTCTTTTTATTAAGAGTCCAATTAATTTTGATGCTGACTGCACCTCCATGCAGAAGCCTCTGTGATAGATCAGTCTAAGGGGCTCACCAATAAAAGACTTACTTCTCTTCATGCAAGAGTTGAGTTCTGGCTCCCAGATAATGAAAGTTCTCTTTCCCACATGTTAGGGAATTTTTTTGCCCTATCTGCTCGGTTCCTCACCTTTTTCCTTGCTCTTGGTTCTTTCCCTTGTTTCTTTCTTATTCTGTTCTTTCTTTTTTTTGTTGTTTTCTAAATTTACTGTAGACCTGCTCAAATTGATTTTTTAACAGAGGATCTACATTAACATAACATAGTAAGGTAACAACTTATCCCTTGAATCAAACTGGCATAATCAAATGAATTGTTCATTTTTATATCTTTAGTTTTGAAATGATTGTGCAACATTCAGAATATTTTAAAGGAAACCTTAGGGCATACTATTCTCCAAGATACATCAAAACATTAATCCACAAAACATAGCCTGCTTAGACGTTTTGACTTTAAGGTAGTGATTCGGATCTGTGAAATTCAGAAAAATAAGCACTTACCTTAGAATAGTTCACAGAATAGCTATTGTTGTGCTTTACATTTTCTTCATGTGAACTTTCTGTGTCACAATAAATTTAAATGATTCAAGTTTTTAGATACTCAAACTTCCATGTCTAGTAGTTTTACAAGACTTTGAAAATTCAAGATCCTCTGACTAACAATTTGGTATTGTGTTATAGTGATAAACATAAATACTATATAAAAACTATATTTGAAAAAATGTTAAATTTAATTTCTGTGGAATTTAATCAGACAGAAAAAATGAGAAGTAAGCCAAATACTAACAGAAGTTTTTTTTGCTTTTTGTTTTTTGTTTTTTTTTTTTTGAAAATTTGTACTTATATATAGTCTAAAAGACAAAGTTAATTAAAAATAGGTAAAGATGTTTTCCAATCCTAAGTCTCATTCTCCCCAGAGAATCAATCAGATATTTCATAGTGTTTTCAATTATTTAACTTTATATTTCTAAAGAATATGATTGATTATACTTCACATTCTCCCTCCATTATCTCTCCCCTCTCTCCTCTTCCTCCTAACTCTTCTTTTTCAATTCTAGGCATTGTCTATCGTCTATGTCTCATGCATGTTTATATTAGAAGATTGATACTAAATACCTTTTCTCATACTCAGTCCCAAATTGTTGTTTCCCTTCTGCTATACTCCTAATATAATCAGATTAGAATTTGTACCTTAATCCATATTTAGTTTTTGTGTTATTATGACTTACAATTTTAATTCCCAGCTCTTCTACATAATGCATGAAGATTTCATTTTCATTTTGGCAAATTTTAGTTTGTTTTTACTGGTTCATATATATATTTTTTCATTTAGTCATATTGTTGTTTTTTGTACTATGATTAATTAAATCCTAAACTTTTTGCCAGGAAAATAAAAATGCCCCATCTGCGTCTCCGAACTTTCATCCTTGGACTTTCCCTCATTGTCTTCCTGGAAATCTCCTTATCTGTGCCTATGGGTGTGATGTGATAAACAACTTCAATTCATGTGGAACATCCTCTCCAAGAGGATGCATAGGATCTTTAGAAAGGGTGCATAGGATAATAATGCCTTTTGGTATATACATTTAGAAATGTCTTTATTCTATCTTCAGTCTTGCATTATATTTTTCTTCTGTGCAAAAATCATACTTCCTTAGAATATTCAATGCTTTATCTTATTGCCTTCTATTTTCTATTTTTGCTCTCAATAAGTTCTGTAACATTTTGATTTCTGATCATTTTCCTTATTTCTGTCTACAAGCTTATTTAGGAAATTTTGTTAATCATTAATTGTTTTGAAATTTCTCCTGATATATCTTGGAATTAAACATTTAAAAAAATTTATATTTTAAAATTATTCTGGATGCTGACTGTGGTTTATTATTCTGGATAATTTTCTTCTTCACTTCTGATACATTTTTGTTATTATTTTTCTTCTGTTCATATTTGTTCTTTATTGAACTTGTTATTTGGATATTATACTCCTTGTATTGATTAATATTCCCTATCTAGTCTCTTTTGTTACTTATCTCTGTGTTTTTCTAGTTCTGTTATTGGGTAAATATAATCAATTTTACATTCCAATGTCTCTTGTGACTTTTAAAAGCTTTACTATCACATTGTTGCTTCCAAGTTCTTCTTTTGCTTTCTTTTACCATATCTAAGATTTTTCTTCAGTATTTCATGACTGATGACTCATTGTTCAGATGTGAGAGTGAGGCACTAACATATTTGAAGTTGTGTGTGTCTGGATGGAGAGAGGACTTGTTTAATGTGTGGCCCTCTCTCTAGGCTGATTGGGCAGGGTCCTTGTAATTTTAGAGGACCCTCAGGTTTAGTACCCAGAGAGTTGTTTTGTTTTGTTTTGGTTTTGGTTTTTTTTTCCCTAGAGTAATATAACTGCTGCAGAACTTTCTTCTTAGTTCATCTAAATCCAGGTTCTTGTCACAAAACCAGGAAAGATTAGGCTCACAGACACATAGAAGGGTGAGGAGTGAAATTTTGGGGGCAGAAAGGATAAAGGAAAAATAACTCTCAGCAAAGCTAGAGAGAATCTTGCTAGTAGGTTTTCCATCTCACAGATTGAATCCCAGGTCACCATGCAGGAACTGAAGAGGTCAGGGTCCTCCCACTGTGAATAGCATGAACTTCCTGAGGCTCCACCCTGTCCTCCCAGTGCACAGGTGGGCATTGTTCAGAGAGAATTAGTCAGGAAAGGGCAGGCTTCATCTAGGACCAGCAGTCCAGTTTTTTAGCCTTCAGGCTGTTTTAGGCTTGAAGGCAGGGTTTCACCAGGGATCCTTGGCTGTCTCCTGACTCCATCATAAATTCCCCCAGAAAGAAGTTCTGCAATCACCTGCCCAGAAGTTGTAAAAGTAGCTAAGATCTGGGAGGAAAGCAGGTGAGTCACAATCAGCTATATAATTTGGGGAACCCCTTGTTCAGAAATTACAAATGTCAAGACAGCAAGAACAGAATATGAACCAAGACCGGGATTTTTCTAAGTATGAGCCCTGTGTGACTACACATGTTGCTCACCTATGAAGCCAGCTGTGGGGGAAACAAGCTGTGGGCAGTCTTCTCATTATTCAATATGCAGAGTGTCAGATATAGTCATGTACTGCATAGTGACTTTTTAATCCCATAAGATTATACCATAGCATATATAGAAACCTGATATATGGCACTTGATATTGGTATTGCAAATTAAGTAGGAGAAATAATTGATATTCATTAATTGTGCTGGGACATTTTGTTTTTCATATAAAATTATCTATCTATCTATCTATCTATCTATCTATCTATCTATCTATCTATCTATCCACCATCTTGATTTGTGTAAGTATACTCTATGATGTTTGCATAACAACATAGTCACCTGAGGATGCATTTTTCAGAACATATCCCCATCTTAAGCAATGCATTACTGTAATCCCTATGTTGCCTAGAACCTGATGCTGGACACATCAAAGTTTCTCTATTCCATCTCTCCAGAGATAGCTCTCCTGTCCCCTACTAGCAAGAGCCAAGGACGGTATTCTGGCTGTCCTGGGAGGGTAGTGGGGAAATGGTTCTGAAGCCTAGTGTTCCCTATAAAGACTTATAATAAATTACCCTGGTTTCAGTCTCAGATAAATGTCTTCACTGCATTTAATCATAAATTGAAGATTTTCATGAAAAAAAAAAAACTGAATTACAAAATGTTTGAAAACATTTTAAAAATATGTTTTAATATTTCAGTTTACCTTAAGAGACTTTAATATATGGTGAATTCTCATTATGTATGGTAGTTATGTTTTGTAAAGTCACCGAGAATAGTAAAATTAATAAATACTGAGCCATTGCTAGGAGGGGAATTACTGTCTATTCATTTACTTATACATATTTCATATAGATTATACTTATAAATCCTAAAAGCAACTTACCCTGGTAGATTCGATTTTCTTTATTTTACAAAAATGAAAACAAAATGTAAAAGTTTTAAGAGACTGGCCTGAGGCCTCCCACTAACAGCTGCCAGAATAGAGATTCAGACTCTCTCTTCCTGCCCCCAGAGCAGAAGTCTATTGTCCCCTACTGTCTTTATCCTCTGGTCATCTCTGCATAAGAAATAAAACAGAAAGGCAAGCTTCATCTTTTATCTGCCTCCTTTCCTTGCACTTTGTATGTCTGCAAATAGCTGCAAAAGTGTCACCAGAATTGGTTCTGAGGTTACAAATACATTTTAGCAAGTAGGCAAATTTGCAAACATAGAATCTGTGAATAATGAAGATTCATTGTACATTTTTATTCTCCACAAAGATTACAAAGTGTATAATAGTCCATACATTTGTGTTACTTTGATACTCTTGTTGTTACTCTTGTGTTTGCCACAGCCCATCAGTTGACAAATCATTAAATGTGAAATCTTTGGTCAGTAGACTTTCAAACAAATCTCTTTGTCTTAAAATTGTCAAAACTGTGCACTAAAAAGTGTCATTTAAAATACTGTAGGAGGCCGGGACCAGTGGCTCACGCCTGTAATCCCATTATTTTGGGAGGTCAAAGCAGGCAGATAACAGGTGGTCAGGAGTTTGAGACCACCCTAGCCAACATGGTGAAACCTTGTCTCTATTAAAATACAAAAATTACCTGGGTGTTCTGGCGCGTGCCTGTAATCCCAGCTACTCAGGGGGCCTGAGGCAGGAGAATCGCTTGAACCTGGGAGATTGCAGTGAGCTGAGACCGTGCCACTGCATTCCAGCCTGGGCGACTGACTGAGACTCACCTCGGAAAAAAAAAGAAAAAAACAAAAAGAAAAATAATAATAAATGAAATACTGCAGGAATCCCTTTGATGCTGAAATAATGATCTAAATATGAATAAGAATAGGCACAGATTAAGAAGTTGGTTATTCAACAATTATTTTTATTTTTTATCATTTTATATTTTTCTTAGTCTGCCAGCTAGGAAAATATTCAGTGATTGTATCTTAATGAAATAGTTCTGACATTTTGATGGAAGGTTAAAAATAGAAAAAAAATCTCAATTCCTCAAAATATTTGTAATATTTATTTTGGACATGCAAAGCATTTTTCAGCTAGAAAATGCAAATATATATATATGTGTGTGTATATATGTATGTGTATATATATGTATATATATAAAGCTTATAGACTAGTTGTGGGAACTTATGCCTCTAATTTCAACATTTTGGGAGACAGAGACAGAAGGATCGATTGAGTCCAGGAGCTCAAGACCAGTCTGGACAACATAAGGAGACCTTGTCTATACCAAAAATTAAAAAATTAGTTGGGCATAGTTTGGCATGCCCTATAGTCCCAGCTTCTTGGGAGGCTGAAGCAGGAGAATGGCTTGAGCCAGGAAGGTCAAGGCTGCAGTAAGTGATGATTCTAACACTGCATTCCAGTCTAGGTGGAAGAGTAAAACTCTGTCTCAATTAATAAACAAACAAATAAATAAATAAATAAAAAAGAATAAAGCTTACAACACTATCACTATTGCTTAAATTATATAAGAAGACTTTGGCCACAATTTTGTATTTGCTTTTTAAATTTTAATTGAGAAACTTGGGTGGAGATTTTTTTTTCCAGTGCATAAATTTGAGTGAATCAAAATGTGTTTGTCTCATCTTAAAAATTTAATCAGACTTACATGTTTGAGAACAACATAAACAATAAAGCCAAGTAGTCAATAATGCTAGATTGTTAGTCATTTGATTAAAACTGATAGCTACAAAATCAAACCCATCATTATTTCTAAAAAGTACTAGAGTTATTAGCTTTCTACTGATTATTTGTTTACTGTTGCATGTTTAAGTACCACAGAATAGCAAGAAAATAAGAAAAATCATTCCAAATCATACAAACTATATCTGTGCTAACAATATGCAACTGTAAAAATAAAACCAGCTAGTGAGTAAAAAAAAAAAAAAAAAAAAAAAAAAAGGTATAAGTTTAGCAATCTTATGTCATCTAAGAATGGCATTTACGTAATAAAAATTGCTCTATATTTTTCTATCACCTGTATATATTTTGATCTAATTTATCACTGCAGTTGATAAATCTCAAGATGAAAGTTTGTTCTGTTAAAATGTACACTTTTTTGGTATGTTGTTACAACTATCAGAACTGTTGTTTACATTTTCATATGCCAACTTTTCTTAAATTCTCATAAACACTGACACTTAAATCTACCTTTATGTTTTATAATAATGTGGGAGATAAATGCTTTACTTTTTACTTAATTACCAGGGAAGTTGAATGTTTTTCCACTAGTTAATTAGCTTGCTTTTGATATTTTTATACTAATATAAATGTCTCTTTTGTGAGTTTCCTTTGTGTTTTATCCATGTTTCATTTTTATTGGCTTTTTCACCTTCAGTTTTTATTTCATATATCTAAAAAATAAATTCCTACATTGTTGTTTGCCTTTAATTTTTTCCCACAAAATGTTTAATAGAAAGTGTATGCTAATTACATTCTTTTTTTGGATGCTGAGATATTATGGAATACATCTTAAAAGTCTCTCTGACGGCGCGGTGGCTGGTGCCTGTAATCCCATCACTTTGGGAGGCTGAGGTGGGCTGATCATGAGGTCGGGAGATCGAGACTATCCTGGCCAACATGGTGAAACCTCATCTCTACTAAAAATTAAAAAAATAGCCGGGCGTGATGGTGCGTGTAATCCTAGCTACTGGGGAGGCTGAGGCAGGAGAATACCTTGAACCAGGGAGTCGGAGGCCACCTTGTACTACTTATTAAAATTTTAAGTCTAGAAATTAAATATATGACTATAATAAGCTCTGAAATATAGAAGTAAAATAGTAAAAGTTATATTGTTTCATGCAAAATAGTAAATAATACTTTAGAATACTACTTGGTTTCGCTAAAATTTTTCTAAACTTCTAGGTAGTGGATCAAATTTGTCACACTTTAAATACCAAATATATGTCAATTTGAGAAGCATATTGAAATTTGGACATTGAAATTTAATTATCATTTTGTCATTTGAAGTTCAAAAGTGATAGCTTTATGTTGTTTTATTACTTTCTAATAGGGTAAAGGCCCATTCGTTTTTTTCTAAAATTATTTAATTCCTCCTAAGTTGCCTATATCTTCCCCTCCTCATTTTCCCTGTGAAGTGGTATGTGAAGTCCCAAATCTCACCATTGATTCGATAATTTACTTTGTTTTCCCTGTGATGCCCCTCTGCCCATGAAAAATGTTTCTACCCTTTCTCCTACTAATCTGCCTTTTGTCAGATTATTTCATAGACCTAGTTATTGAACCTCAGAGCATAAAGAGAAAGCACTTCCCTTCTCTACAGCTCTCCATGTTATAATTTAATAATCTACTGTTATTGAGTCATTGTACCCTAGAACTTAAAGTATAATAAAAAAAAAACCTGAATTGTTTTCTATTATAAATATCAAGGAATTAAATATATAATGTTTTCACATATTTCTGTTATTTTATTAACGTAAATTTTTGGAACTATACTGCTTTTCCTTAAAGGATAAAAACACTCTGATTGTCTTAACATATTTTGCTAGATTACATTCAAAAGTATGCTCCAATTTTCTTTTAGTATGTTGTCTGCAAAAGCAAATGTGGTGCTAAAATTACATGTAAAAACAGTATTTGTATATCCTAAATTTGAAAATAATTTAGATTTAACATAAATTCTCATTGAACAAAATTTTTTTTTCTGAAAGCAAAAGAAAATTTGTGGCCTTTAGGTTATAGCAGTGATTGTCAACTTCAGCACTCTTGACATGCTGGGCCATAGGCTTCTTATGTGGGTGCTGTCCTGTTCACTGTTAGGTGTTTAATATAATAGCATCCTTGGCCTATTCTCACTGCACTCCAGTATCATCTGACCCCTCTCTAGCTGTAACAACAAAAAGTACCTCCAGGCATTGCCAAAAATCCCCTGGGGGTCAAAGTTGTCCCTTCCTCTCTGACAATCACTTCATTTTAGAGAAAAGGGCTCACAGACACATTACATTCAAAACTTATCAAATAGTGAGTAAACAAAGCATTTTATGCAGTCACAGAATACATAGGATGATGTGTATACATGCACATCTCAGTGCGTTTTACATTTAGGTCATATGTTAACTACTATTTTACAAAAATATTTTCCCCATATCTGTTAAATTTATTCCTTAATTATCTAAATATGAAAATCATAGCCAACTGAGAAAGTTGCTTTATATTCACATGGTTTATACTGATATACTATACAATTATACTATAAAATTGATATACATTATAAAATTAAGAGTATACATATTAAAATAAAATAAGTGATTTAATATTTTTAACTCAGAATGACTGAAAGCAATTCATTGTGTTTGGAGGAGGGAGAGTGCTATCAAAATAATGGGAATCCATAAATGTCATGTTCAAATAATGTCATGTGGAAGTCAATGATAATTGACTTTGCATATGGAATAATAACTCTCTTTCATCTCTAGAGAACTGAACATGTCTTTAATACCTTTCTGTTAATGAACATGGGGTAAGATAATTTTCAGCTTGGCATTTCATCTTGAAATTATTGAAAGATAATTTCAATTTTGGCAGTAAATATACAGCCAAAATTATAAGTAGCAATGGCATTAAAAAATTTATACAATATTTCAATGGAATGTAGTTTGTAATAATTTATTTCTTCCTGCTTTCTTCCTGTTTTAGCACTTAATAAATTTCTTATAAAAAATATGTTTTACTGAATTAATTTCAGAAAATCAACAATCTTTCCAAAAATTTGAGTGTAAAAGTTTTTGAGTAGCTTTTTCATTGGATTGTGATTACTTTGTCAAAAATTGTCCATCAATAAGAAAATTTGTGATACCTGCAGTGTGCTTCAATATTAATACCTTTGTCAAAATCCATATTACAACTATAAGTTTCTACAAAATAGTTTAACTAGTTCCCTCTCTCTTTATTTTTATCTTCTTTAAATAAAATAGACTTTAGAGATAATGTAAACCACCCCTCCAATTTTATAAATTAATGAATTAAAGCCTTTCTAACTGAGTGTCATGCACATTGTCACACAGCCAGATAGAAGCAGTAGAATGCCTCAACTTTAAAAAATTGTAGGCTGGGCCCAGTGGCTCATGCCTGTAATCCCAGCACTTTGGGAGGCCGAGGCGGGTGGATCACCTGAGGTCAGGAGTTCGAGACCAGCTTGGCCAACATGGAGATACCCCGTCTCTATTAAAAATACAAAAATTAGGTGTGGTGGCACGTGCCTGTAATCCCAGTTACTTGGGAGGCTGAGGCAGGAGAATTGCTTGAAACTGGGCAGAGGTTTCCATGAGCCGAGATTGCACCATCGCACTCTAGCCTAGGCAACAAAAGCAAAACTCCATCGCCAAAAAAAAAAAAAAAAAAAAAAAAAGTACAAAATTATAGTCTTGTATTTTAAGCTTAATTAAATATTTAACTATAGAAAACCTACTTTCCTTGAAAATCAATGGCACCTAATAAATTTGTCCATTTGAAGATCAAGTAAAGACAGAAAAAAGTAATGTCTTTCATACTGTAAGAATTCAAAAATCATTTTGGTCAATAATAGAAAGTCAGGATCATAGATTATATTCTGATGTGATAAAGGGAACATCACAGATATTGTTAAGTTGTTAATATACATAGCTTTATAAAGCTTTATAGCTTTAATAAAATAATTATTTTAAAAATTATTTTTGTATTTACTGTGAATTTGCACCTTTTTATGAGGATTTTCGTACTATTGTCTCTAAGTTCCCAAGAACTCTGTTTGTGGCATCACATATAACTTTCTACATCCTTTCCAAAATGTTCAATTAGTCATAACTTACTAGTTTCTGAAATAGAACTTCAAGATTAATGATAAGTCAATAATGTTAACTGAATTGAACATGTTTGATTCCATTTTATGAATATTTCCTTAAGTCCTTCTAATATTATGAAAGGACATAAACTGAAGAATATTATCATTTTATTTGCACAGTATAAATGCTTTGTTTTTTAGAGTCTGAGATACTAAAAGCTTTTCCTCTGAAAGTATTGTGGAGAAAAAGTAATGTCTTCATTTTAAATCTGACTATTTCAGCATACAGATTCAATTTACGCATATAATCCATATAAGACAGCCTTATTTTGAGTCCATCACATTGTGTGTCAGTAATAAATAGAAGTATTCGTTTTGAAGTATTTTTTAATGTATGAAAACCAGGATAGAATCCCATACTTTAGGATTTTTCTCCCTTGTGCAGAATGAGATCTAGTGTTTTTTGAACTCAAGGCTTGTGTTGCTGTGCTATTTCAGAAAAAGCTCAGCTGGTGCTTGTCCAGTGGGATGATCTGGCATAGAATAGTATTAAAAAGAAACCACGACATGCTATCTTAAACACTGATAGACAAAAAAGACAACAACATTTGTTGGTTTCTCTTTTATACATATTCAAATCAAAGCAATGTATTCTTTCTCATATATAGAATTATACTTTAATCATATCTTTGACAATGCTTTCTTTCTCATCTCATCAAAAATCATTCTTCTTAATTTAATCTAGCACTATATCTGGTTTGAAGTTAAAATATCCACCATCTTAAGATACTTACTTAGTTGTAAGAATATCCTCTTATTCCTCTCTCACCAGCACATATGAATAAATTTTAAAATTTTAGTAACAAAATATAAATATAATATTGTAATTATAAACATGGCTTCTTTAAAATTTTTTAAAACTCTGTGGTGATGCATTTATAGTATTTGTAAAAATATGACAAATCTTATAAATGTTCTTCTTAAATTATACTGGTGTTAGAAGTATAGTTGTATAGATCCCCATGAAAAGAGGAACAGACAGAACAGTAAAAGAGGCTAATGTATTATATATTGAATTCTCGTTTGGTAATTGGTATGGTTTGGCTCTGAGTCCCCACCTTAATCTCATCTTGAATTGTAATTTCTATGTGTTGAGAGAGGGAGATTACTGGATCATGGGGGCAGTTCCCCCTGCTGTTGTCATGATAGAGAGTGAGTTCTCATAAATTCACTTTTATAAGTGTTTGACAGTTCCTTCTTCACACACTCTCTCTTACCCACCACCATGTAAGACATGCCTGCTTCCCCTTCCACCATGATTCTGAGTTTCCTGAGGCTTCCCTAGTAATGTGGAACTGTGAGTCAATCAAACCGCTTTTCTTTATAAATTGCCCAGTCTCAGGGTATTTTTTATAGCAATGTGAAAATGGGCTAATACACTAATATTTTTTACATATATTATTATATTTAATTTTTACAAAAATGTTTTAAGAAAAATATTATATATGTTAATGGAGAAGGAAAACAAAGGTATCTAGAAGTTGACTATACATACAAATAAACAGGGTTAAGAAGATTTGGTTCCAGAATACAAATCAAAGAAATTACCATTTTGAAACTCAGCATGACTTTCAGATAGAATCTTGAAGGATAATGATGAAGAATAAAAATAATAAGATTGGAACATATAAGAAAAAGGATCAATTAAGAGGAATGCAAGAAGGGATTTAAGACATTAGATAGCAAAAGTTAAATTTGATTAAAATATTTTCACATGACAAAAGTTTTAAAAATAACTCTTGAGAGTTATAAGAAAAATAAATCTATTTTCGTTAGAATCAAAGGAAGTTGTCATGGCTTAGATAGGGTGAGAAGGCAGTTGGTGAAATTATCAAATTTCTCAGGGGACTTCGGCTACCAGGCTGTTCCTAACATAAATTCTGTAACGAGTTTGAAGAAGCAGTTGTCTGAAGAGGACACTAAACATATTAGGACATATAGAACAACTAGAAAGAATCGAGCTTGTCAACAGGGAGCATGGCAGATTAACCTGATTTGACATTAGGTGTCTACTAAGTCTAACATAATTGGACTTACTCCACCATTAAAGAATCTCTATAAATGTACTTGATAAATAAAATGTCAAGTAAATAGCATCTATAGTTATATTATTCAGATTCCAGCAGGAAAGAGATCACACACTGATATATAAGGATGCTGTGTATCATTAATTTTTCAGCCAAAATAAAACTTTTAAAGGTTTATATAGAGTGTATGGTACCCACAAAGGACCATGCAGTAGTTTAGGACTAGTGGTAGCAAACTTCTCACCAACCCTAAGCTTGAAAACTCAAGAGCAGAGAAAGTTTAATGGAAACTATATGAAGAAAAGTCCATCTTAAGAGGAACAGTGGTGTTTATTTTAGCGACAAGGCCACCAAAGTGGCCCCTGAGGGAGATGTACTCTGTGGAATAAACAGTCTAACTTTCTCTGTTCCTCCCTTCTCCTGCAGTGGCTTCCCATTGGTGGAACCCAACTGGAAGTCTAAAGCAAGGGATATAATCTATATAGGCAAAAAGCATGATTAAGGTGCAGAGGAACCAAGAATACAAATGGAAGGTATCTAACCCAGTAACTCAGCCATAGCCATGTCTTCTCTAAATGCTATTAGATACTCTTACTTTATCTCTGCATTTTCTGGATAACCCTTTTATATCTTCTCTTTTCTCCAAAATTTCTTACGCCTTATGTCCAATCTTCATTTTCAGCTGTTTACTTAATTTCACTGAGAAAATAGGAGCAATCAAAGAGAGCTTTCCTTAGCTCCCAGTCTCACAAATATCCCCTTACCAGCATAAATCTATATGCTCTGCCTTTTTAAATCACAATTGATAATCTAAGCCAAATTATTCATTTGTACATTAGATTTCATGTACAGTATTAGTGTCTACTCAAGCATATCACTCTAAAAACCATACTTTTTTTTTCTGCATAAATTTTACCTCGAATTTAATCCTTTTCACGGACATACTAAGATAGAGCTAAATTGTTAATGAAGAAAAATCCTCTACTAATTGTAGGGAGATATTCTTCATGGGTCGATTACATTTGCGCACATCTTGCAAAGAGAGGTACTAACTATTCTTGGTTTCAGATGATCTTTTCAATGATATTTGTATAGGAATCAGCCATAGACAATAGAATTAGTGTCTCCTGCTAAGCTAAGGAAGAACTTTCTTTCATCCTAGTACAAAAAAACTCAAGTGAATGTCAGGGTATTTATTCCACAGAGTACATCTCCCTCAGGGGCCTCTTTGGTGGCCTCATCACTTGAATGAAAGCCATTGCTCCTCTTAAGAGAGTAGTTTCCATTAACCTTTTTCTATCCTTGGCTTTTCAGGCTAAGGGTAGATAAAAAGTTTCCCAAACTGAGGCATATTCTTCCGTAACTCACCCCACTGCATATGGAAGTTGGGGTTCACAGAAAAGACATTAATATGCTAAAACTCTGGCTACTTCTGGCTAGTGCTGTAAATAATAAACTTTCATCTCTGACCCAGTTGTCTTGAGTTTTCTACCAGCATTCATGAAACTACAGCAAACTAAATTGTTGGATTAAAAAGCAAGCCAAATTGTTAGATTATAATGAAAATAGACCCTTTACTGACATCAATCCCTTTTTTCTACTACACAATTCTTTGCAGCAAGACTCCTGGAAAATATTGCCTATATTTGTTATTTCAAATTGCACTTCTCCCATTCTATTCTGATTATCACTCATCTGCTTCTGTTAAAGTTTAACTGTAAATGTGCTTAACTCAATAGTTAATTCATAGGTCTCATTTTACATTAACTATAACCAATATTGGACGCTTTTGATCACCTTCTCCTTCAGTTGGAAGCTCTTTCTTTGCTCAGTTTCTAAAACAATGCCATGATGATTTTTGTTCTCCCACACTGGATGTTTCTTCTCAGTATCTTTTGCAGATTTCTCCTCATCTTTGCAGTCTGCTGAGAATCCAGCCCTTAAAATTAAAAAAGTTGGCACTGAAACATTTCCCATTGCTTTCTACTTACAGTCCTTTGACTATTTCTCTTAGTAATATGATTTTAATTATCTATAGACACTGACAGTAGCACATTTACATGTACATCCCAGAAATTTCTCTTTTAACTTCACACTCATTCAACTGCTTGAAACCTTCACTTGAAAGTAAAATTGTCATAGCAAACTTAACATGTCAAAAATGAAACTACTTTTTTTCTCCTCTAAGCCTATCCCTTTCACAACCTTTAATTCTGTATAATGTCAACCACATCTTTAGGTTGTGCAAGCCAAGAACATTAAAATTTTCCTTCACTTCTCTCTTCTTCTCACATCACAAATCTAATCTTTCACAAATCCCTTTGTCTCTCCTTCAGGGCAGTTTAGACCTTATAACCTCTTATTATCTCTACTACTATACCTGATGTAGACCTCCATAATCTCTCATAGGGATCACTGCAATAGCTTTCTAACAGACCTTAATGCTTCTCCTCCTCTCACTAACATTTATCCTCATCACAGTAGTCAGATAAAGCCTCCTTTTCTATAAAATAAAGATCTATTGGCCAGGCGCAGTGGCTCACGCCTGTAATCCAGGCACTTTGGGAGGCTGAGATGAGCAGATCACGAGGTCAGGAGTTCGAGATCAGCCTGGCCAACATCGTGAAAGCCCGTATCTACCACAAAATACAAAAAAAAAAAAAAAAAAAAAAAAAAAAAAAAATTAACTGGGCGTAGTGGCGCGCACCTGTAGTCCCAGCTACTCAGGAGGCTGAGGCAGGAGAATCGCTAAACCCGGGAGGCAGAGGTTACAGTGAGTTGAGATTGTGCCACTGCACTTCACACTGGGTGACAGAGCAAGACTCCATCCCAAAAAGAAAGAAAGAAAGAAAAAAAAAAGAATAAATAAATAATAAAGATATATTACTTCTGTGATCAAAGACCATTGCTAGCCTGCCAACTCAGAAAAAATCAAGTGACAGTTACCTAGATAACTGTTTACCTCCTATTTTATCTCATGTCCTCTCTAACTCACTTTGCTCAATCCATATTGGCCCCTTTGATATTCCAAAAACTTTGTAGGTACATTCCATCCTCAAGACCTTTAAACTTCCTCCAGATATCCACAAAGATTATTCCCCCATCTCTTCGGACTTGGCTCAAATGTCACCTTCTTCCTTCAACTTGCAATTCCCTGCCCCATGGTATGGCTTACATGCCTCTGTTTTCCCCCTTAGCTATTATTTCATATAATTTCCATTTTTACTTAAATTAGCAGCTATATCATAGGTTCTTTGTGGAAATATTTAGTCTTTTTTTAAGACTTCAATAATCTTGGCAGTTAGAATAATCCCTTATAAAAAATTATCAAAAAAATCTCAAAATTATTTTCTTATCCTCATTACCTGTCTAAATTTGTTACTTCTATATACTGTTTTCTTGTTTTTGCAAAATCTGAGTTTGTTAAAACAATAATACAAGTATCCATTGACGAGGAGGGGGAGTGTAGGAGTGTAGATAGAAGTGCCTTTCAGAAAAGGAAAAAGAGAAAGATGTCTGATTTACAAATGGGAAGAACTCTGAAAGTTGTAATTATGGGTTGAATTGTGTACCCTAGAGCAACATATTGAAGTTATAACCACCAGTATCTGTAAATGTGACCTAATTTGGAAATAGAGTCTTTGCAGATGTAATCATATTAAGAAGAGGTCATTAGGGTGAGCATTAATCCAATATCAGCCCAATTCATCATCCTTGATTTCTGTCTTTAGAAGAAGAGGAGAGGAGAAGAGGTAAAAGTAAAGAAGACTGTGAAAATGGAGACAAGATTGGAACGATGTATCTACAAGTCAAGGTACAGAAGAGATTGGCAACCATCACCAGATGGTAAGAGAGGGATGGGATAGATTCTGAACATTCAGAAAGAACCAAACATTCTGACACCATGGTTTCAGACTTCTAGCCTCCAGAACTCTGAGAAAATACATTTCTGTTGTTCTAAGTCACCCTACATATGGTATTTTGTTACGGCAGGCCTAGGAATCTAATAGAGTTGGCATGTCCAAAAAGAACTTCACTATGTATCATTATGCATGGTAGATCCCAAGAGAACAAAGGGAATGGATGCCTAATCAAGTAAGTTATATTCTAGACACTAACCACCAAGTCTCACTAGCAACAATCTGGTTACTTAGTATGGCATGTGAGCAGCAGGGCTACTTTACCTGCTTGTATCCTAAAGGTGAGATGGTAAGTTTCCTGATGAAACTTCAGTGAACAAATGATTGACTGATAGACCTCCTAGAGTTTGACTCTAACTATAACCTTACTGCTTTGAAAACCTACAGAGTAGAGAGAGAATTTAAAAATCCCTTTGTAATGGTGTAAATTATTTTCTTTTTTTAAAAAACTTTTATTTCAGTTTTGGGAGTACATGTGAAGGTTTGTTATATAGGTAAACTCATGTAACTTGGGCTTGTTATACAGATTATTTTATCACCCAGGTATTAAGGCTACTACCCAATTTTTATATTTTCTGCTTCTCTCCCTCTTCCTACCCTCCACCCACAAGTAGTCCCCAGTGTCTGTTGTTTTCTTCTTTATGTTCCTGAGCTCCCATCATTTAGCTTCCACTTGTATGTGAGAACATGTGGTATTTGTTTGACTGTTCCTATAATAGTTTGCTGAACATGGATAGCCTCCAGCTCCATCCATGTTCCCACAAAAGACATAATCACATTCGTTTTTATGGCTGCATAGTATTCTTTCTGTATTGTATATGTACCACATTTTCTTTATCCAATCTGTCATTGATGTACATTTAGGTTGATTCCATGTCTTTACTATTGTGAGTAGTGCTGCAACGAATGTTTGCATCCCATGTGTCTTTATGGTAGAATGATTTCAATCACTCTGGGTATATACCCAGTAATGGTATTGCTGGGTTGAATGATATTTGTGACCTTAGGTCTTTGAGGAATCGCCACACTCTCTTCCACAATGTTTTAACTATTTTACACTCCCATCAACAGTGTATAAGTATTCTCTTTTCTCCACAACCTCACCAGTACCTGTTATTTTTTGACTTTTTAATAATAGCCATTCTGACTGGTGTGAAGTGGGTATCTTTCAATTTGCATTTCTCTAATGATCAGTGATACTGAGTTTTCTTTTTTTTTTTTTTTTTTTAATGCTCGTTGGCTGTATAGATGTCTTATTTTGAAAGGTGTCTGTTCATGTCCTTTGCCCACTTTTTAATGAGGTTGTTTGTTTTTATCTTATACATTTGTTTAACTTCCTTTTAGGTGCTGGATATTAGAACTTTGTTCACAACCTTGAAGTTGAATACTTGGATTTATATTTTATTTAAATATTGCTTATAAATACTTAATACACTATATAAGTAATGCTTATAAGTATTGCTTTTCAAATACGCTATGCCACATGCCCTTGATATTGCCATTGAGATGCATACCTGATGCAAATGTAAAATTATCCAGATTATTGGAAGAAAATGTAATGCTGATTTTTCCCTCAATTATCTGGACATTACAAGCAAAAGTTTTATCTATGTTGCTTAGGTTTTTGCTTAAGTAATTTTTAAATTTCACTGCTGTTGAAACAGCATTGACTTTAGGTATCAAATTCATATACTTAAGACTTCATTAGTTTCTTTATTATCACTTACCCTTGAATAACCTGGAATTTTCTGGGTTTCAGTTACCTCTTTAAAAATGTGAATAATAGTACCTAACTTATTAGAAATGTCTAGGCCAATAATTTAAAAATCACCTTGATTTATTACAAGTGTTTTTATAGTCTTATCAAAAACAAGAGTTCTCAATCCAATGAATCTTCAAGTTAGCATATTATCTTTCAAGATATTTTGTGAAATATTTTCATTACTCAGGAGTTTAAAGATTTATTAAAGTATCTCAAATCACTAATTGCTACCTATGTAGTAATTTTTCTTATTAAGCACCTCTAATTGTAATAATGGCCAAGATTACTCATTTATATAAAATTACATCCATGTCATTACTTTTTGTTCTTTGTTTAAAGGATTCTATGGAGTCTCATCTAGAAAATTTGAAAGTAATATGTGGTTGAAAGCAAATAGATTAAATTCAATTTGTGTAGAGTGACTACCAAATCAGTAAAACTTGACTATAAATGATGAAGTCTATTAACTTCTTCAGAAAAAAAACTTTTTTTTTTCCCCTTTTTGAATAGCAGTGATTAGGTCACCTTTAAAGCACAGGACAATGGAGAAGCAAAAAGAAAAATGTTAACATCGTCTTGGGCACTGCCCAGGGGAGAATGTGCCCTGGCTTAGTAACAACTCCTTAGGTCTACACCAATAACGATGTGGTTAGAATTTTTTACTGACTTAGGCTGAATGCCACAAAAGCAGATCCTGAGACAGGGACTCATGTACAAGTGATATATTACAAGAATCTGGTAAGAGAGTATGAAAATCCTGTTAAGGATAAGAGAGAAGTTAGGACGGAATGAAATGACAAGATGAGTCTGGTTTCAGTGTGACTTTAGCTGCAGAAATTTATGCTTTAGAGTTGTCTTCCACTGAGCAAAGGGAGCTGACTTTCATATTCTCAGGGACAAAAACAACTAGAAACTGCTAGCTCTCTGCATTTGTGGGCGTGGGACAGATACTCTAAAGGTTCATAGGCAATCCTCCACAGTGAGCCATAGGAATGCACTGTTGGAAGCAAATGCCCTCCAAAGTTAGAGGAGTGGGCACACATAAACAGAAAATGGGATCTGGGAGTGTCTGGGTGAAGCATGACAATGCCTTTAACTCTCTCTTTTTTTTTTTTTTGAGACAGTGTCTAGCTCTATCACCAGGCTGGAGTGCAGTGGCACAATCTCGGCTCATTGCAACCTCATTGGCTTACTGTAAGGCAATGTGAGAATCACCCAAACTAAGCCCATTCACCAAGTGTGGCCTGAGAGCTGGGAGGGATTTGACTGGACTCCCTCCTGCCTAAGAGTTCCCAGAGCTCCCTCCTGATTGATCTGGATGTTTTAATTGTTCCCTGTATGTCCCCAGCACTTAGCATGATTCATAGCATATAGTAGGATATTAATAAAAATGTGTTGATTAAACACAAAAAAAGAATAAAAATAAAACTATTTCAAAATTATTTAAATATTAAGATACACTTTGCTCTTTTGCTAAGAATTGTACTCCTAATAGTTATAAGAAAACAAAAGCCTATATATTTTCTGTGACCATAAATTTTCCTTTCCTCTCTCATTCAAAACACTTTCCTTTGAGATCTTACTTCTATAGCCCTAATTACTGAAAATGCTAGAGCATTTTAACCTAATTTTGCTTTCTTATTAAAATGTATCACACTGGTTCATATCCAACTTTTATTTCCCTGCCATTTTCAGGATAAGTTCTAATTCTGCAATTTCACATCAGCAAAAGTAAATGGAATAAAAGAAATGCATTGCATGTTTTGTTCCTAATAAATAATGACATATATTCAAACATATTCAGTTAAATGTAGTAACTAAAATTATGTGAAAAGATGTGAAATTTGCTGAATATTTTTACAGATGAAAAATTTTAGGTAACTCATTTTGCTTCCTAATAAATGGAAAATAAAACTAAAGTGATTTTTTTGAGTTATTTTCCACATATATTATTTATTTTTATATCATTATTTTTTAAATGATCTAAGCATGACAAAAGCAAAAATTGAATATGAACATTAAAATTAAGCAAACCAATTTCCTATTAAGTCAGGTGCTACCTTTCAGTTGCAGATTTTTGACACTATTCACCTAGTCTCACCTCAGCCAGATGTTCATAAAATCTACATTGTCACAATTTGTCACTCTGGAATTATTCTTGCTTCCACAGGTGTCATATAAAAGTCTTGACTCTTTGAATTTTGTGCTGTTGCTTCACATGAACTTGCATGGTTATTTTGCTTTAATACTTGACCTTGTATTATATATCTTTCTCTTTATATATCTTTGACATTTCAGTTGGACTTTGGAAAGAAGTGAGTCTGGCAATGCTCTTTTTTGTAAGTCATGTCTTTGACATTGTTCTGCCTACCGACCTACTGCTTACGTAGACTTTTCTCTGGTTCTACTCTGTTATTTTCTTACTATGTTAGAATTAACAGGCTTATTATGGCTTTTAACTTTTCACCCTGTAGTTGGTTTTATCCTTGATTGTCACTTTCCAGTAATTTTTTGGACTTAGACTGATACTACGTTTAATTTTACTGAATCATCAGGTTTATATGAACTCTCTCGATTCCAGGTCTTTATTTTACATTTGCAATATGGAATGATGCACAACATCGACAATTATTAATTATCTGTTGAATTTACTGCTGATCATGATGGAATGTCATGAACTACTAGATGTATCTTCCCACTTTAAACATGAGAAAACACAGGAAAAAAATACATTATGTTCTTTTATTAAAAATCGTTAGCATTGATCCTTAACAGGAGAAATTCCTAGTGTTATTCCATGTTTCTTCCTAGGGGGAATCCAACAGAGTCCGGAAGGCTCCCTGAGTTGAGGACAGAGTTCAGAATTCAGGGAAGCTAAGTCAGTTAGAATTTACAGAACAGACTAGAGAAGTAAAGAAAGCATCACTATGCGGCAAGAATTTCAAAGACAGAGAGGTCCAGAGATCTGCACACGACTCATTTTTTATTTAAATTGAGTCCTGATTAGTACCTGTAAGAGGAAATCACTTGAAGCCAAGGAAACAACCACTGGAAATGAAACATCAGAATAAGTATTACGGAAAAAAAGAAAGATGTCTTAGAATGTTTTCTGCTGCTGTAACAACATACCACAAACTGGGTTGTTTATAGAAAAAAAGATTTATTTGGCTTATCGTTCTCCAGGCTGGAAAATCTAAGATCAAAGGGCCTTCTTGTTGCATCATAACATGACAGAAGTGCAAGTGAGCATGGGAAACAGAGAGAAATGAGGCCAAAAGTATCCTTTTATCAGGAGCCCTCTTTCCTTACAAAGGCATTAATATGTTCATTAGGACAGACTTCTCATGACCTAATCACCTCTTAAAGGTCCCACCTTTAACAGTGCCACACTGTTACAATGGCAATTAAATGTGAACATGAGTTTTGGAGGGGACATTCAAATTATAGCAGAATGTGAAACATATTTCATGTTCCCACTAGCCAGAGTGAAAGAAAACTCAAAATCATCGGGCATCAGGTAGAATATTCAGAAGGACTTTTCCTCTGTATAAAGTAAAATTTAACAGTAAAGACTGCTCTGGTCTTGCCTAGCAATAACTAGAGGCAAGATTAAAAAGGATAAAATGGATTCCACGTAACCTAATTGGTTACTGAAATAAAGCTCAAGTATATTTGAGAGAATACAAAAAAATCCAGCTACAAACAAGGTAAAATTCACCTATCTAGCATCCCCCCAAATTTATTATGAATACAAAGAAGAAGAAAATACAATCTGTAATGATAATACAAACACATCAATAGAAACAAACCCAGAAATGACAAAAACAATAGATTTAGTGAACAGGGACAATAAAAGAGTTAATAAAGCTATACTCTATGTGTTCGAAAAAGTTAGATATAATCATTTGTACATTGAGAAGAAAAAATTCAAACTTAAGTTTTGATGATGTCTCTAAGTAGATAAAAGACATCGAACTTGTTAAGATAAAAAAAAAATTTCTGACAGGAAAGACACATTTAATAGGACTAATACACATCAAAGGAGATTAAATACTGCAAAAATGAAATTAATGAGCTTGAAGACACAATAAAAACTGCCCAAGAAAGGAGAGAAAAGACTGAAAATAAGAGCAAAGCATCAGTGAACTGTGGTCCAATTTCAAGTGTACTATTTTATTAAAATTATCATCACTGAAATAGGAAAGGGGACAAAGTATTGGAAGAATAAATATGTTTTCAAATGTGGTAAAAACAAAAATCTTTGTATCTAAGAACTTAACAATTGCAAACGAAAACGAATAGAGAAGGCTATACTAATGTCCATTATAATTAAATTAAAAAAAAAAAAAAGTAAAGTAAAAAAGAGAAAGTTTTAAAAGCAGCCAGAGAGTGAAACTACGTCTCTACTAAAAATACAAAAATTAGCCAGGCGTAGAGGCAAGCGACTGTAATCCCAGCTACTTGGGAGACTGAGTTAGGAGAATCCCTTGAACCTGGGAGGCAGAGGCTGCAGTGAGCTGAGATTGTGCCACTGCACTACAGCCTGGGCAACAAGAGGGAAAATCTGTCTCAGAAAACAAAACAAACAAACAAACAAAAAAGCAGCCAGATAAATTAAGTTACATTACCTATAATGGAGAAAGATTATCAACTACAGCAGACTTGTAATGAAAATACTGTGAGCAAGAAACTGAAACAACACAATTAAATTCCTGAAATGGGGGTAGAATGTGAAGTTAATGTAAAATTTCATTTCTAGCAAAAATATATTTCCAATATAAGGATTAGAAAAAGGTAAAAATGTGGGTAAATCAAGATACTTTTGTTATTATTTTTTACATCACTTTCAATGATAACTGTCAAAGTAAACATAATGACAATATACTGTGAGATTATTTATTACATAGGTATAAATAAAACAGCAGTGCATAGAATAGGCAAGAGAAAATGGACATGTTTGGTTCTGGGGTAAAGTTGTACAGTATTCCATAATGGACTATATGTTAAGTGGTAGGAAATTTCTTGTGTAAGTGAAAAATATATGTTATATACTTAATAAAAATAGGACAGACTTGAATCATATATAAATAATGCACTAAGATAAGGAGAAAAAAGTGGTTAAAATAGATTATGGAATAAATATAAAACGAATACTTAACAAGGATAAACTCACCACAGACTTATCAATAATAAAATTAAATTTAAAATTTCTAATCTTTTCAATAAGAGTCCGAGATTGTTACACTGGATTAAAACATAAATATCCAAGTATATGGTGGCCACAAAAAACACTTTGAATATAAAACCACAAATAGTTTAAAAGTGATAGAATGGCAAAAGATACAATAATTCTAAACCAGTAACAGCTGAGTGGTCAATGAATATCTGATTTTAAACGGTTTCAGAAATAATATTTTCAGGGATAAAGTCATTGTATTGTAATAAAGGGGTTAATGCAACTCAAAGTAAGCAGAAGACAGGGAATGATAAAAAGATGAACAAAGGAAAAAATAGACTTGAAAACAAATTTTATAATAAAACAATGAAATAAAAAAATGGGATTTTTGACACGATTAGTAAAATCTTTATACTTCTAGTCAGACTAGTAAAAAAAATGAAAAAGACATATGATATTGAGACAGCCAGGTGGGAGCACGTCCTCAGACAATCTCCAAGCGGCCTGCACAGTGGGAATGTGCACTGGGGTGGAAACACGGAAGTTCGTGCCCTTTGCAGTAGTGAGGAGCAGGCCCCACCTTTTCCTGTGCGGAACCTGGGATTCTCAGGGCTAGGCGGGAAGCACTCCAGCAGGAACTCTGGCCTAGTTGAGAGTCTTACTCATCATTAAAATTGTCTGCAAGCCTGAATTTCTGGGGCCATGGGATGGACAAGGACCCTGTCCTTAGCCGAACTACGGAAAATCCTGCAACATTTTTGGCGTGCAACGTCGGGGCTCGAGAAGTAGTGAGTGAAATGGGGACTCACAATCCCTCACTGTGGGTTCTAAGCCTTTCCATCTTCGGACTTCTGAGGTTAGAGGAAACATGCCTTCAACTACTGTGGCTCCTGGGAGTTGGGAGAAAGGTCCTTAATGGGGACCGACCAACCAGCAGCAGCTCCCAGTCCTTACCTGCTCCATGCTGGGGCTGGGACACGTGGCTCAAGGGTCCCTGGCACAGCCAGCTTTCCGTCTCCGCCTTCGCCTTCCCCAGCCAAGGGGTTCTACTCCATTGGATAGTAATTAAACTAATCTCCATCTTGGACGAATCAGTGGCATCGGAGTAAGAGGCTCTTCCCCAGGTATTTTTAAACTTTCTTTTCTCTCCACCCTGTGGGTAGTTAACTTTTACAAGTTTCATTTTCTTTTAGAAGATGTTGTACTAGACTAGCAACCCCCAACAACTATCACTGTATTCTCTGGAAAGTTTTGGTTATGAAATCAAGCCTCCTTCTTGTATTACATCCTGAGGGCATGGCTTATAACTCCCTGGAAGGGCTTCCTTTAGCAATCCTGCCTTAGGGAATAAGATTCTTTCTGGTTTGATATATATAGGTTGTCTTAGCCCTGTCTCTTAAAGGGCCCCACCCAGTGACTGGGTTTTCTTCTGTCTGTCTGTGTGTATATTGTGCCTGAAGTCAGTCAAAAGAGCTCTAATTAATTTGGTCTAAAGAAAGACAAGCGCTTGGATCTTTTTAAAGGGAAGTTAAAAGCTGTGGTACCTTCCACTTCAAGTGACTGTAATGTTTGAGAAATAAAAACACTCGTAAAGATTATTGGTAAAATGCAGGTGTCTTTAAAATGTAAATGGGTGAACTAAACTATGCAAGTCAGATGCAAGGTTTGCTAAGTGTTTTGAGGTTGCAAACTGCTTTTTGGGTTTTCAAAAGTATTTGATTTGCTGACTTCACAACTGGTAAGGCCCAGGGACATATGGAACTAACCACGCCCTTAACTAAGAAGGTAAACCTTGGCTGCAGCTAGCACAGAATTAAATAGAGTAACATATTTACATGCAAGATGTGTAAGAACAGTAAAATGTGTGTTTTTGTTTTTGTTGTAAAAGGTTATAAGAAGGTTTGGAAATGTAAACTTTTGCCTAGGGTTAAAGGATTGTTTTAAATTAGATAGGAAAAGGCTGAAGGTTCAAGGAAGTGGTGAAAGAATTGTGGAAATTAATCTTGCAGACAATGGTCTCTATATGAATGTATTAGCTAAATTTAAAAGGATATTATATGGTTTTTCTATCAATTGACGATTGAAATAAACACACAACAAGGTATTCTTAGAACACTAATCTGTTCTTTGGCAAAATTTATAAAGGGTTATAAAAGGTTTTTGCTTCTTTAAAATTTCTGAGTCATCATTTTGGCAAAATCAATAATTTATGGTAACCTGGAATTCAGTTTCATAACATCAAATGCTTTAAATATATTTTAAAGTCTTCCCCAAATCAAACTTAAGTTACAAAATTGTCTTTCCTGACCAACCTGGCTTTCTGGATACTTCCAAGGGCCCCTGGAATGTCCAGAAAGAAGGATAAAAAAGATTATCTGATATGTTTAAGTACATAGGATTGCCAGAATTATGTTCAATCTTCTTTAGGTTCTGTTTTTGTGAATAATGCTAATATTTGTTCCAAAATTGTATGGGATTTCTAAAATTCTAATTCCTGAGTATGTGTTATCAATCGCAATTAAGGATGTTTTGTTAAGTTATTGTAAACCATGGAGATAACCAAACTTCTTTGTAAATTGTGTTTCTCACTTTACCCTGAACATTTTGCTATTCACAGACAATTGTCTTGATTTATGCTTTGCAAAAGATGGTTTATAATAAGCTATAGAACTCTGACAGGTGTCTCAAATACAATTTCTAATGTATTTAAGACAATCAGGTTTCCGATAACTTTGGAGAATGTAACATTGGAATAAAGGAAAATATACAGGACTTGTGAAGGGATGAAATGTTCACAAATATCAAGCAAAACAAGAGTTAACTAAGTGGACTGAACTGAAGAAGCTGAAGCAGCCTTTTGGACTTTTGCTTGGAATATTGCTGATCTTTGTTTTGTTTTTCACAGTCAAGGAAACATTTTAAACTATTTATGGACTTTAATAATTAAGATATACTCCTATGAACCAAATTTGGAGCAAGATTATTTCTCTCTGCTTGGTTCCTCTAGAGTTTGGAAACTATCTGTGAGTATTCTCAACTTATGGCAATACAGTCATTTGCATCAGTGCAATAAGAATTCATTTTTTCTTTTGCAGCAGGACACAATTGGAAAAACTAGGTATTTTACCAAGGCTTTGACTGCAGGGTAGGCTTCCCTTTAAGGATTCACTCTTGACTTGCAGAGCTGATAAAAGCCTTGTGGGGAGATTGGCCTCTTACCTTTGTCTGTGCAGTCCCTGTACAGGGTTCCTAACATGTCTTCGGTAAAGAATGTCACTTTCTAACAGGTCCAGGAGCTCCAAGTTTATCTTGGGACCTTAAGAGGAAAGGATCACCCAACTCATGGGTATTTGAGGATAAACCCATGGGTGGGCTGGGCTTTAAAAAGGTTTTATCTGAGATTCCTTGGGGAGTGGAGTTCCATCAAAGCCAATCCAAAATGCCTTTGTAAAAATAAGTATTCTTGCTGCACTTTATGCACATAATCAGGTCAAGTATAAGACTAAAGTCTATTTAGCAAACCAGTCTGTCCTATGATTATTTGTTTCTTAACAAAAATGAGGACTGGAGAGAGAGAAATCCTGTTTCAAAAATTATCATATATTTGTTGTTAAATTCTAAACTCACTAGATGATTTAAGTTTTCATCTACATTTAGACTAACGCTACTTGTTCCTGTGAACCAACCAGCAATCTCTGCCTGCAGCTGAGAAAGAACAAAAGGGATGGGTAATGAGGAAACCTGGATTGATATTCTAATTCTGAGCAATTATCCTGCAAATCCTGTCAGGCAATTGCAATAAATAGGATGTCCATCACTCAGAAGTTTCCTTTCCGTAAAGTAAGGCCAAGGGAGCTAACCAAAGTCAAGCACCACGCACCCAAATCTTAGCAAGCTTAACTGCAGCTACCAGTTATCTGGGTGTGTCACAAGACATCCTTTTATCTCCCTTGTTGGAGGAGTTCTTAGTTCCACAGTTTCACCTTAGCATTTGGCCTACAATAAGGAGTCCATGCAAACCCCTGAGACACATTTTTGTTCCAAACTCACTTCCAAGCTTTGAGTCACAGCACTAGGAAAGAAAACTGGATCTAAGAGATCCAGAAGCAAATGACAGCAGAAGTTAAAAGGCACAGTGCAGGTGAGCATAGCTAATTCCTGCCGATTAAGCCAAGGCCAACCTTCCCCTTTAATGGATAAAGGCCATATTAGTATCCATGGCATAAATGAGGTCTAGGGATCTCCAAGGCTACTGACGGTAGTGGGGATAGAAGCATAGGTGAGAGCAGATAATTCCTATTCTCTAGGCCTTCCATGCTTCATGGGTGCAAACCACTTTGGCACTCATGGTGGGACCTGCCCAGTTCACTGGAACTCAGGGATGCAAGGATGGAAGAGGGAAAGTGGCTGCTCTTGCCTCTCTCCCTCACATAACCCAGTATCTGCTGGGAAGAGAAGGAACCCAGGGATGCCTGCTCCCCTCTTTCTAGATGGGTGGCCGTTCATCTTCAGCTGTACCCCTTTCAGATGCATCCTGAACCCCTGGAACTCCTTTAAAAATGCTTTCTCTTTTCTTCTCTCCTCTTCAGTTCTCTCTTCCCTAATAGGTAATTGCGTCTCTGTACTACAGGACACTCCCCTCAGATGCATCCTCTGAACTGGAAAGAGTTAATTTCCCAAACCTTAAACTGGTTGACTTAGGATTGGGCTCAGGGGAAGGGAACCCAGAATCCCAACATACTGGCAAAAGGGTAAAGTTTCTTACCTGTCAGACTTTTGGCCTCCCTCTCCCTGTGCAAACTGGTGAAAGGCCTTGAAATTTTTGAGATTTCCTTACTCTTCTCCTTGTTTTATTTTGATATGTGTTTTCTAATAGCCCAGTTTGTCTGTTCTTGCCTTCACCCCATCAAACTCTAAACAATCATGCAACCAGAGCCTCTGATGATGGCCACATCTGCTGGGAACCCTTAAATAGGCCCAGGAGGGAGCTCTGACTTGTTTCTATAAAACAGCGCCCCCTGTCAGAAGGAGCAGTTAAGATGGATCTTCAACCTTATCCTTATTCTAATGGCAGTTAGATGTACTTCTTTAGAGGGGGAAGAAGACAGCTAGGTGGGAGGGAGTCCCCGGAGAATCTCCAACAGCCTGTGCACTGGGAATGTGCACTGGGGTGGAAACACAGAAGTCCACTCATTTGCAACAGGGAGGAACCTGGCCCCTTTTCTTCCTGTGTGGAACCCAGGATTTGGACAGCGAGGCAGGTAGTGCTCTAACAGGGACCTTGGCCTAGTGAGATTGCCTGTTTCCCCCATTTTTCCTTTTCACCCAATAAACCTTGTCTTACTTACCATTCAAATTGTCTGCGAGCCTGAATTTTCATGGCCATGGGGTGGACAAAAACCCCGTCTTTAGCTGGACTAAGGAAAGTCTTGCAACAATATGAATTATCAGTATCAGAAATGAAATAGAATACATTACTACACATACTACAGATATTAAACTCATAATCAGAAACATTATAACAATGAATTAAACAAATTTGTTAAAATGAATATATTTTTTAAATGTGCAAACTGCTTATACTTACTCACTGTGAAATAGATAACCTAAATAGATCCACTAAAGAACATGAATTTTGTAATACAAAAAATTATAAAACAAAACATCAGGTCGAGATGATGCCATCAGTCATGAAGTCTGGCAAACATTTAAGGAAGATTAACACTGGTTTCATACAAATGCTTGCATAAAAAGTTTTAAAGGAGAAAGCAGTTTCTGTTTTATTCCATGAGGCCAGGATTACTCTAACACCAAAATCCAAGAAATATAGTAGTGAACAGACTTTAAGGTGGTTCTCATGATTTTCATTGTCTCCCTTTGGGTGTGGAAAGGACCAGTGACTTGCTTCTTATCAAAGAATAAGACAAAGGTAATGTGTCTAACAACTACAAGAAAATGAATTTTGTCAGCAACCTGAATGACCTCAGAAGTGAACCCTTGTCCATTTAAGCCTTCAAATAAAAGACCAACAATGGTTGACAATTATAGATTGCAGAAGATGCAACTAAGCCATGCTCACTTCTGACTTACGGAAATTGTGAGGTAATAAATGCATGTTGTTTTAAGTTGCTGCATTTCTGGTAACTTTTTAGGCATATAAAAAAAACTAGTACAAAAACATTATAAGAAAATAAAACTATATACCAGTATCCTTCATCCTAACTCTAAAACAAACAATTTACTACAGCAGTTTATTAGGGAAGCCTTACAAAACTTGTTTTTGCCACAGACTGAGTGACATATACAACAGGAAATTATTTTCTCACAGTTCTGAAAACTAGAAGTCTGAGATCAAGGTGTTGGCAGGGTCTTTGTCTCTTTGGAGACATGTCTCCTTGGTTTGTAAAAGACTATTTTCTCCCTAGGTCTTCACGTAGTCTTTCTTCTTTGCATATCAGTGTTTTAATCTCTTCTTATAAAAACACCAGTCATATTGGATTAAGGCCCACTCTCAGTGATCTTACTTAACTTTATTTACCTGCTTAAAGACTTTGTTTTCAAATACAATTACATTCTCGAGATTAAGATGTCAACATATAACATTTGGGGGAGAGGGGGAAGGGCTCATTTCAGCCCATACAGGCACAAACTCTCATTAACAAGATTTTAACAAATCAAATTGAACAAGATATAAAAATAGTAATTTCTCCTAACCAAGTAGGATTTATCCTATGTATTTAAGATTGGCTCAACAATTAGAAATTAATGGTATTCTTCATATATAAAAATACAAATAAAAGCCATGTGATTATCTTAAGAGATTAAAAAATACATTTGTCTAAAATATAACATCCTGTCTTGATAAAAACTCCTAGCAAAATAAGAATCGAAAAGATCTTCCTCAAAATGATAAAGTACATCTCAAAAAATCTACAGGTAGCATTGTATTTAATGGTGAGAATTTGAATGCCTTGCTGCTAAATTAAAAATGAGGCAGGAACATCTGGTCTCAACACTTATAGTAAACACTTGTAGTAAGCATAACACTGAAGGTTCTGATGAGTGCAAAAAAGCAATAGATAGAACATCCACTTTGAAAATGAGAAATAAGTGTCTTTATTTGAGGGTGACATAATTGTCTACCAGTTAGTTATATTTCTATATACTAGAAATAGACAATTTAAAACAAATTTTAAAAAAGCAATACAATTTATAATAAATAAATAAATGAGGGACAAATTTTATAAATGATAGATACACCAGACCTGTAAACTGAAAACTACAAATCATTGCCAAGATAAACTGAAGAAGGCATAAATAACAGAATGGTATAAAATATTTACAAATTAGAAGGCTCAATGTTGTTAATATGCCAATTATCTCCAGCTGTTCTGTATACTGAAACCAGCCCCACTCATAAGCCAGCAGGCTTTCGTCTGCTGAATTTTATTTGGAAATGCAAACTCAAGTTTATCTAAAAATGCAAAAGACCCAGAGTAGCCAAAACAAGTTTGAAAAAGACCGTACTTGAAGGACGTGTGCTACCAGATTTTAGGATTTATTTTAGAACTGAATAAATTGGGAAAGTATGATATTGGCATAAAAATACACACCAAGATAAATTAGATTACAGAAACTAGCTATAGGCCCATATATATCGTCAACTGATATTTATCAAAGTTCCATGGCAATTCAGTAGCAAAAGGTTATCCTTTTCAGCAAATGGTACTGAAACAACTTGCTATCTGTATGTAAAAATTAAATAAATAATGAAGTGTAACCCTTAGTATATACATAACTTAATTTGAAATAGACCATATAGCTAACTGTATAAGTTGAAATTGTACAGTTGCTAGAAGAAAACACAGAACAATTTTTTTTGTAACCTACACTTTGACAATAATTTCTACATTTTGAAGCATGAATTAAAAATATAAATTAAATTTGACTTTATAAAATTTGAAAAGTTTACTATTCAGATAACACTTATAGGAAATTAGAAAGGCAAGCCGCAGACAATAAGAAAATATCAAGCTTCTATTTAGAAAAAAATTCCATCATGAATATTAAAGAACATATTAATATTATGACTCAATATTAAAAAGAAAAACTATCAAATAGGAAAGTAGGCAAAATATTTGAACAGACACTTCACAGAAGACACAAAAATGGCAAAGAAGCACAGGCAATGACATTCAATATCATTCAGGAAATGCAAATTAAACTACCATGAATGTTTAATACATACCTACTGAAGTGGCTAAAATTAAAAAGACCATTCTAAATGTTGTCAAGGTTATGCAGCAACTGAAAATCTCTGCGTTGTTGATTAAAATATAAAATAGTACTACAGCTTTGGAAAGCAGTTTAGCAACATCTGTAGAAGTTGCACATACATCAAACATGTGATGCAGAGATGTCACATTTATTTGCCAAAGAGAAATCACAGTGTATGTTTGAATGAAGAATTTTAACTAAGCCTTCATAGCAACTTTATTTGTAATTAATAGAAAATTAAAACAACCAAATGCCCTTCAGTGAAAGAACAGATCAACTGTCAAATCCATTGAGTGGAATACTACTTACCAATAAAAATAAATTATGTTAACATGCACACACAGCATAATTAGGTTGAAGGAAAGGAATCAGACAAAACAGAGTACTTAACTGTATGACACCATTTATATTATTTCTGGAAAATGCAACCTAGTCTATGAAAGTCAGTGGATGCCTGAGGAGATGCTGTTACAAGAAGAGTTGAATTTAAAATAGGCACACAGAAACTCTTGGAGAGTGAGGAGTGTATTCATAGTCTTAATTGCCAGTATCTTTTTATGGAAATATGCCAGAAATCATCAAATTATACACTTAAGTATGTGCAAGTTATTTAATGACAACTATAAAGAGCTAAAAAGATCAGGTTATAATAAGTTCTATGAACTGAGAAATAACACAAATTAAATATTTGATTCCAAGTGATAGGAAGAGAGCTATGAAAAACTATGCTTACAGTACTATGAAAGTATGGAGAATCACTACCCAACTTAAACTGGCAAAGGTGAGCAGTATCTATTCCACGAATATATTAAAAGTCAAAATAGAACTAGAAGTATGTACTATTCTTCATATTCAAAATGACAAAGAGCATCGCCATTGCACTTATTTTACTTGTTATGCCCCATATTGATGATCTGTTTTCATCGTGCCCCATTATTAATTGTGCTCAGTTTTTAAGATTACTGATATAAATCAATGTTTTTCTATTATCCATCTATGCACAAATAGAAAACAAAATCTGTCTCACACATTAGAAAAACGTCTTAATTAGTATTGCTACCCGCAAAGTGCAAGCTAAACAGAAAAGTATGGTGTCAATATGAAATTTTAAAAAGCATTCATGAATAAAAATGGACAAATTGCTCCAGTTTCGAAGTGTGATATATCAACATTCTCCAGAGAGGGGCTATAAAGTCACAGTAATTCTTTTAAAGATGCCTACCCTTGCCGGGCGCAGTGGCTCACGCCTGTAATCCCATGACTTTGGGAGGCTGAGGTGGGCGGATCACGATGTCAGGAGATCGAGACCATCCTGGCTAATATGGTGAAACCCCATCTCTACTAAAAATTCAAAAAATTAGCCAGGCGTGGTGGCAGACACCTGTAATCCCAGCTACCTGGGAGGCTGAGGCAGGAAAATGGCATGAACCCAGGAGGCAGAGCTTGCAGTGAGCGGAGATCACGCCACTGCACTCCAGCCTGGGCGACAGAGCCAGATTCCGTCTTAAAAAATAAAAGATGCCTACCCCAGTAGATTATGTAACAATTAACTACAAATATTTGTCATCATATTTTCTTACATTGTAATAAAATAAAAAGACAGATAATATTAAGTATAAGTAAAAACCAATTCCAAGAGCAGTGGCTTTCCTCTCTTTAAAATTTTTAGATCATCATACATCACAAAACTCTTAGAGACCAGTTAACAGCATGTATTATTTTTCTATTTTTGCTGGAAGTTATTTGAGGTTTGCTGCATACCAGTGATGTAATCTAAATTAATGTATTAAGAGGGGCACCGAGAATAACAATAATCAAACCATTATTTTGTTTTACAATCACGAGGATGAAAGCAATGATAGGTTTTTCACACTTTTTCTATTTTATGTAAACCTATCTTTTTTGTATCATCCTAGAATATTGCTTCTAATGACTTACACTTAATATTTTGTAACTAACAATTCACAGAAACTGTTTCTGTAGAGGTGTGCTTTTAGAATAAGATTATAATGTGAATAGCAAAGATTTTTTTCTCAGTGCTCCCCAGCCTTCTCTTTTCTTGGAATTCTATGCAAAACATAAGACTCTGACTAAAATTAGTTTTGTAAGCCACACAGCAAGAATAATTATGTATATGTATGTATAAGGAATGGCATTGAATCTACAAATTACCTTGGGCAGTATGGCCATTTTCACGATATTGATTCTTCCTATCCATGAGCATGGTATGTTCTTCTGTTTGTTTATGTCCTCTTTTATTTCACCGAGCAGTGGTTTGTAGTTCTCCTTGAAGAGGTCCTTTACATCCGTTGTAAGCTGGATTCCTACGTATTTTATTCTCTTTGAAGCAATTGTGAATAGAAGTTCATTCATGATTTGGCTCTCTGTTTGTGTGTTACTGGTGTATAAGAATGCTTGTGATTTTTGCACATTAATTTTGTATCCTGAGACTTTGCTGAAGTTTCTTATCAGCTTAAGGAGATTTGGGGCTGAGACAATGGGGTTTTCTAAATATACAATCATGTCATGTGCAAAGAGGGACAATTTTACTTCTTCTTTTCCTAACTGAATACCCTTGATTTCTTTCTGTTGCCTGATTGCCCTAGCCAGAACTTCCAACACTATGTTGAATAGGAGTGGTGAGAGAGGGCATCCAACAAAAATATTTAATTTTTCAAAAGTTAAGTTGTATTTTGAAATTACATATTATGAAGATAGTTCATTTTGAAGAAACCATCTTAATATTCCTGTAATTAAACCATTGAATCCATTGATGCTGAGATTCCAAACATGAAAATAGCTACATTTGGGACATGGAGACACTCTTAGACTAGAGAGGATGCACACAATTCCAAAGCACATATTTCACATGCGAAGTGGTGAGTCCTATAAGAGAAAAGCATGAAGTATGAGAGCCCAGATAAGACAGCATGAATTATGCCTTGAGCAGAGCAAATAGCTAGGAAGGTCTTTTCCAAAGAAGTGACATTTGAGCTAATATGCCATACATATTATTTTTTAGGCTATGATTAAAATAAAATTATTTGGCTGATTTTAGTATTCCTACATTTTTACAGATATTCAGAAAGCAACGAAAATACTTTCATGAAGAAACACCTCTGTTTGCTGCTTTAGGACTTTTTTTTTTCAAAATTATTCTCATCAGCATTAAAACACCAAACACATATTTCATATTTAATGTAAAATGCATTTAGAAATTGTTACTGTCCTCCAATTTTTTTTACTCTCTGGCCCAGATGTCATTTGAAATTCTGAAGTTTTCACATCTTAGAAAGGTAATATGCATATATAGTAATGAACTATATATGAACCATAAGTGCACCATAATGTATGTGAGGTCTAGGCAACACTCTTCAGACAAATTGATTTTTCTGTGGTAAAATGTTTGAGAATTCACAATGAATATATAAATACAGACTGAATTTTTTTAGTTCATGTTTTTTTATCAATGCATATACCTCAAACTTAATGAATGTTTCAGAGATGTTCACATTTAGAAATTGAATATAAGGGATTAGGAAACTGTAACTAAGTGATCCACTGAAAGGTTTGAAGTGAGTAGATAGTAACTTAGAAGCAAGCAAGTGAAATAAAAGCCCTTGTTTCCATAAACAGAAGGAGAATAGCATATGATACTTTGTATGAGAGTTTTTTCTCTGTTATAGAGGGCCACCTCTATTATTGGTGCTTAGGTCTCACTTAAAGACACGTGTATGTGAGCCAAGAAGTATAACAAACCTAAAATACAACTGTTGTGTGATAAGGCTCACTTAAGCACATCTTCAGTTTAAGAAAATGAATGAATAAATAAATAAATATCCATGACCTTAGCCATGGCTTTTAGAACTGTTGTATTTACTGTGAGGCCGACCGCCAAGAGTCGTGAGTAGGCATTCATGGTCTAAAGACATCAAAGTGCAATTAGCTAAATTAATGAACTCAGTGTTGTAATAAAGGATAACCAAATGTTGCTTCTCAGCAAGGCAGAAAATAGTAATTAAGTGGAAACCATGTGTGATTGATTTTCAGAAATCAGAGACATGTCTTTACGTTTATTATCTAAAATCCAAATCCATTTCATAATCTAAAACAACATAAAATGTGCCAGAGCCCAGACTTTTCCTTGGTAGTTAAAAGTTTTGAAATGCAGTCTTTATGTTTTAAGAAGTGACCAAATTTATCCAGGTCTTACTTTTGACAAGTTACATTTGTAAGTGTGGTTAGAATGATAGTTGTCACTTATTCATAGTAGATTTGATAGATTGTACCCAAAGTCCTGAAACTACAACACTGCAGAGTTGGAGAAAGAAAATTAGAATTTAACAAAACTATTTCACAAGGAAATATTTTCTGTTTCATCCTATTAGCAATGATTCCAGAGATACAACATAGAATATCAAGAAAAAACAAAAACAAAAACAAAAACAAAAACAACCAAGTTTAGTGGTTTGATTGGCCTATGAGTAGGGAGACTTTTCTGGTTAAAAAAATTTTCTGGAAGAAAACCTGTGTTGCTTACTGAATCAATATAGACGAGTCAGATGGGTATGAGTTTTAATCAAGGATTCTCTATTTTTTAGCTGTGTGATCTTGATCAATTTATTTAATGTCTCTGACATCAGTATCCTCAGCCAATCCAACCAGAATAGTCATATCTAAACTTTCCTTACAGTAAAATTAGTAAATCTGTAATGCTCATGTAGGATCTTTGTGAGAAGTAAAAACAAATGTAAATAATTTAACACAAATCTTGGGACATTACAAACCCTCAATAAATATTTATTATATATTAATTTATTCATAATTAGTAATTTAACAATTATTTTTACATACCAAAATTGGTATATGCATTAGGTTCAACAGCTTTTACAATTTGACTAATATTCCTTCAGAACACTAGCTGACTTCTGTTCAGATTTTTCCTTGGGACACAAGGGCATTATGGTGTGCAGTCAAAACTGAAATAGCACTGATTTCACTTTGTCTTTTCTTGGAGCTGATATGCACCATTCCGTTTCTTTCCCATTTCTCCCACAGGCAAATTCTCCTAGAAACAGTTTTCAAGCTTTCTAATCATGACACACAATAAAAAGGTCATTCCACAATACATCATATTTGAGAGTGCTTATGTAAAGAAACAAAGGTTCTTTAAAAATAAGCACTCTCAAATACTATAAGTATGGCCTATAAAATCATTGAAATAAATAACTACACTAGAACTTAGTAGCATTAAAAATGTACTCATGTTAGTTTGTACTGATTTCAAATTTGTTAAAGATTCTACTATTCACCACAATATCTGTCAATTTTATCTTTAAAATAAAAGCTGTAACATTTTCCTTTTCATAAAACTTGTGAAACAGCAATCACACTAGGTAGGTGCTTGATGAGTACAAATTATAGGAACAATTATGTAAATCAGTATTGTTGCTCTGATTAAGAATAGCTTGACCTTAATTTAAAACATAGTTCTTTCCTATGTAATGCTAGGTTTGGGAAATACAAGATTGAGAAAAGTGTTTTATATAATATTAATTTTATATATAAGCAATAGTAATTGTCTGTCTTTATTAATTATTTAACAAAAGATTATCCATATTGAAATTATAGAACTATTAGTGGGGTGGGGGAATGTCATCAGTGAGTGTTTAAATCTTAGAACAAGATTATTTTTCTTAGTCTTATGTCCAGTCAAAAAATATACCAGATCCATCAGGCAGTATATAGTTTTGATGTTTGTTGGAGGTTTTCTATATATAAAAATAACAAGAGCTTCAAATAGCAGAATGCTTAATGCCTCCTCTTCCTTTACCTAGTAATTTTTATAATGTATGTCACATGACAGTTTTAAAATAATCAGCTATTTTTGAAAAGAAAGAGTATGAAAACAGATATAGATTTTATATTTTAAGACAATTTAAATGGACATCAAAATACTGATAAAGTAATTTTTAGTATTTATCAGAATATATACTGAATAATTTTCTCAAGGTCATAAGGTTGACTACTGAAAGATTTAGGCTTAATATTTAGTACATCAGTCACTTTGCTGTAACATCCAATTATAGAAATGTATTACCATAGAAAATATATTACATGTGTATTTTATATGCATATATATACACACACCTTATTATAAAAACTATCTTCTCTGATACAGAAAATATAGTTTTAATATAAAGCCTGAGCTGGAAGAAATTACCCCTTTTCTCAATCTCATTTTATGCTTATCAATTTGTTCTATTTTGTAGTTATATCTAGTGTACATAATTTATGTTTTAATTTCAGCACTTATCAGACATTGACGTTAAGCAGGGGATGACAAAAACATCATCCATTTTTTTTTTGAAAATTCTCTTCCTAAAAATAAAATGTGACCAGATATACTTTTATATAATTTAGCTTAAACCTGGCTGTTGCTATTTCCTACAGTATTTACATAAAGTACAGGCTCGGAGTGTTAACCTCAGTAATCAAATTGGATGAAGTTATTTTCACTTTTTTCCTCTCCATTTAATAAAATGAACCACAATAGAGTTGAATTATTTTTATATCTTTTGGAGTCAAGCCCTTGGAATATTAAATGATGTAAATGTATGTATTCACATGTTATGAGTCACTGAAAAGCAAAGCTACTGTATAGAACACAGAAAACTTGTGTCCCCCTTCCCTACATCGTGATAAGAATGTGTTTTTGATGCTTGCGTGCTTTATCTATACAACATAAATAGAAAATCACTTACTATCATTCTTAATTTAGGATTGCCTATTAATCCATGAGAATTAACTGTCTCTGAAGACCTAATACTTTCAATATTTAGTAAGTTTCTACCTTAAATCATGTGCTTCAGTAATTTCATTATGTTAGATGTCTCTATGTATGCATAATTCACAGACAAATACTTCATGTAGAAAGCTATTTGTCTTCAGTATTCAGAAGATTAAGTAAAGATGGTTAGGATGATGAAGATTATCTAAAGAAAATGTAAAAGAGTTTCTGTATTTCTCAGCATTTGAGAAAGGAATGGATTGAAGGTAGCCACAGAGAGAAGCTGCAAAAACCAATCAACTATGTGAACCAAATAAAACCCTTATCTAAAACACTATGAAGAGATTCTTTTTTTTTTTTTTTTTTTTTTTGGCCTGTTCTTGTAGTAAAGCTTACCAGGGTATAGTGGGAATGTGGCCAGCAGCAGAGAGGCAGCAAAGGAGGAGAGAAGTACAAGGGGAGAAAAAGTAATTCACTAAAACAAATTTACTGGAAACCTTTGGCCAGCTGCCAGCCAGGAGGAAGGCAAAGCAGAGAGACAAATTATACCAACATAACTTCAGCAATTGGAAACAGAGGTGTGAAAAAGGTAATAACCTTTTACAAAAGGTTATTAAAAGTCCAGGGCTTGCAGTAAAGTATAAACAGTCCTCAAATGAAAAACCAGCTATGATGTTTTAAAATATTTTAGGATGTTATTGAAAACTTGAAACATATTTTCCCATGAATATTATCTAATAAGTGATGATTTCATCATCATGCCAAAAGCTAATTCTATGCAGTGATACAGCCTACAAGGTGTATGACTGTCTAATGGCACAGCGGCCCCTGTAAGTAATGACATATCCAGAGGAAAGTGCAGCCCCACTGCCATCTCGGGAGGCCAGGATCCTATATCCAATTACCACAGGGTACAAGGAAGATTCCTACTAGAGGCCAAAAATTTTCTGTGAAGAGCTTTCTTCAGTACATGAATCAATAATTGTCTTAAAAAAAAAAGGAAAAATAATTTTCTACAACATGGGATCCTTGAATCCTGGAATAGGGAGGAGGCAGAGTTAATGGTTATCTTCAGGGGGCATGAGAACTTCCATGATGAAGTAGATGAACAGGGTATCTGGAGACAACTTTATTTCATAGCTGTCATTTTTACCTTTTTTTTTTGGTGGGAAATTGTTTCAGTTTTTTTGTCGGCCCCAAGAATCAGCTTCCTGCTTCATTTCTCACATTTTCACGACTTTTTCCCTAAAACTACAGTATGCATTTCTTCAAATTATTGAGGAAAATTATACAGCATTCATTACTTTCTTCTATTCTTGACAAGTACACAGGTATTTCTACATACATCTATTGCTTGTAAAAAGAAATAAACAGTAATATAATTTATTTCTAGAGATGCCTTGTCTTTATCTTCAATTAGGGGCTTTAAATAAAAATACTTTTGGATCATAGCTGGTACATGAATAATTAAGGCTAGTTACATGGAATAAATATTTTAAATTTGATTATTAATTTTTGAAAAAGAGAGTAGAAAAGAAGGTAAAAGATGTGATACGGACTCTTGGCATATTAGTAGCAGGACTAAAAATGGTTGCTTAGTAACCAAAGTATATGCATTTCCTTCTTTCGCATCTTCTCTAACTTCTCCTTGAAGCAAGAACGGAGTGTAAAGAAAGAACAGGAATACAAGGCCAACCAGATTATCTCCAAATGAAAGAATATAAAAAGAGAAACTGCAACTGATTAAAGCATGGTGCAAATAGAGAACCTCTGCTGAGGTGGCCTTGAAGCTAAGTAGAAGTCTCACGATGGTTATTTCAAAATAAACGATCTATTATAAGTCATAATATACAATTCAGAGATGTATGAAAATCCCATATCTTATATATGGGCATATACTGAAAGATGTAATTCTGTACAACTGATGTTTAGAAGAAAGGTTTACATTTATTTCCGGGACAGGCTAATACAATTGTGAGTCCTAATGGGCCTTTCTGTGTAATATATTCTATTTTTTTCACTTTATAGTCTGTAATTCTGCAGAGAAATATACATGTAACATGGAAAGCATACAAAACCCATAAGCCAGTATGGAGCAATTTAGATGACATAAGATAATTATATTAAAATAAGATGTCCAGTTAGCCAATTGAGTTATTATGTTTTGAATTCTAGATAAGTAGAAAATAGACTGGAATGTGTAATGAAAAGATGAAGCTTTACATTTGTCATAGGATCAGACAATTATTGAAGAAAATCTATTCAAGGGGCCCAAAAGTCAGACAAATATGAAGTAGGTATCCAGTTGTCCTGGGGATGGAATCTGTTAGGTAATTTAATTACAAATTAAGAAAATCACTACCCTGATACTTAAAAAACAACAACAACAAAAGAAAATTAAAAAAAGAAAAACTTTATGGTTTTTCTAGTTTTAAGTCCATGACTTGTTGCTTCACTGTGCTGCATTTTAAATTGATATGCATTTAGATTGTACCTAGAAAACAATTGCATCTTTGAAGATATGATTTCTTGTTTTATATGTGACTCCCAGAACTGAGATCTGGGAGGGGAGAAGATCAGGAAGGAGATTACAGCTGACTTTTCTGCATGGGGCATTTTAAATGTACAAACCTAACCTGCACTGGACTACAAATGAAAGTGTTAGTTATCAGTACAAAAAGTGATCATATTGTCTACTAGATTTGCATATTATGGGTCACAGGGCCCTTGAGGGAGAGAAAATTCTTCAATTTTACATCTTTTAGAAGAGGCTCATGCTGGAGTTGGATAAGAGAAATGGACAACTCAGGCTTAGAATAGATAGAAAAAACCATTTTCTCTTTTGACTTATATCTGTGGCTCCAAGACCCCATGGAGGGAATCTTGAACATGTAGGCATGCAGACTAAGTCAGCATGAGCACAGGCCAAGCCTGTAGCCATAGACTCAGAATAGTCACAACTTTCCTATCAGTTTTAACTTAATCTCAATTTGGTGCATTTATTTTTCTGTTCCTCAATTCAATAAATACTTTTTAAGCAAGTACAGGCACTGTGCTAGAAACTGGGAATAGAGAAGAGATTATAACAGACTTGGTTCTTGTTTCCACAAAGATTACAGCCTGAGAGGAAAGCATATTCTAGATGAAGAATTTGTGTGTACTTAGGTGACTATTATGAAACATATGGGAAGCCTAGAATGCTGAGGAACACTTAACCAACTCAATAGGATGCTTAACTTACTAATACATCAGAAATTCTGATCAGAAATTTCACTTAGAATATTTTTATTAAACTTTTTTTTTTTTTTTTTTTTTTTTTTTTTTAGAATTGAAGGAAGAGCTGCTTACATGCATTGGATGAATTACTGTCCAAATTACTATTTATATAATAATAGCCACATTTAAGGTCAAACAAGTAAGTGCCTTGACCAAGACTATTGTAACATATCTAAGAGTTGAGGATTAAACTAAAACTTATCTGAACCAAACAGTGTTCACATCTCATATTTCTAGATTTTATTTGTAGATTAAAATTTTATGTGAAATGATAGTGAGACCAAGGGGAAGAAGTTAGAATTGTATGTTTTTGGATATGAACCTTGGTTTAACTAAATAAGTCCAAAGAAGGCAGTATGATAAAGTGATTTTTTAAAATTTCAATAGAAAACAATTTTAGAAAATGACTTTTCAAAAAGAAGAAATTGTGAGAGCATAAAAAGCTTTTATTTTAATTTAGCCAATTTAAAGTTTTTATTCTGAACAAGCTTTTTAAATTGAAAAAAGCAATAAATATTTCAAAATAAAATGAAATTTTCTAAATTTTTAAAGTTTCTTTTTATAGCTACAGTATTTGGAGTCTGAGGACCTTCATTAGCTCATATGGTGTCATTTTTCAAATTAGAAAAAAGTCCTCCCTTTGGGGCAAATGCAACCCGAAGGCTCAGGCTTTAGTGAGTAGATGTTTCTTTGTGTGTGTGGACTAAAAACGGCCCCTCCTTCCTCTAGGCATGGGGAGTTCCTCATCAGGGCACAGCATTACCCTGAAATTGGACAGGAAGGGACCTTGTTTTGGGTCCTGCATTTTAGAAGTCCCACATATTCCAAACATACACAAAAGTAAATGTATTGAGTTCAAATGGTATGTCTCTTCCTGAGATCTGGTGTCAAGCATTGGCAGGGCAAACCCTTAAATATGCTTCTAACCATTAATATCTGTAGGACTCTAGGGAAATGCTTCTTCATATATTCTACCATGTATTTGAACAAAAGGGAACTATGCCCAAACTTTGTCAGGATGGTGGATTTCTCATGACTAATGTTTCAGAGTGCAGAAAGGATATCCATATAGAAGGATGTCCATGTATGTAAGAAGAACAAAATTTAGATAACTAGTTGAATCTTTCCCCTCAGATAGCATGACTGTAATTGACTGTTACATTATAAAGCATTGTTACTCAGTAGCGTCTCTTTTCCAGTTCCTGGTTCTGGAGGAATACTCAGCTCAGAATTCTCAACAATCACACATGGCATCTAGGCTGTATTTTGCAATATTAAACAATTTGTGATACTCTTTTTTATTTTTTTGAGATGGAGTCTTGCTCTGTTGCCCAGGCTAGAGTGTGGTGGCACCATCTTGACTCACCACAACCTCCACCTCTCAGGTGCAAGTGATTCTCCCAACTCAGCCTCCTGAGTAGCTGAGATTACAGGTGTGCACCACCACACCTGACTAATTTTTGTATTTCTAGTAGAGATGGGGTTTCATCATGTTGGCCAGGCTGGTCTCGAACTCCTGACCTCAGGTGATCCAGCTGCCTCGGCCTCCCAAAGTGCTGGGATTACAGGCACAAGCCACCATGTCTAGTCCATAAGTTTAGACATGACAGTAAGGTATTCGCTATTATACTGGCAACTAGATTGAAAATAAATTTTTCAATTGCTAATGTTTTTACTAATAATATTTTAATGAAAATTCCTCATTGATATTTATTAAGTATAATTTTAATTTTGCTTTTAACTTTAACAGATAATTTTGAACATTTTAGAAGTTAACAACTTATATGAAAGCATTCCTGAAAGATAATAAAATTTTTGAAATTAGTTATGAATTTTGAACTTATATTTTTAATTAGAATATATTGATATATATACACTAGAAAGTTGCAGATTTGTTCCTCTTTGTCATTATTTTCTATAGAAAACATATGATATGAAATATTAATTAAATCATCATTAATATATTTTTTATTTACATATATGCATATTTTTTTGAGACGAGTCTCGCTCTGTTGCCCAGGCTGGAGTGCAGTGGCACGATCTCGGCTCACTGCAACCTCCGTTTCCTGGGTTCAAGCAATTCTCTGCCTCAGCCTCCCGAGTGGCTGGGATTACAGGCGCCCACCACCATGCCTGGATAATTTTTTTGTGTATTTTTAATGGAGACAGGGTTTCACCATCTTGGCCAGGCTGGTCTTGAACTCCTGACCTCGTGATCCACCTGCCTTGGCCTCCCAAAGTGCTGGAGTTACAGGCGTGAGCCAGCGCACCTGGCCCTAATATTTTTTAAAGATAAGAAAATAAATTGTATATTCTAGGTACATAATTTATGAATTATATGTTTTTACTTTTATTAAAATTCCAGACATATCTGATCTATTAATGGAATACCCTTCTTATATACAATAATAATTAAACTTGATTTTCCTACACACTTTTGTAAAATAAAAAAAAACAACGTTTATGTCTATATTTCTATTTTATGCTTACTAATTATGTTCTTAAATTATATTCCTGCCAAGATGGGAGAAGAAACCATTTTCTATCTAATATCTTATACCCCTATTTAAAACCTTCCAATAATTAGACTTATGATGTGTGGGCCTCTATCGTTGTAGTTTTCCCTAGAGCCTGCAAAGGTTAAGGTAAGCCACAGGGCCTTTTGCCTACTGAGCAGAGTGAGAGCTAAAATCAGCAGAGCCTACACCACCCGAGTTTCTGAATTTTCTGCTGGTATTAAATTATTTGACTGATTAACTTAGAATCTACAATCTTCTCAGGTGCTTAAAAGTTAAATTCTATAATGACATTAGTTAACCTTAATGTTTACTTATTAATAAAAAATAAATGAGATTCAAAATATTCAAAACAAAATCATTAGCAGATAATCTATACAAAGTATTTTTTATTCAAAGTGTGCCATATAACCGGAAATCACCCTTACTTTCTCCAAACTCTTTTTTTTTTTTTTTTTGTGAGATGGAGTATTGCTCTGTCGACCAGGCTGGAGTGCAATGGCACAATCTCAGCTCACTGCAACCTCTGCCCCCCAGGTTCAAGCATTTCTTCTGCCTCAGCCTTCTGAGTAGCTGGGACTACAGGCGCACACCACCAGGCCCAGCTAATTTTTGTATTTTTAGTAGAGACAGGGTTTCACCATGTTGGCCAGGCTGGTCTCGAGCTACTGACCTTGTGATCCACACACCTCAGCCTCCCTAAGTGCTGGGATTACAGGCGTGAGCCACCACACCTGGCCTCTCCAAACTCTTTTATGTGGTTTTTCACCTAAGACTTTTATTGATTTCTCAATCTCAGTCTACATTTAAAAATAGGAAGTAGTATAGCAACTACAGAAATTCTTTGAATCTATGACTCATTGTCTAATTAATACATTTTCTTTTTAGATCTCAACTTTAAAAATATGCAATTTTGACACTATAAGTCTATTGTGTTATGTGTGTGGATTTTTTTTGAGTAAAAATGATTTTTTTTTCAAATTCTACATCATTAAAATAAATATTGGTAAAGAAACTTCCTGACTATAAGTAATAAACTGGTACTTTATCTTGTAGTGAAAAGAATAATAAAGACAAAAATCAACTCTCCATAATGTCTTCAAATTAATAGGTTTATACGTTACCAAGCAACTTCTATTTAAGTGGTGAAGCAAATATGAATCTAAAAATAATAGAGTACATTCTAGTTTGGGATTATTAAATGCAACACTAACTGTACTTTTAGAAATAGTAACTTTAGCAAACAAACAAAACAGTAGTTGGTATTTAGAGGGGAAATATTGACAAGGTTTCCCAGCCATGGAGATTGTGTTTAGGAACAAATGTGTAGGACCTGGAAATACAAAAGACCATATAAAATTTTAGTGTAGAAACAAAGTCACAGCATTTTTTCCTGGAAACCAAAGCACATATGGATTTAATCTCAGAAATGATATATGTAATAAATTTTAAAAATTAAGGCAAGAATCTTATGAACAGTTGGGGGGCTTAAGAACAAAGTAATTATGCTGTAAGCACCAAAAATGGTAAGAATCCTGGTCTATAAATTACCAGACTTGGGGCTAAGTGCTAATTTCTTTACTTCCTCATATGGAGAAAGTTGCTTAATCTTTCACTAACATAGTTTCTTATCTTTAAAACGGGAATTATTATGCTATATAATGTATACCTTAAACAGCTGATGAGAAGATAAATTAAGATGATGCATTTCAAGGGCTTAATTATTTAGTTTGTAGTTCAAATAAACTCAATAACTATTAGCTATTAAAATGAGTTGTGTGTGGTGGGTAGAACCATTTAGGAGCTGCAAGTGAGCATATTATTAAAAAATATATTTCTTTTAGGATCGTGGCACGATGGGCCACATTTTCTTGTTAATATAAGAAAGCAACAGATTTGCCTAAATGTGTTATGAAATAATAATAAAAGCTAGCATTTATATAATATCAATATTGTAGCAGGCATTGTTCTAAGCACCTTGAATACTTTCATGTAATCATCAGAATAATCCTTTGAAGTAGTTGTTACTTATTATTTTTTCCATAAGTGATTCATTCATAAAAGGTAGAGCTGAAGTTTGAAAGAAGGCAGCCTGGATTCAGAGTCTATGCCCTCATGTGCTAGCTGTATGTTTTTCATAAGAAAAGTAGACAAACATTCTGTAATGTAAACTGCATTATTGTGCATTTTAATGGACCAAGAGTAATGTAATAATTTATTATATGAAAGTTGGGATTTTAGGGTCATATTGCAACAAAGTACTCTCCTTTCCAAATAGCAATTGTATCCCTTCCTTGAAAAATGCTGAAATGTAATTTTTTCATGTTTTTGTTCCCACAGATTGGAAAGTAAGAAAAAAAAGTGGCTAGGGAACTTGCAACCATGCAGTTAGCTGCTACAGTTTTGGTGTTAATTGCCTCCCAATTTCCAACTCAGTTCCCTACAAGAACCTTTTGTAAGCCTTGTAAACCTTTGACCATCCACCCAATACCTCATCATGTAATGCTCCTTCAAGACTCTATTTGAAATTTTAAAAATGACTTTTTTGTACCTTTAATTAAACAGCATTTCATAAATTTTTATTGACTTTGTAGCAAGTAAAAGTTTAATTTTTTGTTGATTAAAAAATGAAGCATTTTAATTAGCAAGTAACTCATAAACATTTTCACTTCAGATAGATATAAAAATAGGCAGAAAATAGAAACAGAACTGAATCATGCAACTAAAGCCAATTCACAATTATTTTTGGAGACAATAGTCATCATTTTAAATAGCCTTTTTGTTGGTAATGCTTTATTGAAAACAATAACATTTATTAAATTTATAAATGTTATTTAAAAGAGCTTTCTGTTTAAATTATGTAGAATCTAATTTTTCTTATATGGGCCTGCATATACAACTATAAACATGAAGAAAGGCTTTGTTCTGCAAATAGACTATGATAAAAATTTTGATACATATTGATGTACATTAAATTATGTTGATAAAATATTTCTCTATAACTTTAAACACAGTAATGTTTGGATAGTCTTAAAAGATCTTATAATTGTGTTAAGATGATTATTAGATAATATATTAAATAAATTACAAAAGCTATTTACTTTTCTGTCAAAGCCACAGATAGAATACTTTTGATACCGGCAGGAGACAGACAGATTTTTAGGCAGACAGGGATGGGTCCCTAGTGAAACCCAACCATCAAGCTGAAGACAGCCTGAAGCCTGAAAACTGAGATGTTCATTCTGGATGGAATCCAGGACTAGAGTGAGAAATTCCTCTATGCCTTTCAGCCAATCAAATGGTGCTTTTTCCAGGCTTGCACATGCACCAATCAGCATGCATTCCCCCATTCTGAGCCCATTAAAAACCCTGGGCTCTGCCTCCCAGATGGGCAACCACTTTTGGGTCCCTTCTCACATAGAGGTTTATGCACTTCGGGTCTCCTGTCATTGTCAAGAGCTTTTGTTGCTCAAATTCTTCTCTGCCTTGCTCACTCTCCAGTGTCCACCTAGCTCATTACTCTTGGTTGTGAGACAAGAACCCAGAACCTGCCAAATGGCACATGGGAAAAGACCTATAACATTTGTTCCTGCTAACTGAGCTATAGCAGTAATACAAACCACTTGGTGACACCACACCCCCATTTCCCAAGCTATGGGCGATGGGACTGAATTAGTGTTGTCATGGATCTTTGGTGTGTCACTTTACCATCTGGAAACCTCTGTGGCCAGCAGCGCCTTCTGCATGAGCATTGCTCACCTTTGCTGGGCTCATTTCACCCACTCAGCCTGGCAATCTGCGCTCAGCTTGCACCACTGGTCTGGATCTCACATCTGCGAAGAGCAAGCCAGGCAGGGAGTGAGGAAGGGTGTGTGGGCGAGCGAGGACAGGGTCAAGTTGCTGTGCATAGCCTGGCATGCTGGCTGCTGTGGTGGGGTGGGCAGCTCCAGGCGCCGGCACGGGTGCTGGCTCTGTGCAAGGCTGCATGGCTGGACCAGATGCACCGCATGTGGCTTATGCTGCGAGCATTCACATCGAATGAGGGGAATACTGGGGTGCCTGGAAGCTTAGAGACATCAGGATCCACAGAACCCCAAAGAAGGTGTCACATTCCTGGCTTAGGGACCCTCTAGGTCTGGGCTCCCAGAGGTCTGCTTCTCTTCTCCCCCTCTCATCTCCTCCAACGTGGCAAGCAGGGTGGGGGCATGTTTCAGCCCTGTTTGTGTTACAGCTCTTTCAGTCCTGCATTTGGTGGGTCCTGAATTCTTGTCCCATCTCAATAACCAATGAGGTACACAGACAACTGGAGGGTGAGGAAGGTGGAGAGAAGCTTCACTGAGCAACCGAACAGCTCTCCAGAGACCCAAAGTAGGTAGATCCTTTCCGCAGGTGGGTCGTCTGGATGAGTGTCCACCTCTCAGGAGAGCAGAGACCTGCAGTAGGTAGCTCCTTTCCAACAGGCAGGTTGTCCCAGCAATGTAAGACCTGAAGTGGTTAGCTCCTTTCTGCAGCTGTTAGTCCAAATGTCTGTGTGAGTCTGACTGAATCCGGGGGTTTTAAAGGTTCAGAGGGGTGGAAGTGCATGCTGATTGGTCCATAAGCGGCCACGGGTAAAGTACCATAAGTTCTCACTCCTGGTCGCAGACTCCACCTGGAACTGGCAGCCGGCCCGGAGGCTTCAGGCCTTCCGTGGCTTGATAGTCAGGTTTCACTGGGGACCGTCCCCTTTCCTCCTAGAAATCTGTCTGCCTGCCACCATCGTGCCATCCAAAGTGCCCAGGCTGTTTGTGCTGAGGGGTGCCTGCAGGCTTGCACTGAGCTGCCTTCACTCCCCCGCCGGCTTCCCTCTCACACTCAGCACCCAAAGCCCACAGGGAGCCAAGGAATCAGGGTGCTGGCATGTCAGCATTGCCCCAAGTGCGTGCACACCCAGCCAGGTCATGACAGTGCCCAGGCTCAGCCACAACTTTCCTCCGAAATCAGAGCAGGTGCTGGGAGCAAGGAGAGGCCAGGGAGTGGGAGCAGGCACTTCTAAGCCTGTGGGGTCAGGAGAGCTTCCTGGGTCCAGAGCCATGACTGGATGGCTGCAGCTATGCCTAGGAGCACAGGGCTCCCACCCCAACAACTTGGTAGAGGATGGGGCTCCTGCCTGTTTCTGGCGCCCACGAGTTCCGTGGAGCATGCATCCCTGGCCATGCTTCCCCTGCTGCAGCTGACCTTTCAGCCACTCTTATTCTCGCTGTCTTGCTCTCTTGCCGGTGTCTGTGTACCTCATTCCTCTTGCTTGCAGGATGAGAACCCAGAACCCACAAAATAGTGGGTGTGAAAAGAGCTTTAACATGTGTTCCTGCTTACCAAGCTAGAGGAGTGAAAATAAACTGCTGGGTGCCACATGCCCCCACTTTCTGGTCTTCACAGTGGCCACTCCAGGTGGGCTGCCACTACCATCAGTGTGACACACCGCCATTCACTGAGCTGTGGGTGGTTGGAACAAATGAAAGCTGCCACACTTCCTGGGGGCTCAAACCTAGGGACTCCCTGAGCAAAAGCTTTAGCACCTTTTGGGGTTCTGTGGTTGCTGGCATTGCCGAGTTTTCAGGTGCCAGTGCATCCTCCTCATCCATGTGCTGATACCTAAGGCTGAAGCTGGCCCTGGCACACCTGGACCAGCCCTGGACTGAGCGCAGAGCCACATCAGGCACAGGATCCAAGCCAGTAGCATGAGTCAAGCACATCCTGCTGGACCTAGTGGGTGGAGAGAGCCCAGGGGCTCAAGGGAAGCCTGGGCAGGGGCCCTGCCAGCTGTGGAGATTTCCAACTGACAAAGCGGCACCAAAAGAATCCTGTGTTATTTCTGGGTACTCCTCTGGGATCAACAGAAGGGTAAGTAAGAGAGAACATCTTTCACTTTCATTTCTGAGGTTTCTTGTCTTCATATTTGTTTTCCCACAAACAGATGAAACAGTGGGCCGCTGTCAGCCAGTTAAGAGTGAGTAGCATAGCTGCTAAATCTACAAGTCTCAAGAAGATAGGCTTGCTGGTGAGGGCATTGTCAATCCCCCATCGCCCTTAGGTATTGGGAATGCTGGCTCTGTTACAATCCAGTTTCACATGGGAGTGGAAGGAGGACCTGGGGCAATTGCGGGTATCTGGCTGAGGCTACATCTCGGTGTTATCTAAAAGCCCCTGGACTGACCCCAGTCCCTGACAGCCCATCAGGGTATCGGCATTAGGAACTCCAGTCTTTTCTATAGCATTCTCCTTTCTTTTGTGGCTGTCCTGGCACCTCTTCTTTATATCAAAATTAAGGGTATTGCAAACCACAGAGATAATATAACTGGGTAGAATGAGCACTTGGCTCAGTCATCAGAAGTGTAATTTAGAACAATGTGGTTTCTGTCTGTTCTTAGAAGCAAGGAGGATGTAACGATTGAGAGTTTTCTTTCCCCTATTGAAGAAACCTGTTAACATAGGGCAAGAGGCTATTTCCCCCAAGCACCTTCCCCTCTCCTGCATTTAAGTTTTTTTTTTTTTCCCCACTATGTCAAGAGTCAACATAGTCCTGCAAATATAGGGAGCTATTTTATGCAAGATATTAGTTTTTTCTTCTTGGAAGGCATCTTATTAGGCCAATTTTCAGGACTCTCTTTTCTTTCTTATGTCTGAGGAGGATCTGGTTCCACAGCTTCACCTTAGCATTACTCCAGTGTATTGTTCAAGCTTTGGTTTGGAGCCTAGAAGGAAAACTAGGTCTCAGGAACCCAGATTCAGTAGATAGCAGTAGGCTAGGGTAGATCCCAAGTGAGCATGACTATCCCTGCTGACTAAGCCTTCCCACTTTATAAGTGGAGAACTTGCTCACATCTGTGGCATAGATGAGATCTAGGGAACCCAAAGGTTACCGACAGTGGAAAGCTAGGGCACAGCATAGGTTACTGTGACTATCCCTACTGACTAAGCCTTTCCATTCCATGGGTGGAGGCCACACTCACACCCATTGGTGGTGCCCCTACTGCCCACCAGGGCTTGGGGAAGGAAAGAATGGAAGAAAGAAAGGGATGCCTTTTTTACTTCCCCTCACATACCCTGGGTTTTCACTGGAAGAGAGCTAGGAACTATGGGACGCCTTTTCCTCTCTGTTTCCGATGAGTGTCAAACCATCTTCAGCCTGCCACTCCTCTTGAGTGCATCCTGAATCACTGAGACTTTTTTGACCCACAAACTCTGGAGAAAAAACAAAAAACAAAAAACAAAAAAAACAAAACAAAAAACACACACAAAAAACTTAATATTCATTTGCACAGGGTTTCGCCAGATTATGATTTGCAGGAAGGACAAGCTTGGTTTCTGGAGGGAAGCGTTAATTTCAATACTATCCTGAAGCTGGGCCTTTTCTGTAAATGCAAGAGCAAATGATCCAAGGTCCCATATGTGCAAGACATTTTGTCTTGCAGGGCAATCCAGACCTTTGCTGACATTCTACAGTTGATTCAGTCCTCCTAGAGGCCATCTCAGGAGAGGTTGCAAAGGGCAATCCCAGTGGACTAGGGAAGCAAACCCCAGAGGTGTCTTCAGTGGAGAATTCACTTGCCTTGGATCCTGCTCTTTCTGACCCATCCCATCCTCCTTATCCAGGTCCTATCTGAAGCTTGCCTCATCCTAGAAATCCTCATTTTGAGCATAAAATCTTGCCCCTGCAAGATATGCCTGGTGAATACGGCACTATTAAGGCTCAGGTACCCTTTTCTCTACAGGGCTTAAGGCAAATTAACGGGGATCTTAGCAAGTTTTCAGATGACCCTGACAGGTATATAGATGGTTTTCAGAATGCAACCCAAGTATTTGAACTCTCTTGGAAGGACTTGATGTTACTTTTGAACCAAACCCTGACTAGCACTGAGAAGCAGGCAACCTTACAAGTGGCAGATAATTTTAGAGATGAGCTTTGTGTCACATATAGTGCCAGGGAAGGGAATGAGACTTTTACAATAGGAAGAATAGCAGTACCATTGCAGGACCCCAAATGGGATACCAATGATGAAATGGGATAATGAAAAACACTTTCAGGTGTGGTGTGCATATTGGAGGGCTTACAAAGGACTAGAACTAAGACTCTCAATTAATCCAAGATATCTGTGATAGACTAGGGATTAGATGAGAGTCCCCAAACCTTCCTGGAAAGGCTAAGAGGGGCGTTGTTAAAGCGCATCTCTCTATCTCCGATTCAATCGAAGTACAACTAATCCTAAAAGATAAGATTATTACTCAGGCGACCCCTGATATCAGGAGGAAGCTGCAAAATCAGGCCAAGGAGCCAGATAATACTTTAGAGAACCTCATGGAGGTGGCCACCTCAGTCTTTTACAAAAGGAATCAGGAGGAAGCCTGAGAGACAGAGGAGACACAAGTAAAAGACAGAGGCTCTAATAATGACCACCTTGCATGCCCACAAACTCCAGAAGTCCCCAAGATGTACCTGTTAACTGCTACAAATATGTCAGCCCAGGGCACAAGGTGAAGAAAGGATTAAGCCTATCTCCTCCTTTCCCCTCCCCCAAATCCAATCCTCAAGCTACTGAGAGGATTCTTGGGCATTTCAGGATTCTGCAGATTATGGATACCTAGGTATGGTAAAACAACTCGTCTCTTATTTCACCTAATAAGGTGGAACTCAGGCAGCCAAGACTCACTCCCTAATTTGGGAACCAGAGGGTGAAAGGACCTTTGTTCAATTGAAACAAGCCTTGCTTGAGGCAACAGCCTTTAGTCTTCCCATAGGAAGATATTCAATACTTATGTCTCAGAAAGGAAGGGATTGGCCCTTGTAGTTCCAACTAAGGCCCGAGGTCCAGCCCAGCAGCCTATAGGCTACCTAAGCAAGGAGCTTGATTTGGTGGCTAAAGGATGACTGACCTGCCCCTACGCAGCTGCAGTGGTAGCCTTGCTGGTACCGGAAGCTACTAAGTTAACCATGGGGAATAACCATTTACACCCCACATAATGTGGCAGGACTGCTGTCTTCTATGGGGAGTCTCTGGCTAAAAGACAACCACATCCTGAAATATAAGTGGTGCGATTAGAGGGATCTACAGTTGAGTTAAGAACCTGTCCCTCCCTAAACACATCCACCTTCTTCCCAGAGGAAACTGGGGAGTGTGAACATTACTGCAAACAGATGGTAGTGCAAACCTATGTTTCCAGGGAGGACCTCAAAGAAACCCTCCTAGAGATCCCAGACTGGACTCTCTTTACAGATGGAAGTTGTTTTGTAGAACAAGCACCATAATGAGGGCAATTGGTTCAGCTAGTTGAGCGTTTGTGCTCAGGGTGATTTAACCAGACTGATATTATTGAGAGAACACCTATCTCCTTGGGCCCAAATGCTCAACTAGTTGAGCTAATTGCCCTCATTAGGTGCTTGAATTAAGCAAAGGGAAAGCAGTTCACATTTATACTGATTCTAAGTATGCTTTCCTAGTCCTCCATGTCCACACCATTACCTGGAAAGAGAGGGACTTCCTCAGAGCTAATGGGTCTCCCATTATACACCATCAGGAAGTTAACAGACTGTTACCCTTGGTTTTCTTTCCATGGGAAGTGGTAGTAATGCACTGTAAAGGCCATCACAAGAGGACAAATGAAATAACTGAGGGAAATAAGTTGGCAAACTAAGCAGCTAAATTGTCTTTGAGAGGGCCCCAGGTTTCTGATCCACTACAGGCCCCTCTTATCTGGGAGGGCTCCGTAAGAGAAATAAAACCTCAGTGTTCTCCGGCTGAAATAGAATGGGCCACCTCTCGGGGAATACACCTTTCAGTCCTCAGGATGGCTATAATCAGAGGATGGCAAATTTCATTTACCAACTGTGGAAAGTTCTTAAAATCCTTCACCAGGCCTTCCACCTAGGTAAGAATAAAATATATCAATTGACCAAAGGTGGTTGTTGGTAAAAATCTGCTAAAAATAGTCAAACAGGTTGTTAATGCTTGTTAGACTTGCCTTAAAAATAATCCCTTGCATGAACAGCTTCTTCCTCCCAGAACCCAAAGAATGGGAGGCTACCCAGGGGAAGACTGGCAGATGGATTTCACCTGTATGCCAAAGATAAAAGGCTCAGTAATTCCTAATATGAGTAGATACCTTCACTAACTGGATGGAAGCATGTCCATGTCAAACAGAGAAAGCCCCTAAGGTGATACAAGTACTAATTAATGAGATAATTCCTTGCTTTAGAGTTCCTAAATACCTCCAGAGTGATAATGGCCCCTCGTTCAAGGTGACTGTCACCCAGGGGGTCTCAAAGGCACTAGGCATACAACACCATCTTCATTGTGCCTGGAGACCACAATCCTAGGGAAAGGTAGAAAAGACAAATGGTATTATCAAAAGGTACCTCAGAAAACTGTCACAGGAGACTCATCTCCCCTGGATTACACTTCTTCCTGTTGCCTACTAAATGTCAGAAACACCCCTTTGAAGTTGGATTTAGGCCCCTTTGAATAGATATATGGATGGCCTTTTCTCACCAGTGATTTCTTGCTATACGCTGTGACTTCAATAAAATTTGCTGTCTAACATCACCAGCTTGCCCTTAAATTCTTTCCTGGATGAACCCAAGAATCCTCCTGGGCTAAGCCCCAATTTTAGGGCTCATCTGCCCTGTACCACTATCACTTTCCTATTTCCTTGTTAACATCTTTGCATCGGGGCTTTAGAAGACACTATGACCATATGGTATTTATTCTAAGAGGGGCTTACGGACCTTCTGGTCTTTTTATCTTTTACCTTAATTTTTATTAGGTAAAGATTCAATCTTTATATGGTGAGGGAAGAATGATATTCATGTTCTTCATTCTTTCCATTTATTCCCCATGTTTTTCTCTATCTCAACTACAATTTTGATTTCACAGAACTTTCTGACGTGATGGTTCTGTGGCTTCACTTGTGAAAAGGCGGTAGTAAACACCAATTTAAACTCTTCATATATTATAAAAGCATTATAATCTGGTAGTGAAGATTCCCAGGAAAAAAATATAGTGATTCAAACGGTGTGTTAATAATCTCTGAAACAAACTCTGCTGGCTGTTGTTAATTCTTTCCAGTCCTGCTGATTCAGTACAAATGTTACTTACTCAAAGAGTAATATCTCTCAAAATGATCATGTCCTGTTTCCCAATGATATGCTTTTATTGCATTACAGGTATCTCCTTCACATCATGTACTTAGTACTATTCTAATTAAATCATTTGTTTAGTTTGCCATTACACATCAAGAAATTAGTAACTGCAATATTTACCTTTACTGCATTATCACTGCAGAACACAGTTTCTGACCCATAGCTTATGGAAAATGAATATTTTGATGAATTGTTTTTAATTATTTTTTTTTGTTTTTTAATATTTCTGCCAGATGAAAACAGATTTATATTTCTCTTTCTTATAGATAAAACTTTTCAAATGTTTTGATATATTTTACATATTCACTATGTAAAGAAATAACAAAGTTATAAGGCATGTTAGGCAGATTTTACTTTCCATTTGTATATTTTTTGACATATTTTACATATTCAATATGTAAAGAAATATTGAAGTTATAAGACATGCTAGGCAGATTTAACTTTCCATTTGTATATTTTTATACTTTAAGTGCATACTTATATTCATCAAGTTCTTTTCTCTTTCAACTATAGTTAGTCATTAAAAGTTAATATTACTTGTACTCACCTTTTGAACCTTTTCCTAATTAGCCTTAAAACTAAAAAAAAAAAAAAAATAAGTTTAGCTCAAGCTTAGTATTGCATTCACGATAATTTAGGTTATATTTCCTTTAACTTATGTTAAAGATACTTTTGTTACTTTCTATTTTTGGTACTGAATCTTATAAACTCTCACTTAAGTTATACTAAGGCCATTTTAATTAGGGTTGGATATAATATAAATGGACTTTCTTGTTTTAGTTAAACATTCCTGAGCTTCTGCGATGCTTCACTGAATGTTTTTGCCCTTAGTTTTATTGCTGAAAGTGTTGCTAATTTAGGGAAGTATCAATTCTAACTTACGAGGTTTTAGAAAGGTATTCAGTAAAAGTTGGGTTGTACTTCTAACCTAAGTCAGACTTTGGAATTTCTTCTTTTATTCTCTACAACTAAAAAAATCCCACTATCAATTGACCAGTATTAGAAGTAACATTGTGGGTCAACTTGCATTTTAATTGAGAAATAAACACAAACAGATACACTTAAAACTTCTGATTTCATGGAAGAAGACTGTTTATAAATATCTGTTTCATTGTGTGGAACTGGCACAGGAGTTGCCCCAAAAGTGGCAGCAGGGAATTCCCTTAAGGGAGTGCTCCAAACCCTCCACAGTTGGGGCCAGTTGTGGTTCCATAGAAAGAAGCACCAGCCAGGTGTGGTGGCTCACACCTGTAATCCCAGGACTACAGGTCGAAGGCCGAAGAAGGAAGACCACTTCAGGCCAGGAGTTAGAGGTTATATTTGCACCCTTGCACTGAGGCCTGTAGCCTGTGTCTCTTACAGAGCAAGATCCTGTGTCTAAAAAATAAAAAAGCACTAAATGCTGGAGTAATTGGTGCCTAGCATTTATTACAGGAACTTACATACAGAGTAATGTAGAAGATCCTCATAATGTACAGGTAAAGAGAGAGATGTTCTGCATTCTACCTAGGTATATCCTCAGCCAGGGAGTCAGGATATGGCCAGTTTCTTTCAGTATTTTGGGCAACAACCTAAATAAGTTTATCACCATCTAAGAACGTTTGAGACCCCGGTTTGGGTTCAAGCCTGCTGGGAAAACCCTGCAGCTGGCTGGGTCACAGATCAGTCAAGGCATTCTGTGGTTTTCAGTCAGGACATAGCAAGAAAGCAAGGGGAACCAGGGGATTCTACAATTTCAGATACCTGTTGCAATGTAGGTAAAATTAACTATAAGAAATTGTTTAGGTGGGATTAAATACATGAATGCCAACAATATTATCATAATGACAGTGACTGTAATATTATTTATTCAGCATCACACACGTATATAAATTGTATACGAGCCATATAAAATTGGATTAATTTTTAAAACCGGAAAAGGAAAGTCACTTAACTCTGCGACTTTAGGAAAATTTTGCATTGAAAAAATGATGTCTTCATATTTCATGGTGTGAAAACGAAATGATTACCCACACATAAGTTTGAGCGCTGTGCTTGTCATATAATAAGCTCTCCTTTGTTTTTATTTATTAAGCATAAATATGCAGAAGTAGAGAAAGAGGTTTGCAAAGTGAAGATCTCACAGGGTTTGTGAGGGTGATCCCATTATTCATTTTAAGCATTAGTTCCTCCAAATGGAAGGAAACCAGTGTTCTCATAGGTCTCATTCGACTACTTACTACTTTCCTCGTGTCATTAAGACTAAGCATTTGTTTAACTGTTTGCCAGCGTGTTTTGTCAATAGTGTTTATTTATCCACTTTCTTTTTGACTAGACTGAAAACCCCATGTTGCCAGGAATTTAGTTTTCTGGTTAATTTCACTGCCAAAGATTCAGTGCCTGGGTTAAGCAGTACTCGACACATGCTTAGCACATTGAAAACATTTATTTTGTTTAATCTTTGGAAACTCTTATTATTATCCTCATTTAAGAAGAGGTAACTGAAGCAAGAAAGGTTAAATGATACGTCCATGGTCACACTGATAGTAAGCAACAAAGTCACCAGGAAACTTTCAGGATGAATTTCATGGTGGTCATGTTGTGGAGGTTTTCTGTATATATTTGTGTTGGGGGGTGATAAAAGAGATGAGGGGGAAAAATAAAAATGATTGAGTGAAAAAGAACTTTACTGTACTTTTGAAAAGGTGAATAACATGGTACAAATGTTTAGAAAAGCATCTAGATTGACTTCTATTTCTTGCAATGTGAAGAACTGACACTGCTCCTTAAAACATCTAGAACTATTGGTTTAAAAAAAAAAGACATTAAATCATCTTAAATGCAGTAACAAATTGGCAAGAAAGGAAGGAAAGTGTAATTGAGTTTGGAAGCCAGAAAGCTAACCAATCTGTAAAGTTTGTTGCAGCCTTGACAGCATTTGATGAACCTGTTGAATTTTGCATCAGTGAAATTGTAGATGAACCACCAGAAAATTGTCCTGAGTGAAAAAAGCTAATCCAAATAGTTGACATACTATATTATTCTATTGATATAACATTTTTGAAATTGCAAAATTATAGAAGTGGCAAACGGATTAGTAGATTAGTGTTTATGGAGTTTCATGGTTTAGGCATGGTTAGAGGATTAAAAGAGAGGAATGCTGGTTAGAAAAGAGCAAGAGGGATCCTTGTGATGATTAATTGCTCTGTATTTTGACTCTGGTGGTGGATACATGAACCTAGACATGTAATAAAATTGCATAGAATCAAACACACATACACTTATACACACATTCAAATGAGGACTGATAAAACTGGAGAAATCTACAAAGGTCAGTGGATTTAATAATGTCAGTAATCTGGGTTTGATATTGCATTATAGTTTTGCAAGATGTTACCACTGGGGAAATGGTTAAAAAGTACACAGAAGGTCTCTCTGTATTATATCTTACAATTGCGTGTGAATCTACATTATTGTTTTCTGTCAAATGAACTGTAGCGCAATAAAGCTGTGAAAAACAGTCTTAGGTTGAGAAACAGATCTATAAAATAATGGTTTGTAGTCAATAACTCCATTTCTGAAAGCAGCAAACAATATTTACACAAAAGTCAACTGATTCTACAATTCTAAATAAAAGCTGTTAAACAGTTGTAAGGTTCATAATGATATAATAACTTTCATGTATTTGTAGTGCTGTGCTGATGCATTTCCTTCCTTTTTTTGCTTTTACTATTTCATCCCTTTCACTTCTTTGTCCTTTGTTGATTTCTCTTTTTCTATGTCCAAAACCTGAGTCATACTCATGTACATTCGCTATTAACCAATTAAAATACAAATGAATATATTTTCAGATAGTAGGATACAATGTTAACTAGAAAAGTAATAGTTGTATTTGTTGTTATTTACCACTTCAACTTTGAGTTTCCACTATAAGCCAAGGGAAAAGAAGAGGGGAGAGAGCTTCAGTTTAATTCTATAGAAGAATTAAAGAAAATACACATACTTCTCCAGACCATTTTTTGTCAGCAGTGGATTTTTTCAGCCATTTATTTTGGAAATACTTATATAAAGCATTTTGAGCAGTATAATAAGCAAAATATTTGAGTGCTGGTCTGGAAATGCTTTTTAAATTAAAGTTTCTTTCTACCTGCCCTCTGAAAAAGATGAGGGCATATCATTAAATAATAATTCAGTAATCATTCCTGTGGATTCAGAGATGATAATGGTCAAAATGCGATGTTTTTGAGTAAATAACCTTCTGTACAAGTAATGCTTAAGACTTATGGAACATATCAAGGCATGGTTTGTGGGCTATCAGACATTTCAAGCAAGGTTTGATTGAAGGCTAGATTTATATAAAGACATGGCTGAATTCATTGAGAGTTTACATTGAGTTCAGTATTTTATGCTATAATTAAAGAGAAGTATACAAGATATAGATACCAGACAAGCAAGTGGCAGGGTTGACATTCTTATTATGACAATTCAGATCACTACTTCAATAGAGAAAGGAGCTGCAGTAGTTGGTAAGGTAGTAATCATAATTTTATTAAGGGTTTGATTATTTTTATGTAATATTTGTAAGTAGAAAATGGGATAATTTGGGTTAGGGCAGTAATAAAAATAAGTAGACAGAAAATGTTGATGAATATTAACAAAATATTTTAAGTATGTAGAAAGTGTGCTTTCTCTTTGCAATACTTCCTGTTTTCACAGTAACCTGTGAAGAGGTGCTTCAGGCATATATGTTATGTTGACTCTTTTGGAATATTTTATCTTGGGCAAAATAAGCTTAAGATAAGATACTTATTTTATTTAGTTTATTTCAATTAATATGGTTTGATTGTTGAAATAGATGACTTTTTAAAGTAATAACCACAATTTTATATCAATGAGTAACATTTCAAAATTATTATACCATGACTATTCATCTTAATTTATAATTTGATTATGCAATATACCCTTTTTATCTTTTTATTGAGGTAAAATTCATATAGCATGCAATTAACATTTTAAAGTGTATAATTCAGTGGCATTAAGTACATTTAAAATGTTATGTGATCATCACCTGTATCAAAATATCTTTATTAGTACAGAAGAACCTGTTCTCCTCTTTCCCCAACCCCTGGCAATTACCCATCTGTTTCTGTCTGTCTCTTATATGTTTCTCTATCTGGATGTTTTATATAAAGGCTATCATACAATATCTGATCCTTTAACTCTAGTTTCTTTACTCAGCATACTGTTTTTGAGATTCAATCATGTTGTAATATATACTTCATTTTTTTGTGGCTGAATAATAATGTATTGCAAGATATACTACTTTTGTTTATCCATTTATTAGTTGTTGGACATTTGAGTGGTTTCCACCTTCTGGCTATTGTAACAAGTGCTGCTATAAACCTTAGTGTACAAGATCGCATTTGAATTATTGTTTTTGATTCTTTTGTGTATATACCTAATAATAGAACTTCTGGGTAATATAATAGTTACATTTTTAAAGTTTTGAGGAACTGCTAAACTTTTTCACAGCAGCTACACCTTTTTCCATCCCTACCAGCATTGTACAATGGTTTGAATTGTTCTATATCCTCTCAATAGTTGTTATTTTCTGTTTATCAAATAATAGCCATTCTGCAGGGTGTGAAGTGCTACGGAACAGTGGTTTTGATTTATATCATCCTAATAGCTAAAAGACATTGAGCATATGTGGTTCTTGGTTAATCAGATCACTTCTTTGGAAAAACACCTACTTGTGTCTTCTGTTCATTCTTTAATTGAGCTCTTTTTTTCTTTCTCTTTGTTGTTGAGTTGTAAGAGTTCCTTATATATTCTGAATAGGGGAGCCTAATCAAATATATGATTTACAAATATAGTCTTTCATAGCATGTATTGTCATCCCACTTTCTTGATAGTATCTTTTAATGCACAAAATATATGTTTTTTATTAATTGAATCCAATTATTTAGTGTCTTTTTTTTCTTGCTTAGGCTTTTGATTTTATGTCTAAGAAACAATTGTCCAACCGAAGATCAAGAAGACTTATCCCTTGGCTTTTTTTTAAGAGTTTATACTCCTCTATTTTTACTTAAATATTTTCTCTATCTAAATTTATTTTTGCAATTTTGTAATACCCCAAAATTTAGTTTTGTGTACCTGATGCACAGTAAGCCAAACTCTGACACATCGGTGCTTAGGTACAGAGAAGAAAGGTTTATTCAGTTTGGGTCAAAGTGAGAGGGGAGAAGAGAACTCTCAAATTGCACATCCCTTAGAGCATAACTAGGGGCCTTCACGAGTAAGGTAAAATATGTAGGAGGTGAGATTCCCTCAATGACACAAAGATATTTGTGTCCCTGGATGAATTAAACTGGAGGCCATCAAGGAGGTCTACATGACCTAAGGATCATTGCTCTTTAAAAGAAAAACAGGTTCATTAATATCACGGGCAGTCCTTGGGGGTTAGGATATGAAATTAATCAATTACTAGTTACTACCCTCTACCGAAATCAATATGTACAAGAAAGCATGTATGGAGAAAGAAAAGGACAAAGAGAAAGAAAATAAGTAAAACAAACATTTTATGATTTTTATAATATAGGCTCAGTTATAACATTTAGAATATTTTTATTTCTTATGAAACTTAGATTTAATATATTGTCATATTTTTTCTTGCTGAATTATCTAATATCTGTCATATGTTTGTTTACCTTACATTGTACAAAGGTCTTTTTTTTTAAGAGAGAAGAGCAGAGGGTAATATTTGTACTGGTAAACTATTCAGCTATTTGTGACCCAGTCTTATTTTGACCTAAGAAATATTAAAGTCCTAAGATATATTTTTATGTTATCACTACACTCCCTTCCCTTCTCAAAATACTGATTAATGCCTCTTTATGGTCTACAACCTGATTGTGTGGTCTTGGTGGTATATTTTGTTTGACCCTCCATATTCACTTTCCACCCTTCTCTCTGTTTTAAAGCTTAAGAACAGGCTTGCTCATCTTCTGGCTTCAGGTCGAGCTTAATCAGTTTTGAGTCCAGGTAGAAGACCAGAGAATGGGAGAACTCGAGTCGGGCTGTTCATTTCTGCTGATTTCTTGCTTCTAGTTGATGAGCTCATTGCATGCGTCCAAGCTTCATGTCAAGCAGTGCCCTCCACACAAGTGTCTCTCTCTATTTCTTTTTTTTTTTTTTTTGAGACAGAGTCTTAGGCTCTGTTGCCCAGGATGGAGTGCAATTGCACAATCTTGCCACAGTGCAACCTCTGCTTCCTGGGTTCAAGGCATTCTCCCGCCTCAGCCTCCTAAATAGCTGGGACTACAAGCATGCACCATCAGGCCCAGTTAATTTTTATATTTTTAGTAGAGACAGGGTTTCACCATGTTGGCCAGGCTGGTCTTGAACTACTGACTTCAATGATCTGCCCCCATTGGCCTCCCAAAGTTCTAGGATTACAGGCATGAGCCTCCTTGCCTGGCCCTCTTTCTCTATTTCACCACACACTTTGTTTTGATAATTGTGCTCTTTCTGACCCCTCCAGGACCAGGTGTACTATTGGTGGCTCCCAGTTGTCACTGTAACTTGTCACGTGCCCAGTCTGAGCTTCTCATGATAACACTATGCTGAGCATATAGGTTGGCATAGTGTCTGTGACAAATAAAGGCAATTAAAATAGAAAAATAACCCCCCCTCCAAAAAAAAAACCCACATCACTATTAACAAAATAGGTATGTTAAAAAACATGACAAAAATTTGTCATATTACATGCTTTAAAATATACAGGAAAATAAAAGATAACATTCAGGGTGCATGCAAGCAAATCTACTTTAGAAATTTATATTAGGAATAAAAAAAATCCAATTCAGGAAAAGATTTGCGCTTACATCATTATTTCCAATATCTTTTAACATATGAACTATTTAAATACTCGCAAATCACAGTGTACTTGTTAGTTTTTGTGACATAATAAAAGCTATATATTGATGTCTGCCCCTGGTTCCTGGCACAGAATTCTAAAGGCCTTGTAACTTAATTAAGTCTTATAAATGATAGAAGCATCTTTCCTTGTAATAGTTGGTAGTCTCAGTCACCAGTTCAGGACATAAGAGGTTCTAAGATGCTTTGAATCCCAGGAAGGATGAGTATCTTTTTGTATACTAATGAGATAACTGGTGGCATATGTCTCTAGATAGCTTCAGGATGGGGACTGGTAGCCACAAAGACCAGGGGATGATTAGAAAGTTGAAACTGTGAGCCCAGGTACCTGAATCTGGAAAGGAGTGAGGGGCTAGAGATTGACTTAATTACGGATAACCAATGATTTCATTAATTATATCTAAGTAATAGAGTCTCCACGAAAACCTTGAACAACAAGATTTGGGGTGTTTCAGGTTGGAACTTCCCGATTCCATAGAGGCAGAACTCCCGTCTTTGTGTTAAAGGCTCTGGTAGCCTACCTTTTGCATCAGCGTGCCCTGGATGTGAGACATAGAGTCAAATAAGATTATTTTGGAGCTTTATGATTTAATGACTGCCCCACTGGGTTTTGGAGTTTCATGTGACCTGAAGCCTCTTGATTTTGGCCAATTTATCCCATTTGGAATGTGCGTATTTATTTACCCAGTGCCTGTACCTTCAATGTATCTAGGAAGTAACTAACTTGTTTTTGATTTTACAGGCTCATAGGTGGAAGGGACTTGCCTTGTCTCAGATGAGACGTTGGGTTTGGACTTTTGGGTTAATGCTAGAAGGAGTTAAGACTTTCAGGGACTGTTGGAGGAGCGTGTTTGTGTTTGGAAAAGTGAGGACATGATATTTGGGAGGGACCAGGGGTGGAATGATATGGTTAGGCTTCATGTCCCCACCCAAATCTCATCTTGGATTGTAGTCTCCAGGTGTTTAGGGAAAGACCTGGTGGGAAGTGATTGCATTATGGGGGTGGTTTTCTCCATGCGGTTCTCATGATAGTGAGTGAATTCTCATAAGATCTGATGGTTTTATAAATGATACTTTTCCCTGTGCTGACACATGCTGTCTCTCACCTGCTGCCATGTAAGACATGCCTGCTTCCCCTTTGGTCATGACTGTAAGTCTCCTGAGGCATCTCTAGCCATGCGGAACTGTGAGTCCATTAAACTTTTTTCCTCTATAAATTACCCCATCTTAGGCAGTTCTTTATAGCAGATGAAAATGAACTAATATCTTGTATAATAAAACAGTAAATGTAAGCAAAATGTTTCACTGAGATTTATGAGCAATTATAGCAAATTGTCAAACTTGAAGATGGGATTGTGGGAATCCCTAATTTATAACTAAGTTAGACAGTTATAAATTGTGTGTAGCCTGGGAACCCATGGCTTCCAACTGGCCTTTGAAGTGGGGAAAGTCTTGTGGGACAGAACCATTAACTTGTGGGATCTGTTGTTAACTCCAGGTAAATAGATCCGGTATTGATTTACATTGTTGGACACCTGGTTGTTGTCTACAGAGAACTAGAAAATTGCTTGCTGTGAAAAACATATACATATTTGGCATCAAAAGAGTTATGAGTAGAGAAACATGGTTTTTCCATTTAGTTATGTGTATCCATATGATAAAATACTGGATCAATGTGCATAAGAATCTCAGATCCAATGCTCAATAGTCACATTGTTTTAACAAACTATTTGACAGTCCTCAAATGTAAGGATAAAGTATTATACTTACCTTGTATGAAATAAATAAGTTATTGCATATTAGTCATACATAACTTCACACAGAGGCTGACACATGCAAAGCAAATAATAAATATTAGGTGTCATTATTATTCATCTCTTACCATTAAAACTTGGTTTTACTACCTTGGTTTTTTTATCAGAGATTTGTGTGAGAATCACTTGTTAAACAAATGAAGAGCCTCTGAGTTAGTAGTTGTGTGGAAATCAAGGTGCAACGTGTTGTCCAGTATCCCAGAAAATAATAATATTTATTCCTTTATAAGATTTGTTTTTTATATAATGAAATACTTAGAACATACTGCAAATAAAATCAATTACAGCAGTATTGTTTCATTCCATTTTAGACTATAGATTTATGAATAAGCATTGAAGATTGACATTTTATGCCAATGATAATAAAGATATTTATAAAATAATAAATTCCCTGAATCAGAAACAAAAATCACTACTTTTGGCATTACAAATTTGGGCATCATTTTGTTATAAGTAAATTCCAAACAAACAGAGGGAAAATGTGGTTTTAGCAGTGGTGGGCACTTGTAATCCCAGCATCTCGGGAGGCTGAGGTAGGAGAATCGCTTGAACCTGGGAGGCACAGGTTGCAGTGAGCCGAAATCGCACCACTGCACTCCAGTATGAGTGACAGAGTGAGACTCCCTCTCAAAATTAAATAAATAAATAAATATATAAATAAATAAATGTAAAATAAAAAATAAAGAAAAGTAACATAAGCAAATGGCTAGGGAATTATTAAGTAATAACTTGTATGGATGCAAATAATCTCTACTAGTAAAGAACTAAAAATGATTTTAGCATTCATCATTACAGAAACTCCTAGAGCTAATAAAAAATCCGAGAATCTCAGTTCTGCAAAAATATCATGACATTATGCTAGTTCTGAAGTCTTTGCTGTTCTTGAAATTAAATCTGGTTTGAGTATTTCTTTCAATCGAACACTCTCATAGTTATTTTGTAAAGAGACAACTGATTGTCATGTACACATTTACCATTTAGAAAAACAGAAACTGAAGCTCTTCAGCCTAATCTATTTGAACCAATTCCCTTTGCCTTCTTTGTGAAAATAACACATTAGTAGCAGTATCAGAACAACCAGAAGAAAAATAAAACTTACTGCTAATCAACACATTTTGTTTTCCTTTTCACAAAAAAATTTTCTAATGATTTTCCTCTTTGTTTTGGATCACATTATATTTTTGAACTGGTTAATTCATGTACTTAAGTAATATGCATTGAATGCCTGCTATGTACAAAGTGTTATCAGGATAAAAGGAGATAGATATCCTTTCTGCAAGGATTTTTTTCTAAGAGAAAACAAAATATGTTAAAATGTTTCTTTAAATAATTTAAAAAATAATATTTATTTATTTTAATAATAATATATAATGTTAATACGTAATATTATATATATTATTTAAAAATATAATATTATTTGTAGACTCTGGTTCCTACCCCAAAATATATGTTAGTAAAGATCCTTTGCTAACAGGAGGACCGGATATAGAGAAAGAACAAAAGACACTGAGGACCCCAAATGAAAGCCTCCATCACAAGAGGAGATTACAAGAGTAATTTCTTACTGCTAAAGACAAAAACTATGAAAGATATAGATGCTTCATGGGTGAAATACCAGTCCAGAGAGGTATACTTGTACCTAAGGTGGATACTTGAAGAAAAAAGTGTCTATTGGGGATTTTTTAGTGTCCTTGTTTGTTTGCTTGTTTTAGTTTAGTTTGTTTTGTTTAATCAATATCTGTCATACTACAAAACTTTAGTAATATTTTTATGTTTCCCAAATTGCTTGTGGAGGATAATTGATTGTCTTTGCCTCAAGAGCTTGTATTTAATACAGTTTCGGATATACGGAAGGGAAACACCTGACAGTCAAATCTGAGTTTACTAGACTTGACCTCTGCTTATTTCTAGCTTTATTCTGCATAGCCAAAAGTACTTCTTCCTCTCAGTCAAAATATTGCCGTGTTTCCTTACTACTCAGAGACCAGGGCAGGGACTTTTTCCCCCAAAGAGAAGAGGATCTTTTTTATTTCCTGCCTGTTCTCAGCCATGAAAAACAGTTTTGATATTTAATTACATATTACATTATTCTGAGGTATAGCCATATAAGTATACCAAAACAATTAGTAATATTTTAAACAACCTGTTAAAACAATTTGGTTTATTTCATTTTATTCATGATTACCTTGTATATAAACCTGAAAATTTTAATTAAGTAACATTTTTTCCTGAACATTGTATCCATAAAATAGTAATAAAAAATAACCAAACTGTTAAATTCCTTAATAGATAAACTGTTTGCTCATTTGTCGACATTCTTTCATATGATCAAAAGAAACCTATAATGCATTTTATTAGCCCTGAAAGTTGAGGTGAGAAAGGAAAGACTTGTGTGGACAGAAACTACTTTTTCCTCAACTTTAAGTTTATGCCCTTGAAATAAAATATATAACAATGAAAATAAATAATTGTGTTTTTAAGAAAAAATAATTAGCCATGAAGCTCTATCTGAATAATGTTTTATTTATTTATTTATTTATTTATTTATTTATTTATTTATTATACTTTAAGTTGTAGGGTACATGTGCATAACATGCAGGTTTGTTACATGTATGCTTGTGCCATGTTGGTCTGCTGCACCCATCAACTTGTCATTTACATCAGGTATAACTCCCAATGCAATCCTCCCCCTCCCCCTCCCCCATGATAGGCCCGGTGTGTGATGTTCCCCTTCCTGAGTCCAAGTGATCTCATTGTTCAGTTCCCACCTATGGTGAGAACATCACGGTGTTTAGTTTTTCTGTTCTTGTGATGGTTTGCTAAGAATGATGGTTTCCAGCTCGTCCATGTCCCTACAAAGGGCCATAAACTCATCCTTTTATGGCTGCATAGTATTCCATGGTGTATATGTGCCACATTTTCTTAATCAATCTGTCACTGATGGACATTTGGGTTGATTCCAAAGTCTTTGCTATTGTGAATAGTGCTGCAATAAACATCGTGTACATGTGTCTTTATAGTAGCATAATTTATAATCCTTTGGGTATATCCCCAGTAATGGGATGGCTGGATCATATGGTACATCTAGTTCTAGATCCTTGAGGAATCATAGCACTGTTTTCCATAATGGTTGAACGTTTTACAATCCCACCAACAGTGTAAAGTGTTCCTATTTCTCCCACATCCTCTCCAGCACCTGTTGTTTCCTGACTTTTAGTCGCCATTCTAACTGGGTGTGAGATGGTATCTCATTGTGGTTTTGATTTGCATTTCTCTGATGGCCCAGTGATGATGGTATTTTTTCATATGTCTGTTGGCTGTATGAATGTCTTCTTTTGAGAAATGTCTGTTCATATCCTTTGCCCCACTTTTTGATGGGGTTGTTTGTTTTTTCTTGTAAATTTGTTGAGTTCTTTGTAGGTTCTGGATAATAGCCCTTTGTCAGATGGGAGTAGTTACCATATACCCATTCTGTGGGTTGCCTGTTCACTCTGATGGTAGTTTCTTTTGCTGTGCAGAAGCTCTTTAGTTTAATTAGATCCCATTTGTCAATTTGTAGCTTTTGCTGCCCGTTGCTTTTGAGGTGTTTCCAGACATGAAGTCTGCCCATGCCTATGTCCTGAAAGTAATTTTCCTAGGTTTTCCTCTAAGTTTTTTATGGTATTAGGTCTAACATTTAAGTCTCTAATCCATCTTGAATTAATTTTCGTATAAGGGTAAGGAAAGGATCCAGTTTCAGCTTTCACCCATGGCTATGTTCCCCAGCACCATTTATTAAATAGGGAATCCTTTCCCAATTTCTTGTTTTCTCAGGTTTGTCAAAGATCAGATGGCTGTAGATGTGTGGTATTATTTCGAGGGACTCTGTTCTGTTCCATTGGTCTATATGTCTGTTTTTGGTACCAGTACCATGCTGTTTTGGTTACTGTAGCCTTGTAGTATGGTTTGAAGTCAGGTAGCGTGATGCCTCAGCTTTTGTTCTTTTGACTTAGGATTGTCTTGGAGATGCAGGCTCTTTTTGGTTCCATATATGAACTTTAAAGCAGTTTTTCCAATTCTATGAAAAGAAACTCATTGGTAACGATGGGATGGCGGTGAATCTATAAATTACCTTTAAGGCAGTATGGCCATTTTCGATATTGATTCTTCCTATCCATGAGCATGGTATGTTCTTCCATTTGTTTGTGTCCTCTTTTTATTTCACTGAGCAGTGGTTTGTAGTTCTCCTTGAAGGAGTCCTTTACATCCTTGTAAGTTGAATTCTAGGTATTTTATTCTCTTTTGAAGCATTGTGAATGGAAGTTCATTCATGATTTGGCTCTGTGTTTGTCTGTTACTGGTGTATAAATTAGCATGATTTTGCACATTAATTTTATCCTGAGACTTTGCTGAAGTTGCTTATCAGCTTAAGGAGATTTTTGGGCTGAGACAGTAGGGGTTTCTAAATATACAATCATGTCATCTGCAAACAGGGACAATTTGGCTTCTTCTTTTTCTAACTGAATATTTTCAGTTTCTTTCTTGCCTAATTGCTGGCAGGCTTTAACACTATGTTGAATAGGAATTAGTGAGAGAGGGGCATCCTATCTGTAGCCAGTTTTCAAAAGGAATTTTTCCAGTTTTGCCCATTCAGTATGACCAGCCAGCTGTGGGTTTGTCATAAGCCAAGCTCTTATTATTATTTTGAGGTAGTTCCTTCAATACCGAATTTATTGAAGCGTTTTTTTAGCATGAAGGGCTGTTGAATTTTATCAAAGCCTTTTCTGCATCTATTGAGATAATCATGTGGTTCTTGTCTTTGGTTCTGTTTATATGCTGGATTACATGTTTTATTGATTTTGCGAATGTTGAACCAGCCTTGCATCCCAGGGATGAAACCCATGATCATAGTGGATAAACTTTGATGTGTTGTTGAATCCGGTTTTATGATATTTTATTGAGGATTTTGCATCGATGTTCATCAGGGATATTGGTCTAAAATTCTCTTTTTGTTGTGTGTCTCTGGGCTTTGGTATCAGGATGATGTTGGCCTCATAAAATGTGATTAAGGAGGATTCCACTCATACTTACAATCAGTTGGAATAGTTTCCAGAGAATGGTACCAACTCCTCCTTATACCTCTGAGTAGAGAATTCTTCCAATGAATCCATCTGGTCCTGGACTTTTTGGTTGGTAGGCTATTAGTGTGCCTCAATTTCAGAGCCTACTATTGGTCTGTTCAGGGATTCAACTTCTTCCTGGGTATAGTCCTGGAAGAGTGTAAGTGTCAGAAATTATCCATTTCTTCTAGGTTTTCCAGTTTATTTAGTAGAGGTGTTTATAGTATTCTCGATGGTAGTTTGTATTTCTGTGGGGTCCGATTGGTGATATTCCTTTATCATTTTTTTAATTGCGTCGATTTGATTCTTCTCTCTTTTCTTCTTTATTAGTCTTGCTAGTGGTCTGTCGAATTTTGTTGATCTTTTCAAAAACCAACTCCTGGATTCATTGATTTTTGGAGGGTTTTTTGTGTCTCTATCTCCTTCCAGTTTCTGCTCTGATCTTAGTTATTTCTTGCCTTCTGCTAGCTTTGGAATGTGTTTGCTCTTGCTTCTCTAGTTCTTTTTAGTGCGATGTTAGAGTGTCAATTTTTGATCTTTCCTGCTTTCTCTTGTGGGCATTTGGTGCTATAAATTTCCCTCTACACTGCTTTAAATAGTAGTCCCAGAGTTTCTGGTATATTTGTATCTTTGTTCTCATTGGTTTCCAAAGAACTTATCTTCTTCTGCCTTCATTTAGATTTATGTACAGTAGTCATTCAGGAGCAGGATTGTTCAGTTTCCATGTAGTTGAGCGGTTTTGATTGAGTTTCTTAGTCCTGAGTTCTAGTTTGATTGCACTGTGGTCTGAGAGACAGTTTATTTATAATTTCTGTTCTTGTACATTTGCTGAGGAGTGCTTTACTTCCAATTATATGGTATTTTTAGATAAGTACGATGTGGTGCTGAAGAATACATATTCTGTTGTTGGGGTGGAGGTTCTGTAGCAGGTATACTATTAGGTCTGCTTGCTGCAGAGATATGAGTTCAATTCCTGGATATCCTTGTTAACTTTCTGTCTTGTTGATCTGTCTAATGTTGACAGTGGAGTGTTGGAAGTCTCCCATTATTATTGTATGGGAGTCTAAGTCTCTTTGTAGGTCTCTAAGGACTTGCTTTATGAATCTAGGTGCTCCTGTATTGGGTGCATATATGTTAGGATAGTTAGCTCTTCCCTGTTGAATTGATCCCTTGACCATTATGTAATGGCCTTCTTTGTCTCTTTTGATCTTTGATGGTTTAAGTCTGTTTTATCAGAGACTAGGATTGCAACCCCTGCTTTTTTTGTTCTCTCCATTTGCTTGGTAATCTTCCTCCATCCCTTTATTTGAAAGGCTATGTATGTCTCTGCGTGTGAGATGGGTCTCCTGAATACCAGCAGACTGATGGAGTCTTCTGACTCTTTATCCAGTTTGCCAGTCTGTATCTTCATTGGAGCATTTAGTCCATTTACATTGAAGGTTAAGATTGTTATGTGTGAACTTGATCCGCCATTATGATATTAACTGGTTGGCTATTTTGCTCGTTAGTTGATGCAGTTTCTTCCCTAGCCTCGATGGTGGCTACATTTTGGCATGTTTTGCAATGGCTGGTGCCGGTTGTTCCTTTCCAATGTTGAGTGCTTCCTTCAGGGTCTCTTGTAAGGCAGGCCTAGTGGTGACAAAATCTCTAAGCATTTGCTTATCTGTAAGGATTTTATTTCTCCTTCACTTATATGAAACTTAGTTTGGCTGGATATGAAATTATGGAGTTGAAAATTCTTTTCTTTAAGAATGTTGAATATTATTTCCCTCTCTTCTGGCAGAGTTTCTGCCGAGAAGATCTGCTGTGAGTCTGATGGGCTTCCCTTTGTGGGTAACCCGACCTTTCTCTCTGGCTGCCCTTAAGATTTTCCTTCGATTTCAACTTTGGTGAATCTGGCAATTATGTGTGTCTTAGGTTGCTCTTCTCGAGAATCTTTGTGGCATTCTCTGTATTTCCTGGATTTGAATGTTGGCCTGCCCTACTAGGTTAGGGAAGTTCTCCTGGATGATATCCTGAAGAGTGTTTTCAACTTGGTTCCATTTTCCCTCACTCAGGCACCCCAATCAGACAATAAATTTGGTCTTTTACATAATCCCATACTTCTTGCAGGCTTTGTTCATTTCTTTTTCTTCTTTTTCTTTTGGTTTCTCTTCTGGCTTCATTTCATTCATTTGATCCTCAATCGCTGATACTCTTTCTTCCAGTTGATGGTCGGTTACTGGAAGCTTGTGCATTGCTCGCATTATTTCTCGTGTCATGGTTTCATCTCTTTCATTTCGTTTATGACCTTCTCTGCATTAATTAGTCTAGCTGTCAATTCTTCCCACTTTTTCCAAGATTTTTAGTTTCTTTTCGCTGGAGTACGTAATTCTTCCTTTAGCTCTGAAGTTGATGGACTAGAAGCCTTCTTCTCATCTCGTCAAAGTCATTCTCCCGTCCAGCTTTGATCCGTTGCTGGCGATGAGCTCGCGCTCCTTTGCCAGGGAGATGTGCTCTTATTTTTAGTTTTAGCTTTTGCCCTGCTTTTTCCCCATCTTTGTGGTTTTATCTACTGCCTCTGGTGCTGATGATGGTGATGTACTGATGGGGTTTTGGTGTAGGTGTCCTTCCTGTTTGATAGTTTTCCTTCTAACAGTCAGGACCCTCAGCCGTAGGTCTGTTGGAGATTGCTTGAGGTCCACTCCAGACCCTGTTTGCCTGGGTATCAGCAGCAGAGGCTGCAGAAGATAGAATATTTCTGAACAGCGAGTGTACCTGTCTAATTCTTGCTTTGGAAGCTTCCTCTCTGAATAATGTTTTATTGACTTCTGTCATTACTATAGGTCCAAGTCCCTAAAGAGCCCAGCAAGGTGCTGGTAATTAAGTACTAGCCAGGATTTCTAAGGCTTTCATTCTTCACCCCTCTTGGATTTTGTGCAAGAGTTTGGAGTGTTAACTTGGGAGCTGGTACTAACTTGTCACCACAGATTTTTCAACATTTGAAGAAAATGTTGGACTAAACTTACTTATATTGAAATCAAAGAAATATCAACACCAAGGTAGATGTGTCTGCATAGGAATAGATCAGGCCACAGCATACTTTTATGTCTGACTTAAAAAATCAACCCTTTTTCTTGCAGAACACAGATTCAATTCACTGAATTGATTGATGATGAGAAAAGAATGACCCTTAAAGAATTAAAATTATTCATTTTATATCTAAAATACGAAGACTAAAAACAATCAAAGTTCAATACCTCCTTTTTCTAGCAATTGGTGTGACCCAATTTATTGTTATTTTTCATATTTAAAGTAATGTAATGAGAGACGAGGATGTCTTCTATGTGGAGAAGTAGAGAAAACTCAGGGTCAAGGATGACAGCTAAATTTTACATTCAGATAGATTGTAGTATCATTGAATTGTACATAATATTAAAATCCAAGATTTTTGCTGCAGAAAAATTTAGAGTTCACTTTCTGATACATTTAAAGTCTGAGCTGAGATGTCAGATTATCAGTGGACTATGTGAGTCTGCGGGTCAAGGGAAAATTTTTCTGGAGATGTAAATTTCTGATGTTTTTGTTCATGACTGCTATTAAACTCTAAATCCATTTTGCATCTCCTGGGGATAAAAGTATAGAGTGAGAAAAGAGCTCCTTTTTGAAAACATGAGTAATTCCCATCATTTAACAGATGGAAAAAAATTTAAGCTTTCAGAGGAAACCGAAAAGGGAGAATGTTGTGTCATAAAAACACAAGGAAGGATAATGTACAAAATATTTGGAAGTGATCAAAATGGTTAAGTACTGCTAGGAGGTGAAGTTAGGAGAGGATTTACACATTTTCATTAACCTAGGAACTTAGAGATCATTCATTATCTTGGAGATAAAGGAAATTGCCAATGTCATAGGGACAAAAGCTAGATTAGAATGGATTGGAGAGTTAGTTGGATCTGATTATGTCGGGATTCAGAAACCAATACCTAAAAATCTGGCATTTGACATGATGAACTGAAGAAAAAGTCTCCATGTCTTTTGACACCCTCATTATCTCTCCTAAAGGAGTTGAAGTTCCTTTATCTGCCTTAAGATCCAGACCCAACATGGAGAACAATAGTTTTCTTATTCCCCTGTAAGACCAAAAATGTAACCACACCTCAATAGACCCTTTTTAAAGATAATTACCTTCTCATTGTTTTAATTATATAAATAATGCATTATGTAAATTCCAAAAAGAACTATTTACAAGTTCCCTGTTCCAGTCATTATCCCCAGCAGGTCATGTGTTGCCTCTCAATAGTAAAGTCCTCTTCTCCCCCTCCCTATTTTACCAGGAACCAAGTCCCCATTCTTTCTGGAACCTTAAGGTAGTATGTAAGCTCCTGTAACTCATTGGGAAGTGAGGTCATCATTCTGAAGGCTCTTGTGTATATATGTTAAATATATTTGTATGCCTTTTCTCCTGTTAGTCAGTCTGCCTCATGTCAGTGATTTTCAGCAAACCCTTAGAGAGCCAAGAGCCCTGACCCATACAGTTTTGGTAAAGTGAGTGAGATCCCCAAAGCCACTCTGCTCTTCTCTAAACCACAGTAAAGAGCAACCAGGAAGCTAACAAGCAAGAAAAGGCATAAGAATTTCTTACCAGTTAGGCTACCAGGCTCAAATCTCTGTGCAATAAGGTTGATTATATAATAAGTATCACTCTTTTGCCTCAATATCATAAATAATGGGAAAAAACAATTTACATGACTAATCTTAGGGTTTAGAGAACCCTAATATGCTTCTGGTACTTTGTGAGTAGGCTATAGAGAACCCTAATATACTTCTGGTACTTTGTGATGTGAATATTTATATTGTTTGACCTCTTTCCTCACAGAAATAGCTTGTTGTAGTTGTTGTTTTTGTCTTTGTCTTTCCGTGTTGTTCTGTCATAAAGAGGGGTACTGTAGAGTAGAACATGGGCCTAGAACCCCTATAAGACTGCTGTTCGGGGCAGCCCAGCTGACTAATCAGTTTCACACCGGTGACTAGACCAGCGTCAGTTAAGACAAACTTTGCTGTGGGTACTTGCAATACAAACCAAATGAGTTTTCCTTCTCATCTTGTTTTATGCCCTAGGGACTTTGACTTGTGGCTAGTGGAGGTAGCTTGCTTTTGGTTTCCACCAGCTGGAGGGTGTAATATTTTAGGTCATATCAGATGGCCATTCTGAAAAGATTGTGAGTCTGAGATAGGTACTTTTTTTTTGTTTGTTTGTTTTATTGAGAAAGAGTCTTGCTTTTATCACTCAGGCTGGAGTACAATGGTATGATCTCGGCTCACTGCAACCTCTGCTTCCTGAGTTCAAGCGATTCTCCTGCCTCAGCCTCCCAAGTAACTGGAATTACAAGTGCCCGTCACTACGCCTAGCTATTTTTTTTTTGTACTTTTATTTATTTACTTATTTATTTATTTATTTATTTATTTATTTATTTATTTATTTTTAGTAGACATGGAATTTCACTATGTTGGCCGGGCTGGTCTTGAACTCCTGACCTCAGGTGATCCGCCTGCCTTGGCCTCCCAAAGTGCTGAGATTACAGATGTGAGCTACTATGCCTGGCAAGATATGTAAGTTTTTAAGCAGCATGCTTTTCGTTCCAAACGTGTCAAGCTCTTAGAGGAGTTTTATCTTAAAAGGTCTATGCTTACAGGGCTTTTTGTGATCTTTTGCTATCTTATTTCTGGGAATGAATTTTTGAAGGTTGTAGGAACTGCCTCCACTATGTCCTCTCCAAGAATACCTCTAGCTTATAAGCTAAAAACCTGGACAGTTACCACCTGGGCTTAATGTGAAGAGACTTTTGGATTGAGTCACTACTTGAATTTAGTAGACCATTGAAAATTCTACCTGTCAATGGCCAAAAGATAGATACTTCTAATTTAAAAAGATTTTGAAGAGCTCTTATTCTAAAAAATTGATGGACAGTTTCAATTAAAAGAAGGTTACATAATAGTATCATGGCTATCTTTGCGAATTCTCTTGACTAAATTAACAAGCAAAAATCTGCCCTAAAATAAAAAAGTTAAAATCCTTTGCAAACTCAAAATGCCTGTTCAAATTCCTTCAGAGAAGGGCAATGGAGTCTGCTCCAGTAGCTAAGGTTCTGCTGTTTTACCACAGCAACCTGGCATTCATTCCCAGTAAGGGAGCAAATCCTTTTTGGTAGATATTTGTGTGACTTTGCCATTTATTGATTCCTTTCCCTACGTAGTTCCTTTTGAGTTCCTATCTTCCGTCGGTGGGGCATATGGGGCTTTGGTCTTTGTATATAGTGGTCAGCTGAGAAGCTGAAGCCTTGGAGAACATGGGTGAACAGAACTGTAGGTTGTGATGTGGGATATTTCTAGGCCACGTTGCCAGCCAGGTATCTTTGGCCAATGACTCCTCTGCCCAGGTCTTGATTGGGCCCAGGTTCACTGCAGGAGATGCCCAGTCCACTCGGCCCACAGGGCTATGCCTGACTGGCACTCCAGTGCAGATCCTGTGGCCGCTGTGACTATGCATTCTGCCCCTGTCAGGAGCGAGTGTGTGAGCAAGCAAGTGCAGGGTCCACTGGCCCTTCTGAGCACTGGCACAGGAGTGGGCTCTGTGCAAGGCTTGCAGCTGGATATTTTAAAGACATAAACTACTTCTATGATATTTTTGATAATTGTTTTGTTCGCAGTAGCAAATCTGTATGGATCTGCAGCAGCTCGATTCTTGCCTACTCAAAGGAAATAATTTATGCAAGGGGCATAAGGTAGAGTGAGAGACCAAGGCAAGATTTAGAGTAGGAGTGAAAGTTTACTAAAAAGTTTTGGAGCAGGTATGAAATGATGTAAACTACACTCGGAAGGGGGTCAAGTGGGCCACTTGAGAGATTCAAGTGCCCAGTTTGACCTTTGACTTGGGGTTTTATTTGCTGTCATGCTGCCAGGGTTTTGCATTTCTTCTCCCTTGATGTTTTCTTGGGGCAGGCTGTCCCCATGGGCAGTGGCCTGTCAGCACTTAGGAGGGGCGGCTCGCGTGGTGTGTTCGCTGAAGTTGTGCACATGCTTATTTAAGGCATTTTAATCTTACCAGTCAAGAGTTCCCAGAGGAATGTCATATACCAGTTAAATTTTGTCATTTTGCCTTTTAGTGCTCATGCTTGAGTACATCACCCAACTCCTGAGATCTTATTGGGAAATAACTGATTGTCAGCTTCAAGTGTTTTCTACCTACTGGGAGACTGCCTTTCATGGCACCAACTGTGACCAATGATTATTTTAGAGAGACAATTTAACAACCACCTTATCATCACCTGATGGTGGGGGTTGCGGAAGTTCTTTCCTGCCCTGCTTATGTCTGTCTGAATACCTATGCCAACAATTTGGCTTGTCTGTCTTAAAGCCATTAGATCCTAGGCTCTAAACAAATGGCTTTGGCCCAGCTCTGCCTCTTGCTTTTCCTGGGAAGGATCAGGCATTATTTCCACAGCTCTTTCCTTTGCCCTGGGCTCTGCATCTGGACACATAATTAAAATGGTTTATTTTGTAAGTTTTTCAGTAAAAATAAGAGTTACTAAGAACTGACTCTGGAATTAATGTATGTGATTAAAACTACCAGATATAAGAGAAACAATTCTATATGCAAAAGGCATAAGAAAAATAGGATTAGTTTAGTAAAAATGTTATAAAAATGCATGAGAATGTGGTTTTTATTAAAGGGAAAATAATTTTGCATAGTGTAGAGTTTTGTTTTGTTTTTAATTGAAAGTGAAAAGAATGATAGATAAAACTGAATAGATAAAGAAAGTTGGAAAAGAGAATTTAAAAAAAATTATGAAAGTTTATAAAAGGCTTATGGAAATATTACCTTATGCAAAACTGATTAAATATTAAAAAGTTTTGCTTACAGAAATTAGCTTTAACATTAATAGTACACTGATACAAAGGTAAAATTTTGTTTTTGCTTTTGAATAAGATTCGCCTGTAATACTAATAAAAAGTTAATATTTTTGTTTACCTTTTGAGTAAACTACAACATAAAAAGAGGGAAGAGAGACAGATGCAGCTGACCTCATGCTGCCTTTATTCGATCTTATTTTTTGGAGAATTGAATTTCTCTATCAAAAAGTAAAAATTGTGCTTATTTAAATCATTGAATTAGCAGTTTGACTAAGTGAACGACTTACGTTACAGTGATCTGTAATTCTGTTTTGTGATGTCAGGTGTTTTAAACATTTGATATTTGACAAACTTTCCAAAATCCAATTTCAAGTTAAAAATAAAATATTTTGATCTCAAACTAATTTGGATATTAGGGTACCTGTAGTCCAAGAGAGACATATTCTGCTTACTTGATATGTTATAATCATACAGGAAGCATTGCCAAATATGAAAGGATGTTTAACTTTCTTTGGGGTATATTTAAATGTGTTTTAAATATGTTATATTAATCCATTCTCCTCTGCTATAAAGGACTACCTGAGACTGAGTAAGTTATGAAGAAAACAGGTTTTATTGACTCACAATTCCACAGGCTGTAGAGGAAGCATGGTTGAGAGGCCTCAGAAAACTTATTAAGGGCAGAAGTCATAAGCATGCACACACATCTTACCTTAGTGGAGCAGGGGAGACAGAGAATGAGACAGAGAGAGACACACACTCACACAAAGAGAGATAGCATGCATGAAGGGGCAAGTGCTACACACTTTCAAATAACCAGATCTTTCAAGAACTCTCTATCATGAGAACAGCCAAAATAAAGTTTGATACTTTCAGAAAAGTGACATTTCTTACTTCCCACCGGTCAGGAACCTGTAAAGGAACTGCATAGACAGAGTATGAAGCCAGTCTTTCCAAAGAATTTTATTGGTCTTATAAAGTTAGCCTCTATTTATCAAAACAGTTTGCTCATATCTAAAAGTGAGCGTGATTCAATCACCTCCCATCAGGCTCATTTTTCAACACATAGGAATTACAATTTAACATGCAATCTGGGTGGGACATAAAGCCAAACCATATTATATGTGTTTCAAAATTGTATGAGATGCCTATAATTCTCCTTTGTCTCAGTGTATTTTATCAGTAATAATAGCCATTATGCTGAATCATTGTATGCCACAGAAATAACCAAATTTTCTTGTCAATTGTGTGTTTATTTATGGCTGTGCTAAGAGTTTTACAATCCTTAGACAATTATTATTTTACTGTGATCCTTCTCACAAAGCAGTTTGCTATCAGCTGAAGTCTAAAACTTGCATTTTTAGGGAACTTCATGGAAAGAACTCTGACAGGTGCTGTTGAATGCAGCTTCTGAAAACCTTGGAGATTGTGTTATTGGAATAGAGAAAAAAACTTTCAGGAAGCTAATTGGACAGCTAATGTGCTCATGAGGTTTGTTGGCTCAAAACAGGAATTGATTTCATGGACTAAACTGATAGATCACTGAAGTAATTACTTTTAACATTTTTGTTTAAAGTCTTGGTGGTTGTTTTTGGTTTTGTTTTTAGATTTAACACAAGGTTGTTATTATTATTATTATTATTAATCTATTTATAACTTTCAGCCATTGAGTAAAGTATACAATTTTGAACAAAATTTGAAGCATATTTCATCTCTCAACCTAATTTCTCCAGAATTTGGGAACTATTTGTGAGTATGCTTAATTTGTTGCAATGTAGTTATTCACATAAGTTCAGTAAGAGTCTATTTTCCTTTGTAACAGGACACAATTGGAGACACTGGTTACCTTATCAAGGCTTTTTGACTGGAATATTATATTTTTAGATATGAGCAGACTGCTTTGAGAAATAGAGGTTAACTTTATAGAGCCAATAAAGGCCCCTTGGAAAGACTGGCTTCATACCCTGTCTATGCAGTTCCTTTACAGGTTCCAGACATGTGGTAAGTAAAGAATTTCTCTTTTCTGATAGGCCCAGGAACCTCAAGTTACTTTGAGATATTGAGAAGAGTAGAAGTCACCCATTCATACAGGTATGTGCAGGCACAGATAATTCCTTGGGTGGGATATAAAGGCTTTTAAAAGTTTATTCTGAGATTTCTTATGAAAAAGTTCTAGCAGAACCAATTTTAAAATAACCTAAATAGCTAGTAATTGTTGTTGCTGCACTTTGTGCAAATGAATAGGCCAAGTATATTAAGACTAAAATTATTTTGCAAATAAACTGGTCGTAATATAATTTCTTGTTGGTTTTGCTGTTTTTTTTTTTTTTCTTTAAATTTTTTGGGGCAGGGAGGAAGGCCATCCTTAAACATACTCATTTTCCTATAGCAAAAAATCAATAATAAGATTTAGGTAAAATGGAAGAGGGAAAAAGAGGAATATCTAAGGTGTAAGAATCCAAAGAGGTAGAGGGAATGAAAGTTAAATCATAGGTAGAGGAACTGGCTTTAAATTGGACAAGGAGCACAATTCCTATTCTATCAGTAAGGAAGGAGATTAGAATGGGTTAAGGTTGTTCTCCACCACAGATTCACCCCCAATGGGGTTTCAAAACCAATTATGAGTGAGGTAGTAATGCTGTAAAGCAGAAGCAGCTTCATTGTTTCCGTCCATGTAGGAGTGTTTAAGAACATCACCTCATTTTACTCTTTTTTTCCTTTCTCCCTATCTTTCTCTTACTTTCATGTGAATTTCAAACACAGTGAATGAATTATGATGGATTTTGATTATTTCTTTTTAAAGACATGCTCATCTTTTAGTTGTACTTTCAAGCTAAAATCTTGCATATCATGAAGGATTGTTTCTAGCATCTTAATTCATATTTTTAGAGCTTTTATCCACCATACTTAACCTACATTTATAAAAATGATTCACAATTTCTTATGATAGAATTATCATACCTGCATCCAAAATTCCAGAGATATCTTCCTAAAACATAACTAAAATGGTTAATGAAACAATGATTAATAACACACCCAATAACATGCAGTAGTTATTGTGGTTTCTCAAAATATGACTTTGAGTTCTAGCACCAGACACTCTGAGTTTTAATTCTGAATAATTAATCAACGATATTTGGCAATCTGTTTTTTTGTGCCTTAGTTTTCTCATTGATAAAATGGGAACAATAGTAGCACTGACCTGATCAACGTGACTTTAATATTTTCCACTGCTTGACTAAATTTTTGACAAGTTTCTTCCTGACTGTAGTTCCCTTATTTCTCTTTTCCACAGAATTTTCTTTCTTTGCTCATTTGAGATAAAAATCTCCCTGCCTCCTGCTAGTTTTACAACTCAGAAATGCTTTTCTCAGGGCCTCTAGTAAAATCTATTTGAAATGTAATAATCATAAAAAATAGTAACCCTATATCCTTGTCTTTGTTGGAGGATAGAAACCTAACTTCCATTAATGACAATTAGTAAATACAGAGCACCTATTTATATTGACCAATCCCTGAAACCCTTCCTATAGGGTTCTTCCTATAGTTTTCCACTACATCACCCAAGCCCGTAAAATCTCTCCTGTCTTTTGTTCCAGTAGAGTTGAGTGAAATCTACTTCCTCTATTGCAATAGTGTCAAATAGTCTTCACTGCCTGCTTGTTTGTTTGGGGTACTTTTTATATTACATACTTTAGAGAATTATTGTGAGAATTAAGTGAGTTAATAGATGTAAACTTTTAAATTAATGCCTTACATCTAATACTGTGTAAGATTTACCTAGAAAAGTGTAATGCTATCTTTACTTATTAACTTCCTCATCATTCTTTCTATATGCATATTCAAAACAATGTTAAACTAAATTTCTGCCATTCTCTAAATATAACTCATTTACACTTGTTTTTACTTGTGTGTGTGTGCGCGCATATGTGTGTGTATAATAGATGCCTGACATTCTCCTATTCTTACCACAAGGCTCAAATCGTTTTGTCTTCAAGCATAGAAAGCCTTACTAATTTTCTTAAGGAGGCATTAGTTATGTATAATTTATTTGTCTAGTTAAGTGCTATCACTCACTAGGCAATGATTTCCATGTACGCAGGTAAATTATTGCACTTACGGAATGCTTGAGATGTAAAAGGATTTGTTGTATGAATGAGAGCTGGTTAGTTGCAAATTATAACATTATTAAATAAAGAGGAATGGTTTGTTTAATTGACCATTGTTATGTGTAACATGAGTGTGCAATGTTTTATTTGTTACTTTTGTTCATAAAAAATCTTTTCTTTCTTTGTTGTATTTTTTGGTTGAACTGCTCTTTTATTGCTGTTTTTCTGTTTACACATGTGAGAAATAACAGCTGTGAAAGTGTTGCCATATAAGGTTGTAAGAATTTTAATGCTGCAGAGCCATTTGAAAGACACTCTTTTCTCTTGCGGCTAACAATTTTGAAATATTTGTGGAGAAGTAAAAACATTGGGAAAAACTCATGGGCTCAGGTAGTTTCTTTCTGTTTGAATTTCTGTCATAATCGAAAAATATTAGCTTTACTTCTATTAGTTTTATTGTGAGGAATTTGGCAGAAATAAAGCGATGTGGATAAAGAGATTAGAATCCACCTAATGAAACCACCTGCTGAAGACATATATTTAAATCCCTAGATTACATTTACTTTACAAATTTGCTGGGATTGTTTAGGTTTTAGGTGGCAGATCTCCGTTCAGTGATAAGAAAAATATCTACAATATAGAAAGTTCCTATTGATCAGGGTGTTGGGATCAGTTGCTGTGTAGGGAATAATCAGTTATAAATTATAAAATAATACCCTGTGGGGTAATATGTTGAAACACAATGTATTAGTCCATTCTCGTGCTGCTAATAAAGATGTACCTGAGATGGGGTAATTTATAAAGGAAAGAGGTTTAATTGACTCACAGTACAGCATGGCTTGGGAGGCTGCAGGAAACTTACAATCATGCCGGAAGGGGAAACAAACACATCCTTCTACACATGGTATCAGAAAGAGATGTGGGTGCTGAGAGAAGGAAGAAGCTCCTTGTAAAATCTTCAGATCTCATGAGGATTCACTCACTATAATGAGAACAGCATGGTGGAAGCCATCCACATGATTCAGTTATCTCCACCTGGTCCCTAAAATTCAAGGTGAGATTTGGGTGGGGACACAGCCAAACCATATCACACAGTATCATGTTTTAGAAAGCCTTTGGAACAATACTTGGCATAGTAAGAAAAGGAATGAAATCTCTTGCCTCTCTCTGTTCCCTCATTTCCAACTCTCAACTCTTTGCAACATAGTTTACTTCTTTTCAATTAATTTTTAAAAGTACACCAATAACTATAGAATTAGTAACAGCAATGATATTTCCCTGGTCCTCATATTACTTTTTTATTGGTAATGTCACCTTTGTCATATGCAAAATTTCATATAGATTTGGGTCTATTTAGGTCCTCTATTGTGATCAATTGTCAGTTGCAGCCTTGTTGACATACTGATATCTTCTTCATCAAAAATGTCTTGGTAGTTTTAATATTAATTTGACAAATTTTCACAACAATAAAAAGTGCTGGTAGTATTTTTAATGGAACTAAACTGTCTTGATAACTTTACGAGGTTTAATATTTCTTTTATATTAAGTCTTCCTAAACAACATTGTGTATATCCTTTCATTTTGTTAAATTTTTAAATGCGTTTCAATAATCTTATATTAACACTAATCCAGACACTTGTTTTCTATTTATTTTCAAATGCTTTATATTTTTCATACTTCTATAAATAGTAGAATTTTTATAATTACATTTGCTATTTCTTGTGGCAATATATAAGCATGAATAAAATTTTTATAGATTGATTTTATGATTCAACAGCCTTACCAAACTCTCTTGGTAATACTCATAATTTGTTTGTAAACTCTCTTGAAGATAGGGACACCTATTGACAAGTAATTTAAATAGGGAAAACTTCTTTTCTTTCAAGCCATTGTTTTTTTCTTCTATTTATCCTATACTTAATTTTAAAAGAGAATAATGTTTGACTGCATAAATATGAAACATTAAATCATATCTTAATTTGTTTTAAATGCATATTGAGAGGTGAAGCCAACTGAGCTTCTAGGTTGGGTGGGGACTGGAGAACGTTTTTGTCTAGCTAGAGGATTGCAAATGCACCAATCAGCATTCTGTAACAATGCACCATTCAGCGCTCTGTGTCTAGCTAAAAGTTTGTAAACACACCAATCAGCACTCTGTAAAAATGGACCAATCAACACTCTGTAAAATGGACCAATCAGCAGGATGTGGGTGAGGCCAAATAAGGGAATAAAAGCTGTTCACCCGAGCCAGCAGCAGCAACCCCCTCAGGTTCCATTCTATGCTGTGGAAGCTTTGTTCTTTCACTCTTCAGGATAAATCTTGCTGCTGCTCCCTCTTTGAGTCTGCACTACCTTTTTGAGTTTTAACACTCACTGTGGAGGTCTGTGGTTTCACTCCTGAAGTCAGTGAGACCATGAACGCACTGGGAAGAACAATAACTCCAGATGTGCCACCTTTAAGAGCTGTAACACTCACTGCAAAGGTCTGTGGCTTCACGAGACCATGAACCCACCAGAAGGAAGAAACTCTGGACATATCTGAACATCTGAAGGGACAAATTCTGATAAAGGCATAGTTGTATATTCCCTGGACATGCCATCTTTAAGAGCTATAACACTCACTGTGTGGGTCCACGGCGTCATTCTTGAAGTCAGCGAGACCAAGAACCCACCAGAAGGAACCAATTCTGGACACATTTTGGTGACCCAGATGGGACAATCAGCAAGTGGTAACAGCCATCGGACCCCTTTTGCTTGCTATTCTGTCCTGTTTTTCTTTAGAATTTGTAGGCTAAATACTGGGCACCTGTCGGCCAGTGAAAAGTTACTAGCACAGCTGCTGGACTAAGGACACTGGTGTCAGGCTTTCTGGGGAAGGGCTCTCTAACACCCCTGACTCTTTGGAGTTGGGAGCATTGGTTTCCCTGGAACCAGCTTCCGCTTTTCCTGTACTTCGGGCTGAGGCAAGAGTCGACAGAGAGGAAAGCCATTCAGCTCCAGGGTCCCAACAACAAGTTTGTTGACCCCGCAGCCATGAGCAGAACTCTCAAAGTCCTGTTGCCCAAGCGAGACTTGTCCATCTATTCTATCTATCTTGACCCTTGCCTCCTGGGTTCTAATGCCTGTCAGACCAACTTCCTCTTGCCTCTCTTCTCCGAGGCGAGTCCTGCTTCTAAAAACCACTCCCTGTTTCTGGTGCTTTTCTAGTTTCTCCTATAAGAATTATTTCCAGTATAAACTCCAGAACTCTATTCCCTTCTTTAGGCACCTGGGCTCACCAGTCAGAAAGACATAATTTTTGCCCAAAGCCCCGTCAAGGCAGGGGACTATCTGGAATTTTAGGATCCTTCCTCAGACTAGCAGGCCTAACAAAAGTTATTCTTGAAGCTAGGATATGGGGACTTCAAAAATGATATCCTTCCTATTCAAGTGAGGACAGAAGGTGTCAGTCTTCCAACCCTGGAGATCTCTCTCCTCCTTCAGGGTATGGTCCTCCACTTCATTTTTGGGGCATAACATAACATATAGGACATGGGTAAAGTCTCCCAATACTAACAGGAGAATGCTTAGGATTCTAACAGGTTTTCGAGAATGCATCAATAAGGGCCACTAACTCTGATTTTTCTCGGTCCTCCCTGTGGTATAGGAGGACAGGCAAGTGTGCAGGTTTTTGAGAATGTGTCAGGAAGAGCCACTAAATCTGACATTCCTCAGTCCTCCTTGTGGTCTAGGAGGAAAACTAGTGTTTCTACTGCTGCGTCGGTGAGCACAACTATTCCCATCAGCAGGGTCCAGGGACTGTTGTGGGTTCTTGGGCAAGAGGTGTTTCTGCTGCTGCGTCAGTGAATGCAACTATTGCAATCAGCAGGGTCCAGGGACCGTTGTGGGTTCTTGGGCAAGAGATGTTTCTGCTGCTGTGTGTTGAGCGCAACTATTCCAATCAGCAGGGTCCAGGGACCGTTCCAGGTTCTTGGGCAGGGGAAGAAACAAACAATCCAAAACCATGGGCAGATTTGTCTTTCAGATGGGAAACACTCAGGCATCAACAGGCTCGCCCTTGAAATGCATCCTAAGCCATTGGGACCAATTTGACCTGCAAACTCTGAAAAAGAGGAAGCTCATTTTTTTCTGCATAGAGCTTGGCCCCAATATTCTCTCTCTGATGGGGAAAAATGGCCACCTGAGGGAAATAAAAATTACATTACTATCATGTAGCTTGACCTTTTCTGTAAGAGGGAAGGCAAATGGAGTGAAATACCTTATGTCTAAACTTCCTTTTCATTGAAGGAGAATACACAACTATGCAAAGCTTGCAATTTGCATCCTACAGGAGTACCTCTCAACTTACCCCCATATCCTTGCCTCCCTATAGCTCCCCTTCCTATTATTGATAAGCCTCCTCTAATGTCTTCCACCAATAAAGAAATAAGCAAAGAAATCTCCAAAGGACCACAAAACCCCCCGGGCTATCGGTTATATCCCCTTCAAGCTATAAGTGGAGGGGAATTTGGCCCAACCCAGGTACATGTCCCCTTCTCCCTCTCTGATTTAAAACAGATCAAGGCAGACTGGGAAAGTTTTCAGATGATCCTGATAGGTATATAGATGTCCTACAGGGTCTAGGGCAAACCTCCTATCTCATTAGGAGAGAGCTCATGCTGTTGTTAGATCAAACCCTGGCCTTTAATGAAAAGAATGAAGCTTTAGCTGCAGCCCATGAGTTTGGAGATACCTGGTATCTTAGTTAAGTAAATGACAGGATGACAGCCAATGAAAGGGACAAATTCCCTATTGGTCAGCAAGCCTTCTCCAGTATGGATCCCCACTGGGACCTCGACTCAGATCATGGGGACTGGAGTTATAAACATCTGTTGACCTATGTTTTAAAAGGACTAAGGAGAATTAGGAAGAAGCCCATGAATTATTCAATGATGTCTACCATAACTCAGGGAAAGGAAGAAAATCCTTCTGCCTTCCTCAAGTGGCTACAGGAGGCCTTAAGAAAATATACTGCCCTGTCACCTGACTCATTTGAGGGTCAGTTGATTCTAAAAAATAAATTTATTAACCAATCAGTCACAGATATCAGGAGAAAGCTCCAAAGTGAGCCCTGGGCTCTGAACAAAATCTGGAGGCATTATTAAACCTGGCAACCTTGGTGTTCTATAATAGGGATCAAGAGAAACAGGCCCAAAAGGAAAAGCGAGACCAGAGAAGGGCCGCAGCCTTAGTCATGGCCCTCAGATAGACCTTGGTGGTTCAGAGAGAACAGAAAATGGAGCAGGCCAATCACCCAGTAGGGCTTGTTATCAGTGTGGTTTACAAGGACACTTTAAAAAAGATTGTCCAACGAGACGCTGCCCCCTCGTCCATGTCCGCTATGCTAAGGCAATCACTGGAAGACACACTGCCCCAGAGTGCAATGGTTCTCTGGGCCAGTAGCCCCCAATCAGATGATCCAACATCAAGACTGAGAGTGCCCAGGGAAAGTGCCAGCTCATGTCATCACCCGCACTGAGCCCCAGGTATGTTTAACCATTGAGGGCCAGGAAATTGACTTCCTCCTGGACACTGGTGCAGCCTTCTCAGTGTTAATTTCCTATCTTAGACAAGTGTCCTCAAGATCCGTTACCATCCGAGGAATCCTCAGACAGCCTGTAATCAGGTATTTCTCCCACTACCACAGTTGTAATTGGGAGACTTCGCTTTTTTCATAAGCCTTTCTTGTTATGCCTGAAAGTCCCATACCCTTATTAGGGAGGGATATATTAGCCAAACCTGGAGCTATTATCTACATGAATATGGGAAACAAGTTACCCATTTGTTGTTCCCCGCTTGAGGAGGGAATCAACCCTGAAATCTGGGCATTGGAAGGAACAAAATCAAACTCCAGCCTTAAGCCTTCCCACAGGACAAAACTTCTCTTTATACGTCACAGGGAGAACAGGAATAGCTCGTGTAGTCCTTACTCAGATTGGTGGGACAACCCCACACCAGTGGCACACCTAAGTAAGGATATTGATGTAGTAGCCAAAGGGTGGCCTTACTGTTTATGGGTAGTTGTGGCGGTGGCTGTCTTAGTGTCAGAGGCCATCAAAATAATACAAGGAAAAGATGTCACTGTCTGCACTACTCATGATGTAAATGGCATACTAGGTGCCAAAGGAAGTTTATGGCTATCAGACAACCGCCTACTTAGATACCAGGTGCTACCCCTTGAGGGACCGGTGCTTCAAAAACATATGTGCGTAGCCCTCAACCCTGCCACTTTTCTCCCAGAGGATGGGGAACCAATTGAGCATGACTGCCAACAAATTATAGTCCAGACTTACGCTGCCCGAGATGATCTCTTAGAAGTTCCCTTAGCTAATCCTGACCTTAACCTATATATCGATGGAAGTTCATTTGTGGAGAATGGGATATGAAGGGCAGGTTATGCCATAGTTAGTGATGTAACTGTACTTGAAAGTAAGCCTCTTCCCCCAGGGACCAGCGCCCAGTTAGCAGAACTAGTGACACTTATCCGAGCCTTAGAACTGGGACAAGGAAAAAGAATAGATGTGTATACAGATAGCAAGTATGCTTATCTAATCCTACATGCCCATGCTGCAATGTGGAAAGAAAGGGAGTTCCTAACTTCTAAGGGAACCTCCATTAAATGCCACAAGGAAATTACTGAGTTATTGTGTGCAGTGCAAAAACCCAAAAAAGTGGCAGTCTTACACTGCCAAAGCCATCAGAAAGTTGAAGGAGAAAAGGCAGAAGGAAACTGTGGGGCAGATGCTGAGGCCAAAATTGCTTCCAGGTGGAACCTCTCATTAGAAATACCTGTGGAAGGACCCTTGGTATGGAACAACCCCCTCCAAGAGATTAAGCCCCAGTATTCCCTGACTAAAAGAGAATGGGGACTTTAACGGGGGCATAGTTTTCTCCCCTCTGGGTGGTTAACGACGGGACAAGGAAAGGTCATTACACTTGAAGCCAGTGAGTGGAAAATACTTAAAACCCTCTACCAAACTTTTCATATGGGTATTGAAAATACTCATCAAATGGCCAAATCCCTATTTACAGGGCCAAATCTCCTCTGGACCATCTGACAGGTAGTCAAAGCCTGTGAGGTGTGCCAAAGGAATAATCCCTTGGTCCATTGTAAGGTCCCTTTGGGGGAACAAAGAATAGGTCACTATCCTGGAGAGGACTGGCAGTTAGACTTCACCCATATGCCTAAGTCAAAGGGATTTCACTACTTGTTGGTCTGTGTTGATACCTTTACAAATTGGATAGAAGCTTTACCCTGCAAGACAGAGAAGGCTCAGGAAGTGATTAAAGTTCTAATTCATGAAATAATTCCTAGATTTCGGTTTCCCCAAAGCTTACAGAGTGACAGTGGTCCAGCTTTTAAAGCCATGGTAACTCAGGGAATTTCCAGGGTGCTAGGGACACAATATCACCTTCACTGAGCCTGGAGGTCACAATCCTTGGGGAAGGTTGAGAAGCCAAATGAAACACTCAAGAGGCACTTAAGGAAACTAACACAAGAAATTCATCTCGCATGGCCTACTCTTTTGCCCATGGCCTTGTTGAGAAACCGAAATTCTCCTCACAAAATGGGGCTAAGTCCATATGAAATGCTGTGTGGACGACCTTTTCGCACAAATGACCTCCTACTTGATCACAAAATGGCCAACTTGGTCAAAGATATAACTTCTTTGGCAGAATATCAATGAAACTTTAAAAAGCTACCTGAAGGATGTCACAGACAAAAAGAACAGAGTTGTTTCAACAGGAGATCCAGTGTTGAACAGATCTCTCCCCACTACCTGCCCATCTATGGACTCTGTGTGGGAAGGACCATATTCAGTAATCCCCTTTGCACCCGTGGCAATTAAGGTGGCAGGAGTAGAATCTTGGATTCATCACACCCAAGTTAAATTTTGGACACCTCCTGAGGAACCTGCAGGACCGTCAGCTCAGGAGTCCCAAAATCAGCCAGACCAGCCTCAATATACTTGCAAACCATTGGAGGACTTGCATCTCCTATTTCGGAAGGAAACATCCCAGACTGAAAAGGCTCTTACCGCTGATCCTGAAGAAAAACTGCATCCTCCTTAAAAAAGATAAGTGAAAACCTACATAATCTTTATCTTTAACATGGGTCTTTGCCCCTTTAATGGAATCCTTTTACTATTTCACCATATTATTAAGCAGCATACTAACCATATTCTTTGTGATAGGACTATATACTGTAGCTCCTGCCAGGATGAAAATAAAATAGAACACAGGGAGCCACTCAGTTTGCTCCCAACACCCCTTTCCAGCCGCTCACCGGAGCTACCTTCGCAAGTACTTTAGGAGCATGGGAAAGTGAAAACAACAAACTCACACACTTTTTTAACATACACAAGCAGTTCTGTCTACCCAGCCAAGATATATTCTTCTCATGTGGAACATCAACCTATATCTGCCTCCTCACTAACTGGACAGGCACCTGCATCTTAGTCTTTCTAAGTCCCAACATTAACATTGCTCCAGGAAATCAGACCCTATCAGTACTCCTCATAGCTCAAGTCCATCCGCACAGAGCCATACAACTAATACTCCTACTTGTAGGGTTAGGATTGGCTGCTGCTACTGGAACCAGAATAGCCAGTTTATCTACTTCATTATCCTACTACCACACACTCTCAAAGGATTTCTCAGACAGTTTGTAAGGAATAACGAAATCTATCTTTACTCTACAATCCCAAATAGACTCTTTGGCAGCAGTGACTCTCCAAAACCGCCAAGGCCTAGACCTCCTCACTGCTGAGAAAGGAGGACTCTGTACCTTCTTAGGGGAAGAGTGTTGTTTTTACATTAACCAGTCAGGGATAGTACGAGCTGCTGCCTGGCATTTACAGGAAAAGGCTTCTGAAATCAGACAATGCCTTTCAAACTCTTATACCAACCTCTGGAGTTGGGCAACATGGCTTTTCCCCTTTCTAGGTCCCATGGCAGCCATCTTGCTATTACTCCTTGTTAAATTTGTTTCCTCTAGAATCAAGGTCATCAAGTTACAGATGGTCTTACAAATGAAACCCCAAATGAGCTCAACTAACAACTTCTACCAAGGACACCTCGAGCAACCCGCTGGCCTTTTCGTTGGCCTAAAGAGTTGCCCTCTGGAGGACACTACAACTGCAGGGCTCCTTCTTTGCCCCTATCCAGCAGGAAGTAGTGAGAGCTGTCATCGCCTAATTCCCTACAGCCGTTGGGGTGTCCTATTTAGAGGGGGGATTGAGAGGTGAAGCCAGCTGGGCTTCTGGGTCAGGTGGGGACTTGGAGAACTTTTTCTGTCTAGCTAAAGGATTGTAAACGCACCAATCAGCACTCTGTAAAAATGGCACCAACCAGCGCTCTGTATCTAGCTAAAGGTTTGTAAATGCACCAATCAGCACTCTGTAAAAACGCATGAATCACTGCTCTGTGTCTAGCTAATGGTTTGTAAACACACCAATCAGCACTCTGTAAAAACGCACCAATCAGTGCTGTGCGTCTAGCTAAAGGTTTTGTAAACACACCAATCAGCACTCTGTAAAAATGCACCAATCAGCACCTTGTGTTTAGCTAAAGGTTTGTAAACACACCAATCAGCACTCTGCAAAAACGGACCAATCAACACTCTGTAAAACGGACCAATCAGTGCTCTGTAAAATGTACCAATTAGTAGGACATGGACGGGGCCAAGTAAGGGAATAAAAGCTGATCACCTGAGCCAGCACTGGCAATCCCCTCTGTTCCCATTCCATGCTGTGGAAGCTTTGTTCTTTGGCTCTTCACAGTAAGTCTTGCTGCTGCTCAGTCTTTGGGACGGTACTACCTTTATGAGTTGTAACACTCACTGCGGAGGTCTGTGGCTTCACTCCTGAAGACAGTGAGACCACGGGCATACCGGGAAGATCAAACAACTCTGGATGCGCCACCTTTAAGAGCTGTAACACTCACTGCGAAGGTCTGCAGCTTCACGAGACCACAAACCCACTGGAAGGAAGAAGCTCTGGACATGTCTGAACATCTGAAGGAACAAACTTGAGACACACCATCCTTAAGAACTGTAACACTCACCACAAGGGTCCGCGGCTTCATTCTTGAAGTCAGCGAGACAAAGAACCCACTGGAAGGAACCAATTCCGGACACAATATGACTCTTCAAAACAAAAATACATAACATTGTTTTATGATGCTTTTGTATGTAGTTGTGCTATATATGCTAACTAAAACAAACAAAAGGTAAGTGGAGCATACGAGAGCCTAAATGACTGTAACATCTCTGAAGTTTACAAGAAAATGTATAACTTTAAATAAAATAAACTGTAAAAGTATATACCTGTCTATTTAAGTTATTAGAGAAACTACTGAAATAATGTGAAGAGGTATAGCTAAAAAACATAGATAAAATAGAATTCTAAAACAAAATTTAAATAATACAAAGAATAAAGGAAAGGACAAGAAGAATATAGGAAAGAAACAAATAGTGGAAGGAGAAACAGACCAAAAAACAAACAAACAAACAAAACAAAACAAAACAAAAAAACCTGGGAGACAAATTTAATCATCACTAATTTTATTAAATGAAAAGGGACATATATCTCTAAAGTCAGAGATGATCAGCGTGGTTATAAAATAAGACTCAAATATGTGCTATCTAACAAGAGATACTATACAAATAGAGACATAGAAAGGCTGAAAGTAAATTAATGGAAAAAGATAGTGCAATAGAAACAACAGCCAGAAAATGCAATAGAAACAATAGCCAGAAAATGTTTGGAGTATTTATAATAAAATGGGAAAAAAATCGACAGCAAAATAGAGTATTATAAAAATAAATAAATATGTTTCATACCAAAAGAATCAATTCATCAGGAATACGTAACAATCATAAATGTCTGTGTACCTAATAAACTGCCACAAAATGCGTGGGACAAATCTGATAGAATAAAAGACCAAACTAAACAATTTCACAACTTTGTGTGAGAATTTTAACACTACACTCCCAGCAATTGATACACAACTGGATAAAAGGACTAAAACCATGGAAAATGTGAGCACCACTGTGATAGTTAATTTCACATGTCAATTGGGTGGGCCATAGTGTGTAGATACTAGGTGAAACATTTTTCAGGATTTGTCTGTGACACTGTTTTTGGAAGAGATTAACATTTAAATCTTTGTGCTTGGAATACTTCAATCCAACCAGTTTAAGACCCATATAGAACAAAAGCAAGGACGTATTGCTCCACTGAGCAAGGAAGAATTCCACCAGCAGATATACTTGAACTGAGATATCCGCTGTTTCCTGTTCTCCAGCCAGACAGCCCACAGTGCAGTTTGGGCTTGCTAGCTGCCATAATCATGTGAGCCAGTTCTTTACAATAAATCTCGATGTACATGCACATCCTTTTGATTCTGTTTCTCTAGAGAACCCTATTATAAATACTATCAAATCTTATTACAGAAGACAAATGCAATATACAATTTTGTCCAGTGCATGGTATGGTCACCAAGAATGACCATATGCTGCACTGAATAATACAAAACTTTAATTTCAATAAATTGCACTTAAAAAAACTTTATAGGACCGGCAATGGTAACTCATGCTTGTAAGTCCCAGCCCTTTGGGAGGCTGAGGTGGCAGGATCTCTTGAGTCTAGTATTTCAAGACTAGCCTGGGCAACAAAGGAAGAATACTTCTCTACAAAAAATAAAAATAATAAATTAGGCAGGTATGGTGGCATGCATCTATAGTTCAGCTGTTTGGGAGGCTGATCTGGGAGGATAGCTTGACCCCAGGAGTTTGAGGCTGCAGTGAGCCATGATTACTGCAGTCTGGGTGACAGGGATTCCATTTCAAAAAACATGTGTGTGTGTGTGTGTGTGTGTATATATATGTACACACACACTATTTTATATATATGCATTATTTTTTATATATATATACTATTTTTAGAACGGTTTTAGGTTTATAGAAAAGTTGTGCAAAAAGTACGTAGTTCCCATATACCCCCACCCTACTTCCACATTTCTTCTATTATAAACATCTAGCTTTTGAGCGGTTCGCTACTAAATGAAAGGAGCCCAACTGTAAAGGCTGTATACTGTAATTTCAACAGTAAGGTGTTATTAAAAAGGTAAAACTATAGAGACAGGAAAATGATCAATGATTGCTAGGGGTTCTGGGAAATGTGAAATAGATGGATGAATAGATGGAGCACAGGGTATTTTTAGGGCAATAGAACTGTTCTGTATGATTGCATAGTAATGGATGAATGTCATTATGGAATCACCAAAACCTATAGAAATGTACAACACAAAGAATGTACCCTAATGTAAACTATGGATTTTAGTTAAGAATAATATACCAAGTTTATCAAGTGTTTCTAGTATGGATGAGGAGTTGCATTTTCTTAAGTATTTTATTTTAATTAGTTTAAAAAGACCAAATTTGTCAAATGAATAACCTATTGAGTGGTTCAGAACTACAATATTCAAAATAATATCAGTAAGAGTGACAAAATAAGGGCTTGACCAATCTATATTTTACAATTAATAACTGTCTTTAATACATCATTACCAAACAATCCTAAGACACTGTGGTCTAGGTGATTCCAGATGTTCTAGAAATTTTGACTGTCTCAGGTATCTGTCATCTGTGTAATTTAGTGGAAAAGCACTTGCCTCTCATGATGAAAATATAAGGTGAATGCGTATTTGTAGGTATTCAAACATTGTAGCAAATAGCACAAACCTTGAGGTCTATGAATTAAACATACATAACTATGAGAATCAAAATTAGTCTCTGTCACTGAATAATATTTTGTGAATGAATTATTCTTTCAGAGTCAGTATAAATAATAACTGACTATCTCATAGAATCTTAAGAGACTTGAATGGTATAATATTTAAAATTCCTTAGCAATCATTTGTCCCAAATCATGTAATTATTGTATTGATTGGAAAATTAATCATATCACTAATACTTAAAGAATGTTTACCATGAATGTCAGCTGCTGTCATAAAAACTTTACAGATATTAACTCTTTTAGTCTTCACAGCAAACTTTTGAGTAACATTTATCATTATTCTCACTTTATACATGAAGAGTATTGAGGCATAGAGATGTTAACCACTTGGTTGACATCACATTCCAATTAGACGGGGAGGCAGAACTTGAAATCAGGCATGCTGGCTTTAAATGTTCCTCTTTTGTCAGATTTTCTGCGGGATCTAGAACTAGAGGTACCATTTGACCCAGCCATCCCATTGATGGGTATATACCCAAAGGGTTGTAAATCCTGCTGCTATGGAGACACGTGCACACGTATGTTTGTTGCGGCACTGTTCACAGTGGCAGGGACTTGGAGCCAACTCAGATGTCCATCAATGATGGACTGCATTAGGGGAGTTGGAGCATATACACCATGGAGTGCTATGCAGTTATAGAAAAGGATGAGTTCATGTCCTTTGTAGGGGCATGGATGAAGCTGGAAACCATCAATCTGAGCAAACTATCGCAAGGACAGAGAACCAAGCACCACATGTTCTCACTCATGGGTGGGAGCTGAATGGTGAGAGCTCTTGGATGCGAGGTGGGGGACATCGCACACTGGGACCTGTCATGGGGTGGGGGAGCGGGGAGGGATAGCACTGGGAGTTATGCCTAATGTGGATGACAAGTTGATGCGTGCAGCACACCAACATGGCATATGTATGCATATGTAACAAACCTGCACATTATGCATATGTACCCTAGAACTTGAAGTATAATAAAAATAATAATAATAATAATCAGGTTGGCATGGTATGGTTGGCTCAAAAATAAAATAATAATAAGTTCCTCTTTGAAGAACTTTTTTAACTGCCTGTCTAGGTTTTGTTATTTACATGTGCACAAATACTATTATAATACTAATTCATTTAGCATATTTTAGATAACTCTTAAGTTTTATTTTAAAATTAAAAGATTTTTTAAAAAGTATTGCAATTTTATCTGAACTAGAATTCTCTAAGGGTGATTGTTTAAATGTGTTCGTTAGAAAAGAGAGAGAGAGCCAGATCTCTACAGAGTTATTTAGGATTGTAATTATAAGTTGATTTTTTTATCAGGAAAAAAAAAAAAAAAAAAAAACTATGCAATAACAATAGCTTAAAGAAGATGAAAGTTTTATTCTTACTCACATAGTCATTGGGATGGATGCAGTCCAGAGCTCATACCACAGCTCTATGCTACAAAGTAGTCAGGGACCTAGGCTCAGGCTCATTTTCCTTTATTATTCCATAATCTTTAGGTTACAGACCTAATTTTCATAAGCCAAGGTAGCAGCATCTATTTTCTGAGCAGTGATAGAAGCAGCAAGAGTCCTCAGGGTTATTCCTTTCCAAAAATGTCCACATAAACTACATAATGACATTAGCTCCAGTTACATGGCCACATCTAAGTTGCAGTGAGGCTAGGAAAAATAATGTAATATTTATATATACCCAGAAAGATATCTCATCATTAAAGATGAAAGATGACATATATTGGAACATAACTCTAAGTTACTCTCACAATCTTCATGTATATGCCCCATGCTTTCTAAATGCTGACACAAACATGAGGACATAATTAGTTACGTGATTTACACTATAAAGGAAATGTAGACTAAGGTAGAACAAGTGTGTTCTTTTTCTTTTCTTTTTTTTTTGTTTTGATTTTAGGACACAGAGTCTTGCTCTGTTGCCCAGGCTGAAGTAGTGAAATGGCATGATCTCTGCTCACTGCAATCTCCGCCACCTGGGTTCAAGTGATTCTTATGGCTCAGCTTCTCTAGCAGCTGGGATTGCAGGCACATGCCACCACTGCTCAGCTAATTTTTTATATTTTTTATTAGAGATGGGGTTTTGTCACGTTGCCCAGGCTGGTTTCGAACTCCTGAACTAGACACTTTGCCCACCTCAGCCTTCCAAAGTACTGAGATTACAGAAATGAGCCACGACTGAACAAGTGGTTTCAATGAACATAATTACCCCATATATACACACACACACACACACACAAAAAAAAAAAACCTAAATGTATTCAAACAATGTATACATATATACTATATATACTGTATATCTACAGCATATATATATATATATATATATGCTCACACATATATCTATATATTTGATTGATAGATAGATATCCCTCAAGGTCCTCATAGAGTTTATGTAATAAATAGGATTTGCAAAAGCTTTCATGCATTTAACAATTTGCTTCTTATACCAGCCCTCACTGAAAGCCAATGTCGTTATCACAAGTACTTTCAGTAAAAGTAACTCTAGGGAGATAGTAGTATAATATGCCCAAAGAGGGAAATCTGAGAAATTGTTTTAATCCAGTGAAGACTTTACAGGACCCATCTTCATCAGGAAATTCATGTGAATATTATTAATCTAAACTAAGAGTTTGAATTTATATTCCTTGCCCAATATCAGGAAAGGAGTCATTCTATGGTGGCATAAAACCTTTCAAACAAAGCTACCACTACTTAGAAAGCCATGCCACAGCATGTAGTGAAAATATCTTTCAATTTTGAGTGCCTGCATTAGCCATTACGTTTGTGATTTTACATATATTTTGAATAATTCTATATTAGGTTATTATTATGTACTGCTGAAGATACAGGAACAGTCCAAAATAGGTTACATGTATTTCTCCCAGGTGACACAGTTGGTAGGTAAAATAATTTAAATCCCAGCTTCCATATGTTTGATTACAAAAATTACACTCCCTTTATTAAAATATGTTCCTAAGTGTATTAGTCTGTTTCCACACTGGTATAAAGAATTTCCCAAGACTGGGTAATTTATCAAGGAAAGAGGTTTAACTAACTGGGGAGGTCTCAGGAAACTTACAATCATGGCAGAAGGTGAAGGAGAGGCAAGCTTGAACCGTCTCACATGGTGGCAGGAGAGAGAAGAGTGAGCGAAGTAGGAACTTGCCAAATGCTTATAAAACCATTAGATCTTGTAAGAACTCATTCACTATCATGAGAACAGCATGGGGGAACCGCCCTCATGATCCAGTCACCTCCCACCAGGTCCCGTCCTCGACTTGTGGGGATTATGAGGATTACAGTTCAAGATGAGATTTGGGCGGGGACACAGCCAAACCATATCACTGTTTTTCATGAGGTGATGAGAGACAAATATCTGAAAATATGTGGGACTACAAATGTAATCTCAATATGTAAGCTCTCAGGGTTGACATTCCATGAACTGAAAAGAAATTATTAGGTGTGTAAAACAAGTCATATTTCTTTACACCAGTAATGCATTCTGTATCCATAAGAGCAGAGTCTTACCTGTATGCAATGGACTGTGATGTCTTATAGGTGTGCTTCAACCCTGGAATAGTTAGAGCTCCATGGTCGCTATCTCTACTGACAGGCATCTTCTCCCATTTCCAAAATGTGCTGGATGTATACCATATTCTGTATGTCACGTTGTGAAAATATTTGGAAAACACTGTGTTATACTTACTGGAAAGTATTTCTGAGGCATGTTTATTAGGATTTCCAGATGTAGCAAGTAAAAACACAAAATATCAAATTAAAATTTAGGAAAAGACCAAATATTTTTTGTATAAGTATAGCATTTCCCATGCAACAGGTGGGACATATTAATACAAGCAAACTTACTTGTTCTTACTGGGCATCTTGTATCATATCTGCCACCCCTAATTCTTATAATAAATCTTTCTTATGCACTATGATACTCATAGTCATTGTTTTTTTCTGCCAACAATAGTGACATCCATTTTTAAAACTTTCCTGGAACACAGACAGAAAAACAGGTGAGCCCCTGCTGAGATGAAATTTGTGAGACAGGACAATCAGTGCCTTGGTCACTAGCCTTCTGAATAAATGAAGTTCACATTGCAATATAATTTTCAAATACTCAGTGTGCAGAGACACATCCCTTAATAGATGGAAAATAATCACTCTGTATATTTGTCAGGCGTTTAAGAAAACTGCCATGTGTTTTAGGTTATGCTTGGTCAGAATAGTAGCTTAAAAGGTAAACATTCTCTTCCTGATACCTTGCTTCTGCCTCTGCTCTTGATAATCTTCATGAGCTACACAAAGTTAGCTTTTGCCGGTGTCTCAGTCTAGTCTCACTTTTCCAGAGATACGAACCTTTTTCCATCTTATGAACTATATCCAGCATGGTAGAGACGTTTCCCTCATTCTTGAAGACTGTGGTTTTCCTTTAACCCCTTAAAAACAAAATAACATCTTCAAGCACTTTCAGTGTGATCCAGGGGCTGAATGACTTCATTTGAGATCACATAACCTGTGGGGCACATAAATCATTTCTGCCTTCATCTGCCTCCAGCTCATTTTAGTTCATTTTCAATCTCTTCTTCAGCAAAAAGTGAAGGAGCTTCATATATTACTTTAATCATTAGGGGTCAGTGCTTTTGGTATGTGAAAATTTGCTTAAATTATAAAAAAAAGGTGCAACATTATTTTAATTTTTATTTTAAAATAAATATTTTGGAATACAATTTGTTGAGATGAAACTCTGCCTATAGTTATTATAATTTTATATGTTATGCACAAATGTTTAACTACTTAAGGCAAACTTTTCATTAATAATGGTATTTTTAGTTTTATTTTTATATTCATGAAGGCCAACCAGTTACTTTTTTCCAAACTAAAGATAAAGGCCATTTATAGTATAATTTTTAGAATTTTGAAAATCAAAAATTATGTGTCACTTATTTCTCATTTCTTTTATCATAAACTGTTTCTGAAAAACTCTTTTATTCTCACTCATGACTATCCTGCTATGCATATAATGCGGCTGTATCATGTATTAAAGCATCATGTTCTAATCTATTTATAATATTCCATCTTAAAATTTTTCTACATTTTAAACTATTTTTATAAAGTATGTGCCATTTAGTAATGTTTTAGGGGTTACTTAGCTATGCCAACGGCCTTGTGCAAGTATGGATCACTGTGCAGAAATAACCTCCTGTATGAACTTGTTTCATTAATAATACTTTTGTTCATACTTTGGAAAAGGACTTCTGTGCTGCTCTAAACGTTGGGTAAAAGTGTTTTAAGTGTAAGACAGATCACTGTCCTATGAGAACATCTCTGGATTCCATAACTCCCATTACTAAAAGAATGGTTTAATGCTTCACATAAAATTTTAAAGCAATGGAGTAAGAAATAAATAATGCCAAAATAATGCAGATAAAAAATGCCTTAGGGACAATGTCAAAGCTTTAACAGTAGTCATAGGAGAATGCCCTTTGCTATCATGTAATAATAGCTGATGCATTACTATATTCCTTTCTTAATAAATACAGTTTTAAATCATTATAAAATTATTTAGCACCATTATGCATTATTTTAAAAATCTCAAAAGATTTAAAATGTTTATTCTAATGTGAGAATGCTTGGAGTGTCTACAATAAAAATGTCTATTTCTATTTATCTGCATATCAGTAAGATACACATTAGGTAATTTGATAGGCAGAACTCTTGAAACAATTATTCCATTTTAAAATACTAATATATGTGAATCAATTTTTATTTCATATAATTCAAATATTTGCAAAGAAATTTATAATAAAATGATACAATTAATGCAAATTTGAAACTATCTTGAATGTTACTACAAGGTCATTTCTATTCAGAAAATGATATAATACAAATTACTGCTTAATATTATGTACAAATAAAATTTTCAATATTGTAAATTGCAAAGTATTGTTAATTTCTTTTATGCTCTCCATCAGAACATATTGTGATTTATCTCCCATTTCCAAGCTTTAAGTACAAAATAGTACACATAATAGGCATTTTTCTCCCTTGGTGAGAATAATGAGATGTGGGGGAATTAGAAAATAAACAAAGAGTTCTAGGTGTTATGATAGAATACGGCAAGCTACTATGAGGAACCTAGGGGATGGGGGCAATTTTAACCTAGGGACACTAGAAAATCTCATGAAGAAATATGCATTAATAATAAGATAATTTAGAACCAAGCAGACAAAGAGTATTCCAGGCAGATGGGAATTTTATATATATATATATATTTGCAAAACTTCTGATAGGAGAGATAAGATTATTAGATTATTGTCATACTAGGCTGTAACAGCTAATTCAAATTATCTAAAATAATACTGATATTATTGTATCTCTGCCAGGATATTTTCAATCCTTTTTATGATTTAGTTTAAAAGTAAAAATAAGTTGCATACCTATATGTTTCTATTGATACATTTACACCTGATGCAAAGTTAATATACTATCTTGTTAGTGAAGAATTCATATGAATTATTTTATAAATTAGACATATGCTATTCTCAATGGAGCTATTTTCCTGGTAGAATACTTTTTTGCCATGTATCTTTGAATAATCTCCAAAGTGTTTATCTCAAACTTATTTTGATTATTTTACATAGATGATGTCTGGGATGTTTTGCATCTCAACTATTCAGCCATAAAAGTAGAGCCAGTTGATATTTTGTTTGTAAAATTTATTTAAACATAAAATCCACTGCTGTCAACAGATTTATAAAATAATATTTTGAAACACATGCATTTGGTTTATGTAATTTTGTTTAGCATTTCAAGTCTTTTTAATGTGAAATAAATAAGCATGAATATATTCACATCTTCTAGGAAAAGCTGAAGATTTCTATTTCTATGACCTGCTTGTTGTTTGTTCAAATCAATGTATTTGTCTTGTAGTCTGAGCCACTTTATTATGAAGATACATGTATTTTTCTTCATCATAATTGTGACTAGGCTGCTTGATCTTTTCATGTTCTTGTAAGACTTCATGAACAATCTGACACTCTTTTGAACTGGAGGAAGGTGCTTTCCTTGTGCAGCAAGAATAATAAATCTTCCAGCTATAGTCTCCATTCTGGTATGCAAGGACTCACACTTATCAAACTCAGCACTGAAGTCATCCTTGTAATTCAGATGTTGCTCATGGGAGACCATGGCAATAGATTTTATCAGATAATCTGGGATTTCAATTTTGAATGAAGGCTCCATGGAAGCAAAGGTTTCTTCATTGGAAGTCAGACTGCGAATATTTCATTTGCAACTTTTTCTTCCCCTTTAAAGACCTCCTCCTTTTCCTCAGTAGTTTTAATATCAGCCTTTTTTATTTGATTTCTTTCCTTTTTTTTTTTTATCTTTTTAGATTTTGTTTTAGAATTTATGTGAGACATTAAATGGTTTTCTCGTAGAGGCTTTGGATGCTTTAGTAGGATTGAATCGGAAAATAAATTTTCAGTGAAGTTCTAGAAGTATGTCTTGCTGGTCCTTAGAGATTATATCATTTTGATTAAAACTGTTAGTGGGTAGGCTTCGTGTCCCCTGGCCTTTTATAGTGGTGAGGGAATTGGAGTTACAATTTACAATCAGAGGAAGATTTGAGATGGACAGGCAGGTTGAAGATACAGGTGGAGGCATGGGAATGTTAGCAGCTGCGAGGAGCAGAGAGACCTACAGCAAAGTTTTCACTAGTAAGATTTAAATGACCATTTAATATTAACTGTATTCTCAATGTGAGGTGAAGTAATTAAACTTTTTCATTTGTTAAGGGATGGATTAAATCTGAATCCAAAAGCCATTTCTGAGGAGGAGCATATATACAACATCTCTACTAGAACATGTAAGGGCTTCTGAATGGCTGCTGCCTGCATTACCCGGAGACAAATTTAGTTTTCTAGAGATCAGAAACTCCTATGACTGTCTTTCTTATTGTATCCAGGCTAGTCTCTTTGAATCTCTTTAAAAACAAACATAATGCCTTAAAGTACATGAAAAATCCTTAGAATTCCAGCTGGCTATTCTTTATAGAATTGTTCTGAGGAGATTCTTGTGTTTTGGAATGGTGCTATTCTCTGCAACGGAGCAAGGAGCTCAGATGTCTTGCTGGCCTGCAGTGTGTAAGTGCATCCCCTTCTGGAGAGCTGCTGAGGACTGCTGGTCACATGTGTTCTGAATTGTATTTGCAGGGTTCTTGGATGAAAATATTTTACTCTTAGGCATTGTATCTAGGATAGGTTCTCCAAAATGTCACCCTTTTTTCAGGCACGTTTCCTTCTTCTAACTGAATCTCAAGTAAATTCTTATGTATTAAAGTCTTCCTGCTTGGAATTAAATTCTTGTGGCTCTGATGAGTTTCCTATGCTGGGGTCACCATTTGGAGGAGCTTCACATGCAGGGTGGAGATGTTGTCATGGTTGTCACCTGTGGCACTACTCCTCCCACAGGCTCCTCACCTCACCTCATTGTCATCATCTAAATTCTCCAGCCCCACCTGCTCCAGCTCCATTGTGGCCTCTACAGCCAGTGCCACAGCTACAGCTGGTGTGCTGCTGGGTTGCTTAATTTTGAGAAAGAAAACAAGCAAACAAACCTCAACAACTTCAAGATATTTCCTTCTGGAGTACACAGATATTTAAAAAGGCACAAATATTTATGCATGACAGTTATTTTAACAATTCTTTCTAGAAATAATCTAAATCTTTCTTAATCAATAGATGTTTTCATTTTGAGTCAATGAACCTGAATGTATTTAAATAAACAGTTCCAGGCTGGGTGTGTTGGCTCACACCTGTAATCCCGGCTCTTTGGGAGGCCAAGCCAGGTGGATCGTTTGTGTCCAGGAGTTCAAGACCAGTCTGGGCAACATGGCAAAATCCCATCTCTACAACAGATACACAACGTGGTGGGGTATGGTGGCACATGCCAGTAGTCCCAGCTACTCGGGAGGCTGAGGTGGGAGGATCCCTTGAGTCCAGAAGGTGGAGGTGGCAATGAGCCAAGATCTCAGTACTGCAGGCCAGCCTGGGTGACAGAGCAAGACCTTGTCTCCAAAATAAAATAAAATAAAAATAAATATAGTTGATATCTGGAGGATTAATTAATCCATAAAGCTTTTGAACAACCTAAGTCATATTAGAAACTATAGATCTGTACACAACAAGAACGGTTATTGAGAAATATTCATGCCACACACTCTACCTGAGCTATCAAGCAGAAATTCACTTAAGTGTTACTCTCTAATAAGTTCCTTTTCTTTAAATTATTTATTTTAAATCATTTTTTGAATAATTATAGTAAATTTCTAAGAACTCTGATAAACTCTTTGCTAGATAGGCATACATTGTTGATACCATTGTCTTTAATTTTTCTGACATGATTTATCAGTGAGATTAGGCAATATTCCATTTCTGGAGTATTTCAGATATTAAGCTTAATACAATTTCATTTTTTTAAGTTGCATAAGCAAATTCTATGAGAACATTTTCTCACAGTGCTAGTATCCAGAATTATAACAGCTATTAAACAGTGGCATATTTCTTGCAACAAATGGCACCTATCATATAATAGCCTTCATGCCTTCTAACCTTCTGGCCTTCCCAGAGTGTTTTAAACTGCAATTAAATTATATTCCAATTCTGTGCTTTTTTTTGGAAAACTAGTTTATTAGATACTCTTCAGTTATGACATTTTTTTTTCATTTGTAGTGACTGCCTTAATTTGGATAAATGCTGAATAATCATTAGACAAAGATACTCAGGATATAATGATTTGTACAAAATGTATTTCTTTTTATTTAATAATATAGAGCAGAAGCCAGCAAAGTTTTTCTCTAAAGGACATATGGTTTCTGTTACAGATATTCAGCTCTGCTGTTGTAGCATGAAAATAGCAGTAGACAATAAGTAAATAAATGAACATGGCTGTGTTCCAATAACACTTTATTTACAAAAACAGGCAGCAGGCAAGATTATGCTTGCAGGCTGTAGTTTGCCGACTTGATGTAGAGGGAAGCAGGCCAGGGCTGACAGGGCAGCTCTGTCATTCTCAACACAAGGCTGTTGTGATTTCTCCAGACATCACCAATCCCAGCAAATCACTCAAGTATTATCTGCAGCGGGGAAGGGAGAAAGAGAGCATCTAGGGCAATCATCTATAAAGACAAGACGGCAATGTTCTTTTCTCTCTTCCCCCTGGTGCGTATTTAGCCAGTGATCCAAAGGAATGAAACTCTAACTGGGTACTCAAAGGCATGAGGAAAGATCCAGGATTCTATAACTAAAAGAATGAATTGGAGAATGGATACTGGGAGGCTGTTATCAGGTTTTACGTCACTCCACATCTCCTCACCTTGAGCACACTTATTCTTTCTCTAAGGGAGACAATCCAAAATCTCATTCAGTCAATGCATCTGGTTGGAAGTCTGGGATACCTGCACAAGGCTAAGTTTTCTCTCTTGCACATGAATGCGGCTCTTTGAAATCCAGCTACTGTAACTTTACTGTAACTTACTAAGTTATCTTGCTTCTCTTCTAACTCAATATTTAAAAAGAAGTAGGAACAGGATAACTGCAATGAATGCTCTCATTATAGACTAAAAAATAGGAAACACACAGCCAGTTATAAAATATTGCTTGTCAGGGATTTTGAATATTTCCTGAAATGGTTAAACAGAGCCTGAAAAATTGTGGGGTCAAGGACAAGAGTACAAAAGGAAGACCACATATCTATTTATATATAATTATTTTACAGTTTTACCATGCAATTATTTAAAAGTTATATATAGTGCTAATTGTTAAATAAAATATGTCCCACGGCTCTAACTTGAAAAATACACAACAAAATGTTTAAAAATGCAAATCAATAACCTTTGTAATGTTGAAGGTCAGTTACTTATTAGAACTGCAAAGTGTAAGTACAGTATTAGTGTACAAGTTTGGGTGTTCTGTTAATGGATCACTGGTGTTTGGATGACAATCTAATAGAAATATTTTCTGTTGGCAGTGTGCTTTGTTAGACAACTCTTCTTGAATCACTTCAGATTGTAGTTTTGGATTAAAATCAAGTTGAGAAAAAACGTCCCTCTGCTCAGTCAGTAGCAACTGGAATTATTAATAAAATTTATAGAGCCATATTTATATACAGAATTGTAACACGACTTTTCCATATGTTTAAATTATGTCTCGACATTGCAGAAAAATTTCAAAAATACTTTGAATTTATCATATAAATTATTTTTTCTTAAATAAAGATTCTTAAATGAACATCGAGAGCCATGCTATATTTCTTGTATTATTTTTCATTCAAAATATTCACTGCTAAGTCACTTTAATTTCTTTAAAATATTAAAGAAAAATGAAAACAATAATATGTTGCTTAATTTCTTTTATGCCCTCTTCAATGAAGACTACATCTTGAATTATTGTGGTCCTACAAATAATCTTTATGTAACTTTTGAAGGTTTATTTGCATATGAATCTTTTCACTTTTGTATTTTTATTTCCTTGTTTTAAGCTCTCTATATTATATTGAGCTATTACGCTTGTTGAATACTTTACATATGCTTTCTTTTGATTTAGCTAAACTAGTTTTTCTAAATTATTAAATAGCATTTAAAAGTAGAATAGTGAAACATAAATATATTTCGTAATCTTTTGCTAGTAATATTCACAATAAGCAAGAGTTCAAAGACATAACTTGAATATTCAAAATTAATTTTAATATTTGTCATTGGCTAAAATTTCCTTTTTATGTGAGTGTTTTATTATTATTTTTTTTTACATATTCTGTTTAGGAGAGAGAGAGAGATCGATACATGGGGCTTCTGAAGCCCAGGGATCCAGGGCAATGCCCTCCATGACTAGGTCTAAGAGTGCAATTCACAAGTAGCGAAGTTGCTTCTTGGTGGCCTCTTAGGCAGCCCATAGTAATGCTTTATAATAACTCCTCTGTGCATTTTATCATTTGCAATACCTGGATTTTTTCCCACTGTTTGGGTCTTTCTTAGCTATTGCCCTTCATGACCGTATCTAAAGTGGATGTTAAAAAGTATGCTTTTCCTGGAACTTCATAATATTCATAACACACTTCCTGCTGCTGTAGATTTGGAAGACTAAGGCATACTTTAAGAATTAAATAATTGTAGGCTTCTGTTGTCTATACTGTGGTTTCTTTAACAATGTGCTTTCCTAAAAAAAATAAATTACTCTTGAATTATTTGTTTGAATAATCATGTGAAAGAATCAATAGACAAAGATCCTTTCTGGACATAATTCTAGCCTACAAAATTTCCAATTTTGTTTGCTGAATTTTCAGGCTATTATATCTGCTACATCACAACATGCTGCTTAAACACTAAGTAAACGTTACACATTTTAGGATTTTCATTACAGCAACAACAAACTATTAGTTGGAATATGTTCTATGCTGTTGTAATACAAAGAACTTAATCTATAATGGTCTTACAAAAAGTTAATGTTTCTCTTACATGTAACAGTCTAGAGTAAGTAGTTCAGGCCTGATGGAGTGGTCATTCTACATCCAGTACATAATTCTCAAGGTTGTTTCACTTGTTGCCATTTCCCTGCCAGTATAAATAAAGGAAGAAGTGGTCTAAAGGTGGCACTGAATTGTCAATATAATCTGTAGATATGTATTAGCTCAATTTTTAGCCTGGTTTAATTTTTGTAGTTATTTTTGTCGTTATTGTTGCCTGAAAGTGTAAATGCAAAGAATGGCAGATATTTTTATTTTACAATCAAGGAGTGAGCATTAGAAGACACTGTTTATATTTTTCGGAAAGACAGCACCTTTATCTGCTACATTTTCTATGGCTTCCTCAAGTTAAGAAGCTAAAACTCATTTTTCCAGTTTTCCTTGCATCTACAGCTCAGCAATGCAACTTATCCTTCTCGAATTAGATGTATTTGTTCAAGATGCATGTGTAGAATAGTTACAACAGCAGATTTCCCTCAATCATTTCCCTCTTGTGAGTGTGACAAAGTATGATAGAAGTATTCTTCTTTTGAGGCAGTAATGCCCAAGGTGGTAGCAGAATTAGCCCACACCCTGTATCAGTGGTGCAAACTGAGACTCCTGGGTCTCTAGTACTGTCAGCTGAATCTCATAATGTATATTTTTATTTCTGTAAATCACTGGGGAAATGTAATTAAAACAAAATGTTGTACTAACCAGAAAATCTCTTGATAAAGATAGTAAAGAAAGCAAGCAATTTTATTATTAAATAATCCTTCAACCAGAATGTGTTGCCCGTCACAGATAATCGCTAAGAGATTGCAAAAACCGAAAGAAATCTCTTTGTTTTATATTAATAAGCAGATAAAACCTATCACATACATATTGTCAAGATAAACATTACTAGTCCTTAAGGAGGAGGACTTGAACACACCATTGGTCCTACATAATTTATCCTAGATTCACCTGGTATTTGGGGTGTTCATCTATGTTAGTCAATTGGCTTTATACAGAGGAAAAACTAACTTGTATATCTTGATAAAAGGAAGTAGTTTTGCAACTTAGAGCAAGGTTCCCCTTAAAGTTAGGCTCCTACCCTGCTACAGAGACTGGGAGATAAGTGTGCTATCTTCCTTGATACTTACATTTCTATTTCTGAGTCCTTGTAGTTTTCAAATGGAATTATACACATTTCAGAGAGAGGAAAATGTACTTAATAATTAGAAGTTTTCTAAGGTAAATGCTTTAAAAAAAATGGAGGGAAAAAAGTGTCTTTTGTTATTTTCAAAAGAGAGAAGTAAGCCTCTTATTTTAAGTCTTTATTTGTTCTTACAATCTGTAGTCTGTGGTCCTAAATCTTTTGTCCTCCCAATTTTTGTGAATTTTCTAACATACAGTAAAATACTTTTTGTTATGCATTTCATAATATAACTCAAGTGGGTTCTCTTACTTGCAAATAGTTACCTGACAATCATAATATCATCACCTTATTTAATCCTCATAACAACTCTAATGAATACTAGCTTATTTGTAGAAATTATAATATCAAAGATAGTTACATAGCTTACCAGATTTATAAATACTGAGTAAATTGTTGAACTGTGATGTGAAACCAGCTCCATTTGATTCTAGACCATTGCTCATAATCAAGACATTCTTTCTTACATGTTTCTTTTAAAAGTATTTGACTAATGACCACTTAGGCAATCAAATTATGCTAAGGCTGTCTCATTTGATCAATTCCTTGTCTTTCATTTAAAAATACCTTGGAGGTAACATTCAGATGACAGTGTGCAAGTTTTAGTTTCCCTGAAAAAGACGTGTGTGTGTGTGTGTGTGTGTGTGTGTAGTGGATGTTGATTGTTATTTGGCCTATGAAGCATCCATTCCCATCTTACGTTAAGAGCCTGACAACTTTATCAACTTCATTTGACGTGTTATCTCTCCACAGTTTGATTTAAGTGGGACGGTAAAGAAAGGAGTTTTTATTATAAGGAAGATAAAGAAATGACACTTAACAAAATCTGTAACAATTGGACTTTGTCTCTTGAAATCTGGAGTCCTGACCAGGATATAGATTTAAATATGTATCAGAAAACCTGCCCAATATATCCATGTAACAAACCTGCACAATGTATCTTAAAAACAAACAAACAAAAAAAAAAATTAAGGAAACTCGAAAGAAAGAAGACGTAAAGACATAAAAATATATATTTCAAATCAAAACAATTTGGGGGTAGAGAATGGGCCTGACATGGTGGTTCTATAAACCCCAGGAATCAGATTCTTTCTCCTTCTCCTATGCTCTCTCCAGCACATGGCTTCCATTCCCAATAATGTTTTAGGATCAGGGATAGAGCTCCAGGCATCGCATTTGCTTTTCATGTAGTAGCACAGAAAAAGGCGAGGAGGACAACAGATACATGCTAGATAGCTGAGACAGTAGCCTTTAAGAAGTTTTCCAACATTCTTGTTAATAGCATTTCCATTGTTACGGAATTAGCTAGAACATAGTTACAGCACATGGTTCAGTGATTACAATAAAAACAAAGAAGGTTGGGAAATGTTTGATTTAGTTTTAGGTGAAGAATTTCAACACACACACAAAAATAAGAGCCTATTACTAAGAATAAAAGAAGAGCTATTGAGTATGAAATTAGAGGGACAATAGTTGAAGATGATAATTTCAGTGGCAACACTTTGCTTAAACTGACAATATTTCCTGTCTTTCATAAGGGATAATTTGGCTCTGTCCTTTTCTATGCCTGGTTCTCCAGGTAGCCTGATGATTTCATGAGCTCAATAACTTTCAAATAAATTTATATTCTAATTAAAACAAGATTATAAACTATGTCTAACCCAGGGCAACTTAGGATCCTATACCAAATTTAAAGGAATTTCATCCTGATTGTATGGACATGTGTGGGCTTGCTATATTGCCAAACATTGTGTGGCAGCCAGACATCATGGCAAACAAACGAACAAATTTGGATATACAGTAAAGTTCAGAGGCACACAGATTTACAATTTGAATATGAACACTTAACAACACTTACTAACCTATCAGATACTAGTAACTGACCTTTGGAGAGTAGAGTATTAGCAGTTTATGAAGTAAACATCCTTTAATAAAAGCTTAAAAATGACTTGTATATTTTATATCATTATATAAAATATTAATGCAACATTTGTGGAAAACCTGAGGAGCATGCATCAAAGATTGAAAAATACTGCTTAAAAGACAGTAGAGAATAATTACATTTGAGGAATGGTAGAGATACTTAAATTTTATCAGCAACATCTTAAATTCTTGGTCCTCAATTTCACGGTTACTTTCTTTTTTTTTTTTTTTTCTTTTTAATAGAAGGTGAGGTGCTAGAAAAGTATATGATAAAAATTGCACTGCCTCCTAGGGATATTTTCAAGCCATAAAATAAAAATCAGTATAAACATGGACATGGCTTAGTGACTGCAGATATTTTATTTTTCTAGAATAGAATGTTATGATTTTATACTGAAGTCTCTGGCCACAAGTCATGTAAAGAAAACATAAAATCATCCCTTCCAGAAGACTCTATCTGTAACTCTTAATAAAGCAGAGTACGTATGTTTAGACAATAATTTTCCAATTTTTGTTTTGATTTTTAAAAATATATATATGTTAATGCTTTAAATGTTTAAGAAATAATTAATAGTTTAATGGTTCTATGCACTAAAAAAATAAGTACAGCCTTAGTCAAAGAAAAAAAAAACTTGTTACCACAATATTTCTTGCATATTCACAGATTGCTTCATCAGTTTTTTCCACACTTACTAATGTCACATTTGCATCAATAGCTGTGAATACTGGGAACTTGTTATATCTGATTAATATTCTGTGGTTACTTTAATTGGATAATATATATGAAAAGATTCTGCTCTTGTTGTCCACATGCTGTAACAGATCTTAATTATGATGGTATATTTCAAAGTACTTTATAGTTTAAAAATAAAATATAATCTATCTAAAGACAACATTTTTTTCCCATTTAAATTATTATACATTCTTACATGATATAAATTTTAATACCTTAGCCTTTAGTAACAACAACAAAAATGCTAAGCAGAAATGCTTGTTATACATTGCTGAGTTACATAGTGGATGCAGAAATAACTAACTTTTATGTAGAATTCTCAATAAAAATATTCTGAAACTCAATTTTTAAATGACATCATTGGCTTAACTTCTTTTTGTGAAAAACTTGTGTTAAAATGAAATTATTCTAGAATTATGATGACTATAAATCATTGTCAGTAAGGGACACTTTAAGACAGATAAGAATTGAGTGTATTTAAAAAATTTCCCTTGAATATTTGAAATTAGGTTTTAAAAATTTTAGAAAAATCATAGAAATTCACACACAGAAAAAATCAACATTATTAAGAAAAAGGCAAAAAAGTTTTAGAAATGTGTGTGTATACATATACATATATACACATATATATAAACACATATATGTACACACACACACACATATATATATATATATATAAAAAATAGATACAACTGAATATTTCAAATGCAGTTTTCTTGAATGTGTGTTCAAATTTTTCCTTCCCAAACCTGAAGTGCATTGCATAGGGAATGAATTTCCTCTACCCCTTCTAACTATCCTTACAGATTAGCAGCATACACATTTTGTTCCCACAGAGTCTTTGCTTCTATGTACATTAGAGGCACATTCTCCAAGAAAAACTTATGTATATAATAGGTTGAGAGAAGTTTTGATTTAAAATGGGAAAATAGTTCTATTAAAGCAATACTCTTTCTTTAAATAGAGTTTCCTATAGCCCCAAATGTCCTAATAAAATATTTTAATCAACAATTACTAAGTTTTTAGCTAGTATAAAACTGGCAACATGAACCCTTGAATCCAGGTGTGTAATTCAGAAATTAAACCCTTATCACAGTTGGAGTTAAGAACCATTCTGGTGTATTTGATAAATTGCCACTCTCTAACAGGAAGGACAAAGAAACCACTAAAAGTGTGTGCATTCATATATATTAAGTAGCCACCAATGGATTTGAGATATAAGGGGAAAAACTTAAATAATATTTTCACAAAGCTAATCTGAAGATGTGCTAGACGGTGTCATTGGCCTGATTAATGAAAATTTATCCCATATTCTTCATCTAGAATATCAGATTTTTTGGATATACTAAGGACTATCTAAACAATAATATGCCAAGACAATCCTCAGCCAAAAGAACAAAGCTGGAGGCATCACGCTACCTGACTTCAAACTATACTAGAAGGCTGCAGTAACCAAAACAGCATGGTACTTGCACCAAAACAGAGATGTAGACCAATGGAACAGAACAGAGCCTTCAGAAATAATACCACACATCTACAACCATCTGATCTTTGACAAACCTGACAAAAACAAGAAATGGGGAAAGGATTCCCTATTTAATAAATTGTGCTGGGAAAACTGGCTAGCCATAAGTAGAGAGCTGAAACTGAATCCCTTCCTTACACCTTATACAAAAATTAATTCAAGATGGATTAGAGACTTAAATGTTAGATCTAAAACCATAAAAACCCTGGAAGAAAACCTAGGCAATACCACTCAGGACATAGGCATGGGCAAGGACTTCATGTCTAAAACACCAAAAGCAATGGCAACAAAAGCCAAAATTGACAAATGGGATCTGATTAAACTGAAGAGCTTCTGCACAGCAAAAGAAACTACCATCAGAGTGAACAGGCAACCTACAGCATGGGAAAAAATGTTTGCCATCTACTTATCTGACAAAAAGCTAATATCCAGAACCTACAAAGAACTCAAACAAATTTACAACAGAAAAACAACCCCATGAAAAAGTGGGCAAAGGATATGAACAGACCTTTCTCAAAAGAAGACATTTATGCAGCCAACAGACACATGAAAAAATGCTCATCATCACTGGCCATCAGAGAAATGCAAATCAAAACCACAATGAGATACCATCTCACACCAGTTAGAATGGCGATCATTAAAAAGTCAGGAAACAACAGGTGCTGGAGAGGATGTGGAGAAATAGGAACACTTTTACACTGTTGGTGGGATTGTAAACTAGTTCAACCATTATGGAAGACAGTGTGGCGATTCCTCAAGGACCTGGAGCTAGAAATACCATTTGACCCAGCCATTCCATTACTGGGTATATACTCAAAGGATTATAAATCATGCTGCTATAAAGACACATGCACACGTATGTTTATTGCAGCACTATTCATAATAGCAAGGACTTGGAACCAACCCAAATGTCCATCAATGACAGACTGGATTAAAAAAATGTGGCACACATACACCATGGAATACTATGCAGCCATAAAAAAGGATGAGTTCATGTCCTTTGTAGGGACATGGATGCAGCTGGAAAGCATCATTCTTATCAAACTATTGCAAGAACAGAAAACCAAACACTGCATGTTCTCACTCATAGGTGGGAATTGAACAATGAGAACACTTGGACACAGGAAGGGAAACATTATACACTGGGGCCTGTTGTGGAGTGTGGGGAGGGGGGAAGGATAGAATTATTAGATATACCTAATGTAAATGATGAGCTAATGGGTGCAGCACACAACATGGCACATGTATACATATGTAACAAACCTGCACATTGTGCACATGTACCCTAGAACATAAAGTATATATAAAAAAAAATTTTTAAAAATCAAAAAAGCATCTCAATAGTTGTGAAAACTGTTGAGAAAATTTAATGCCCACTACTGATTTAAAAAAAAAAAAAACTCCCAGCAAACTCCCACTAACATCATACTTAATGGAATAACCATATTATATGTCATTGCATAATATTTTCACTGTTTCTTGGAACCATTGTTGTATAGAACATTACTTTTCTTCTATCTTCTACCAACTTAGCTTCAAAAATCGGCTCTTCCTAAAATATACTACTTCTTTTAGAACCCAGGCAAAGCAGAGGAGGTCCCCATCACCCTATATTTCATGTATCATTAATATATGAGCCGTCAGATATTTAAAATAGCTTTCTGTTAATTCAGTGACAATTTATCAAAAATTACTATTCTTGGGTCTCAGATTGCATCCTTAATGTCTGGCACTTATTTCTGTGCAAAGGAGCAAGCCTTGAGTTTTCTGCTTTTTAAAATAATTTGCATTTTTATTTATAATGGTTATTGAAACTGTTTTCTTTCTTGAAATTTCTAGATTTCACCAAGATAAAGTCAGCTTGATTACTAATCCGAGAGGTTTAACCTGTTTTCTATTCTACCAGGTTCAATGTATCACATTATATTTTTATTTTTGTCCTTTCTAAGTTCTGGAAGTTGTATGTTCTGAATTGATACTAAAAAAATAGTTGATGTTTGAAAGTAGAAAAGGAAGTCTTACCTTTTTTATAAAACAAAACACATATATTCAGCATCATGATCAGACTTTTGTGTTTAGCAACCAACAACATGGGAGAAAAAAATATATAGGTATGAGAAGCCTTTGTTGGAATGCTTTACACTTTCCACAGAACAGAAACTAAAATAACTTGTTATACAATTTGTCACAAATACAGTCCTTGAGTTTTTTTCCCCATACACATGAGTATTGTCTAAAACATATCTTTTTTGCAGCAGTGAGGTCCTGCCACCACTGGACTTGGCTGACTCCACAAATCTGTTGTAACTTGTAGCTTCCCTCACTTCTCTCCTGCTAAGCTTTGTTTCCTGACAGTAATTAAAATCTTCTGCCACTGCCATAGATACTGCTGCTACTGAAACCATCACACCCTAGTCCCATAGTTTGGCAAAGTGTAATATTACCCTCCACCATCCTAGGGGTCAGAGCTTCTGCCTCTAAAGTTTCTGCCCTTCATGTGTCCAAAATTTGAAGATCGGTTATTGTAATTGCCAAAGTCATTGTAGCGTCCACCACCTTCAAAACTACTCTCACCATTACTAAATCTGTTATAGCCAAGCTCACTGTCACTGTATCCACCATCACCATGGCTGCCACCACAACCACCTGGACCACTGAAGTTTCCTCAACAACCAAAGTCACACCCACCAAAACCACCTCCATGGCCATTTCAAGAAAAGTGTTAAGAGCCACTTAGACCTCTTTGGATGGATAAAGCACCAACCACCTCTTGATTCCACAAGGCTTTCCTTACTTCACAGTTGTGATCATTCACAGGATTGTATTTCTGAATAACAATATTATCCAAGGAGTTATGGTCTTCAAAAGGTACAAGTACAAACCCCTTTTCTTGCCACTACCTTGGTCAGTTATGATTTCAATCACTTCAGTTTTTCCCACCCTGTTCAAGGTAAACTCTTAGGTGATGTTCTTCAATGTCCACGAACAAAGATCTTCTTTTTAAATAAAATTTATCAAAATGAAGAGAAATGAAATATTTATGATTATGAATCTTCCCATTTATAAGCACAATAATTAGATTTTAATAATAAATAATAAATAATAAAATCTAATAATTAGATTTTTCTAATTATTGTCTCATTTATTGTCTTTCAATCTACTTATGTTTTCATAAAGGTCTAATATTTCTAATATTTCTAGGTGTTTTCTTTTTTTTGCATATTGAATCTTTTTTTCTTCAACTTTTATTTTAAGTTCTGAGGTACATGTAGAGGATGTGCAAGTTTGTTTCACAGGTAAACATTTGCCATGGTGGTTTGCTGTATAGATGAACCCATCACCTACGTATTAATCCCAGAATCCATTAGCTATTCTTGATGATGTTCTCTTCACCCCCAACAGGCCCCAGTGTGTGTTGTTCCCCTCCATGTGTCCATGTATTCTCATTGTTCAGCTCCCAGATATGAGTGAGACTATTTGGTGTTTGGTTTTCTGTCCCTGTGTTAGTTTGCTTGAGAATAATGGATTCCAGGTCCATCCATGTCCCTGCAAAGGACATGATCTCTTTCCTTTTTATGGCTGCATAGTATTCCATGTTGTATGTGTACCACATTTTCTTCATCTGTTCTATCATTGATGAGCATTTGAGTTGATTCCATGTCTTTGCTATTGTGAATAGTGCTGCAGTGAACATTTGCATGCATGTATCATTATAATAGAATGACATATTCCTTTGGGTACCTACCCAGTAATGGAATTGCTGGATTGAACGGTATTTCTGCTTCTAGATCACAAAGATCTTTTTTCACAGTTAAGTGGACATTTGGTCTTTGAGAATTTTATCTCAGGGCAGCAGCTCTCTTTGGCCGCACAACTCTTCCATCCACTTTGTGTGACCATGCATTCATGGCTGCATCTGCCTCCTCCACCGTGGCATACGTGATAAACCCAAAGCCCCTGGAGTTTTTCGTGTTTGACTCTCATACTACATCGTCTGTGAGCATTCTGCCTTGCTCAGAATGGCTCCTCAGACTCTCTGATGTAGAACTTCCACAGCTGTCCATGCTGTTTAGGAGACTCTGACTTAGACATGATGACAGTGGAAAAGAGAAAATAATGCTTTCCCAGTGATGTCCACAGGCAGAATGGATATAAAAGGTTTAACTTTTTGGTCATACCTTTTGGACTTTGGTTTTATATACTAAGGGGATCAGTTCCTATCATATTTTCTGACTAGACAGGTTACTGTTTTTTTTTTTTTAAAGTGAACCACATATTAGCAGTAATCTATTATTTTTGATTTAAAAAATTATATCTCATAATACCACAGTTACAGGATATTCCTTTGATATATATTTTTGTAGATGCGATTTTCTTTATTAATGATAAAATTGTCTTGAGAGGCTTTTAGACAGCCTTAAATTGGATGTTTATGGTCTATTTGTCTTCTTATAGATTGGATAGATATTGAGGGGAGCTAGTTACAAAGGTTGAATTGGAAGTTAGAATATAAATGTAAGACTCTACTTTAAAAACTGAAATTAACATATTTAGTAATATCATAATTGCTGTCAAGTTGAACTGTGGGAAATATTATGATCTGTACTTGGGAATCAAATATTTACTAGTTGTATGAGCATGATAGCTTTCCTTGATTCTTTTAAGCCTTAGTGCTTAATCTAAAAAAACGGGATAAGTAGTATTACAAAATCAGAGTGTTTTGACAATTAGATGATATAATTAATGTAAAATGTGTAGTAGGATTTTAGTGAAGTGTTTTTAATAACAATGGACTGTCAGTATTATTACTTTAAAATAATCTCATAAATCTTGAATTATTCATGTAACTAAATGTAAATACTGTTATTTTAGTGCAACCAAATATAGCATTTCTAAATTAAGTTTGCTGAAAATGCAAAGAGAATAGGATAACATAGAAAGTTGCCCAGAGCAACTTTCATCTCCAGTTTGCAAATCTATGACCAGAAACCTCAGATAATTGGAACTTTACCACCTAGAAGATTTTAACTCTCTATTAAGGCCTTAAGATATCTAAAGTGTAGGTCAATAAACTGCTGAGCTGTTGTAATTGGACCTTTTAACTGATAATCATTAACTTGGAAGCAGGGCAGTCCCTTCTTTTATCCAAACAGAGAACAAACAAACAAAAAATCCTCAAAACCAAAATCCGAAAACAGAAATGAAAAACCAAAAACATAAAGAACTGAAGGAAGGGAAACAAGTGTCTGATTTCCATTTTATCCTCCTCCATTAGGTGGCATTGTGACTGTGGAGTATGAATTCCCACTAACCTTTTGTACATCAGGGAAAATTTCAAATTGTGTCAGTCATTAAAAAATGGCTTTTTTTCAGTGAGGTCTAAGAAATTCACCATTTAAAAAAAATCAGTAGCTGAAAGCATGCATCTCCAATTATGAAATGTTTTCTTACCCCTCAACATAAAATAGCTTAGATAATACTGTGACATATTGTATACCTAACAATTATATACATTACGTGAATAGGATCCTTATTTCCCACACACCATATACATGAGCATTTCTACAACACAAAACTTGAAATTATAATTTCACTTATTCGTCAATGAATAGTAGAGAAAAAAATGTGATTTATCTCTTAATCTTTGGTATTGAGATTCTTCTTCTTTTTTTTTTTTTTTTTTTCTAGAGGAGAAAAGCCCTCAAAAGAGTGCTATATTGGCATGGGTATTTTTGTTTGTTTGTTTTTGAGATGGAGTTTTACTCTAGTTGCCCAGGCTGCCATGCAATGGTGCAATCTCAGCTCACCGCAACTTCTGCCTCCTGGGTCAAGCGATTCTCCTGCCTCAGCCTCCCGAGTAGCTGGGATTACAGGCATATACCACCACGCCTGGCTAATTTTTGTATTTTTAGTAGAGACGGGGTTTCTTCATGTTGATCAGGCTGGTCTCGAACTCCCTACCTCAGGTGATCTACTTGCCCCGGCCTCCCAAAGTGCTAGGATTACAGGCGTGAGCCGCCGCGCCCGGCCAGCATGGGTAAAATTTTAATAGTCAGTTGATAATATAAACATACTGAGTGATGGATAAAGAAGACCTCCCCAAGAATGGGGAAAGGAAGTGAATGGGAAGCATTCGCTTAGAGTCAAGATACAAATTTTTTATTATTATTATTTAATTTTAGTACAAATTCAAATGAGTCTTAAGCTAATGCTGGTGGGGGTTATCAGGTGGAAAAGGATGCACAGATATACCTCCTGGGGTATGTGGGTCCAAATCAGGTGCTTTAATAAGGAGTATATAGGCATATAAATGAAGGAAAATGAATTTCTGGGGAATCCAGAAAGAATGAGGCGGAAAATGAATTAAGGGAAGAAAATGAAAACAAGGCAGTTCACACTGATGTTTAGGTTACCTATAAATATATTTGTTTTAATTGATATTGCGCATTGTATGCTATTGAAACCCTCTTTCCATAGCAGCCTTATTAATTAATTAATTAATTAATTTATTTATTTATTTTGAGATGGAGTCTTCTCTGTTGCCCAGGCTTGAGGGCAGTGGCATGATATCACCTCACTGCAACCTCCACCTCCTGAGTTCAAGCCATTCTTTTGCCTCAGCCTCCCGAGTAACTGAGATTACAGATGCCTGCCACCCCGCCAGGCTAATTTTGGTACTTTTAGTAGAGACAGGGTTTTGCCATGCTGATCAGGCTGGTCTCGAACTCCAGACTTCATGTGATCAGCCTGCCTCGGCCTGCCAAAGTGCTGGGATTACAGGCACAGACTTATTTTCTTGTCTAGAAGTATCTTTATTTTTTCCTACGGCATTCGTCAGCTCCTCAATAGAATATAACTAAATTATTATATTTATTATCCACTGACTACTGTAATTGAAGTGTAAGCATCAAGAAGCAAGAGTTTTGCTGTTTTGTTCACTAATATATCTGTAGTTCTAGGAAGGGTGCCTGGCACATTGAATTTGTTTTCTTAAATCTCATGAAAATTAAAAGTATTTTTATGTAAATATAAAGTGACATGGGTAATTGAAAAATAGGTCATTCTAGAGGAAATATTTTCTATAAGAAAAATTTGATTCTCAATTATTTATTGTGAAACAATGTAATTGAAATTATTTCTAATCAGCCCTGGAGAAAAGTCAATACATTTGAAAAATCTACAGAGATATAGGTGTAGACATTATCTAATGATCTCTGCACTGTTTTGATTGCTTTTTTAGATCAGTTGAATTTTAAAATTGTTTTTATTTTTAAAACTAGATACAGTATATGGAAGTTTATGGCAACATATCATTTTGTTCAAAAAGATTTTTAAGCGTGCTACCTGACACTTTCATTTAGTTTTGAAACATGGGTCTTTTTTTTTTTCTTTTATACTCTACCTATTCTTTTACGATATTAGTCTATTTTGTAAGTCTGTACATATTTCAATTCCTGGCCTGAACTAAAGAAAATAGCTTATGCTGATTAGTCGGTTACTCAACTAGAGCTTGGAGTAGCACTCAAGTCCTTGTTGAACAAATGAATTGCTGAACACTAGAGAGAATGATGCATTCAAAGCACACTCAGCTTGATGAACCTAGAATAAAATGAGAGTAACCACAATTATTAAAGGTCATCAATAATTCAACAAATGTGGAAGCTTGTCCCTTTATTTCACCTTTGTGACCTACAGACTTTTTTTCACAAAAGGAGTCTCATTAGGTATTTTTAATAGGTGTGTAGAGTCATTAGCCTTCAAAATAAAAACAGTTGATAAAGTTGTCACACGTAGAAAATCACTTTAAGAGAGCCATGAGGTTGAGAGTATACAGGTCAATTACTTGCCTAATGAACTACATAATCCCTTGGCAATCTTTCCTTTTTAGATATTTAAAGAAACGATCCAAGTCCCAACATCAGGAGACGAAAGTCAGAGGATCATGTAGGGACTTACGGTAAGTGGGAGAGACTGGCTAGAAAAAAAAAATGTAGAACAGATTTTTAAAAATGATAATCCACTTGAAATTTTATTGATATTTTTCTCATCAGATAATACTGTATCAATTTGCAATTTCTGGCACTAAGTGGCTGCCAATAAATGTTTGCTGAACAAATGGGATATGTAAACACATAAGGGGATACAAAAACCAAAAATATTTTAGTTGCTTTTCTTCACAAATTTAATCCAACAGAATTGCACATTTTACTTACTTATGAACAAAATTCTTGAATGTATACAAGTATAGTGAATATATTACTTTCGTTTTATTACTAATATTTCATACTCAGTAGTTATGATTAAATTAATAATATTTTGGTTGTTCTAAGAAATTATTTTCTTCTTTTCAGTTTTAATTCTGTTATGCTTCATGTTTCAAATTAATACCATAGATAATCACTTTATACTAAAACTATACTAAAGTATTGTTATAGGATAGTCGCAAAAAATTAACATATAATGTTGTATATTAAATTATCTGTGCACTCATAAAGAAACATAAGTTCCAAATTGGCACACTTAATTATACATAGAGAAATGCATGTTTTTTACTGTACAAAATACAGGCACTATCATTTTAATTCATGGGCTTTTATATCATTCACATATCTGCAAGTTACCAAATTGTTTTCTTAAATCTAATGAAAAGTAAAAGTATTTTTATGCAAATATTAAAAGTCTTAGGTAATTTAAAGATAGATAATTCCAGAGAAAATATTTTCTGAAAGAAAAATGTGATTCTCAATTAATTATTGCAAGCCATATAATTATTTCTAATCAACCTTGGAGAAAAGTCAACACATTTGGAAAGTCTACATATGAGATAAAGGTCCCAGACTGTGTTATTAATTGTTTTACATTGTGGACTCTAAGCTTATGTTAAAAATAAAGATTAACCATGCATGTAATAAAAATCTTTATTACAAACAGCAGGAATCATATGACATAATAATTGTGTTTAAATTATACTTTTCTAAATTTTTTAAACAGAATCCAATTACACTATGGTATAAACCAATGTTATAAGCAAATTAAGTACCTCTTTAGAAATAGGCAATATGAATTATAACTGATTATTTTCAGTCATGTGAAAAGTTAGTTTTAGAAAGCTCTGAAAAATATACAAATATTTCACTTGGATACAGATATAATCTATCACTGAGTTATATTAGTGAGCTGGAAAATGTATAAAATGTATGCATTGTTTTCAACATAACTCTATTTTTAGGTACATTTGGTTTTAAGCAGTATGCAGTTTGTAGCTTTGTGTATATGTTCAAGAGCACAAAAATTTATGAGTGAATATGCCTGATGCAAGAAGAAAACAGAAATATATAGATTTATTTCAGCACCATTGATCTGATTATTTTAGTAGTTTCACCTGATAACTAACTTACAGTCTGATGTTTTTATGCCTAATTAAAAAAAAAAAAAAAAAAGAAAAACATTATGAGGTGCATTACTGTCCACTGTATAAGTGCTAAGATGTCTCTTGGGATGATTATGGAGACAGACATGATTGACATGACATAATCACAGAACACTTAGTGTCCTCTAAGGAGGGATGGAATTTTGAGATGCTAATAGTGCCTATCAGCTAAGTTTGATTAACACTTTGATCTCTAATGGATTCATGGAAGACTTCTAAAGGAATAAGGGTAGAAGAACAATCATAGAAAAAAGGAAAATATTGAAGTGTCATTTCACTAAATCTCTATAATATATTTGACAAAAAAAGAGTAAAGCACTCCATACATGTCACAATGTATAATACAAAAAAAGATATTTTTTATTGTTGTTTTTGGTTGTTTATTTTTGTTTTTGCTCTAGTTTTCAAGACATTACTTTACACAAGCATATCTTCAAACACTAGCAGTTTTACTTCAGTTAATTGAGAATTAAAGCACAAACATATTTTTCATACAGCTAGATGGGCCCTCAAACTTAACCATGTCTTAAAATTTTCTACCTTGGTTACACCTTATAACAAGAATTGGACTTTGTATTATCTAAAATTGATGTATTAATATGATACATTTTCTAATTTTTAAAATTCATTTTCTGGTAGCTTTGTTCGTTTGTTTTTAAACAGGATCTTACACTGTCACTGAGGCTGGAGTGTAGTGGCACAATCACGGCCCACTGCTGCCTCAACCTCCCACGCATAAGCCATCCTCCCACCTCAGCCTCCTGAGTAGCCGGAACTACTGGCTTATGCCACCTCGCCCAGCTAATTTCTTAATTTTTGTAGAGACGAGTTTTTGCCATGTTGCCCAGGCTGGCCTCGAACGCCTGGACTCAAGCAATCTGACCACCTTGGCCTCCCAAAGTGTTGGGATTACAGGCGTGAGCCACCATGCCTGGCCTTCTTGTGTATTTTTAAAAAAAATACATTAATGATTAAAGTTGCTAATGATATAGGGACTTTAAGGATGATGTTTAAGAGACTCCAAGGTAAAATATATCTCATTTCTCGGTATCATTTTTTATTACTCCAGTGGTACACTAAGTTTTTAATGTAATTCACAACTAAAGTACATCTAAGAAATATAACGGAAAAAAAAAATCCACATTGCTCTCGAAAGGGTAACAAAATTAAAGACTATACCTAGAAAGACCCCAATAATTTTTGGTATTCCAATTGGTTAAAATCTTCTGAGATTTGCAACATGATGAACAGAAGTATATTTTACAAAAGGTTTAAAAATAAATGCTTCTTGACTATCATGTTCAAACCACATCATTAGAAATTTAGGACTTAAGTAGTATTAAATATTTGAAAAATAACACATCATTTTGAATTGACTCATATTAAATAAGCTAATGCATTTTGCCTTTGCTAATCTTTTATGTCTTTTTTCTATATAACTAGATATACATATCTATGTAAACATTATCATCGAAATATATATATATATATATTTTTATTTTTATTTTTTTTATTTTTTATTTTTTTTTTCCCTTTAAGTTTTGTGAGGTGCATGTTTCAACATACAGGTTTTATTTATGTATACCCATTGCCATGTTAGTCTGCTGCACCCATCAACTTCATTCATTTCCACACATCAGATTATAACTCCAAGTACAAATCCCCTCCCTCCCCTCCCATGATAGGCCCCAGTTGTGGAGTGTTCCCCTTCCTGGTCAAGTGATCTCGTTGTTCAGTTCCCACCTATGAATTTATACTGAGAACATCACGATTGTTGGTTTTTCCTGTTCAGTAGTTTGCTAAGAATGATGGTTTCCAGCTGCATCCATGTCCCTGTAAAGGGCCTGTCGATCTTTTTGTAGCTGCATAGTATTCATGGTGTATATGTGCTGATGCACCTTAATCCAGGTCTGTCACTGATGGACATTTGGGTTTGATTCAAGTCTTTGCTTTATTGTGAATAGTGCTGCAATAAACATACGTGTGCATGTGTGTCTTTATAGCAGCATAATTTACAGAAATCGACACGGGTGCATATCGGATATATCGTCATCTGGTTCACAGATCCTTGAGGTCATCATACTGTTTCCATAATGGTTGAACTGGTTGCAATCCCACCAACGGATGGCGGGGTGAACACTGTTCTCGCCACATCTGCAGGCGCGACCTGATTTTTTAATGGGCGCCATTTCGCAACTGGTGAGTTGGGTATCTCATTGTGGTTTGGTTTGCCTTTCGCCAATTGGCCAGTGATGATGGGCGACTTTTCAAAGCATGTGTCTGTTGGCACCACTGCATGGAGTATACCTCTTTGAGAAGTGTCGATTTCATATCCTTTTGCATTTTGTTGGGGTTGTTTGTTTTCCTTGTAATTTCTGGCTGCTGGGTTCTTTGTGGGACCGGATGATAGCCCTTTGCTGGTGGTAGATTGCAGGCATTCCATTCTGTTAGGTTGCCTGTTTCACTCTGATTGGGTTCTTGCTGTGCAAAATCTTCCGGATTAATTGAAGTCCATTTGCGCTTCAATTTAGCGCACCTTGCCCGTTGCGTGTTTTTAGACGCGCAGAGGGCACGCCAGTGCCCTATGTCTGGAATGGGTTACCTGCAGGTTTTCCCTCTAGGATTTTTACATGGTATTGGATCTAACAGTTAAGTCTCAAATATCTTAGATTTATTTGGTGGCAGGGTAAAGGAAAGGATCTCAGTTCAGTTTTATGGCTAGCCAATTTTCCATTTTCATTTGATAAATAGGGGATCTTTTCGCATTTCTTGCTTGTTTTTTTCTCAGGTTTGTCAAAGATCAGATGGCTGTAGATGTGTGAGTTATTATTTCTTAGGACTCATTCCTGTTCCATTTGGTCTATATATCTGTTTTGGTACCGTACCATGCTGTTTTATAGTTACTTTCTATTAGCCCAGCCTTGTAGTATGGTTTGGGGGTCAATTGGCGTGATGCCTCCGGCTTTGTTCTTTTGACTTGGATTGTCTTGGAGATCGGGCTCTTTTTTTGGTTTCCATAGGCTTTTAAAGCAGTTTTTTCCAATTCTGTGAAAGAAACTCATTGTTGGTAGCTTGATGGGGATAGCATTGAATCTATATAAATTATACCTTGGGCACATTTCCGCGATATTATTCTTCTATCCATGAGCATGGTAATGTTCATTCCATTTGTTTTGTTTATTCTCTTTTATTTCATGACGGTGGTTTGTAGGACTATATGTGAAGTTCCTTTACATCCTTGTAAGTTGTAGTTCCTAGGTATTTGATTCTCTTTGGTAATTGAATGGAAGTTCATTCATGGTTGAAGCTCTGTGTTTGTCTGTTATTGGTGTATAAGAATACTTGTGATTTTTGCACATTAATTTTGGCAATCTCCTGAGCACTGAAGTTGTAGCTTACGTATCATCTTGCTAAGAGGAGATTTTGAACAGAGACGTGGGTTTTCCGTATTCCCCAGAATCCTTGTCATCTGCAAAACAGGGACAATTTGAAGCTTCTTCTTTTCCTACAGGCTGAATGCCTGATTTATTATACTCTTTGCCTAATTGCCCCTAGCAGAACCACCAACTATATATGATGTTGAATAGGAGTGGTGAGGACATCACGGCTCTTCGTTTTCAAAGAATTTTTCCGGTTTGCCCCATTCAGTATGATATACGGCTGTGGGTTTGTCTTCTGACCAAAACTCTTATTATTTTGAGATGCGTTCCGTATTGCAATTTATTGGCGTTTTTAGCATGAAGGGCTGTTGAATTTTGTCAAAGCCTTTTTCTGCATCTGGTCGGTTCCTTGTCTTTTGGTTGCATTATTTATATACTTGGATTATATGTTGATTGATTTAGAATGCTGACCAACTATTGCCATCCCAGGGATGGAAATTATGATCATGGTGGTCCAGCTTTTTGATGCCATTTGTTGAATCCGGTTTGCCAGATATTTTATTGAAGTTTTTTTGCATAGATGTTTAAATGGGGATGATGGTCCATTCTCTTTTTGTTGTTAGGGGCTTTGTGTCAGGGATGTTGACTCATAAGAAATGGAGTTATGGGGAGGTTTCCTGTATTCAGGTGGAATAGTTTGAAAGGAATGGTACTGACTCATATACCTCTGTTGGGAGTGGCTGTTGGGAATAATGCAACGGTCTTCAAAGACTTTTTGGTTGTTTGAGCTGTTAATTGTTGCATGTTTCAGAGCCTACTATTGGTCTGTTCAGGGATTCAGCTTCTTCTGGACTTTAGTCTTGGGAAAGGTGCTGAGGTGTCAAGGGAAGTGTCCATTCTATTCCTGGGTTCCAGTTTCATTGGTAGAGGGTGTTTACATATTCATTCTTCTGAGTGTGTGTGGTGTTTATTTCTGTGGGATGGGTGGTGATTTGATATCCCTTTCATCATTTTTTCATTATATGGTACAGTTGTTCCTTTCCTACTTTCTTTAACTTTATTCTAGTCTTGCTAGTGGTCTGTGTCAATTTTGTTGATCTTTTCAAAAAACCAACTCTGGATTCAGTTTTTGGGTTTTTAATCATCCTTCTGTGGTTTTCTGTCCCAGGTCTTGGTTATTTCAATGCCTTCTGCTTCAAGCACTTTGGAATGATTTTGTCTTGCTTCTAGTTCTTTTTTAATTGTGCTGGAATGTTATTGTGACAGTGTCTCGATTTTTTGATCTTCCTATACTTTTTCTCTTGTGGGCATTCTGTGCTGTTCCCTCTCTTTTTCTTTAAATGTGTCCCAGAGGTTCTGTTGTCTTGTATCCTTTTGTTCTCATTGGTTTCAAAAGAACATCTTCCCCTTTTCCTTCATTTTAGATTTAATAGCCTTTGGTGTCATTCAGGGCAGGGTTGTTCAGTTTCTATGCCAGTTGGCGGTTTTGATTGGGTTTCTGGTCTGCTTGGTTCTGTAGTTGATGGTCTGAGAGACAGTTTATTATAATTTCCTGTTCTTGTACATTGCTGAGGTTTTAAATTATAGTCAATTTTAGATGTCGTGTGAGCCTGAAAGAATAAAACTCCTTCAATTGATTTGGGGTGGAGATTCTATAGATGTCTGTTTCAGGTCACCTTGCAAAGTGAACTTCGGTTATTTTAACCAGAATCTAGTTGTTGTGGGTACTGCTCAAGTAATGAATAGCAAAACATATATATTATGGCATATTAAAATATGCCACTGCAAAAGAAAAATATACTAGTGGCACAATTTCTATATAAAGATACAATAGCTGGATGTTATATAACAGACTAGAACAAGTTATAATTTCTATTTTAAAACACTAATTGATAACTTAATTATATTTTAAGTTTCATAGTTTCAAATTTGTCCAGAAAAATATTTCCAGAATTTTAGAAGAGGATATATTGAGTTGAAAGAAAAGGAAATTAAAAGGACCAAGTAGAGAGGGGAAAAAAATATGGTGTGCGCTGGTAAAATCGGTTTGTATAAATTATATGATATAATTATAGTGATGATGATGATGAGGAGGAATATTATTCTTTTTACACATTCAGAGCATGTAGAAATGTTAAGTGATTTACCAAATATTATACTTATAATAAGATATAGAGCCAGAGATTGAGCCCAAGATTTTTTATTACTTTCTAATTAACATTGCATAGTTCTGCCTCTTGTTTCTTACCTTAGTGTGCATTTTATACATTTATCAGGAGTACTACAATCATCTGAACCTCATCTTTCAGAAGATGCAGAACAGACAAAACAAACTATATGGTACAGTTTTTCTTTTTACAGGTTTATTTTACTGGGGGAGTTGGTAGTTTTACTCTCTCAGATGCTAAGTAGGTGTTTTACATACATTTTGGGATGATATGACATAATACTACACAATGCAATTATAATATGATATAAAATAACAGCTTAACCATTAACCGTTTTTAAATTTAATGATAATGAAACCAATGAGATATGAGAAAACAACTTGTTCATAACTTATGAGAATTGTATTTTATTTCCCTTGTGTCCCCTTCATCAGTTAAACTGGTTGTGCTTTACAACTTTTCCATTTTGCTTTGGGCTATTTGTAGGCAGTCCTTTTGCAGTGATTAAAGTGCTGGATTTTAGTGAATCCATTAAGGAGAAAGTGTCTAATTATGAGCATTAACGGTAAAGATTATGCGAAGGGCCATGTGTTTCATTGTGAATATAGAAAAATGTTGTGTTAAAGCTGTAATCTGAAATAATAAATGAATATAACATGTAATAGAAAACAAAAAATATTCAGGGAAGACATGCAGGCTATTATCTCTGAAAACAATAAAGAAATTAGATAGGAAACAAAAAAAGAGTTTTCATTATGCTACTTAGCTTTGAATGCCTGCTAGAGAACAGATATGAGATAGAATAGCTAGCCTCTCATATTTGATCACTTGCCATCTCCCTACAAAGTTTCCCATCTTTCTGATATAGTGTCATTTATTTGTTCCCTGCCAATAATGACCTTCCTCCTCTTCTTCCTCTCAGTACCTAATGACGTCCTATTCACTTTTTAGCATGGAATTCAAAAGGCATATTTTTAAAAACCAGCTTTCATGATACTGTATTATTCTCTGAAATACATGAATCTTAATATTTGTTATATAAACTACTATAATTAGTAAAACATCTTACTTATAGAACTGTCCCACTGTATTGTAAGCAAATACGTTCTCTAGAATTAGAACTAGAGAAATGAAAATAGAAAAATCACATGAACAAACACTGAAACCAACATATCCAATATATTCCAAGAATCTAGCACAATACTGGCACAGGCTAAGTATTCACTAAATATTTAGTAAGGAAAAGATAAATATTTGCCACATTTTATGACATTTGAATACCTCTACGCCCAGAGACTAGAGAATCTAGAAGAAATGGATCAATTGTTGGAAACATACAACCTTCCAATATTAAATCAGGAAGAAATTGAAATCCTGAGCCAATAATGAGTTTCAAAATTGAATCAGTAATAAACAGCCTACCAACAAAAGCAAACAAACAAATGAGCAAAAAGACCCTTGGCCAGATAGATTCACACCTGAATTCTACCAGATGTACAAAGGAGAGTTATTACCAATAATACTAAAATTATTCCAAAAAATTGAGTAAGAGTGACTCCTGTCCAACTAATTCTACAAAGCCAGCATCATTCTAGTGCCAAAACCTGGTAGAGACACAACAAAAAAGAAAACTTTAGGTGAATATTCTTGTTGAACATAGAGACAAAAATCCTCAACAAAATACTAGCAAACGAGATCCAGCAGCACATCAAAAAGTTATTTTACCATAGTTAAGTAAGTTTTATTTCTGAGATGCAAGGTTGGTTCAACGTACATCAATAAATATGATTCATCACATAAACAGAATATTTAAAAACCATATAATCATGACAACAGACCCACAAAATGTTTTTAATAAAATTCAATATCCCTTCATGTTAAGAACATTCAGCAAATTAGGCAATGAAAGCACATACCTCAAAATAATAAGAGCCATCTATGAAAAACACACAGCCAGTATCATACTGAATGGGCAAAAACTGGAAGCATCACCCTGGATAACTAGAACCAGATAAGGATGTCCACTCTGACCACTCCTATTCAACATAGTACAGAAAGTCCTAGCCAGAGCAATCAGACAAGAGAAAGAATAAAATGCATCCAGATAGGGAGAAAGTTAAATTATCTTTTTTTTTTTTCAGACAATATGGTAGAATACCTGTAAAACCCTAAATATTTTCCCAAAAGGCTCCTAGAACTGACGAATGACTTCAGTAAAGTTTAGGATACAAAAAGCAGTAGCGTTTCTACACATCAATAACATTCAGGCTGAGAGCCAAATCAATAACATAATCCCACTTATACTAGCCACACAAAGAATAAAATAACTATGAATAGAGCCAACTAGGGAGGTGAAAGATTTCTACCATGAGAATTACTACACACTGCTGAAGGAAATCAGAGACAACACAAGCAAATGGGAAAACCTGCTCATAGTTAGGAATAATCAGTATTGTTAAAATGGCTATACAACTGAAAGCAAATTACAGATTCAATACTATTTCTGTCAAACTGCCAACATTGTTTTTCACAGAATTAGAAAAAAAAAACTGTTCTAAAATTCATATGGAACCAAAAAATATCCCAAATGGCCAAACAATCCTAAGCACAAAGAACAAAGTCAGAGGCATCACACTATCCAACTTCAAACAAGGCTACAGTAAGCAAAATGGCATGGTACTGATACAAAAACAGACAAACCAGTGGAATATGACAGAGAACTCATAAATAAAGTCACATATCTAAAACCAACTGATTTTTGACAAAGTTGACAAAAGTGAATAATGAAGAAAGGATACCCTATTCAGAAAATGGTGCTGAGATAACTGGCTAGCCATATGCAGAAGTTTGAAACTTACCATTATATAAGACTTAACTCAAGATGGAATAAAGACTTAACTGTAAGACATAAATCTATAAAAATCTTAGAAGAAAGTCTCGGAAATACCTTTCTGGACATCAACCTTGGCAAAGGATTTATGATTAAGTCCCCCAAAACAATGGGGACTAAATAAATGAAAGAGCTTCTGCACAGCAAAAGAACCTCTCAACAGAGTAAACAGACAGCCTACAGAATGGGAGAATGTATTTGCAAACTGCATCCAACAGAGGTCTAAAATCTAGAATCTGTAGAAATGTAAAGAATACAATAGCAAAAACCATTTGACCTCATTAAATAAAGGACAAAGGACATAAGCAGACACTTCTCAAAAGAAGACACACATGCAGCCAAAAAATATACGAAAAATGCTCCATACCACTCATCATTGGAGAAATGTAAATCAAAATCATTTCATATTAGTCAGAAGAGTCATTATTAAAGTGTCAAAAAATAACAGATGTTGGCAAAATTTCAAAGAAAAAGGAATGCTTATGCACTATTAGTGGGAACATAAATTAATTCAGCAACTGTGAAAAGCTGTTTGAAAATTTCTCAAAGAACTTATAACTACCATTTGACCCAGCAACTCCATTATTGGGTATATACCCATAGGAAAATAAATCATTCTGCCAAAAAGGCACATGAACTCATATGTTCATGGTATCATTATTCATAACAGCAAATGCAGTGATATGAAGATACCCATCATTTATGGAGTGGATAAGGAAAATATGGTAGAAATACAATATGGAATACTATGGAGTCATAAAAAAGAGCAAAATTATGTCCTTTGCAGCAACATGGAAGCAGCTGGAGGACATTATCCTAAGTCAATTAATACAGGAAGAGAAAACCAAATACTGTATGTTCTCACTTATAAGTGGAGCCAAACATTGAGTACATATGAGCACAACTATGAGAACAACAGACACTGGGGACTACTTGCTGGAACGGGGAAGAAGGGGGAAAATGGTTGAAAAACTATTGGGTACTGTGCTTACTATCTAGGTGACAAGATCATTAATATAGCAAAACCCAGCAACACACAATTTAGCCATGTAACAAATCTCCACACATACCCCCAAATCTAAAATAGAAGTAAAATAATAAAAACAAATCTCATCCAAGTAAAATTAAGATTAAGTTTTTATTTGTATACAAATTTTACTTGATATTAGTGAATATTAAAAAAAGAAAATACTTCCTACTAATTATGAAAACATAGCTGAAAGTCTGCAATGTTGTAAAACACATAATAAAATAAAATGTTTTTCCTAGAAATGTGTGCAGGCAAATTAGAACTAGAGAAATAAAAATAGAAAAATCTTTTGAATAAACACTAAAAGAGCTCAGTAAGACAGTTGTTTGAAAAAAATAACTTATTTCAATTCATCAAAAGAAAAGATAAAAAATGCAAAAAGAATTTATTAGGCAGAAATTGGGTCAGTTCACAGAGTCCAAGGAAGATTTATATAAGAACATCTATAGAAGCTGATTTGAAAACACAATACATGGAAGGAGGATAGAAGCATGAAAGTATGCTGGATGTTATTTCAGTAATACAGTGAGAAAATGAGCTGCTGGAAGCTGAGATGATAATTATGGATCAGAATCTGTATATGTTTTGAAAATAAGATATCCTGAAGAAGGCAATGCAAGGTGTGAGAAAGAAAGAAACTGTCAAATGATTTCAGAGTTTTGAGACTAATCAATGGACAGTATGGGTTTGCCATTGTATTCATTTCATTTCTGCTTTTATAACAGAGTACTACAGATTGGATAATATAAAAAGAACAGAATTTTATACAGCTCAAGATTCTGGAGGCTGGAAAGTCCAAGAGTACAGTGCACAGGCATCTGGAGAGTTTTGTCTCATGATGAAAGGGTAGAAAGTGAAAGTAAGCACATAAGACAGAGAGGTACCAGGGGATGGTACCTCTCTATAACTTACCTGATGCCATAATAACGACATTAAAAAGAGCCTTGATGACAAGTAATCTCTTATTAGGCATCACCTCTCAACACAGTTGCACTGGGGATTAAGTTTCCAATACATGAACTTTGGGAAACAAATAAAAAACATATGTACCCTAGAACTTAAAGTATTAAAAAACAAAAAGAAACAACAACAACAATAAAAATAGCATCCTTTACTTTAGATGTACAAGAATGATAAATGAACAGATTTGAAAGGAATGGAGAATTGATGTTAGACGGTGGACAAAAGTGGTAGTGGACATTTTTTTGAAATCTTCTATTTCATTATCTTGAGAAAATAGGAAACAAAGTTGTCACCTGAGAGCAGGATAGAGGAGGAGGTGATTAATGTTTGCAGAAAGAGCATAAAATCATTTTCAAATATGGTAGAGAAGAGAATGGAATAAAGAAATGCAATGTGGCAAGTGTGCAGCATTCAGTGTTCACTTGACATTCATGATAATACAATTAAAGAAAGAATAGATAAGGTGGTTGAGTGTTTTATACACAGTCATACCTTGGAGATATTGTGGGTTTGGTTCCAGACCACTGTGATAAAGTTAATATCACAATAAAGCAAGTTGCATGAATATTTGGTTCCCAGTGCATAGAAAAATATGTTTACACTATACCCTTATCTTTTAAGTGCAATAACATTATGTCTAAAGAATCAATGTATATAACTTAATTAACATATACTTTTTACCTAGAAAATGATAATTATCTGAGCCTTCAGTGAGTAGTAATATTACTGCTGTTGGAAGATCTTGCCTCAGTGTTAATAGCCGCAGACTGATAAAGGTGGTAGTTGCTTAAGGTTGGAATGCCTGTGACAGTTTCCTAAAATAAGAAAACAATGAAGTTTGTCACTTTAATTGATTCTTCTTTTCATGAAAGATTTCTCTGTAGCATGCCATGCTGTTGGATAACATTTTATGCACAGTAGCACTTTCTCAAAATTGGAGTCAATCATTTCATACTGTGGAAATGCTTTATCAATAAAATGTATATAGTATTCTGATTATTTGTTATCACTTCAAGAATGTTCACAGCATCCCCAGTAGATTTCAATTCAAGAAACTACTTTCTTTGCTCATTGATTAGAAGTAACTTTTATCCATTCAAGTTTGATCATGAGATTACAGCAATTCAGTCACATCTTCAGGTTTCAATTCTAATTCTAGTTCTCTTGCTATTTCCAATACCTCTGCAGTTATTTTCTTCACTTAAATATTGAACCCTTAAAGTCATCCATGAGGATTGTAATCAACTTCTTCCAAACTCCTGTTAACATTCCCATGAATCACAAATATTCCTAATGTTGTATAAAATGGTGAATTATTTTCAAAAGTTTTTCAATTCACTTTGCTGATATCTCTCAGAGGAATCACCATCTATGGCAGGTATAGACTTACAAACTCTATTTCTTAAATATTAAGATGCAAAAGTCAAAATTACTTCTTGACTCATGGCATGCAGAATGGATGTTGTGTTGCCAGGCATGAAAATGACATTAATCTCATTGTACGTCTCCATCAGAGCTCCTGGTAACCAGGTGCATTGTCAATGAACAGTAATATTTTGAAAGGAATATTTCTAGCTGAGCAGTAGATCTCAACAGTGGGGTTAAAATTTCAGTAAACCATGCTGTAAGCAGATATGCTTTCATCTAGGTTTTTTTTTGTGTGTGTGTGTGCTATTTACAGAGCACAGGCAGAGTAGATTTAGCATGTTTAAGGGCCTGAGGATTTTCAGAATGGTAAAGGAGCATTGGTAATGTCACCAGTTTCATTAGCTCCTAACAACAGAATTCGCCTGTCTTTGGAGATTTGAAATGAGGCAGTGACTTCATTTTAGCCATGAATGTCCTAGATGCTGTTTGCTTCCAATAGTAGGCTGTTTTGTCTGTATTGAAAATCTGTTGTTTAGTTTAGCCACCTTCATCAATTGTCTTAACTAATTCTTCTGAATAATTTGCTGTAGTTTTTACATAAGCGCTTGCTGCTTAACATTGCATTTTATGTTATGGAGATGGCTTGTTTCTTTAAACCTCATGAAATAACCTCTTCTAGCTTCAAACTTGTATTCTGTAGTTTCTTCACCTCTCCTGGTCTTCTTGAAATTGAAGAGAGTTAGGTACTCTCTCTGTATTAGGCTTTAGGTAAAGGGAATGTTGTGGATAGTTTGATCATCACATGGTTTTTGTTTTCAATTATGTTTATGTGGTGAATCACATTTACTGATTTGCATATGTTGAATCACCCTTGTATCCCACTTGGTCATGATAAATTATCTTTTTCATGTGCTGCTGGATTTGATTTGGTAGTATTTTGTTGTTGTGTCTATGTTCATCAGGGATATTAGCCTGTAGGATTCCTCTTTTGTTATGTCCTTGACAGATTTTAGTATCAGGATGATACTGGTTTTGTTGAATGAGTTAAGGAGGAATCCCTTGATTTTTTGGAATAGTTTCAGCAAGATTGATACCAACTCTTTATACATCTGGTAGAATTTTGCTCTGAATTTGTCTACTCAAGGGCTTTTTTTGGGGGGGGGGGTGGTAAATGGTTATCATTGTTTCAATTTAGTAACTCATTATTTGTCTTTTCAGGATTTCCATTTCTTCTTGGTTCAGTGTTAAGAGGTTGCATGTTCACTGAAATGTCATGATTTCTTTGGGTTTTCTAGTTTGTATGCATAGAAATGTTTGTAGTAGTCTTTGAGGATTTTTTTTTTTTTTTTTTTGGATTTCTGTGCTATCACTTATAATTTTAACTTTGTCATTCCTAATTCTGCTTATTTGAATCTTCTCAGTATTTTCTTGGTTAATCTAACTACCAGTATATAAATTTTGTTTATTCTTTCAATGAACAAACTTTTTGTTCTGTTGTTTTTTTTGGAAGTTTTATTTTTGGCCTCAATTTTACTTAGTTCAGCTCTGAATTTGTATTTATTTTCTTCTGCTACCTTTGGGTTTGGTTTGTACTTGTTTTTCTAGTTCCTTTAGGTGCAATGTTAGGTTGTTAATTTGAGATATTTCTATATTTTTAATGTAGGCATTAATGCTACATTAACACTGCTTTTGCTGCATTTCAGTAGTTTTGATATGTTGTGTCTCTATTTTTATTTGTTTCAAAAGCTTTTTTTATTTCTGTCTTAATTTTGTCATTTATTCAAAAGTCATACAGTAGCAAGTTACTTAGTTTCCATATAGTTGAGGTTTTGAGAGTTCTTCTAGGTATTGACTTCTAATTTTATTCTGTTGTGGTCCAATAATATGCTTGGTATGTTTGTGATTTTTTTTTTTTAAATTTATTGTGACTTGCTCTATGACCAAGCATGTGGTGTATTGTAGACTGTTTTTTGTGCAGATGAGAAAAGTATATATTCTGTGGTAGTTAGGTGGAGTATTCTGTAGATGCCTATTAGATCCAACTGGTCAAGAGTCCAATTAAATTCAGAGTTTCCTTGTTAGTTTTCTGACTTGATGATGTGTCTAGAGACGTCAGCGGGGTGTTTAAGTCCCTCACTATTATTGTATGGATGTATATCTCTTTTCTTAGTTCTAATAGTATTTGTTTTAGAAATCTTTATACTCCAATGTTGGTCATGTATATTTTTAAGTTGATTAAATCTTGTTCAATTCAAACCTTTATCATTGTAAATGCCCTTCTTTGCCTTTGTTTTTTCTTTTTACTGTTATTGTTTTAATTTCTGTTTTATCTAATGTAGCAAATAGCTACAGCTGCTCTTTTTTGTTTTCCATTTGTGTAATAGATCTTTATCCATCCCTTTATTTTGAGTCTGTGGCTATCATTACACATGAGATTGGTCTCTCAAATGCAGCAGAAGGTTGGGCCATTTAAAAAAAAAAAAAAAAAAAAAAAGAGTTAAAAAAAACCACAAATTCACCACTCTATGACTTTAAGTAGAACATTTAGCCCATTTACATTCAATATTAATATTTATATGTGAGATCTTATACCTTTCATAGTGTTGTTAGTTGCTTTGTGGTCTTAATTGTGTAATTGCTATATAGGATTTGTAAGCTTTGTATTTATGTGCATTTATGTTCTTATATGGTGGTATTATTCTGTTGTTTCCATGTTTAGAACTGCTTTGAGCACTTCTTGTAAGGCTGGTCCAGTGGTGACAAATTCCATTAGAATTTGCTTGTCTGGGAAAGATTTTATTTCTCCTTTGCCTTTGAAGTTTAGTTTGGCAGTATATGACATTTTTTGCTGACAAGTTTTTTTTTTTCCTTAAAAGGGCTAAAACTACATCCACAATCTGTTTTGGCTTGCAAAGTTTCTGCTGAGAAATATACTGTTTGTCTGATGGTATTTCTTTTAAAGGCAATTTGGCTCTTTTCTCTAGCCTTTAAGATATATTTCTATTACACACATCTTGGATAGTCTGATGATTATATGCCTTGAGGACGGTCATTTTGTATAGTATCTTGTGGGTGTTCTTTGAATTTCTTCTGTTGGGATGTTAACCTCTCTAGCAAGGTTAGGGATGTTTTACTGACTTATTTCTTCACATGTTTTCCAAATTGCTTACTATTTTATCTTCTCTTTCAGGAACGCCAATACAACATAGATTTGGTCATTTTATATAATCCCATATAATTTTCATTTTTATTTATTTATTTTTTTTTCTGACAGTTAATTTGTAAGAGTGGTCTTCAAACTCTGAAATTCATTCTTTTTGGTCTAGCCTATTGTTATAGCTTCCACCTGTATTTTGAAAATTTTTTAAGGAAGTATTAAATACCAGAAGTTATATATTTTTTCAAATATAGCTATCTTGTCCTCACAGTCTGAATCACTTTTCTTGTTTCTTTGTGTTAGATTTCAACTTTTTCTTCGCTCTCATTGAGTTTCTTTGCAATCCACATTTTGAATTTCCTATCTGTCATTTAAGACTTTTCAGGTTAGTTAGAAAACATTGCTAAAAAAAACTAGTGTGATCATCTGGGGGTGTCAACATACTCTGGCTTTTTGTACTGCCAGAGTTCCTATGCTATTCCTTCTCATCTGAGGAAAATGTTGCTTCTTATTTTTGAATTTGCTGTCATTTGGATGGGACTTTTATATATTTTAAAATTCTTTCTTCCCTTGATGGTATAACTGTGATATATGTTGCATATGATTATTTGTCTTCAGGTTTGCATACGTTTAGTTGGCTAAGGATCTGTACTTGTTCTTTGGATTGTGGATAGCTTTTGTACAGCGTTTTTTCAGATGTTGCTTATTGCAGCAATGTATTGGACATACGCATGGACATACTATCTCCTATAGGGCTGAATGTATAGAAGTCTCAAGAAGCTTATTCATGGAGTAGCACTAAGCTTTTCTGGCAGTAGGGTTTTTATATGGGGGTACAGTTCAGACTGCAGTCCAGTTGATGGTGCTTAGGACTAAGAGCTGGCTTACCCTTAGGCTGATGATAAATGGAAGCACTATTGGGATGGTGGCAGAAAAATATAATTTTGGGTTGCCCTGAGCTCTCAAGGGAAGAAGCCAGGAGCTGGCTTCCTTTCCTGAGCCAGCAGAAATACAATCTGCTTCCCTACTGTGTCCCATCACAGGACTTGTGATTACCGATTTATAAAGAATTATTCCTTTATTTCCCAGCCACAATGCAGGTGGGGATCATAGATATTCTCTTCTTATGGCTACCACTAAAATGCACATGGAACAGAGCCTCTTCTTCCCGTCCAGAGCAGGCAACTCTGTAAGGTATCCATCCTCCATTGCAGAGATGCTGCTGTTCTGTGTAGAGAAGGGGAATTGGGCCACATCTTTCATATAAGCCCAAGCAGCATGGACTCACTTTCAGCAGGAGTGAAGCCACCACAAAAAGTATGAAAAATGCTTTTTCAAAATGTAAATGTGCCAGCCCCCAGCAAGAAGAACCACTGTTGTATCTGTACCAGGGTATAGTGAGGAGGTGCAAGATGGTTACCCTCTCCATTTTTATTCCTGGGAGTTGGTGCTTTCTCTTTTGTAGATTGGTGGTATGCACACAGTTTCTTTGTTCCTTTTTCCTGGGAGTTGGTGCTTTCTCCTTTGTAGATTGGTAGTATGCACACATTTTCTTTGTCCCTAAGGGGGTTTTGGCAGGCTTTGTTCTCCCCTCCCTTAGGGGCAGCTTACACAGAGGGTTATATCTTTAGGAGTTTCTCGGGTACTCTGGTACCCACTGGTCCTCTGTGCTTTCCAAGGTGAGAGTGCATTGTGGGGTATGTTTGTGGGGGATCTGGTGGTGTGATGACTCAAAGGCAGACAACCCCTGGTCAGAGCAGTACCCTACTATGAAGGCATAACCAGTATAGCACCAACTATCTCAGTTTGGGTCTGAGAGGAGTGTGGGCACACAACTGGCCACCTGGTTTGTTCTCAGGAATTCCTCAAGTTGCCACCATCAGTGTTAATGCCCTGGGTCACAAGGACACAGGGTTTCCGACCAGTTTAATGGCCATCAGATTTTCACAGTGGTGAAGGCAGCAGAAAAGCACTCCTACCTATCCTTTCTGTGAGGATCTGAGTTTCTCTGATTTTGATCTCTGGCAGACTCTTTTGGCTTTTCTCTTCTTTGCCCCAGCTTTTTTCCCATGGGCACTCCTACAATTTCTGGCTGTCTTCCTTCAGTTTTTTTTTTTTTTTCCCCCCCAGAATTTTCCCATTCACCAGTAACTTTGATCCATTTTTTAGAGAAGAACTGAAATCTGATGTCTATAGTCAGCCATTGTATTTGTCTGTTCTCACCTGCTAATAAAGACATACCTGAGATGGGGTAATTTATAAAGGAAGGGGGTTTAATTGACTCACAGTTCTGCATGGCTAGAAAGGCCTCCCAATCATGATGGAATGCAAAGGAAAAGCAAAGTCACGTCTTACATGGTGCCAAGCAAGAGGGCATGTGCAGGAGAATTCCCCTTTATAAAACCATCAGATCTCATGAGACTTATTCACATCATGAGGACAGCAGGGAAAAAAACCTGCCCCCATGAGCCAATTACCTACCACTGGGTCCTTCCCACTACATGGGGATTATTAAATTTCAAGGTGAGATTTGGATCAGGACACAGAGCCAAACCATATCACTCTGCCCCTAGCTCCTCCCAAATGTCATGTCCTTAGGTTTCAAAACTGATCATGCCTTCCAACAGTCCCACAAAATCTTAACTAACTCATTCCAGCATTAACCAAAAAGTCCAAAGTGTCATCTGAGACAAGGCAAGTACCTTCTGGATACAAGTCTGTAAAATTAAAAGCAAGCTGGTTACTTCCTAGATATAATGAGAGTATAGGCATTGGGTAAATCCATCTGTTCCAAATGAGATAAATTGTCCAAAGCAAAGAGGTTATAGGCCCCATGCAAGTCCAAAATTCAATGGGGCAGCCAAATCTTAAAACTCTGAAATGATCTTCTTTGACTCCATGCCTTATATCCAGGTTATGCTGGTGCAAGATTTGGGCTCCCATGACCTCAGGCATCTCTGCCCCTGTGGCTTTGCAGGGTACAGCCCCCCTCCTGCCTGCCTTCATGGACTGGCATTGAGTATCTGCAGATTTTCTAGGTGCACGATGCAAGCTGTCAGTGGATCTATCATTCTGGTATCTGGAGGACGGTGGCCCTCTTCTCACAGTTCCACTATGCAGTGCCCCAGTGGAGACCCTGTGTGGGGGCTCTGACCCCACAGTTTCCTTTTACACTGCCCTAGCAGAGGTTCCCCATGAGGGCCCTTTCCCTATGGCAAACTTATTCCTGGACTTCCAGCTGTTTCCATACATCCTCTGAAATCTAGGAAGAGGTTTCCAAACCTCAGTTCTTGACATCTGTGCACCCACAGGCTCAACATCACAAGGAAACTGCCAAGGCTTGGGGCTTACAGTCTCTGAAGCCACAGCTCCAGCTGGACCTTGGCCCCTTTTAGCCATAACTGGAGTGACTGGGATGTACAGCACCACATCCCTAGGCTGCACATAGCAGAGGGGGCCCTGCACCCAGCACACAAAACTATTTTTTCCTCCTAGGCCTCTAGTCCTGTGATGGGAGGGCCTGCCGGGAAGATCCCTGACATGCCCTGAAGACATTTTCCCTACTGTCATGGGGATTAACATTTGGCTCTTTGTTATTTATGTAAATTTCTGTAGCCAGCTTTTATTTCTAATCAGAAAATGGGGTTTTCTTTTCTATTGCATCCTCAGGCTGCATATTTTCTGAACTTTTATGCTCTGCTTCCATTTTAAACGTAAGTTCCAATTTCAACTTATTTTTGTGAATAAATAAAACTGAATGCTCTTAATTGCCCCCAAGTCACCTCTTGAACACCTTGCTGCTTAGACATTTATTCTGCCAGATGCCCTAAATCATGTCAAGTTTGAAGTTCCACAAATCTCTAGGACAGTGACAAAATGCCATCAGTCTCTTTGCTAGAGTATAGCAGGTGTCGCCTTTGCTCCAGTTCCCAACAAATTCCTCATCTTCTTGTGAGAACACCTCAGCCGGGACCTTCTTGCTCATGTCACTATCAGCACTTTGTCAAAACCATTCAACAAGTCTCTAGGAAGTTCCAAACTTTCCCACATCTTCCTGTTTTCTTCTGAGCCCTCCAAACTCTTCCAGCCTCTGCCTGTTACCTGGTTCCAAAGTTGTTTCCACATTTTTGGATATCTTTACATCAGTGCTCCACCACATGGTACCAATTTACTGTATTGGTCTGTTCTCATGCTGCTAGTAAAGACATACCTGAGACTGGGTAATTTGTAAAGGAAAGAGTTTTAACTGACTCACAGTTCCACATGGCTTGAGAGGTCTCACAATCATGACAGAAGTCAAAGGACGAGCAAAAAGACATCTTACAAGGCGGCAGGCAAGAGGGCATGTGCAGGGGAACTCCTCTTTATAAAACCATTAGATCTTGTGAGATTTATTCACATCACAAGAACAGCATGAGAAAAATCCACACCCATGCTTCAATTACCTCCCACCGAGTCCCTCTCACAACATGTAGGGTTTATTACAATTCACGGTGAGATTTGGGTGGGGACACAGAGCCAAACCATATCAGCCATGGGATGTCAGAGCTGACGAAGACCAACTTTTAATCTGTACAGTTCACTCATGAGAAACTGAAGCTATCAGAGAAGTGAGCTTTATGGGGTCATCACTCAGCAGATCGAGCAGTAGGACCTTGGTGCTCTGCCACTCAGCTGGGTTTCTGCCTTCAGGCAGGGCCCTAACTCCCTTCTTCACCAATAAGCTATAACCAGGGTAGAGATCAGTGACCTTTCTAGTTTTTGACTTAAAGTGAGAGATGTGTGATTTTTCCTTTCACTTGAACACTTATAAGCCATTGTAGTGTCATTAATTGGACTAATTTCAATACTGTTGTGTTTCAGGAAATATGGAGTCCTGAGGAGAGGGAGAGAGATGAAAGCAGGTCGGTGGAGCAGTCAGAACACATGCAATATTTATCAATTAGGTTTGCAGTCTTATTGGGGCACAGTTCATGGTGACCCAATATAATTATAATGGTATCATCAAAGATCACCATTACAGATCAACATAACATATATTATAAGAATGAAATGTTTGAATATTGTAAAAATTACCAAATTGTGACACAGAGATACAAAGAAAGCACATGCTATTTGAAAAATGTCAGAGGTATTTGCTTAGCAGAGGTGTGTTACAAACTTTCAATTTATAAAACAGCAATATTTATGAAATACAATAAAGTGAAGCCAAATGAAATTATTTATGGTGGTATTCACATTTTACTGCATTAGTTCAGAGTCAGAGTAGCCTACATTTAGATGTAACTAAAATGCTAATTTTGTCAAGCAGGTATGGCAAAGTGAGATGGAGCAAGGAATCTAATAGTATTTAGTAAGGAGTTATTATAATCAGTGATCTTAATATTTATTGTATATAGGAAAGAAGAGAGGTTATCAAAGAAGGAAAAGATATGAAAAATAGCCTCATTGCACAGAAGTCCTGTGTGACAAAAAAAAAAAAAAAATGTTGGTGTTGGGGCACTAAAGGGTGTAATCCGGAAGAATAAGATATGGGATCAGAACAGATGTAAAAATTTAATATGACTGGAATTTCAGATCTTAGATCCATGCTAGTTTTTGAAAATGATTATCCTATGTAAGAGATTTTCAAGAAATACAGTAATAATGAAGTCAAAATGTAATTTTGGGGTCTTCTGCAGCAAATTCATCAACATGTCTGAGTTGTCACACATATTGGATGAAGGTAAGCTGTGAGGAAGAAGGGATTCTGCACCTGAATCTGCACATTCCTGAGATTTCATGTTAGACTTCTCCATCAACAGGTGATGAGCCAGAAATTTCTTAACAAGGGATAATTTGATGAGACAATGAAATAAATTTTATTATTTAGAAACAAAAAGGATAATCTTTTTAGGAACCGGAGAAGTAAATTTTTATATTCTTCATTCACTTGGGATAAAAAAGATGAAAAATATTGTCTTCTAGGGAGTACCTCTTTTAAGTTAAAGGTCACAATTTACTCAATAGACAAGGGAATTTCTTCTTCCTTAAAATTCATTTTTTAAGCCTAGAGACCATGAAAAGTTATGATTCATGTTGTTATGGTAGACTGACTTGTGATGTATCTGAATTTCAGCAATACGTGGTAGAACTAATACAGAAAAGTACGTTACAAACCTTGAAGTCAGATTGAAAACAGCTGTTATGTGAGGGAAAAAAAAAGTCAAATATCAAAGCTGTGGGGATAAAATCATCTCTACATCATAATTTAATACTAAAAGCTTAATTAGCCTTAGCTCAAACTATTTTTTGCCATTAAAAGGAATTGTGAAAACCGTGATTACTTTTGCACTAAACTATAGCATTTGCTAGTTCTCAGACTTTACAGAGATAAAATATGTTTCAAAATTAGTCATATCTATATGTCATGGATTTTCAAGTTAATATTAGTTCACTTGATTTTTGGTAACTAAATAGTATTTCTTTTATGTTGTAAAATCAAAAAAAATGAAGTAAAAATAAAGTAACTAGTTTTGGTATAGTCTTTCTGGCTTTTACCTTGGCATCCATCAATTGGCTTTATCCTAAGATTTACAGAATACTGGCTGCATCAGTTCTAGATATCATATCCAGATGTTACATAATTCAGAGGAAGAAGACAAGTAGCTTTTCCCCATTACCCCTTCTTGGAAGTGCTGAAAATCTCCCTAGAATCTTTCCCAAGGACTTCTTCTTATATTAATATGATTTTGAGCCAAACATTGACAGAGAGTTAGAGTATCCTGAAAGTGATTTTCCACTAGGTGTGATTTTGCCCTAGAAGGGACATTTGGCAATATCTGGAGACATTGTTTCTTTTTTTTTTTTTTTTTTTTGGTTATCACAATTATGACACCGCTACTGGCATCTAGTGGACAGAGGCCAGGGAAGCTGCTAAAAATCCTGTAAAATACAGGTCAGCCCCTGCCTACAGCAAATAAATACCCAGATGAAAAGCATCAATAGTGCCAAGGTCTCAAACTGTGTCTCAAACCGTGTCTTAGCCAATTCAAGACCACCCCTTATGGTAGGGTTGACATCAGCTTCTAGTGAAGCATATGGATGAGTGAGGAATTTATACATTAAGAAAATTTTAATTCCCTCAGGAGGAAGCCAGGGTCATGAAGCCAGATAGACAACAATGCCATTCCCTTCACTCACTAGTAGTAATAGGCACACTTTTACAATTCAGTATGCACTTTTCAGTAGAGAGATGACTTTCTACTTTCAGGGATCTGATCAGAAATTTCACAATGTCTGACCTCAATAATGCCATAGTGCCTATTACTTTTATATGTCAGTGCCTCAATAGTAACATATCTATGACAGGGAAAACATATTCCATTAATATATTAATACAGTGATGTGTATCATATGACTTCAAAGTACATTTTCTAGAGTAGAGTTTTTGTTTAATTCTAGCTTTTATTATAAGAGTAGCCTTACACAATTTCAAAGCCAGAAGGAGAATAGTTTATATAATACTCGAGAGAAAACTATGGTTCAGGGAGGATAAGTAAGTTGTTTTAGAACCTGTAGCTAGAAAAATCAAGACAGAACTTTGATCTCAGAGCTGCTAACTCATAACATGCTGCTCAAGTGTGTTAGTTATCTCTTTGAGATACAATGTAAACTGTAGGAAATTAAGAGATGGAGAGAAGAAATTTGCACATTTTACATTTCCGAGTCCTTGAAGATGAATATGTACAGAGGAATGCTGTTAGTCCTTTAATGATGCCAGTGATAGTAGATTTTGCAGAACTAACAAAACAGCTACAATAAATTAGATGCGATGTTTCCTACACAGTGAAAAGCACATTTAGCAATCATACCTCCCCAGATTACTATTAAGATATGGAATTATTACTTTTATATGCCAGGTAAATAACCAGTATCCTTTAATTAGACTAGATTAAGAAAAGTGAATTGCTTTGAAAATAGCAATGGAATGGAATGGTGTCTTTCATCAAGAGCAGAATCATGTTAATGTCTTAGGCTGTCTAGTTACCATGACAAATAGGTTGTGGTACATGCACACTTTAATTATTAACACTGAAATCTGCTGAAATTGAAGTATGGCTCTTAGGAAGAGCTATTACCGCTGAAATGACCCATTTAATAGTGACCATGGTATCAAAATATGGATTTAAATTGGTAATTAATATTAGTCAATTTCTGAAAATGTTAACACAGAAGTTCAATAAAAATGCTAACTAGGTCTCAAATACCACAGATAGTATATTGACATATTAATATGTATTACTTATATTAAATGCTTTGTAGATTTTGACTTGAGAACAATATAATAAGAAATAATAAGAATGAAAGCATTTCCTAATGAGCTTCCAAAGAGTCGGTAAACCTAGTGGATTATTTTTATTTTTTCAGTTTTTATGCCTAAAATTTGTATAAAAGAATTTTCCATTATCACAACCTATAGAACTCTAATGGATGGAAGTGAGAAAAATTTAAAATAAGATGATAGGATACTCGAGGAATTTTAAACTAATAAGTGGTTGACATGTTGCTCAGTTTATGGGTCACTTGTTCTAAGATCCATATAATAACTAGCTGCCCCACACTTATTCTATTATTTGTAGGCCTCTCCAAAGGAAGAAGACTATGAAGCTCCATTAGATAGCACATAACCAATGAAATTATGAAATAACATTATAAGTGATATTATAATAGAACTAAAAAATGAACAAACCAACAAAGCAAATGTGCCTCTAGCAATATGGTCATAGAATCACCAATATGTGCTATGGAATGTATTAATTGTTATCTGTTGTGATTTACTTGTTTAATTGTCTTATCTTAAACTGATACTAACATGGGATGATGTTCTCTGAGCAATTTAACTGATATATCTTAAATATGTTAGAGAAGTTTAAGGGAAAATAGTGTGTTATTTACAATTTTTCTAAAGAGAACTTTAAAACTGTACTCAAATCTGAGAATAAATATATACAATACTATTCTGACCATGAAGAATAGTAAACAAATAAAAATCTGTTTAATGATAATGATAATCGTTTATGATCACTTAGGTCTTTGAATTTAAATAAAAATGGCAGATAAATTTTAACAGGATTTAGACATCAAATTGTAATGTATTTTTTTCCAATATGAGTGTGAGTCTCTAAGTTAATATGTGGTATATAAGTGGAAGGTAGAAATCATTTCAAAGTACTTTGAAGATACACACACACACACATTTAAAAATATTTTTTAAACTATCAGTTTTACTTAATCTCTCAAATCTTTAATATGAACTGGGTGCTGCAAAGCTGCCTCTTGGCATTGTGTTATTCCTGCAGAGCACCTGTGCCTGAATCTGCAGTGCACAAATTTTAGGTGCTTTATTCAGCCAGTACCGATGGCATTTTGTTGTTTAGCCTTCATATTGCAGTTACGTTAATACTTTTGTTTGTGGTTAGCAGGTTAGCCTCATTTCAATATGTGGAAACCATTAAAACCACAATGGCAGCACACCATGCATGTTTTCCTGTGAGACATTCTAAATGTTGATGTTCCCTTTGTCATCTCATCTCATAGCCCAGGCCAAAAAACTAGGTTTTTTTTTTCTTTTTAAAATATTTTTGTTACAAGCATGGACATCTATGTGGATTGTATAATGATTAGATTTTTCTGTAACGGCCATCTTCAGATAAAAATAATTAATACAACAATGTTTTAATAATATGTATACATTTTTCTTTTTAAATTATGTGCTGAATGATCCACAAAGTGATATTTGAAATTTAGAATATTCCAAATGAACTTACTTCTGAATTTCAGTTCTTCTTGAAAGATTGGGTAGAAAATTTTGCCTTGTACTACCAAAATAGCTCAAGGACATTGTAATTTAGTCATTTACTGATGTAGGATATGTTTAATATCCCTGAGTATATTAGTATAGTAAGTTTTGTTTAGGAAAACAGATGAAAGAAAACTAATGGGGATGAAAAATGTGTCTTTTAAAATAATAATATATATGCAGTACATTTATATGTGGTATATAAAATAGTCAAAAAGAAAATGCAGAGACCAGAATGATTGTGACTAAGGGCTTGGGAGAAGGGAAAATAGGAAGTTATCATTCAACTGCTACAAAGCTCAAGTTTTCTAGAGATTTGTACATCATCTGGCCTAGAGTTAACAACATGGTATTGTACACTTAAAACTTTTTAAGAGCTGGTAGATCTCATGTTAAGTGTTCCTCTAATAATAATAGTAATAATAAAACTAACTGCATCTTCTAGTTTTCAGGATTTGGGAGTTATTCTTCCTTAGATAGTTGACTTATTTTATAGAAATATGTTTTGATTACCAAAATAGTCTATGAAAATTATAATATTCTTTTTCTTTATCAAAAGAAATACACTGTGTCAGTGTAGCAAGAAATAATAATTTTCATAATAAGGTAGGAAGAATTTAAAATTTTCAGAGGCAAACTGCGAGGTAAAATTTAAATAAAGTGAAAGGTAGGACTCTATTTATAGTGTTGCACTGATATCTCCATTTGTTTTCCTTAGCTGGATTGCTTTTTTTCATATTTTAAACTGTTCCTCTTGAAAGCCATCTGGTGTTTGTTTATTTATTTATTTATTTATTTATTTATTTATTTTAATGATAAAAATATGTTTACCATAATCTTTCTGTATTATTGAAAATCTTTATTTGAAACATCATCTTTGGAACATCAAAATCTCGAAGTCTTGAAAAATCTATTATGGGTCTATTCAAACAGATTTGGCAATTTCAATTGCTTTCAGTCATTCTGCCTGGGCTTAAAATAGGCCATTCCTTTTGATGGTTATTTAAATACCAACTTAATAATGGTAACTTTTTTTTTTTGTTTTTTTTTTACCTACTTTATGTCTTATTTTTCTAGCTTGTATAAATCACTTACTTGCCAATTAAAAAAAAAAAAAAAAAAAACTGAAATAAGCAGTTTTTCTTCCAGTATTCCAGTAATCCTCTACCTGTTGAGTGAAATATCTTTTTACACTGCCCATCAGCGACATCACATTATAATATTATGTTGTTAGTCAATATTATGTTATAAGTCAGTGTTATAATATTGACTGTTATATCCTAGTCAATATCATAAATAAAACACACAAAATAGTCAGTGTATTAATACATCCAGATACAGTAATACTCTGTATCTTTAAGCTGTGAAGGAGCAATGTGTTTTTATTTAAGATTTTTAAAAATTTATATTTCAGAGCCAGAATATGGTATGCAACATCTCAAAATACAAAATTATTTTTTCTAATAAATTTTGTGTACTGCTTCCGATCTTCAGAAGATACCAGCTTTTAATACATAAATAGACATTTGGCATAAAATTTTACCTTTCTAACATAATACTTTTGAAATAAATTCTCACGTTTTCAATAAATATAATGAATATTCATAAAAAGATAGTGAAATGTGACACTAATAATAAAATATGCAGTGAACCATCTATAAGTAACATCAACTAAGAACAAAGGCAATTAAATTGACTTGAAACACACACTTAGTGACTCGCTCCTACAATACTGTCAGAAGTTTATCCAGGTTATTCACCTGGCATCAGAAAAAAAGTTTGTTTACCATTGCTTCACAGAAAATTTTTAATGGCCAGAAAACTGCACAGTTACCTTTATTTTGGTGTCTTTTTTTGCAAAGAGAGCATGAAAACATCATTTTACTTCTGTCATGTGACCATTCTATCTTTCACTGAAGATATTTCTATCTTTCTGTCTTTAGCTGAAGAAAGCAACTTACCTTCAATGTCCCTCCATGCAAGAAAAATAACTGGTCATTCGCAGCACTTTGGGAGGCCGAGGCAGGCAGATGACGAGGTCAGGAGATCGAGAACATCCTGGCTAACACGGTGAAACCCCATCTCTACTAAAAAAAAAAAAAAAAAAAAAAAAAAAAAAAAAAAAAAGCCAGGCGAGGTGGCGGGCGCCTGTAGTCCCAGCTACTCGGGAGACTGAGGCAGGAGAATGGCGTGAACCCGGGAGGTGGAGCTTGCAGTGAGCCGAGATCCAGCCACTGCACTCCAGCCTGGGCGACAGAGCGAGACTCCGTCTCAAATAAATAAATAAATAGTTAAGAATGTCACTCTGTTACATCTTGGGAGATACAGCATTTACAAACAAAGCAAAATTCGACTGAATCTGTTTATTTGAGGTGAGTAAGTTCTACAAATTTATTGTGAACACTGAATTAGAAATTAGATGATCCTTGGCTTATGATGGGGTTTCGTGTTGATAAACATATCATTAATTGAAAAAGTCCTATGTTGAAAATGCATTTAAAACATCTAATCTACCAAACATTGTAGCTTAGCCTAACCTACCTTAAATGTGTTCAGAACACACGTTAGTCTAAAAGTGGGCAATATCATGTAAAACAAAGCCTATTTTATAATAAATTGTTGAATATGACATGTAACGTATTGCATACTGTACTGAAAGTGAAAAACAATGAGTACTTGAAATATAGTTATTATTCAATGCTTATAGCTTTCAAACAATTGTAAAATCAAAAAATTGTAAGTACAACCGCCATAATTCAGGGCCTGTATAGACTGAGTCATTGCTCCAAGGAGGAATACAGAGTTAAATTTCTGCGAGCATCTGGTTCAACATTTCTGTCAACCAATCAACATATAACCTTGTTTTATGTGTGTTTCGGTTAGAAGACACCTTATAATATATATATTTTTTGATTCATTGACATTGAACTTATGACCAACAGCACTATAACTCATGCTTGAAAGAATCTTATCTAACACATATATTTTATCCATAAGACACAACAGTTTTTTCGTGCCTAGGAACACTAGACAACATTGATTACTATATTTGGTGCCACTTTAAACAGTAAAATCACCAAGAAAAAGCAAAACAAAAAAAAATCATAAAACACTGTACTCCATAATTGGAAAATAATGGCATTTATTTACAGTGAGAGAGCTGAAACAAGAAGGCATAGTATTGTCTTGTTCAGCCGCAGTGGGGAATGTTCAGGTTGATGACTCAAATTTTCGCCACTCTGCACATGTCCGCAAATGACTGTGAAATCACCATAATTATTGATTTAGGGATTACAATGAATTATAGCTAATAGATCCTCAAATATAGAATCCATGAATAATGAAGATTTTCTGTGTTTAGTGAAGAGGATGAGATAATATCTGGTAGTGATATGTGTGTATGTATTTAGGATTTCTGCTCATATATCCTGTCTGCTAAGATTACTGTAGAACCTGGTAGTAAAAGCAAAAGATTCCTTTTAATAGCAGAAGAGCATAAACCAGATGAATATCTATTACAAAATAAATTGTTCTAAAATATGTACAAATGGCTGGACAATGCATAAATATGGATTAGGTAAAAATTATTAGCATGCTTTATTTCTAAAACAAAGATTTTCATAAATTTCAGTTAATGCTATATGTGTATATATACACATATATAATAGATATTATATATTTATATATTATAATTACATATATAATTATGTAATATATGTGTGTATATATGTTTAAACACAGAATCAAAACATATCTTGAAAATTATTTACACAGTGTATTATTTGAAAAGTATTTACTACGGAACAAGAAGGGAATCTTTTTCTTCTTTTTCTGGCATTGAATTTCTGTTTTTATTTCTTCTTCTCTTCCAGCTTTTGGCTTCATAGTTAGACTGGCTCTCTTAACATAGTGGTAACTATGGTCACTAGTAGTTCTAGATTAAATATTTATTATCTTAAATAGGCTATAAAACATGGTATTTATGAATCACAAATAAGACCCAGTAAATTAGACCCAGCTAATAAAAAATAAGTTGAAATAAAGAGACTGACAGTTAAGATATAAAAAAAGATAAGAGCTAGAATGAAAAGTGAATTAGAAATACAAAATTTACTTGGATGTATGGTATTAACAAAAGAAATGACACTAAGGAACATTAAAAAACTGATGCCATGGACAGTTTTGAATTTCCCAAATATAAGAGAAACAAACAAGATGGGAAAAATAAGAAAATATGATAATAGACGCACTATTCATAATAGACGAAACATGGAAACAACTCAAGTGTCCATTGATAGATGAATAGATGAACAAAATGTGGCATATACATACAAGGGAACATCATTCAGTCTTAAAAATGAAGGATATTTTTTACATGCTACATATATGAACCATGAGAACATTATGCTAAGTGAATTAAGTCGTCACAAAAGGATAAAAATTGATGATTCTACTTTTATAAGGTCCCTGGGGAAGTCAGATCCACAGAGGCTGGTGGTGTTTGCCAGAGGTTGGAGTACAGAATTTTTAATGGGTAACAGAGTTTCAATTTTGCAAGATAAAGGTTTCCTGGATGGATGATGATAGTTGCACAATGTGAATGTACCTAACACCACTGAATGTACATTTAGAAATGGATGTGTATTTTACCACAATTGAACATTTAAAACTATTTTTTAAATGCAATTTTATTCATCACTTGGATGGATAAAAAAACAACAAAAGCAACAGTGAAATACTCTGATAATTTTGACTTGGGTTCTTGCAACTAATGTTTTATATCTTTATTGAGATACATATCCATAGGAAAGATACACTGTTGCTTTGTGTGTCTTTAAATGGTCATGAACAATTTTGTGTTATGTATCTTTCTTCTTACTTTTTTCACTCAATGTTTAGTTTTGTGATCTTTCCAGAGATAAATATGAAAACTTCACTCATCCATTTTAAATATTCTATGTATATATTTTCATTAGATACATAGAAAGCATTCATATATCTATTTCTACATTTATGTACATTGAAGTTATAGTGAATAGTATTGCTGTAGACAAACTCATTTATACATCTTTGTGTTCACTTATAAAAGTTATTCTAAATTTTAATGTATCCAGGTTTTGCTGGGGTTTTGTAATTACTGGACTTTGGGCACACTTTATTTTGGTAGATAGTATCACTTTAACTCTCCAAATTGATACCATTGATAAATCATATTAGTATTTAATGGTTTATCTTTTCCCGTTTCCTTTAAATTTTGTATTTTTGGTAGAAACTAAATGATGTCTCGTTTAAATTAGCATGTCTCCAGTTAGTAGTAAGGATGGTGTATTAATCTGTTTTCATACTGCTGATAAAGACATACCTGAGACTGGACAATTTACAAAAGAAAGAAGTTTAATTCTACATACAGTTCCATATGGCTAAGGAGGCTTCACAATCATGGCAGAAGGCAAGGAGGAACGAGTCACATCTTATGTGTTTGGTGGCAGGCAAAAGGAGGGTTTGTACAGGGAAACTCCCATTTTTTAAAAACCATCAGATCTCATGAGACTCATTCACAGTAACAAAAACAGCGTAGGAAAGACCTGCTCCCATAATTCAATCACCTCCCACAAGGTCCCTCCCACAACACGAGAGAATTCAAGATGAGATGTGGGTGAGGACACAGCCAAACCATATTATGCTGCCCCAATCCCTCCCAAATCTCATGTCTTCACATTTTCAAAACCAATCATGCCTTCCCAGCAGTCCCTCAAAGTCTTAACTCATTTCAGCATTAACTCAAAAGTTCACAGGCCAAACCCTCATCTGAGAGGAGGCAAGTTCCCTCCACCTATAAGCCTGTAAAATCAAAAGCAGGTTAGTTACTTCTAGATATAATGGGGGTACAGGTATTGGGTAATACAGCCATTCCAAAAGGGAGAAATTGGCCAAAACAAAGGGTTTAAGGCCCCATGCAAATCTGAAATCCAGCACGACAGTCACATCTTAAAGCTCCAAAATGATCTCCTTTGACTCCATGTCTCACATCCAGTCATGCTGATGCAAGAGGTGGTTCCCATAGTCTTGGACAGCTCCGCCCCTGTGGCTTTGCAGGTTACAGCCTTTCTCCTGGCTGCTTTCAAGGACTGGCGTTGAGTGTTTGCGACTTTTTCAGGTGTGCAGTGCAAGCTGTCAGTGGATCTACCATCCTGAGGTCTGGAGAAGGGAGGTCCTCTTCTCACAGCTCTCCTAGGCAGTGCCCTAGAAGAGACTCTGTGTGTGTGGGCTCCGACCCTGCATTTCCCGTGTGCACTGCCCTAGCAGAGGTTTTCCATGAGCACCCTGCCCCTGCAGGAAACTTTTTCCTGGGCAATCAGGAATTTCCATACATCCTCTGAAATCTAGGCGGAGGTTCCCAAACCTCACTTCTTTACTTCTGTGCACCATCAGGCTCAACACCATGTGGAAGCTGCCAACGTTTCGGGCTTCCGCCCTCTGAAGCAACAGCCCAAGCTGTACCTTGGCCTCTTTTAGTCACAGCTGGAGCAGATGGGACGCAGGGCATGGAGTACCTAGAATGCACATAGCACAGGGACCCTGGGCCCAGCACACAAAACTACATTTTTCTCCTAGGCCTCTGGGCCTATGATGGGAGTTGCTGTTCTGAAGACCTCTGACATGCCCTGGAGACATTTCCCCCATTGTCTTAGGGAATAACATTCAGCTTCTTGTTACTTATGCAAATTTCTGTAGCTAGTTTGAATTTCTCCTCAGAAAATGGCATTTCTTTTTCTATTGCATTGCCAGGCTGCAAATTTTCCAAACTTTTATGCTTTGCTTCCCTTATAAACCTGAATGCCTTTAACACTTTGCTGCTTAGAAATTTCTTCCGCCAGATATCTAGAATCATCACTCTAAGTTCAAAGTTACAAATATCTCTAGAGCAGAGACAAAATGCCACCAGTCTGCTAAAACATAACAAGGTTACCTTTGCTCCACTTCCCAACAAGTTCCTCATTTCCATCTGAGATCACCTTAGCCTGGATTTTATTGTCCATATTTCTATCAGCAATTTGGTCTAAGCCATTCAACAAGTTCCTAGGAAGTTCCAAACTTTCCCACAGTTTTGTATCTTCTTCTGAGCCCTCCAAGTTGTTCCAACCTCTGCCTGTTATCCAGTTCCAATGTCGCTTCCATATTTTCAGGTGTCTTTTCAGCAGCACCCCACTCCCAGTACCAATTTACTGTATTAGTCCGTTTTCATATTGATGATAAAGATATACTTGAGACTCGACAATTTACAAAAGAAAGAGGTTTAATTAGACTTACAGTTCTATATGGCTAAGGAGGCTTCACAATCATGGCAGAAGGCAAGGAGGAGCAAGTCACGTCTTACGTGGATGGCAGCAGGCAAAAAGAGAGTTTGTGCAAGGAAACTCCCATTTTTTTTTAAACCATCAGATCTCATGAGATTCATTCACAATCATGAGAACAGGGCACGAAAGACCCACCCCCATAATTCAATCACCTCCCCCCAGGTCCCTCCCACAACATGTGGGAATTCAAGATGAGATTTTGGTGGGGACAGAGCCAAACTATAGCAGATGGGAACTTCATATGCTTTTTAGATATTAGGTTTCCCCATTTGCAGATCTATACATCTACCTTTTTTGCATGTATTATATTCTTTCCCCTGCTTACTCCAAGGGATCTCTTACATTCCATATACCATTTTTATTGTTGGTTATCTAACAAATGTATTTTTCACTTACCTTTGTACTTTTACTACAACAGCTTTTGTTAACCTTTAATTTTTTCACTATGATACAGCTAATTTTTCTTTCAGTTTTTGGTTTGCTATTTCTGTTACTGGGTTAAGAAACAAGTTTTATGTACTATAGTCTCAACCTACATAATCAATGTTTTGTTTTTTTTTTGTTTTGTTTTGTTTTGTTTTTGAGACGGAGTCTTGCTCGGTCGCCCAGGGTGGAGTGCAGTGGCCGGATCTCAGCTCACTGCTAGCTCCGCCTCCCGGGTTCACACCATTCTCCTGCCTCAGCCCCCCAAGTAGCTGGGACTACAGGCACCCACCACCTCGCCCGGCTAGTTTTCTGTATTTTTTTGGTAGAGACGGGGTTTCACTGTGTTAGCCAGGATGGTCTCGATCTCCTGACCTTGTGATCCGCCCGTCTTGGCCTCCCAAAGTGCTGGGATTACAGGCTTGAGCCACCGCGCCCGGCCCATAATCAATGTTTTATATGTTATAAAGTAAGCTAGCATTTTGCCCTCTTTATGGTGAACCAATTTAACCAAATTAATAATTTCCCTGTTAGTGACATTAATACTAGTATATGCTATGTTTCTATTTATACAATAATATGTTTTTGGACTCCCTATTTTGTTTCTTCTGTTGATGTGTTTCTACATGGAAAACAATACAGCTTAAACTAACACAGCTTTGTTATATCTTGGGATTTGGTAGGGTACAATGCCTCATTATGCTTTCTTTTTCCAACCTGCTTTATCTACCTGTGTCCCACTATTTTTTTATACAAACTTTGGAATTATAGATCAATTCTGTAAAAATACCCAATAATATTGTATACAAAATGCATTGCAGAATATTAGAAAATTGCAGAATTTTGCAGAATTTTTAAAATGACATTTGTAAAATGCTAAGTGTTCCAAAGCATTTTACTAGTTTGTACTCTCACTACTAATTGTTCCAAATCTTTGACAACATTTAGAATTTTCAGTCTTTCATTTTAGCCATTTTGATAAGTGCCTACTGGAATTTTGTTTTTGTTTAGATAGCATTTCCCTAAATGCTAAATTTCCTAAATCTAAAAAGTTTGTTTGGCAAGTGTGGTGGCTCACGCTTGTAATCCCAACACTTTGGGAGGCCGAGGCAGGCATATCACCTGAGGTCAGGAGTTCAAGACCAGCCTGGCCAACATGGTGAAACCACGTCTCTATTAAAAATACAAAAATTAGCTGAGTGTAGTGGTGCATGCATGTAATCCCTGCTACTTGGGAGGCTGAGGCAGGAGAATCACTTGAACCCAGGAGGTGGAGGTGGCAGTGAGCTGAGATCACACCACTGCACTCCAGCCTGAGTGACAAAAAAAGACTCTGTCTCAAAAAAACAAAAAAAAGTTTGTTTGCATCCCTCCCTTTCTCGATAGTTTTTTCCCCTGTGATTATTATTACAAAATGAACTATTCATAGTTACAGCCTGGTAGTAATTCATTTCTGCTGCACCACAGATTTCTTACTTTCTACCTGGGAATTTCTGCTGCTTCTGCATGGGTAGCTTGCAGGTAGGTCTTCAGACATGATGGCTCTCACATACACCTGGAATTGCATAGGGCTAACACCTCCATGACAACTCTTGGGCAGTAGCTGAAAAGACCCAGCAGTTTTTTACTAAGGCTTCAACACCTTAAATAAAAAATTCTGAGGTATATTTTACATAATTCCTAATATCATTCCACTGTGATAACCAGCACAAATAAGCAATTTCAAATTGACATTCTTTTCTTTTTTGTTGGAATCAACTCAGTCCCTCTACTTCAATTCTCTGGATATCTTCCCAGAACAATTTACCTATATATGACCAGTTGTCTAAGAATTATCTTGTTAAGGTAAGTGAAGCTATGATATGACTTAATTTTTAAGTTGATACTAATCAATATTGTAAAATCATCTGTCATTTTCTCTAAATACATCATTTCTGTCTCATCTCTGTCCTCTCTGCTTGTGTATTATGTCATATACAATAGTCTGTTTTACACTTTTCTGTATGTGAACTTGTGTCTTACTTTGTCTCTCTGTTTCATTTTGATCTTTTTTTTTTCTGAACTACTTTGTATTTCACTAACTATCTCAACAGCTATTACTAGTGTGCTGCTTAATTTATTTAATAGATTGATATCAAATGTTTTAACTTTCTTTCCTAGATTTTCCTATGATTATTTTTCTAATTTTCAGTTTCCTACTAAACATATCAATCTTGTCATATGTTTTCTTGTGCATATAAGCATAATTATTTAAATTCAATTTCTATAATTTTTTAGATCTCCTTTAGATCACTTTTAATTATTCATTGTTTCTTCTGTTTCTTAACATGTTGTCTTCTCAAATACTAAGTTATTTTTAATTAAGTTCTGAATATTACGTATAAGAAATATAATACATATATGAAAATTTGAAGATAATTTAAGACACAGTTTGATATTTTTGTCCTTCAGAGATATTTCCCTTTGTGACTGGCAGATGACTTGGGAGCTATTCAATTAGGTAGCCTTATTCTTATCAGAAATTGAGATCATTCAAGCTGGTTTTCAATCTTTTCAGAGATTTATTAATGAATTTTTATCCTTCTGTCTTTGATATAGATATCAACATTTTGTTAACCAAAGTTAAGAGATTTTACCCTTAGTCTGTCAAAACTAGACTCTGATTTTTGACTCATGTGCTTACTGACTTTATAGAAAGCTCTGCTTAGCGTCTCTTTTATCCATCATTTCTGGAATCAGCAATTAGTTAAAATGTTAAAATGACCTCAAATAACAAATTCAAGTCTTGGGCTTTCTTCTTTTTATGTCTCACCCCAAACTCTTCCACAGTCTTTTGTTGTTTTCAATGACTAGCATATCTATTTCCATACTTTTTTCTAGCTTTTCTCAGATAAAAAGTTGATTCAAATTACCTGGTTGACCATCAATAGCTACTGGCATTTTTGAGTTGAGAGAAAGCTTGATCTTACAAATATTAAACAGTATAGATCTGACTGCCACATTAAGAGTAGATTCTATATGGCAAGAATAGAAAAGCATAGAAATTTAGGAAGCTTTTGCAATACTATAGAAAATATTCTATATAATATAGAAAACAAATATTTTCTACACAAGGATGAATTAAAGGATGTTAAAAAGTTTCTCAATTACAGGCATATTTAGAATTTATAGTAAAAGTGTTTGCTTAAGTGCTTAGACATGAGTTATAAGAGAAAGGAACAACTCCATTGATAACTTTTGGCATGAGGAATTGGAAGAAAAATGGAGCAAGTTTTAGGACAAACAGTCATGGAGAAAAAAAGATCTGTTTACTCTGGTTTTGAACATGTTAAGACTGAGATATTAGAACACCAAAGTGAGGATGTAAACTAGACAATTGAATAAGAATTTGCACTTTAGAAGAGAGGCCCTTTCCTAATATAATCAAGGGAGCTATCAGTGGACAAATGATACTTTGTTGGGTCACTCTATAAAATCATTAAGAAAGTATGTTAGTCTGGGTTTTCTAGAGAAACATAACCAATAGAATATCAGTAGGTATGTAGATAAGTAGATAGTTAGATAAGTATATAGACAGATAGTCTAAGTAGTTGTCTCACATGGATGAGAATTTCCAAGATCTGTATTTGGAAAACTGGATACCCTGTAGAGACCTGTAGAGAGGTAGTTCCAGTACGAGTCAAAAAACCTGAGAGCCAGGGGAGACAACAATGTAAATTGCAGTCTGAATCTGAGTCAAAAGCGGAGGACTGATGTTCCAGCACAAAGAGACACAGAGTAATTTCTTCCCTACTCATCCACTTGATTTCATGCAGTCCTTCAACTAAATTCTCTGGTGAACCCAGACTGGATGAGGTCTACACACTTTAAACAGGGCAATCTGTTTTATTCAGTCTACCCAAACACATGTTAAACTGATCCAGAAACTCTCACAGACACACTTAGAATAATGTTTAACCAAATTTCTGAGCACCCCATAGTTCAGTCACATTGCCACATGAAATTAACTATTACATGAAGTGAAGATACATTTTTCAAAATGTTCATAGATTTAGTCCTTCAGTTGGCACTGTTAACAGTTCAAGCAAATTAAAAAAATAATCGGAAAACATATTTGAGGCTGGGCGCACTGGCTCATGCCTCTAATTACAGCACTTGGGGAGGTTGAGGCCGGTAGATAACCTGAGGTCGGGGTTCAAGACCAGCCTGGCCAACATGGCAAAACCCCATCTCTACTAAAAATACAAAAATTAGTTGGGTGTGATGGTAGGTGCCTTTAATCCCAGCTACTCAGGAGGCTGAGGCAGGAAAATTGCTTGAACCCAGGAGGTGGATGTTGCAGTGAGCTGAGATCACACCACTGCACTACAGCCTGGACGACCAGTGAAATTCTGTCTCAAAAATAAAAACAAACAAAAAACCCCTCATATTTGAATCAATGTGTAATGAGGCCTAACCAGGAGGATATGATGTCCTGAAAGGTAAACAAAGAAATTCCAAAAAGGAGAATGTGATCAAGTGTATCAAATGCTACCAATAATTTGAGATAAGAGCAAATATTGACCATCAGATTTTTTGATATGAATGTCCTTGTTAATTTTAACATTTGTTTTGATATAAGTAATGTAGTTTTAAAAAGCCTTTTTTTTGCTTTGTCTTTCCTTTGAAGATGATATAAATAGCAGCATGATTCAGGAAATTGCTTTTATGACTCTGTAAAAGAGAAAGCAAGGTCATCAACTGTGAGGAGAGTAGAGAATGTGTAAAGAGGTAGAGGGAAGTATGGTGCCACAGTCTAGGAAAGGAGGAGACTGGCTCAAACAGAAGAAATATAGTGTGATGACCTGTTAACATTAAAGGCTCACTTGAGAATACTGATCATGAAATTAAAATAAGGCAAGTCAGCACAGAAGCCTGTTCTCCAGTGTTATTCAGATGTATGTAGACAGACATGGAATAGGCTAAGAGCTGGCTTTCCCTAAGATTGCAGTTTACCACTATTAAAGAAGAACAAAACAGTTGAAGGGATATGTATAGGAGCGTTATTCATGAAAGATAAGGAAATTTAAGGTGGATAGAAAGAAATGTGAGAAAATATCATTAATCAGTAACGTAATGTTTGAATTATATGAACATATTATTGCATCTGCATATATAGTTATATATGCACATTTATTCTCTATTTGGTTGTTCATTGTAAAACACATTGCTTCCTGTTTTAATTTTTAAAACAATATGACTTAAAATAGTTATTTTTAATCAACATGTTTTGTTTTTTAATTTTTATTCATTTTTGCAGCTTAATTTTTCTGAAACAGTCTAGTAAGCATTGAGTTTGAGAAAAGAAGAGAAAGACAAGAAAAGAGAGTGTTGCCTTTTATTTTCTACAAAGATTGCAAGAAAGAAGATAGATGAATTTCTAGAATATAACATCAAGATATTGTGATTATGTTTTATAATCAGTCCAGGGTGTCTTCGAAAAATAACACAGCTTTGCACTGGATTTTGTAGCTCTCAGAGATTATAATAAGCTGCTTGTAAATCTTTTGGCATTTGCAAACCTAGCCTAATAGTACTAACGTTTCTTCAGGCAAGAGATGTGATTTTTTTCTTCCCCCCTTTTTAGCACTCTCCAACCTGTAGTTTTGTCAATTTGCTTTAGTTCACATTAATTATCTGAATAACAGGAGTGTGTCACTTTATAATCTGCCGTCACTGTAGTGTTCATCAATAAAGCCCTCTTCAAGTCTCCAGTAAGTTCTTAAAGCTATGCGAGTATTTAAAGTCAATAATTATTTATATTTACAGAGCATGTAGGTCAGCAGTTTAAGGAAAAACAAATAGTATATGGCAATGTCTAAACAGTAAAGATATTCAGTATATTAACTTCCATAATGTTAAATGACAAATCTATTCAGTTTGAAGCTTTCATTTATTCTAGATGCCATAAATCACGCTTGTCTAACTCGTGGCCCCCTGGCTCCATGTGGCCCGGATGGCTTTGAATGCAGCCCAACACAAATTCATCAACTTTCTTAAAACGTTATGAGATTTTTTTTTTTTTTTTTTTTTTGCAATCTTTTAAAGCTCATCAGCTGTCATTAGTGTTAGTGCGTTTTATGTGTGGCTCAAGACTATTCTTTCTCCAGTGTGGTCCAGGGGAGCCAAAAGATTGGACACCCCTGCTATAAATGTTTAACACAAGGCATTAACATTAGATAATCATATCAATGCTGCTATAGATGGCAGGACATCAAAGCTGTCATTACAGTTACTAGAGTTGAGATAAGAAAAAAAAGCTATAGCTTTACAATTATATATATGTCCATATATTTTTGTTATACTATATGAAATAGATGATTGAGCTCTGGTCCTAAGTTAACCACTGGTGTTTTCCCCACAATTTTTAGCCATTTACAACACAGTCATGCATTACTGAATCAGTGACTTTTTTTAACCTCTTCACAATCGGTTAGAATTTACTTTAAGTGTTTTTTTAGTCTTATTTTTACACAGAAAAGTATAACTGAAAATAAAGTATGTAAGCTATTTATAACCCTAAAAATGGTGATTATTTTTTATAGAAGTACATAAATACCACAAGAAGTCAATTTAACACATTTATGATGTTAGAGCAAGTAAATGATTCATTTACTAATTTTTTAATTTAGAAATTTTTTTACCCATACCTGGATTATACTTTTGGTTAAGATAACATATAAGACACTACCTTGAAATTTAGGTTTAGTTTCATATAAGATGTAAGCTGCTCAATTTCATCCAAGGTGTTTTATTTAACAACTAGAAGAATTTTAGGGAATTTACTTCTGTGAACTAATTTTTTTTTTTTTTTTTTTTTTAAAATTACGCATACCTAGACATTCTAATGTGTAAAAAAATTAGAGAGACTAATTCCCACACTGTATTTACTGGATTACAAGGTTAATATAATAAGCTAGAAAAAGCATAGTATAGTCTAATACTACATTAATTTTCAGCTAATTATGAACTGATAATAAACTAGAAAATGAAAAGTTAAAAAATTAATTTAAGTATATATAATACATTTCCTGGTTAAGCACAGAAATAAAATATAGACTGTAAAACGTACAGCATTCTTATAAACAGGGAGTAATTATGTAAATGATATCAAAATACAAGCCAGAATTTAAGTTAAAAGAATTTAAATAAATATTTTACATACATATTTAAATGCTTATATTTGTCACTTTACTATTTTTATCACAAATCTTCAAATAGGTGGCATACCTATTTGAAGTATGAGATAATGGAGTACATTTGCCCCCCTGTCATGTTTACTAAGCTATATAGACCTAAGAGTTTTTATTCATTCTACAGTTAAAAATTACTTAACATTAATATATGACACCTCTTGTATGTTATTTGTGGTTTGTTGTGTATACTCATGCTTAAATGAATTCTTCAGTATAATAAATGTAGATTTTATACCAAATCAAAAGTTGTCACTAACAAGGACTTCTTTTTTTAGCATGTCAAGTTAAACTTATCAAGTACTGAGAGAGACAGAGAAATTCTCCTATTATCCATAAGACATAGAGAAGATAACTTCTGCATTACAGATAATTATCCAAAATAATTGGAGAAAATGCTTGTTTGGCCAAAAGTTACATATACATATTGGGAAATAGAACAACTTTGTTTAATTATCACTAATGCCTACATACAGAACAATAAACCTTCATGTATATTTCTCAAATATTTTTCAAGTTGAACACTGTAAAGTGAAACATCAACATCATCAGCACTATCACTGTCATCATCAGCACTATTATTGTCATCATCAGCTTATCTAAAGTTTATTAAACACTTACTTAGATTAATCATATATCCTACTTTTCCAAGATGGTCCCAGTTTATACCTATTGCCCAAGAATAATTAGTAAGAGTGCCCACATTCCATCTTAAATTATACCAATATTATTGACAAATTATGTGATACAGGCCGAGGCAGGCGGATCATCCGAGGTCAGGAGTTCGAGACCAGCCTGGACAATATAGTGAAACCCCGTCTCTACTAAAAATACAAAAAAATGTCCCGGGCATGATGGCAGGCGCCTGTAATCCCAACTACTGAGGAGGCTGAGGCAGGAGAATTGCTTGAACCCAGAAGGCAGAGGTTGCATTGAGCCGAGATCATGCCATTGCACTCCAGCCTGGGCAACAAGAGCAAAACTCCGTCTCAAAAATAAATAAGTAAATAAATAAATAAATAAAAAGAATTTCATTATATTTCAAATGCATTTAAGTGTCATTGCCTAAAACAATAACTTTGCACATGAAAAAGCAGTTTATTAACGAATACAAGTTCTTCCTGTCTTAATGACATAAACTGGGAATAAAGCCAGATGCCTGGACTCACCTACCCATGCAGTGCACAAGGTAGTTCAGCTCTTCTCACCAGAGTTAATTTGACTATTTTAATTTAAGGTAATTAATTGCATACACCTCACACTGGGTGATAAGTTCCACTTGGTAAACAAAGATATATAAAATATTTCTTCGTAATATTTCTTGCAAAATATTTTTGGTAAAAGCACAGGAAATGCATTGGGGCAAAGTGAATCTTGAAATAATCAGTTGAGTTTTAGCAAGGGAAGGCATGTGAAAAGGGCTAAGGAGAGAATAGCACTCCATGTGCAGGTAGAAAAATACGTATATTTGCAAAGCTTTAATAGTAAGCTGTCTTTGGGGTCAAGAGAATTCAAATTTTAATACAGAATTAACAGTTCTTCACTGTATGCCCTCGCCCTACCTTATTAATTTTTTTTTTTTTTTTTTTTTTTTTGAGATGGAATCTCGCTCTGTCGCCCAGGCTGGAGTGTAGTGGCGCGATCTCCACTCACTGCAAGCTCCGCCTGCCAAGTTCACGCCGTTCTCCGGCCTCAGCCTCCTGAGTAGCTGGGACCACAGGCGCCCGCCACCACGCCCTGCTAATTTTTTGTGTTTTTAGTGGAGGTGGGGTTTCACCATGTTAGCCAGGATGATCTCGATCTCCTGACCTCATGATCCGCCTGCCTTGGCTTCCCGAAGTGCTGGGACTACAGATGTTAGCCACCATGCCTGGTCCCCTTTTTTATTTTTTTAAGAATTTCTTTATTCAATTAATAGCCATCTTGCAACCATTAACCCAAAGTTTTGGGAATTGGGCATGGTCTTTCCACTTAAATATCTTACTTCTTGGCAGATTTCATGTTCTCTAATATCCCTCTTAATTTATCTTCAATTTTAATTCCATACCTTTAGCAGCAGTCTTTGATAAGAGTAGCAAAGCCTATGTGTGCTGAAAGAAGTACATGTACATGTGTGTGACTGTATTAACAAGCATACACATACTTGTGTGAATGTGTGTTTGTGTATATACGTATCTACATGCTTGTATGTGTCTATATGTTTGTATGTACTTGTGTATATCTGTTTTTGCACACACATTCACACATTCACATGTACGCACATGCTCTTTGGACTGGTAAAACTGCCAAACTACAGGTCTTATTATTTTCTGAAAATTTGTTGCTTTATTGTAGTAATTTGGAGCTTTTATTCTTCCTTATGATTCATAGACTTCAGCACATTTTCTTGCCTGTACTATATACCCACATTTATTGCACAAAGGAGTGAACATTTGGGTTTTATAAGTCCAAAGTTTTTATTATAAAATGTATATATTTATCCTTCAAGTTACTCAGATGAAATTGAGTTTTGAAAAGACTTTTTTTTTTCTAAATTTGATCAAGATATGGCATTTTTCTCTTTCTATATACTCACGTATAAACAATTTTACATAATATACGATATCATATTTTCATAGTTTAAAAAAGAAATGGTTATTGAATTATCCCAGTGAACATGCTATGATTATTAATTTACTCTGCCTTCTCCATTATAATTGTTATAGCTTTCATTATTTTATCCCATTAGTCTTTCCTGGATATCAATATATTCAATGTAATTGTGAATTCTTCAAGCCTGACCTTCTTGATTTATTTCTGGAGGCTATGAAGATGCCTTCCCACCTGCATCCTTCTATAATATAAAATAATTGAATTGACTGTATGAATGTCCTCTTTTGAGAAATGTCTATTCATATCCTTTGCCCACTTTTTGATGGAGTTGTTTGTTTTTTTCTTGTAATTTGTTTGAGTTCTTTGTAGGTTCTGGATATTAGCCCTTTATCTGATGAGTAGATTGCAAAAATTTTCTTCCATTCTGTAGGTTGCCTGTTCACTCTGATGGTAGTTTCTTTTGCTGTGCAGAAGCTCTTTAGTTTAATTAGATCCCATTTGTCAATTTTGGCTTTTGTTGCCGTTGCTTTTGATGTTTTAGACATGAAGCCCTTGCCCATGCCTATGTCCTGAATGGTATTACCTAGGTTTTCTTCTAGGGTTTTTATGGTATTAGGTCTAACATTCAAGTCTCTAATCCATCTTGAATTAATTTTCGTATAAGGAGTAAGGAAAGGATCCAGTTTCAGCTTTCTACTTATGGCTAACCAATTATCCCAGTGCCATTTATTAAATAGGGAATCCTTTCCCCATTTCTTGTTTTTCTCAGGTTTATCAAAGATCAGATGGCTGTAGATGTGTGGTATTATTTCTGAGGACTCTGTTCTGTTCCATTGGTCTATATCTCTGTTTTGGTACCAGTACCATGCTGTTTCGGTTACTGTAGCCTTGTAGTATAGTTTGAAGTCAGGTAGCGTGATGCCTCCAGCTTTGTTCTTTTGACTTAGGATTGTCTTGGAGATGCGGGCTCTTTTATGGTTCCATAACAGACACATGAAAAAATGCTCATGATCACTGGCCATCAGAGAAATGCAAATCAAAACCACAATGAGATACCATGTCACACCAGTTAGAATGGCAACCATTAAAAAGTCAGGAAACAACAGGTGCTGGAGACGATGTGGAGAAATAGGAACACTTTTACACTGTTGGTGGGATTGTAAACTGGTTCAACCATTATGGAAAACAGTATGGCGATTCCTCAAGGATCTAGAACTAGATGTACCATATGACCCAGCCATCCCATTACTGGGTATATACCCAAAGGATTATAAATCATGCTGCTCTAAAGACACATGCACACGTATGTTTATTGTGGCGGCACTATTCACAATAGCAAAGACTTGGAATCAACCCAAATGTCCATCAGTGACAGACTGGATTAAGAAAATGTGGCACATATACACCATGGAATACTATGCAGCCATCAAAAAGGATGAGTTTGTGTCCTTTGTAGGGACATGGATGCAGCTGGAAACCATCATTCTCAGCAAACTATCGCAAGAACAGAAAACCAAACACCGCATGTTCTCACTCATAGGTGGGAACTGAACAATGAGATCACCTGGACTTGGGAAGGGGAGCATCACACACCGAGGCCTGTCATGGGGAGGCGGGAGGGGGGAGGGATTGCATTGGGAGTTATACCTGATGTAAATGACGAGTTGATGGGTGCAGCACACCAACATGGCAGAAGTATACATATGTAACAAACCTGCACGTTATGCACATGTACCCTAGAACTTGAAGTATAATAAAAAATAATAATAATAATTAAATTGAAAGTACACTGATGGAAAAACAGTTAACCTTTTTCTTTGGAAGGGGCTGATACATTTATGTGAGAGGAGCCATTTAGTATGTTTCTATAAATTTACTAAGGACATGTCAAAACACCTTATTTCATAGATCATCTCAAAACTGAAATTAAGAACACTTCAAAAACTGACCTAACACTTGTCATTTTAAGTGTTTCCAGGACTGAATGAACCAACCATTAATAAATTAGTTCCATTCCTTCTATTAAAACATATATTTGGTCAGAAATTGCTTTAGTTTATTACACTCCCATTATTTCACAATATCTAGTCATTCAAAATAGATTTATAGTATTTCTATAGTAACATACAGTATTGAAAATAGCATTTGTTTCAGAATTTAATTTCATTACTTCTAATGAAATACACTTGAACAAAACAAATGGATCTCAAATTCATAGTGAGATGACATAATCTGATAAGCATTCTTATTTATACAATGTCAGATAGGTGTAATATATTTAATTCTTATCAAGTATTCAGTTTTTAAATGTTATCTTTATTCAGTATATTTATACATTAGCCTCTATAAATTGTTTGATTGAGCCTTCCTGAGAATTTCCTCCTTTTGTTGTACAATATGTGGTAAAAATTTGTTTATACCTTCATCTTTCTTTTCCTTGAGAAATATTCCTTTCTTTTCTTTGAGAAATGAGTGAGCTTCCTGCACTCCTTTCTTCTTTATCTTTTCTTATCTTAATGCCAAGCCCCTTCCTTATTTCCAAGCCTCAACCTTGTATTGAAATATTCAAATCCACTCGTTGTCAGAATTGAAGAGAAGTTTTAAAATTATTCAATATCAATCCTCAATCAAATTATGAACAATACCACAGATAGGATTTCACTGGGTCTTTCTGGCCAATTTAATGTGGGCTTAAGTAATGTATAGCACTTCTGTGCCTGGACTTCAAATAACCTTCCTCAGTGATTCTCATTCTCTCTCTCAAGGTGACCTTAGTAAATATATTTTCAAAATGATTGTGTTATGCAATGGAAGTATCCAAGTGACAGAAGAAAACCAAGTCTCTTGCTAACAATGTTAAGAAGGGGTATGAGAGCTTAGTGAAATTAAAATGTTAAGCCTAGTCTTTAGAATTCATCTGTTATGAATTGTTCTACCTGATTTTATTCACCCTAAATCTCTGACGGAAAAAAAAAAAAATGTAGCTTTCTGTAAAAATGACTTTTCCTCTTGGATAGCCTTCATAAAACTAGTTGTGGAAATGGAGACTCTTTCCTCGTTACTGTTTGTAAAACATATCACTTCTTTCTCCTTTAAAACTAGAAGTTTATATCTAATGTTATTCATTCAACAATATTCTTCAGACACTTTCAAAAATGGTCGCTCCTTAAATGTAGACATCATTAATCCCCAGTTCACTCCCACAAACATAACTCCAAGATTTTAGGACTTGTTTAACTCTTGCTCATCCTAACATCACTGCCATATTTTTTAAAATTTTACTATCTATATAATTGGTTTCTCCAAAAGCCTGATTGCTTACTTTTTTGAACTCTTACATTCTTCCAATGATAAAGTAATATTATGCCATCTTATCTCAACCACTTATTACCATGTAATAGTTTTTAAAATTTTATTTTATTTAGTTATGATAAGGACACAACATGAAATCTACCCTCTTAGATTTTTAAGTGTGTCATACAATATTTTTATCTCTGGCACACTGTTGTACAACAGCTCTCTAGAACTTATTTATTCATCTTAGATAACTGATTTTTTTAATACTCATTGATTAGAAAATCGCCATATCACCATTTTCTCTTTCCCTGGCTGCCATGATTCTATTCCTTGCTGCTGAGAGTTTCACTACTTGAGATGTCTTATATAAGTGGAATTGAAAAGCATTTGACCTTCTGTGACTGGTTTATTTCATCTAGTGTATGATATAGCTCGAATGTTTGTCCTCTTCAAATCTCATGTTGAATTGTGATGCTCAGTGTTGGAGGTGGGGTCTGTTGGGAATTGTTTGGGTAATTGTGAAGGATCCCTCATGAATGGCTTGGTGCCCTCTCAATGGTAATGAGTGGGTTCTTGCTCTGTTAGTTCATGTAAGAGCTGGTTTTTTAAAGGAGCCTGATACATCCTCCTCTGGCTCTTGCCCTCTTTCTCACCGTGTGACACACCTGCTACCCCTTTACCTTCCACAATGATTGGAAGCTTCTGGAAACCCTAACCAAAAGCAGATGCTGGAGTCCTGCTTCCTGTACAGTTTTCATAACCATGAACTAAATAAACCCTTCCTTTTTCAAAATAAATTACCTAGTCTCAGGTATTCCTTTATAGCAATGCAAAACAGACTAGTACATTGTCCTCAAAGTTTATCTGTGTTTTTACATTGAAAGATTACCTTCTTTTTAAATGCCAGTAATGTATGTATACATGGCATTATTTTCTTATCCATTCATCTGTCAATGCCATTTAGTTTTTTCCCACCTGTTAGCTATTATTAATCTTGCTAAAATTATATGTAAGTGCTAATATCTTTTTGAGACCTTGATTTCAGTTATTGGGACAAGTATACAGAAATGGAATTTCTGCATCACCTGGTAGTTCCATTTTTAAGTTTTTGAGTAGCATCCATACGCTTTTCTGTAGAGGCGGTACCATTTTACATTCTGATCCATCAGTATAGAAACAGATATTCCAATTTCTTCACATCCTAGCCAACACTTCTTATTGTTTGTTGTGTTTTTGATTTGCATTTCTTTATGATAGTGATATTGAGCATCTTTTTACATTGCTTGGCCATTTGTGTGTCTTCTTTGAAGAAATGTCTATTCAAGTCCTTGGTCCCTAGGCAAAAACTTTGTATAGACATTTCCTCAAAGAAGACAGACATACGTTAGTCTTTTTGCTATTGACTTATATGAGTTCCTTTTAAGCTTTGGATATATGGTTTTCCAGTATTGTATTCAGTTCTGAAAGTTGCCTTTTTACTCTGTTGATTGCTTTTTTTGCTGTGTAGAATCTTCTTAGTTGGATGTAGCCTCACTCGTTCTTTATTATTTTTGCCTGTGCTTTTGTGTCATATTCATTAAATCATTGCCAAGATCAAAATCATGAAGATTTTCCCCTCTTGTCTTTTAAAAGTTTTACAACTTTGAGTCTTATATTTAAGTCTTTAATACATTTTGAGTTGTTATTGGCTCAGTATCAAATATCAATATCAAAAATTGCCAATATCAACTCAAAATGTATCAAAGGCTTAAATATGAGTCCATTTCGTACATTTGCATGTGGATATCTGTTTCTTCAAAAATCATTTGTTGAAGACACTATCCTCTTTCCATTGTACATTCTTAGCACTATTATCAAAGGTCAGTTGAACACATAGATGTGGATTTATTTATAGATTATCTATTTGCTCTATTGTTTATTTGTGCATTTTTGTATCAGTATCAGTATCATACTGTTTTAATTACTGTAACTTTGTCATCAGTATTTGGAAATCAGAAGGTGTGACTCCCAGCTCTGTTTGTTTTTTTAAATCCTGATTTGGCTATTTGGGGTCTTTTGTAGTTCTATATACATTTTAAATTTGTTTTTACTATCATATAAAAATACTATTGGGATTTTGATAGGAATTGCATTGAGTCAGTAGATCTCATTGAGTGTTCTGGACAGTTTTAACAACATTTAATCTTGCAGTGCATGAGCATGGATGTCTTTTATTTGTTAATGTCTTCTTTAGTTACTTTCATTAGTATTTTATGCTTTCAGTATATATGTCTTTCACAGACTTAGTTAAGTTTATTTCTAAGTAGCTTATTATTTCTGATGCTATTTTAAATGAAACAATTTTCCTAATTCTCTTTTCAGATTGATTTTCATATGTGGATGATATGATTGATTTTTATATGTGGATTTTCTGTCCCACAACTTTACTGAATATATTTACTAATTTTAACAATTATTGGGATAGCTGTGTGTGTGTGTGTGTGTTTGTATGTATATATGTGTGTTTGGTCTTTAGACATCTTTAAATATAAAATCATGTCATCTGGAAAGAGGAATAATTTTACTTTTTTTTTTTTTTTTCAAATAGGATGCTTTCATTTTTATTCTTGCCTTATTTATTTGGCCAGGTCTTCTGTTACTATGTTGAAGGGAATTGGGAACAGTGAGCATCTTTTTTCTTATCATAGTGGAAAATCTGTCAGTTTTACATTTTAGAGTATAATGCTAGTCATGGGCTTTTCATACATGGCTTTTATTATGTACAGGTAATGTAACTCTGTATCTAATTTGCATAGAGATTTTTATCATGAGAGGGTGTGGAATTTTGTCAAATGCTTATACTAAATTAAGAAGATCATATAATTTTTAACACTAATTCTGTTAATGTGATTTATTGCATTAATTGATTTCATTTATTGAACCATCCTTGTATCCCTGGCATAATCTCTACTTGGCCATAGCTTCTGACCCTTTTAATGTACTGTTGAATTCAGTTTGTGAGTATCTTATTGTGGATTTTTGCATCTGTGATGATTAGGGATACTGGCCTGTACTTTTCTTTTCTTGTGATGTCTTAGTCTGGAGTTGATATCACAGTAATGTTGGCCTTATAAAATGCATTTGAAAGTGTTATTTTCTCTTCATTTTTTGAAATAATTTGAGAAGAATTTGCTTTCATTATTATTTAAATATTTGGTAGAATTAGCCAGTGAAGCCATCTGGTTCTATGTTTTTGTTGTTGTTGCTAAGAGGTCTGTGATTACTGATTAAGTCTCCTTACTATTTATAGGTTAGTTTAAACTTTTTATTTCTGTAGACTTCAGTCCCAGTAGATGGCATGCTTCTAAAAATTTATTTATTTATTCTAGGTTATGCAGGTCATTGGGGCTATTCATAGTACTCTCTTAAGGTTTCTTTGACAACAGTTATAATGTCTATTCTATAATTTCTGATTTTATTAATTTAAGTCTTCTCTCTTTTTATAGTTAATCTAGCTAACGGTTTGTTCGTATTGTTTATCTTTGCAAGAAATAAACTCATAATTTTGTTGATTTTTTCTATTGCTTTTCTGGTCTCTATTTCTATTCTGATCTTTAGTATATTCGCTCTTCTACTAACTTTAAGCTTGTTTTATTCCTTTTCCTATCCCTTGAAGGGTAAAGTTAGGTTGTTTTCTGAAGATCTTTCTTGTTTCTTAATGTAGGCATTTAATCGCTGTAAACTTTTCTCTTATAACTGCTTTGGCTGCATCCCATAGGCTTTGTTGTTATGTTGTGCTTCCATTCTAATTTGTCTCAAGCTTTTCTTTAATTTCTCTTTTGATTTCTTCTTTTACTCGTTGATTGAAGTGAATTAAATTTTATATATTGTGATTTTTTCAATTTTCTTCCCACTGTTGATTAATCTCCTCAATCAATAGATGTATAACCATAGATATATTATCATTACTTTGCTGAAAAATATCTATTTTTAATGGAAGGATTTTACTAGCTCTTGAAATTTCGGGCGATCACTAAGATAGTCATTTGGTGAAAGCTCTAAAATGGTAGGGACATGGGATAGTTCAATATCAATGGTTCTTGATTAGCACATAAACATTTTACTTAAGAATAAATACATGCTTCCCAGAATAAAATTTACGGGAGCTCAACACTATTGTACAGAAATAATATAAAATTCTGGTATCCATAAAAATGTTGATGTGTGGGACTTCGCTCAGAAGAATAAGCATGCTTTACATGTACATTTTAGTAACAAAGCTGGCTAGTAATCGATGAACACAGTCAGCCTGAAAAATTATTTTCACAACAGGAATACAAAAAAGATAGGACTTACCTCTACTATTAGAGGTAAGTCACAGAAGAGTAGGAAAAAAAATTCATATATTTATAGTTTCAAACATATTGTTGTGTGGCTGTCAGTTTTGAGCAGGTGTAGCTTAACTTTAATGTTATGTTCCATTAAAATAGAATTAAATGTGTTCTTTGATGTAAAGAAAATTAACTTGCAATTGTAAAGACATTTCTTAAAAAATCTATAGTATTGAGAGCTAACATAATATTGAGAAAAAATTGTTTAAGTTATTTAAAAAATATGACATATAACATGACCCATCCTAGAACAGATCACTAAATGGAAACAAAGATCAATATATTTTGTCTTTAGTTTAGTGTGTTTTCTTTCACCAAGCTACCCTTACATATAACATACTGTGCTAAATCTTGTAAAATGTAGAAGGATAAACAGGGGAACACTGAGTATCAGAGCATTTAGAAATTGTATTTGTTCACTTTTGTTTGATCATTCCTGATCATTAAAAAAGTCAGTTATTATTTATGCCATTCCTTCACGCATCAATATTTGTGTAAACAACTACTAAATTTAATAATTGGTTTACAAAATATATGTGTATTATAATTACATCATTTTCAGCCATGTTATGTATTATCCATATTCGTTTTAAAGTTTCTTTTTTTAATCACAGCAATTTAGCTTCATTATGTACTAATAATGCTATCGGGCAACTTAGAAACCTCTGTTTTTCTGAGACTTGGCAGTAAGAAATATTTACATTCCTAAGGGACTTACAATCTGGCTAGGCAAAATAAGCATATGTGAGATACATACATGGTGTATAACAGAGTTTTCTGCTTAAAATTGAAATGAAGATTTCAGACAATAGTGATATAGGAGTTCAGTAAAAGGAGCAAATAAAGGGAAGAGATGACTAGGAAAAAGTTTGTGGGGTTGAGTATTGGAAGTTATGTTGGGTATTAAAATACTGATTTGATTTCTCAAAGTGATGCCTTTATTGAAGCAAATGACACACTTATTAATGACATAGGCTTCCATTATCTGATTAAACGCTTGACTTTACTGACCTGTTACTTTACCTTTGAGACTTCATTTCCTACCTGGCTAGCACAATTCTCACCCTGTGAAAAGGAAGGTCAATGCTAATCAGAACACTTTTCACAAGGTTATATAAAATGCTAGCTAATCTTGAAAACTTCGCCTTTTTTGTGGAAGCATGTTTTTCTCTTGCTTTTATTTCTTAAAGAAAGTAGTGGTAGGTATTTTTCTTTTTAAAGCTGGATACAGCAAGTAAAATGCATGACTGCTTATTTTATTTTAGGTTTGGATTAGATGAGAAAAACAGATAGGGCATTTAGAATGCCCTTCTTCACCTTGCAATGAATCTGACTCATAGGCAATTTATAGCAACGCATACAGTTTTAAAAGTTGCTGCAGTAATAGTCAGCAAACTATTATAATTTAAACTGACTAAGATGCCCCCAGAGAACACATTTTACAAGAAACCTAAAATTTATTGAAAAACAATGTGAGTTAGGTTTTTCATTTGTTGTATTTCCATTCCTGAGGAAATCAGTGGCAATAACACTTGTTAAGTTGGCATCCTGCTTGATGTTTTCACCATGCAAGTTAAACATTCAGTTTCAACAACCAAAGACAAGATCAGAATTTTACTGCTTTCCTGTCTACCTGACTATAATATAATTCATCTTTAAGAACATTTCCAAGTGTTTCAATATTCCACATTCTCTATGAAATATAAAAGTATTTTTTTCTCATTCTTACAGAGATTTTCAGACACATCTAATAGAAATTCCAAAAGGTATAATAATATTTAAAAATATTATTTTTCGTTAAAATGGTTTGTGATTTAATGGTGTTAAGTATGGTCAGGTTTATCTGGTAAACAATACAAAATGACAAACTAAATAATGAGAAGAGAGCCACTAGGATTTAAAAAAATAAAAATCCTTTGCTGTGCATTAACAGGAATTTTTTTTTTAAATACACATTTATTAAAACAATACTTTTTATTATGATGAGTTATTTTTAAACTAAAAAAAGTTATGGTTGAAAATGAAGTTCGGAAAAAAATTAAGATTCTTAACTTACAGTATTTTTAATATTTCTGTTTTGATCTTTCTGCCATAATTTGGTTTATGTATAAGGTGAGCATTCAGCTTGGTTTGTCTGAGAGAATCCCAATTTAAGCCTGAGTCTCAGCATCATTATGGATATTACCTATTTTACTCTAAACTGGAGATTTGGATGATAAATTTTATAGTCACATTTTTATGGGATGTATTTCAAGAAGTTTCCATTCTTTCTTTGGCTCGCCACTTTATCACTCATTCCTGTAAACATTTTATGGCATGTTTGAGGACTAACACTGCCATTGCAAACATTTCAACAGAAACAGCATCTATGGAGAATTAAGATTTTTAGGGAAATGCAACTTCACACTTACCATCATTTCTTCACAAGAATGTAATTGCATTTTACTTTTTATCTTATTATAAAGGTAAGCATGAGCATTTTACAACTACTGACAAACTTATAAGGCAAGAAAAAAACAACCAGAAACTATTGGTGATACTGCCTAGGGGTAAAATTTTGTAATGCAATGTTTAATATTTTCTTTATTGTATCTATGAATAGTGATTTTGTCTTTACATATGTATCCAATTATATATACAATGTCCTGATTTTAGTTTTTTCTCCAAGATTACAACCAAAGCTTTAACAATTACCTGGTTAAGTTGGCCACATTACTCAAATATGGTATGTGATCGATGTTTCCATTGTCCTTATGGGTCTTGTGTAATCTTTTGAACTTATTAAAGCTGAAGCTCCAGTTTTGTCCTCACAGGCTCAGTTGTTTGCTTTGGTTAAAAACCCAAGAGACTGGATCCAATTATCAGAGGTAGATGGATTAAGTTCTATAGGGCCTAGAACATGAATGAATAAAACTCGAATTTCACTATATTATTTTTTCAATGAAAAATATATTTGTATCTGAGGTCAGAAAGTTTGCATCAGTGCAATCATCACTTTCTTTTCAGGTATGTAACCCATGGGTAAGAATCAAAGAAAATATACCAAAAGTAAATGAACATCATCTAAAATCTGATCAAGAAATGAAACTATTGTTAAAATTATTCTATATAAATTTTAAATGTTATAATATCATGTCTCAAATTTTGTATTCTTTAATATTTTTCCCATAATATTCATAACAATCTTTGGATATCTTACCTTAGTGCCTACATAACTTTTTATATTTATATATTATAGTTTAGTTTGTTACTTATGTAAAGTAGGTGATTATATTGTCTAATATTCAGCAATTATAAATAAATATTTAAAAGATTTTTTGTTTGCCAATATTTTCCTTTATTTATCTTATGAGAGGGTTCAAAATGTAGAACTGTTATGAATTAAAATATTAACATTGTAATGTACCTAACAACATATTCCTATATTGGTTTCTAACATGTTTGCAATAATCAGTCTTTTGATTAGCAGTATTTAAGCATGCCCTCATAATCCCAGCAGTTTGAGAGGCTGATGTGGGCAGGTTGCTTGCGCTCACAAGATCTACACCAGCCTGGCAACAGGGAAAAATCTTGTCTCTACAAAAGTACAAAAAGTAGCTGGTATGATCCCAGCTACTCCGGAGACTGAGGTAGGACGACTTCTGAAGCCTGAGAAGTCGAGGCTGCGATGAGCCAAGATCATGCCACTGCATTTCAGCCTGGACAACAAAGACAGATTCTGTCTCACACAACAGAAAAAGATTTTGAACCTCATTACTATACAAATTTCAATAAATATAAAATACAATGGTTTTACAACAAATTTGACAAAATATCAATATAACTTGTGTCTAATGGAGTTAGTATTCTTTTTTTTTTTTTGGCCTGCCTCGACATCCTAAAGTTCTGGAATTAAAGGCATGAGCCACCGCACCTGGACTCGAAAATCTTATTATGTTAATTAACCTCCCTATTTTTTATAATAATTATTAATTTTTTAAAAGAATTAGTTATTTTTTCTGATTTGGATTACTAAAATAAATTGTATTATATATATAACGTTTTTATTTAAAAGTATTAAATTATAAAACAGCATATTATTATTAAATTATTTAAAAATCCAAAGGAGGAGGAAGGAGAAAAGGAAAAGACAAAGAAGGGGAAGAAGAAGAACAAGAGAACAGTAAGAACAGCAATCAGAGTGACACAATGCAGTTTCACTCCCAGACACAACCACTGAAAATATACATTTATAATTTATCAGTCACACACACACACTTACATAAAGCAATGAGAACTTGATAGGGCTTGGTTTTGTGTCCTCACCCATATCACATCTCAGATTGTAATCACCAGGTGTTGAGGGAGGAACCTGGTGGGAAGTGATTGCGTATTGAGGGCGGTCTCCCCCATCCTCTTCTCCTGATAGTGAATGAGTTCTCACGAGATCTGATGGTTTTATTAGGGGTTCTTCCCTCTTTGCTCTCAAAGCTTCCCATTCATCTTTCTCCATAATCGTAAGTTTCCCAAGATATTCTTAGCCATACGGAACTGTCAATTGATTAAACCTCTTCCCTTTATAAATTTCCCAGTCTTGGGTGTGTTTTATAGCACTGTAAAAACAGACTAATACAGCGCTTTATTTAAAATTACCAAGTCTGTTTTCCTATAAGCAAGATAGGAACAGAAGTAGTACCTCTTTTGTAGGTTTTGTGATTATAAAATAACAATTTTTATGCAAATACTATTCTTCAAGGCTCCTAGTAAGTGTATTATAAAATATTTACTGAGTTATTGAAGTGATTGTTCTACTAGGTGACTACTATATAACTAAAAAAAAAAAAAAACCCTTCTTGTTAGACATTTCCTTTGCACCCTTTTGAAGGCTGTTTTGCCTGTTTCAACCCTTGCCCTTCTTTTGAAAGAGAACAAATTTTTGCTTAATTGCTCATATCTAAGTTTCGCTAGCTGTGCTGCTTAGTTGTGAGAATTTTGGAAGGAACTATGGATTATATCCTCATTGCAACTTGAAGTGTCTGATGACAGAGCCTATAAAAGAAAAGGGAGTAGATGGAGAACATAAATCACAATGTTAAAAAGAAAGAACACTGAATATCTAATGGAGGTTTTGGTAAAGTCTAAATTGGTTTTCTAGCATACATAAAGTTATTTAAAATGCGTGAAACAACTGACATTAATGAATGCCATTTTACCACGTGTTAGTTGGCTAGGGCTGCCTTCTCGTGTGTCCTAACTTGATCTTTTCTCTGTGTGCATATGATCTTGGTGTCTCTTCTTCTTATAAGGGCAAAAGTCCTGTTGAATTAGAGTGCAACCATTAGGACCTCGTTTAACCTTCATTACTTCCTTAAACGTCCTATCTCCAAATACAGTCACATTGGAACTCAGGGCTTTAGCATGTGGATTGGGGGAGGAGACACAATTCAGTTCATAACTTTCTACCCTCTGACTCTCCAAATTCCATGACCTTTTTGCATTCAAAATGCATTCACCCCTTCCCCAAATACTCAGAAGACTTAACTCATTCCAACATCAGCTAACTCCAAGTCCAAAGTCTCTCAAATATCATCTAAACCAGGTATGGTTGAGACTTAAAATATGATTTATCGTGAGGCAAAATTTTTCTTCAGCTGTGAACCTATGAAACTAGACAAGCTATGTGCTTCTAAAAGAAAATAGTAGCACAGGCATAGGATGGACATTCCCATTCAAAAAGAGAGAAATGTTGAAAACAAGGTGGGGGTAACCAGGTCTCAATCAAGCCCAAAACTTAGCAAGGCAAAATGTTTTAAAATTTTAATAACACACTTTATTGAACCCAGTACATCTAAAATATTATTATTTTGACATGAAATAGACAAAACATGCTCATTCAAAACATATTTTACATTCTCCTTTTTTCTCCATATGGAGGCTTTGAAACTCTGTGTTTTTAACATTTCATAGTACATCTCAATTTGGATTAGCCACATTTCAACTGCTCAATAGTTACATTGCTAGTGACTATTTTATTGAATAATGCAGTTCTAGAGAGTCTTTCGCAAAGATTTCATAGGCCATAAAATAACATTAAATTACCAGTTTCCTCTTATTATTTGCTTTCCTATTTCAATCCAATATTTTTGCTACCCAAATCCAACTGATTGGAAAGCAGTTGGAGGTAGGTAGCAATGGTAAAAAGAAAAGCTTATAAGGAAAATGATCAATGCTGCATTTGTAGCCTTTTGTCTTGATGCATTTCTTATCTGGAAAAAAACCCAAAATGTATTTAATGAACATGATTACACAGGTGACATGTTTACAGGTGTGATGTATTTACAAGGGTGCTGTGACTCAGTCCAAGATCTGGAGACTATTTATTGAATAGAAGTCTTCTAACTTAGGCAGAAATGGAAGCCAGGATGAAACATTTTGTTATTCAAAGTTATTTTGCTTGAAGATGCTCTTCAGAGATGGATTACAGAGATGGAAGAAACATTTTCTGCTCACTTTGTATTTAGTGTTTCTGCTATTTAACTGTGCAGGATTACTAACAAATATCCCAGCATGATATTTATTTTTTTATTTTTTGTTATTATTATGCTTTAAGTTCTAGGGTACATTGCATAAAGTGCAGGTTTGTTATCCATGTGCCACTTTGGTGTGCTGCAGCCATTAACTCATCATTTACATTAGGTATATCTCCTAATGCTGTCCCTCCCCCCTCCCCCCACCCCATGACAGGCCCTGGTGTGTGATGTTCCCCTTCCTGTGTCCAAGTGTTCTCATTGTTCAATTCCCACCTGTGAGTGAGAACATGCGGTTTTTGGTTTTCTGTTCTTGCAATAGTTTGCTGAGAATGATGGTTTCCAGCTTCATCCCTGTCCCTACAAAGAACATGAACTCATCCTTTTTTATGGCTGCATATTATTCCATGGTGTATATGTGCCACATTTTCTTAATCCAGTCTGTCATTGATGTACATTTGGGTTGGTTCCAAGTCTTTGCTGCTGTGAATAGTGCTGCAGTAAACATATGTGTGCATGTGTCTTTATAGTAGCATGATTTATAATCAGCAAGGCAAATTTTATTAGACCTTAATGCCTGAGAACAATAGACTGGATGGATACTCTGGCCTCTGGGCCCACTGGGGTGACAGCCCCATCTATGTCCTTAGCCCTAGGCAGTGCAATAGACCAACGCTTTGAAACTGAGGAGACAACCTTGGTACCTGGTGTGTGTGCTCTTTGAGTTCTAGTTCCTTTTTGGTTAACAATTTTTTTCCTCAATTCATCTTCATCCTTTCACATTTTACTTTAAGCCAAGCTTGTCCAACCCACAGCCCATGGGCCGGTAAGCATACAGCCCAGGACAGCTTTGCATGTAGCCCAACAAAAATTCATAAACTTTCTTAAAACATTATGAGATCTTTTTTGGCATTTTTTTTTTTTTTTTTTTTTTTTTTTTTTTTAGCTCATCAGCTATTCTTAGTGTTAGTATATTTTATGTGTAGAGCAACACAATTCTTCTTCCACTGTGGCCCAGGGAAGCCGAAAGATTGGACACCCCTGCTTTAAACAGTACTGTGAGCCCAGCCTGTACCATAAACACTTTGCTTAAAAATCGTATCTGCTAAATATCTAAGGTAGGTACTAACAAGTTCTACCTTCCACAAAACACTAGAACACAATTCTGCCAAGTTCTTTGTCACTTAATTACAAAGATTGCCTTCCAGTTTCCAAGAACATGTTCTTCATCTTTATTCAAGACCTCCCCAGAATCACTTTTAGCATCTTTATTCCTACCAACCATTCCTTCTAGGCTGTCTAGGCTATTTCTAACACCTGCCTCTAAACACTTTTGGCCTCTTCTTATCCCCCAATTCCAAAGCCATTTCCACAGTTTTAGGTGTTTTTTACACCAACACCTCACACTCTGTACCAAAATCTGTATTAGTCTGATAGGGCTGCCCTAACAAAATATGACAGACAGAATGCCTTAAACAATAGACATTTATTTTATCACAGTTTTAGAGACTTGAAGACTGAGATCAAGGTGCCAACAAGATTGGTTCTGCTGAGGTCTCTTCTTGACTTGTGGAAGACTGCCTTCTCACTGTGTTCTCACATGACCTTTCTCCTGTGTAAGTAACTTCTGTACTCAATTCCTTTTGTTACAAGGACACCAGCCCTATTGGATTAAGGTGTCATCCCAATGATGTCATTAGGATAGGGCCCTAACTGCCTTTTTGAAAGTCTTATCTTCGGCCGGGTGTGGTAGCTCATACCCATAATCCCAGCACTTTGAGAGGCTGAGGTGGACGGATCACGAGGTCAGGAGATTGAGACCATCCTGGCTAAAACGCTGAAACCCTGTCTGTAATGAAAATACAAAACATTAACTGGCCGAGGTAGCGGGCACCTGTAGTCCCAGCTACTCAGTAGGCTGAGGCAGGAGAATGGCGTGAATCCAAGAGGTGTGGGTTGCAGTGAGGTGAGATTGTGCCACTGCTCTAATGGGTGACAGAGTGAGACTTCATCTCAAAAAAAAAAAAAAAAAAAAAACAAAAGCCTTGTCTTCAAATATGGTAACTATGAGAATTAGGACTAAAACATGGTAATTTGAAGGAGACAGCTATCAGTCCATAATATTCAGTAAGGATTTTGGAGTCATTTTGGTATTTCCCTTGAGATATCTGGTGATACTGGCCAGAAGGTAGCTGTAGAAAATTTGGGTCACTTTGTGAGATAGAGAAGGATGATGCTATTATCCCCAAATTTGAGCCTACTGTGTAGCATTCTTTAGCTACATCCTAAAAAAAATTATCAAGGATAAATAACTATAAATAATGGTTAACTCTTATGTTGTTGGATTTATTATACCAAGAAGTTAATATCAACCTCTGGTTACATGATAAGCTTTCGAGGGAAATTGCAGAAGCCACTCTGGATTAATATATCTAGACTCTGTATTAGTAAGGAAATTAGATTTCACCAGGACTTCATGAGTAATCTAGATTAAGCATTTTTGAGAAACTTCTCATGAGTTTGCAGGCTAAAAATAAATATCAAATTCATGGACACCCAACAGTTAAGCAATTGGAGTACTTCACTTATAGGAGAAAGCGTGTGTGCAGATCAAAGTGAAATGGTTCAGTACTCTTGATCAGTTACATTCTCTAGGGCCAGATTCACCAGTGGCTGTGTTGCTACCATAGGAAATAAATTGAAAAAAGACTTAGAACTTCTAGTTAAAGACTCTTGTTCCCACAGATCATAAAAATCACGTGAAGAATATTTACCAGGGATAGAGGAAGAGGCTTTGGGACATGTTTATTTTGTGATCCCAAATCCTGTTCTACTAAATTAGTTATATGAGACGTACCCATATTAACATTTTCTTTAAATAAAATTACACTGAACCTCCATGATTCTACGTTAGCAGAAAATTCATCTTAGTTATGACTGGGGCTCCCAAGGTCAGGCAAAGGAAGTTGGGATTCTTAAACACATCAGAGCACTTAGTGAGATCATTCTGATCTTTGGTCCATAACAATTATTGGTAATATTTTCAGTGATCCTTGAAAATAGGAGCCTTGCACCTTGGAGTTATGCCTGGTAATAGACATAGAGGCTTACAGCCTGTTGTCTATAGCCTAGCATCCCAAGATGCACCATTAAGCACTTCCTCTCTGAGAGTTTACTAGCTGGCCTTGTCTATCACACTAGCACAATGAAACAAACAGAATTCCTTAACTTTTCAAAATCAAATGCTACTAAAGGCATGCATCATGATGTAGTTTTTTTTTTCTTTGTTCTCTGCAGCACAATCTTCTCAAAATAAGAAAACATAAAAGCAGAGAAAACCTTTCCAAAATAGAGCATTTAATAGTTAAAGAAAAAAAAAATGAGGATGGATAAAGCAAGAAAAAAGTCCAAATTAATATCTCCGTTCATTGTTCTTCTGTAATATAATATGCTACTAAAACGCCATAAGGGTGATAGACTTAAAAGATTGAGAACTGATAAAAGGTAGGTAAATATTCGGATGCTATAACATTAGGATTTGTTCATTTAATCACAACATCAGTGAATTATATTTTGATTCTGGAACATTTTAAAGCTCTAGAAAAAATCACACAGTAAGTTGAATTTTGCCTCCAATTACAAGTCTAGCACATAAACTCTTTCCCTTCAAAAATGGACGATTTATTTACATGTATATTCAGTCTGGAAGGCACATTGTGGGAGTCTAAAAAATTTGGTGGATTACATTTTCGGTAATTATAATGCAACAAGTTAGTGGAGAAATTATTAGTAGCTTAGAGAGAAAAATATTAATAGTTTTAAAAACTTTATTAGTTAACTGAATGGTTCAGTGAATTTTGTAGATCACACAAGGATCTCTCAGTCTGACTCAGTTTGAATTCCCATTAGGCAGTTTGCTGTGTGCAAGATAAAGAAATATATTTGATCTACACAGTTCTTTTTGTGTGAATAAGTTTATATTGCTGCTTCACACAACAGTACTGCTTCATAGCTTCCTATATACACACTTGAAATTGGTGCGAAGGGCACTGAACAATTAGCAATTGTTTTCTCTGGGTCTTCTCCAAATTTCCCAACACGAAAGCTTCCCAGGGGAGAGAAGTTGGAGAATAATCAGAACAAGTCTGATGACACTGTGTTCAGAGAAATTACAAAAATAAAATAAAAAATAGGTTTAGCTCAATTACAGAATAAGACAAAATAAAATAATATAAAATACAATTTTTACACTATTGGTTTGAAAGGGAACTAGGTCCCAAAAGTCAACATTGCAGTGCTGTTTTTGGACGTATGCCAGTGCTGTTATATTAAGAGAATGTTACCATGAAACACAGATCTTAAATCTTTGAGATCCATTTCTCCCCTCAACTTCTAAAGAGGAAAATACATTTTCCTGTTTAACCACTAACCTAAGTAAAATACTTACCCTTTAGTAAACAGGCCAGTGATGGAACAGACCATATATCAATATGAGAAGGGATGAGGGATTCAAAGGGGCAAAAAAGGATAAATTGTAAAACTGGAATGCATAGAGGAGGAGAGAGGAAAAGGAAGTTGAGTGAGTAAACACTTGTTAGGAAAAGTGGAACATATGGGGAGGAAAACATTAAAGACTTTTTTTTTTTCTTTTTTTTTTTTTAAGGTGATGCTTCATTGTTCATCTCCTTTCGGAAACCTACATTAAACTACTTCATTACTTTTCAAAGGTTGAACATTAAATTTATGCTTCTTTAAATGTCATGTAATGCTGAAACTGGCCTTGAGATGGCTTCTGTATATTTGGATTACAAGTGCATAAAACGAACTCTGGATGAGCAGTTGCCAGTTCCCTAGTTGGGCATCCATGCCACATAATTCTTTTTCTTGCCACACATACAATTTTATAGCACAGGAGAATTAGATTGAATTGAAGAATTGAAGATTATGAGAGAGAATGAGAATAAAGTAGCTGAGGCGGCAGCAAGCATGAAGAGTGGCTGAGTCTTTGTTTGTAAGTGGCGAGTTACCCTCTGTGGTAGAGCTCGCTCTGTTTTGAGTAGCTGTAGGTGTGGAAGCCTGTGTCACTCTTCTCTCATCCATGGCTCTAGGTTCTATAGCTCATCATGAATTTTTAAGGCCAAAATGTTTGATTGTTTCACTTTTCTATATTTGAATGTGTTTCTTAATAATATATCTCTTCCTAAATTGTTGTATGTTTCAGGAAAACCCTAAAGTTTCTTATACAAAAGATAGTAAATTCACTTTGCATTGAAGAAGAATTTTTGCTTTTTCAGTCTTTCCAGGATATAATATTTCATGGAATGTAATGGTGTAATATATAAGACCTAAAATTGTAGAGTATATTACAGAAGGTTTGGTCAAAATTAACCTTCAGTATTATGGATGTTAATTTTTTTCTATTAACTCTGTTTATTTTGCTGAATTGTAATGTTTCTCTCAGAAAAGCATTAGCTAGGCTGTTACGAAATATATTACGCTACTCATCTGTAGGATATTCACACAAGGTGGGACTCTACAGATAAACTAGACAGTGGGGACACCTATCCTCAGTTGCAAAGAAGGAGCAAATTCTGAATGACCAGATCAAAATTTATTTTTTCTTGTAAGAAAAAATATAAAATTTCTACATGATCTAAATTTTAGTTTCAGCACTCAAAATAGCAGTTTTCTTTAAAGTAAAGCTAATATTTAATTTTCAAGTCATTTGTTCTTAGGACTAATGTTTTGTTTGCAAATAATTAAAGTGTAATTGAAATATGCAATACAACTGCAATATTTTAGATAAGAACTGACATTTAATATCCAGGCTTTTAAAAAATATTAATTTATGAATGAAAGAAAATGTTGAAATAACTCATATATGTCTATTCGGCTAACAAGCAATGCCCTATTAATGAATGGCTAGACTTCCCTGGGCCGGTCTCAAATTAATTGATTACCAATTAAAATAAATATTAAAGCTAATATCAGACAGTTAAGTACAAAAAGTGTTTCAGAAAACTTACAATATATCCATTTTTTCTCCATGTTTATTAGTAGAGTTCTGCTGTCTGTTTTTTATAACTTCATCCCTTTATTTTTGTTATATTGTCCCCAATAGATTCATGTATAGCTGAGTATTTCTCCAACTCTCCAATTGTGCTCCCATGAAAACACCAACATTTCTTTTTTTTTTTTTTGGGAAACGGAGTCTCGTTCTGTCACCTAAACTGGAGTGCAGTGGCCTAATCTCAGCCCACTGCAACCTCCGCCTCTTGGGCTCAAGCGATTCTCCTGCCTCAGCCTCCCAAGTAGCTGGAATTACAGACTCCTGCCACAACACTGGGCTAATTTTTTAATTTTTTTTCAATTTTTATTAGAAACAGGGTTTCACCATGTTGACCAGGCTGGCCTTGAATTCCTGACCTCAAGTGATTCACACCTCGGCCTCCCAAAGTGCTGCAATTACAGGCCTGAGCCACGGCGCCTGGCCCACCAACCTTTCTTTATGCCCACTCTCTTCATGAAATGCATTGCTTCTGGCTCTAATGAAAATATGAAAGTGCTTTAAAGAGACTGGCTCTTCCTACTGCAGCTTTCTAGAATGGAAGGCACTCATTCATTATGCTCCATATACCATCTTAGCTGCAGCAGTTATATTCAACATAACTACTGGGATCTGTCCAAACCAAAATCTTACTGAGGATGAGAGGAGACATGGGCACGAAAAAATGATGAGATGCAAAGGGGACAAATGGGCAGTTGGACAGAGACAGTTGAACTGGTATAACTATGAGAGGGAGAAACAGAGAGAGACAGCATACTTTGTTTTACATAGTTTTCAAATAATTGCAGTGGTCTGGAAAGAAACCTCAGTGCACTGGTGATGAAACAGAAATTGATTGATGACTTAGGAATTGAGCACCAAAAGATAGAAAACTTCTTATGGTCTTGATGTAAGCAAAACATTTCTATGCTGGAGAAAAACAAAACACCTTTAGGGAAATGTAGTATGTATGGAATGTCTTTTAGTGATACTTCCTTTCACTAACACACTTGGACTTCAATTCTACTTCAATTCTTCAATTCAATCTAATTCTCCTGTGCTATAAAATTATATGTGTAGTAAGAAAAAGAATTATGTCACATGGGTGCCAAACTAGGGAAGATAATAAGAAAAGACAAATTGATTTCTAACAAATTCATGGGTTTGTGCATCATTAATTAATGGAAAATTTTATAATGTGTCTTAGGAGATCTAAGAGAATATTATTACACATAGGACATATGGGGCATACAGTTTTTAACTTCTTTTGCTGAGTTAATGGAAATAAAACTAACACAAATCATGGAGTTTGTCCCTGTGAAATTATTTCTTATGTGTGGACTGGTACAAGTTTAGGTAGGAGTCTACATGCATCTCATATAAATCTTCGTTTGGATTCCATATAAGCAACTGAGAATGTTATGTAAAAGGACCTTACATAAAAGCAACATGTATGTAAAATCAATATTTTATTCCCAATTCTAATAATTGTTGATTTATGGATCATTATTAAAATAAAATACATTTAGAATCAGTTCTTTTAGAATTGCCAAGATTATATTTATCTTTTTCCTATAGTATGTTGATATTGGAATCTGACACACTGAAAGATAGTATACTGCAATAAAAGAAAAGCAAACATATTAAAATGGAATTAACTTTAAGAAGCTCTGACAGATGCAAAGTACTTCACACACATTTTTTCTGTGATGTTTAACATATGTTGTCAATTAAAAATTGCTTAAGAAATATTTAGCAAGACAAATCTATCACATTCAAAGGCTGAGAAAATAGTTTTTGCATGTATGTGTCTTATTTTACTTTTGAATATTTATGTTAAAAATCAAAGTTTATTTGCTCAAGTCATGCCTTCATTATGTTTTTGAAAGACATATTTTTCTGTATTGTTTTTCAAAGGTGGTACATACATTTCCATTGTTAATATTTTGTGATCGGCTATATATAAAATATTTAACATAATGAATTGAGGAGGCATTTATCTCCATTTTACTTATTTTTTAACTTTGTTAATGCCACATGGCTATTTTAATTTTAGAGCCTAATTATTTCTAGAGAGTGAAGACTGAATATTAGAAAAGGAGTATTGAGGTACACACACATAGATATGTGTGTATTATATTTTCTATTGCAAGAATGGCAGCCAGTAGTTGCCAACACAGAAAGAATAAAAACCACTAATTTAGATGATGAGAAATATGTTAACTGAAACCCACAAAGTTTGCAAAACAACCTTTGCAACCCAACTGATCTCACAGCACAATCGTTATATTTTGCAATACCAATTGTTAGGTGATAATTTAGTAGTAGGGAGATAGCAACATCTCCAGCAGTGTCTATGATAGTATGAGTATGTAGTCTAGTTTAGTCCCAGATTGAAAGAGGTCCTGATAACCATGTCAATTAGATTAGGCCTCAGGCAATTTTACAGTAATGTTCATTGTACGACCCAATAGATCCAGTTGTGATCTAACATGGAACGATAAAGACCGACAAGCAAACAAATTAATTATGAGGTAAAATAAACCAGATATGTTTTCCAGATTTCTTCAGCTCTTTCAGGAAGCAGATTTCTGGGGTTGAAAAACCAGATGAGGTATTGGGTCAGTAAGTACTTTGGTGCACATTGATTAGTTTACTGATGAATAGGTTTATTTCTTCATTCATTCATTTGTTCATCCGATAGGAGTGTTAGCTTTCCATAGGCATGCAAGTGCTTGTGCTGGGTATTGTGGATACACTAAAAAGTGCCTTTGCCCATGTATCTGTCAATCAGCAAGCCCATCATTTCAATGCTATGTCAAAAATATGTCTAACAACATGACATAACTGAAGAGATTTCCCCAGAAAATAACTGCAGCAGTTCTTATGAAGCAGACTACCTTTCCTGTCTGTATATAAACAGAGGCTAGTATTGACATTTTAGTATAAGGAAGTCACATAGAGGTATCGATTAGTGTCAGTGAACAGACACTCAAAACAAATACAAATCACTGGTGCTCACTCTTGAAATTGCCTATATTTTAATACTATTAATATTGTAACCCTAAAAGAATATAAAAAAAAAAAAAAAAAGGAAAAGAGAGGGAGGTAGGAGGGAAGTTATTTTGATATGTGTAGCAGACAAATCATTTTGACTCTTTTGTCTTTCTTCCTACATATTTAAAATATCACTTGAGAATCTTGGGTAAGCTTTATATTTATTATAAATACTGTTTTCTCCTGGTTATAATTAATTTTTTTTGAATTTCAGGTAAAACTTTTGTTAATTAACTGTTAATATTTTAATTTTAACCTAGTTTTTCTAATAATAAATGTTCCTGAGCTTCCTCCTAGTCTCCTTTATTCCTCACTTAATTTGCAAATTGACAATTTTCAAGAGTACCATTTAACTAAAAAAATGGGTAAAAATGTTTATAGAATTATATATTTATAACTTCCTTTCCATATTGTTTCCTTATCTTTATCATACAGTTTCCTTTTGAAAGATGAACATATTATGGCTTTGGAAAAATAAGATTCTCTTTAGCTAGAGGCTGGAAAATAATAACTTTATAACGGTTCTCTCCCTTCACCTTGCTACTAAAATAGCTTTTGTTTTCAGATCAAATGTAATCTCAAGTTTCATGTATGTGTTCATTCGTATCCTTATTTCAGTGAAATTGCCAGGAAGTCTGTAAATAATTATTTCTTGCAATTTCCATCCTCTTCTTTGAGATTGTGATACACATATCTTTATATTAAAACTATGCTCTAGTTGCCATAGAGGTACATGGAGAGTCATTAAATTCCAAAGACCAATTATTATACCTAATTCCACTAGGTATGAGAAAATGAGTTTAATGACTGGTCACACAGCACATTTGCAATATATCTGTATGTGTGCATGTCCGTGTGTGTGTGTGTGTGTGTGTGTGTGTCCTGACACCTACAGAAATACTTTTCTAAGTGTTTTTCTCACCAGTTTTATTATGAGCTTAGTTCTGTACCCAAATCAGGCAGCAGAAAATGTCTTCAGAAACAAAACTTCCAATGCAATGCTTTGAACTTTCATTATTTCATTGAAAAATCTAAATCCCATTTTTTCACCTGCCAGTCTAGTTGTCTCACAGAAAGTGAGAGTTTATAGCAGCAGAGAAGTGGTTCAGCGGGCAATGACAGCTGAGGTTGAAGTAAATAGATTTCCCATACAAGATCTGGAGCTGTCAACGCTGTCAGTCTACATTCTCCTGATAAGCACACCATTTTAAACCTTTGGCAAGATTTTTCCTAGCCTTCTCCCCACTTTGTTTAATCTCATGGTGCCTCATATATCTCACTCTGGTGGCTGCAATATGCAATAAGTTCAATGACTGTTTCTACTCTGAAAATATTGGAGATATTGCCGTCCTACCTATCATAGAAATGAAAGTGATTCTCCACTCCAAGGGATAATACATGGAGACAAGACTCCCTCAGGGTCCAATACTTATCCCCCTTTGGTGTTAACTATAATGTTTAAAATGTAGAAAGAGTTTATAAAATATATGCCTTTCAGTGCTGCTAGTATATGGTTGAATTTTTTATGACCTTGTATTTATTTTAATTCTGCTCATGGCTGTGAAATCAGTTTTAAAGACACTCTCTTTCCCGCTTACTCTCTCTAGTTCTAGACCCCTAAGATTACCCTGATTTTTAGAAGACACAATCCCTTGATTCCACTGCCTTTGCATTATGCCTCATTACTATCAGGTCCTCATTTTCTTTCGTAATAAATTAGATTACATAATTTGTTAATATAGTCACTTCTGTGATGACATAACATATTCTTTCATCACTCTAATTTCATTTTACTACTCCCCCTGCATTCAACCAATATATGAATATAGCTAAACAAAACACACACACTTCACAGTTTTGGCCAGGAAGTTCAAATATGCCTATTCTTCTCCTTGTCAGTCATACCTTATTGTTTTCTGCTGTATTTACCTTCTAATTCTCAAACACTGAGCATTTCTTCTTCCAAACATCACTTGAAATTGTTGACTTTAATTTTTAATTCACTGAAAAAGTAGAAAGTAGCAGAAGATGTTTCCATTGCTTTTACTACACAAATCTCTCTACAGTGTTGTAATCATGGCCACCCGACCTGACTGCACTCATTTAATTGCCTAAACTGCCTCAACTATGTCATTCCCTTGCATGTTGTATCCTGCATCTTGTAACTTAAGAAAGGACTTTTTTTTTTTTTTTTTTGGAAAGTGCTCCTCTTTCTTTTTCAACAGGGCTTTTCTAGTTATTGCAGATTCCCTTTACCTTAATATATTTCACTCAGAATGTCCTAATATGTTTCACTCAAAAACAAACAAAAAAAATGCAAAAAACGAACAAACAAACTCCCTTGACTCTATAAAATACCTTTTTTGTCTTTCTCCTTTAAGAAAAACACCTCAAACGGCTTCAACTTAGCCAATGTTCCCATTTTCTCCCTTTTTTATTCTCCTTCCAACTCACTTTCACCCCTATCACTTGACAAAATCACCAATGACTTTCATATCTTTAAGCCTGACTTTGACTTGGGACAAAATTTGAAAGAAATAATCTTTTTCTTTTTGTTTTGCATTTGAAGAAATATTTCAGAATTATTTCTCTCTAGATCTTGTATTGTGCATACACGTGATACATTTTATTAATAGTTACCATCTAATGAACATGACAACCTTATTTAAAAACAAAACAGTAAAAAGAAAAATGTTTAAACAATCAGAAATATTAGAATAGGGGCTTGTTACTAAGTGTTATTAAGGTTCTACAACATTGTGCTTGTATTAAAAAATAGAATTCTCCTTCTTAGGAAAATGTATTAAATATTTACCATCTAATGAAGCTGCTTTGCATTCTCTTAATAATCTTTTCATAATAGAGTTACAAATTCTTCTGGTATTCCTCTGAACTCACACTGCCTTTCATTTCTCTTGATTATCTGTCGGAGGATCCAGACCATTTTGTGCATTGCTGCATCTAACTCAGAATGTTATAGGATATGTAATAGGTATTCATTAAATGTTAGTAGAATGACTGTCTTAAAACATTAGTTTTCTATATCCTATTTTCATAAGTAATATTTGTCAGCTTTTAAATATTAGCTTAAAATAGAAGAAACTATCATAGAAACCAATTTAGTTTAAATTAATTCACTTAATCTAAATGAAATAAATCTTTTAGTTTAAAATATAAGGTTATGTATACAGACATACACATACATACATATATTTTACACAAACATACACACATATATCTTTATATATAAAGAAAAAGAAAGAGAGAATGAGTAGATTCACAATAAATTCTTCAAGGCTTTTCTTCACACAGTAATCTCTTCCATTTTTTCTGCCTATTTTTCTCCTACCGGTAATGTTCTATTCTGGTACTCAGATGTAATTATTTTTCTCCCTCCTTGTATAGGGTTCATTTCTTTCTCTCCATTATTCATTCATTCTTCTTCCTTTTCTCACAAATATCTACAGATTTAGAACTTACGTTCATTTCACGAGATTTCTTGTTTCTTTCTGCAAGAATAAATATCCAATTTTTATCAAATGCTTTCCAGCAGCTACTGAGAAGCTTATATTGTTTGTTTTCTTTATACATTAATGTTATCTATTTTATTCAAAGCTTTTCTGATATTAAATATATTTTATTTGTAGCTGTTGGGTCATAGACATTAATTTATGGTGAGTTTTATTCATATCTCATTGAATTACAGCCTTGAGCATTTTGTTGAGATTTTAAGACTTTGTTATCAATGTTGATAATTAATGTTATTCTTTTTCTCTTTTACTCTTATTGTGTATTTTGTTGTAATATGTAAAATGTATTGATTGTTTAAAATTTCAAGTAATTGGCCAAGCACAGTGGCTTATGCCTGTAATCCCAGCACTTAGGGAGGCCAAGGCGGGCGGATCACTAGGTCAGGAGACCGAGACCATCCTGGACAACATGGTGAAACCCCGTCTGTACTAAAAATACAAAAATTAGCCAGGTGTGGTAGCGTACATCTGTAGTTCCCGCTACTCAGGAAGCTGAGGGCAGGAGAATTGCTTGAACCTGGGAGGCAGAGGCTGCAGTGAGCCAAGATTCTGCCACTGCCCTGCAGCCTGGGTGACACAGCAAGATTCTGTCTTAAAAAAAAAAAAAAAAAAAAATTCAGGTTATTTTGATGGATTTATATTACAATGTATGTATTCTGGGAAAATTTTCATGACTTCAATAACAAAAATTCTGTTGAGAATCTCCTAATAGATAAACAACTTTTTATTTATTTTTATTTTTGTGTTTAGGTTTCACCATGTGCATGCATATTATTTTACTACTCCAGCTTCATCTTTATACTTTAACCTTGTCTTATTTGCTGGTACCTCATTCTCAAAAGCACAATACATTTTTACTTTCTTTGATCTGAGTAAGGGCTGTGCTCTCTTGGGAGAATTATTTCCAGATGTTCAGTTTTCTAGGGGATTTCAAAATATTTAAACTAATTAATAGATGGCTCAGTTTGTTTTGGCTGCTATAACAAAGTACTTTAGACTGGGTAATTGACAAATGATAGCAATTTAATTATCACAATTTTAAAGGCTGGAAAGTCTAGGATCATAGTACCAAGCAGATTCTGTTTCTGATCAAGGTTCATTCTCTGCTTTGTAGATAGCTCTCCTTGCTTCACTCTTACATGGTGCAAGGGCTGAATGCTGTGTCCTCACATGGCAGAAGGAGAAAGCATCTCTTTCGCACTTCTTTTATAAGATCACTAATCCCATTTATGAGGGCTTCACCCTCATTACTTAATCATCTCCTAAAGGCTTTACCTCTTAACGTTATCACATTGGCAATTAAGCTTCAACACTTGAATTTTGGAAGATAGCATTGGTTACCAGTTATTAATTTGGGTGCAAAATTAAGTCCTAGTGACTTCCAGGATAAAGAAGAGTAATTTTCCAAAATGTATAATATCTGATAATGATTAAAGAATCTTCTTTTGATCCCTTTTCAGAGTAATTTCCTAAAAGACTACGAAGAAAAGAGGAATATATTGAGGACAAAACTATGTATTTGAGATTCCAATACCCCATCTCTCTGTCTAGCTATCTATCCATTCATCCATCTAAGTAAAATGTTTCCTTTGCATTTTGAGAAAATTTGCCACCGGATTTGGTGAACCAAGCAAGAGTTGTTCAGATGGGTGGAACCACATTGCTTCCTGCAACTTCATGCCTCTTCTTCTGCACTCCACAGCTCCTTTAGAGCACATGCTGCCCCTTTTCAAGATTTGTTATTCAGTTGATGTGCCATGCCTGCTGACAGGTTTATGCTTTTTCTTCTAGGTATTGTTTTCTTCCCAACATGCATCATCATTTGACAAACTCCCAATCAGTCATGTAACCAAAGGAAGATTTCTCATGTTACATACAGATATTGTCATTCCTTTCTTTGTCTATGTTCTGTTTATGTAAATAGTATCATTTAACTGTTTCTACTATTACCTGTCCTGTATGAATATAACTTTCAAGGTCTGGAATGACAAAAAAATTTGTCTTTATTTTCCTTGATACGTGACAACAGAATTATACACACACGTAAGCAATATGATACTTCCGAGTATAAGTAAGAGTTGCACATCACGTTCTATCTGTGTGGCACATAAACTGTTTTACTATATGCATGGCACAATTTGTCCTCTCATTATCCTAAATCTATCATTCTTAAACATTAATACATATGAGAATTATCTGCAGATGTTTTTAACATGGATATGTTTGGCCTCCACCTTGAGAGATTCATTTTGTTCATTTTGAACAGGCACCCTTTTATTGTGATGTAGATAATCCACATTTAACACTTCTAGAAGAAATTTGTGGCCTACACTAAACATTTTAATATATGCAGGACTCCACTGAAGCATAAAGTAAAATGGGCCATGCATGTTAAACCAAGATAGGATCAGATTAATTGAGACTACATTTTTAATAAAGCTTTTGTTGCACTGCCCTTTCACCACTAGGTGCCATTGTTAATAATGTCTCATTCATTTTGTGATATGTGACATTTGAAGCTTTTCTTTTTCTTTATCTATAGACCTTGAATTCATGAAAGTGGATAATTAGTTCTATAATTTTGGATAGAGCAGAACAAGACTCTTTTCATATGCAAACCCTACTTTCTTGTAGTCTTTTATTTTTCCTATCAGCCTTAAATTCCTTTGTTCGGACTTGTGTAAATAAAAAACGAGTGAGCTGTGATACCTCTGAAACTAAATATGCCAAAGTAGGCAACTGTGACTTGGGATGATGCGTCTACCTCTCTGACACATCAAACTGAAAGCTTTCTGCCTGTCTATCGATCTACACATTTAGACGGGTTTGACAATCATGTTATTTTAGCAAGAAACAATACAAAAGGGAGAAAAAAATACCCTTCATTGTATTTAAGCCTCAGGCTGCTCAGGGCTTCACCCTGGGGGAATTGGATTCTTCTTCATAGGATGCAATTGTTGTCTGGTCTGAAATTTCCAATAAACTTGGAATTACTTTCAATTACATTGAGTTAGACATGACCTCAAGGTAGAATTGTATATTAAGTGGATAACTGATGGTTGGTATTATAGGAAAAAGACACACAAGCTCTAGGAATAGCAAATAAAATGAGTTGAATAGAGAAGTTGAACTGTTATCTAATGTTCACAGTAAGAGGGTATACTATTTGCTAATGTCCTTTGGAGTGCTTTCATCTTTGTGGTGAGCATTTGTTTAGGAATCTATGTGTTAGGAACTTTGTTCTCAGTCTTTCTTGATATTGTTTTGAATTTTTATTATAACACGACTTTGAACAGTGGTTGCAAAACTAAAGTTTTATATTATTTTGGCAGATAATAAACCTTTTCCTTTCTCCGAGTTTTGATTTATTCATTAATTTATGTATTTACAAATCTTTATTATTTCATACATATTTTTATAACATCAGAAGTATGTATAGTATTACAGTTACTTGGTTTTTGCTACTAATATGCTTCATGAAATATTAATTTAATTCTAGATATTTTTGAGGGATCATGGTTAACTTACTGCATTGTCTTATGTAGTAAGAAAAGTTTTAGAAAAAATTTATAAAATGTCTAAATAATTGTTAAAATATAGTGAGTTTTAACTTTGTAGACATAGATGTCTAATTAAATCAAGTATTTTTGTATTTTAAGTTCACAATAATTATGATTTAGTCAGCTCATAACTATTCTTTATACCTGGCATCCTTTTCAGTCATTAAAGGAAATGTCTTACTATTTATGTCAAAAATAGTGTTTCAAAAAAGTCTAACGATCCTACATTTTGTGTCATTATCAAAACCTTAAAAGTAGTATACAGTAACTTCTTACTTAATATCAATAATAGGTTTCTAGAAGCTGGAACTTTAAGCAAAATGACACACAGTGAAACCAGTTTTACTATTGGCTAACTGATATAAACAAGAGTTAAGTTCATATGCCATATTTTGGATCACAAAACACCATCAACTTCTAAATAAAGACCCAAAGCCGTTCTAATATTAAACATTGAAATGAATGTGAGTTATACATTGATTTAAGAAAGATCAATAAAAACAAGTAAGAAAATTATATTTCCAATTTTTGGTAGATCAATATGTGATGGCAATGGTAATGGCAGTAGATTAAGTCAAGTAATAAGTGATTGCAAAGCAAAAATGGTAAAGAGCACCTCCTTCTTCCATGTAATTCAAAAACAGATAACAAATATGACTGCTCCCTGAATGCTTTCAACAGCATTGTTTATTGTCATGCATTTGTGTGACTATTATAAGACTTTGCAAATGTTTATTTTATGAATATAATAATTTATATTCATTTACTTTTCAATCCACTTTCCCATTTAAGAAAGATTAATTATAACAATAAGACTATTATTTACCCATTTAGTCCAGTTCAGGGTCACTGGTGGCCGTATAGCCTATCCCAGCAGCTCAGGGTGCAAGGCAGGAACCTATGCTGCCATTGTCTTACAGGGCCCACTCACACACCCACATTCACTCACACTGGGACAATGTAGACACGCCAGTTCACCCTAACGTGCACATCTTTGTAATGTGAGAGGAAACCCCAATTCCCAGAGAAAGCCCAAGCAGGCATGGGGAGAATGGGCAAGCTCCACACAGACAGTGGCCCTGGCCAAAAACCAATTTTTTTCATCAACTTCATAACAAAGCACACAATGATGAGGCAGGATTATTTGAAGACCTGCTATAATTGTTTTCTAAATTAGTACAGTTGCTATAATGATAAATATTTCAGAAATAATTTTTGCTCTGAAGATTTTACAGGTTAAGCCATTTTTTATTTCATATTTAAAATCCAAATTAAGGAACTGTTTTATGAAAAAGTACTGCTGAATATATTTAAGCTTACATTTCAAGAAAGAAATAATGCATTTTAACATGTATTGATTATTTTACATTTCTTCAGGATATAGTTCAGTAATTTACTTAGCTTCAGTATGCTATTATTATTATTATTATTTTATTATTATACTTTAAGTTCTAGGGTACATGTGCACAACGTGCAGGTTTGTTACATATCTATACATGTGCCATGTTGGTGTGCTGCACCCATTTGTACTTTCAGAGAAAAATGACACATTTCATCATAATGAATCAATCATTCATAAAAGTTTACATTTATAATGTGTTTTAAAATTGAATTACACATATATGTTAATTATCGCAAGCATAATTGATAAAATATGCATGTTAAACAAAAAGAACTGAGTTATGTTTCTTTTTATGATTTACTTACTGCTTGTGTTGATTTACACAGGATTAGATAATTAAAATGACTCCCAAAGATTCACGGTATGCTTGTACAAAGATTTAATCAATGTAAAAGATGAGACACATGAAGAGAAAGCAAGCACAAACAGTTGGAGATGTCTGTAGGTACAGGCATCAGTGTCCTTTCTCAGTCACACCATATACTCCTCATCTTCGGATTATGAAGAATCAAGGTATCTGTAACCTATTTCAGTTTCAAGAAGTTCACGCTTGAGTTTACTGAATATTTTATATCCCCATTGGTCAAGGCAACCTGGGCTCTATAAGTGGTTGATCCAGGTACAAACTACAAATTTAAACTCTAGCTGAGTTTCGAACTTTAAACAGTGCATTCTAACTCACTAGCTAGCACATCTCATCCTTATCTTGCTCAGGGGTCAGGATCGTCCCTCCAAGCACATCCAGAGAGATATAAGCATAGTGCTGTCCTAGTTCACCTTGCAAGATATTCTTACACATGGCTAAAACTGGACTAGCCATTTAAGATCTCAGCATCTTTGGTATTTTTATTTTAATATGTGAATGAGAAATGAGTCCAATTTCCCAACCTAGTGTTTAAAGAATGAGCTTGTTTTAGCACCTCACAGTTTTGACTTCTGTTCTGTGACTTTCTTAGCAAACTAAAGCGACCTTCCCTTTCCGGTTGGCTAAAATCAGAAATGTTATTCTTTGCTCTCTAAGCAGAGCTTTTTGAAATCTACCTATGTAATGTCAGAAAAAGGACAAATAACTTCCTTCGAAGCAAACATTTTTATTCCTATTCATTTTCTTTTGTTGCAGACACAAATAGACTTTATACTCTCTTTCCTCCCACCTCATATGCCATATCCATTTCTTGTCTCTAAAGTGTCTAGGGACTGAGTAATGTAGGCTATGCATACATTTAAACATAATATAGAATGAAGACTTGCACAAAAAATAAGATGGTCTCAAAATATCCTGTTTTCTTTTAAATTTTTTTTGACAGTGTACAAAGTATTTTGTTGCTAGTCTTGCAAGGTTAGTGGTCATGACAATATTTTTTTTTCTTTGTATAAAATAAGCATTTCCCCAACTGTCCAAATACGTATATTTGTCAGATGTGCGTATGTGTGTATGTGCGCGCGCGTGTCAGATTTCAGCAGGGCAATTGCTAACACTTAAGTCTGAGTCACTACTGATTTTAAATTAAGCTGCCAAAAACAAGCAAAAACAAGCAAAAAACAGAAAGAAAAATTTATGTGATAGAAAATGCATGTAAACATAATAGGATAGAGATGCCTCTTTCCTCAACTTGTAATATTATCTACCCTTTTTTCTCATGTTTATTTGCTGAAGACATAGGGTGCACTAATTTAGATAAACTAAAATGATTTGCTGCAACTAAAATCACAGTAAATATAATCCTCCTTATTGAAAGTTCAACATTCCAGCATATATTATTATTAGGGTAATATTAACTACCATAAATATAATCATGGTAGTAATTTGGTAATTAGTTAAGTGTCCTGAAAGTTTAATGAAAATCTTAAAAAATATACATATATGAAAATTGAAAATATGTTATTTTAATAATCTTAGGTTGGCTTTAACTTAATATTCACATAAAGTGAGTTACGATAATAAGTTATGACTAATCTTACAAAGATTTTGTATTTAAAATTGTATACAAATTTTATGCATCAATTTATGTAAATATATCCATAGTTTTTAATCTTATTCTTTAAATCTTGTTTTTAGATTCTGCCATATTTTCTTTTTTGAGTCATATTTATATAATTCAGAAAATACTAGTGACTACACAGTAGCACTTATGTAGGTTATGTGCTACATAATGACATTTCAGTCAGTAATAGACCACATATATGAAGGCAGTCCCAGTAGATTATAATGTAGATAAACAGTTTCTATTGCCTAGTAATGTGGTAATACAATGCACATGTTTGTGGTGATACGGGTGTAAACAAATCTAATGTGCTGCCAGTAGTATAAATGTATGGCACTTGCAGTTATATAAAGTACCCAGTACTTGATAATGATAGTAAATGACTGTATTCCTTGTTTATGTATACATTATACTGCAGTTTCATTATGATTTTAGAGTGTAATTCTTCTACTTATAAAAAAGTGAACTGTATAACAGCCTCATACAGGTTCTTCAGGAAGTATTCCAGAAGTTACTGTTATCATATAAAGGCATTGTTACCATAAAAACTCCATGCATATTATTGCCCCTAAAGACCTCCCAGTGGGACAAAATGTGGAGGTTGAAGATGGTGATACTGATGATCCTTATCCTGTGCAGGCCTAGGCTAATGTGTGTATTTATGTCTTAGTTTTTCACACAAAAAATTTTAAAGTTAAAAAGGTTTACATTAAGAATTTAAAAAGCTTATTAAAAACTATAAAGAAAATATTTTTTTGCACCTGTACCATGTGTGTTTTGTCTTATGAGTCAAAAAGTTTAAAAATGTTTAAAGTTTAAAGTAAAAATGTTTCAGTAAGTTAAAGTTAATTTATTATTAAAGAAATAAACATTTAAAAAATTAATGTAGCCTACTGGTATAGTATTTATAAATTCTACAGTAGTGTAATGTCCTCAGCCTTTACATTCACTTATCACTCACTGATTCAACCAGAACAAATTCCAGATGCTCCATTCATGGTAAGTTCTTTATACAGGAGTGCCATTTTTTTAAAATCTTCTATACCATATTTTTACTGTACCTTTTCTGTGTTTAGATGTAGTTAAATACACAAATATTTATCATTGTGTGACAGTTACCTATAGTATTCAGCATAGGAACATGCGATACAGGTCTGTGGCCTAGGATCAATAGGTTATACCACATAGCCTAGGTAGGTTATATCATCTGTTTGTGTAAGTACTCTATGATATTTGCATAACAAAATTGCCTAAGGATGCATTCCTCAGAATTTTTCCTTGTTGTTAAGTGGCACATGATCGTACAGACAGTAAAGATATGTGTATATTTTTGAATAAAAAGTTTTTATTTCTGTTAAAACTTCTTGACTAGTCATGAGAGTAATTTTATTTTCTTTTAATTTAATTTATTTATTTATTTATTTATTTTTGAGACAGAGTCTCACTCTGTCACCCAGCCTGGAGTGCAGTGGCGCAATCTCGACTCACTGCAACCTCCAACTCCCAGGTTCAAGTGATTTTTATGCTTCAGCCTCGTGAGTAGCTGAAATTACAAGTGCCTGCCACCATGCCCAGCTAATTTTTTTCTTTTTTACTAGAGATGGAGTTTCGCCATGTTGGACAGACTGGTCTTGAACTCGTGACCTCAGGTGATCTTGGCTTGGCCTCCCAAAGTGCTGGGATTACAGGCGGGAGCCACCGCGCCCAGTCATGGTGGTAATTTAACATGGTCTTTTAATAATATCACCAGAGAATGTCAAGGGAATTAAAGCAGCTAAAATACAGCAGTTAAAACTTTTAACATTAAGTTGTGTACAATAATATACCATTTGTAATACGAAATCCAGAGGATTATATTGATGGTAGTTGGTATTATCCTTATGAGAGTGAATGCTAGTATATTAAACTTTCAATAATAAAGATTATATTTATTCTGATGTTTGTTGCAATATATCATTTTAGTTCACCTAACCTGGTATACCGTATGTCTTAAGTAAATATACATAAGGATAGAGATAGACGGTATTGCGGGTTGAAAAAAAGAAGTATCTTCAAAGGCTCAGGATTGCATTGAAAGAACTAAATATTGCCAAAATGCCTGTAGTATTATTGGTAAAGAAAATGTATGATCAGATGAATTGGAAGAAGAAAGCTATAGGCCAAATTGTACAAAATCTTACAGACCATAAATGTTTTCCAAGAGTGGTGAGGAGAGTTCCTGTCAAGGAATAACAAGGTCCGAATTATTCTTTTGGGCTCTGACAGGAGAATGGTTAGGTGGAGAGTAAGCACAGATAGATACAAGGAAGAAGGAAGGAGGTTATCACAATAGTCCAGGCAAAATGTAAGATGACTTGAATTAGCTTCTTTACTTTGAGAGATAAAATAATGGATTTAGTATGTATTTAGAAGACAGAGATGAATGAATTTCAGTGAATATGACAAGGAAATGATGAAAGAAACAGAAGAGAACTGGAAGAATTAAACCGGCATAGTTGCAGTTGAAAAGGAACACATTCTACTAGTCAACATAATTACATGCTCTCTATTCTAAAAGTTAAAACCATAAAAAAAATTTCAAATTTCCCAAGACATCACTGTATCATCGGAATTGAGATCCCTTTAAAAATCTAAGTTACCAGAATACACCTTCAAATAACCCTTTTGAAGTTTACTACCTTACAATCCTATAGTCCACCTCCCATCTCCTGCTGAGTTTCGCGAGTTTTCATCTTCATCATCTGAATGGACTGAGACCCATCCTCTTCTGATCTCAAGACAGTTTTTTGAGCAGGCCTTTGATTGTCCCAAAGTTTGATGTGCTAAGAAATCAGAGAGACTCATCCCCTGATTCTGGCTTATTTAAAAGTATTTTCCTCCTTCCTTCTCATACACTACAGTTCATAAGAAATACAAAAGTCTTGCTATAAAATTTTCGGTCTATAACACAGCTGAAGAAACTAAGTGAGTAGAGCTTGAGTGGGAACTCATGATCAACAGCATATACAAAAAACATTAAAGAAAATGAGAACTGAAAATGTATATTATGTTATCAACATAATGGTCAATAATATCCTTAAGAAGAACAAATTAATCAAGTTATAAGAGTGGAAAAGATAATAGAATGGATGGTGAGAAGGCAGGCATGGCTTATGTAGGCAAAGCTTTTATTATTTATTTAAAATAAATTTAATAAAAATTGAATATATTTAAGATTACAATTATTTTAATATATATGTAAAATAATTACTACATCAATATAATACACATATTTGTCTCCTCATATAGTTATCTTTTATGTTTTGTAGTTAGAACACCTGAAATCTACTCTCTCAGTGAATTTCCAGTGTACATTAACTATAGTCATTTTGCTGTACTGTAGGCAAACCTTTTCAATTTTGCCTGAAAAAAAGTGGATATAAGAAACATAGAATTAGGTAAGGTAAAATGAAGAAACAAGGGTGAATATTATTTAGAAAATATTTTAAGGGATTATACTACAAACAATACAATAGTTATGGCTTGAGCTGAGAGTCAGTTAATATTCAACAAAATAAGATGCCTGTTCTCAGAAAAAAAGCGCTTTATCTTTTCTAGGCAGAAATTCATTTCTGCATCTCTTTTGTCAAGATCAAGGCATGGTTTACAACAGACACTCAAATACTTCTGAATAACTTAGTACGTTGATTAGCCAGTATATGTAATCCAAATTTCTTACATTGAAATATGGCCTTATTTGTTTTGTTCATTAAGGTTGGAATATGGCTATCATCATTTGTAAATCTATATGTCATAAAATCAATGTTTTGTAATATATTTTTATAGTGACCTTAATATTTTTAATCACTTGTATATTATATATCTTTATTATCCTGTATAATTGGAAGATAACTTGGAAGTTCTTACTGTTATTTAGGAAATCTTGGATACATTTAGATTTAAAACTTGTATTTTTTCAAAACATATACCCTCTGGAGTTGTCAAATGATTTATGTTCTCCAGTATAACAGAAAGAGAACTACAAAATTAATTTAAGATTCATGATATTAATTTTGACCACATTTATTTATAGGAATGTATCTTTTAATGTTGATAGAGTAAATTTAGTGGAACTTCTTCAAAGGGTGCTTTAATATACCATGAGTTTTATTACATTAGAATTCAATTAAAAACCACATAATAAATGTGTGATATGAATTATATTATTTTCCACTGATTGCATAATTATACATGAAACTTTACTTCATTTTATATAACAGTTTTTTATTACCAAAATTTGTTTTCAATTTATTTCCAAATAATAAAAAAATCGTTAAACTATTATTAAATAGCATGAGTTAAAAATCAAAGACTAAGTACATTTTAAAAAGATAAAATTAGATCCATAGTCAAGAATTAACCCCCAATTGATTGTGTTTCTAATGGTAAAAAATGACATCATGTACGTAACTAGAAATGAACATTAATGCATTTATAATCTGAACATAAGGTATTGTTTTTGTTTTGTTATTTAATTAACAAAATGTATGTGTATTTATCATGTACAGCATGATGTTTTGAATATGTACATATTATGGAATAGATAATTGAGCTTGTTAGTACATGTGTTACTTCATATTCTTACTTTTTGTGTAGGAGGAGAACACTTTAGGTTCTCTTAGCAATTTTCAAGAATATAATATATTGTTACGAGTTATAGCGACCATGTTTTACAAAAGAACTCTTGAATTTCTTTCTCCTAACTGAAATTTTGTATCCTTTGACTAACATCTTCTTAGCCTCTCACCCCTCCCACCATGAGCGCCTGGTAAACACCATTCTACTCTGTATTTTTATGAGATCAACTGTTTTAGTGTTCACATAGGAATGAGATCATGCATTATTTGTCTTTTTGCACCTGGCTTATTACACTTAACATAATATTCTCCTGGCTCATCCATATTGTCACAAATGACAGATTTCTTTCTTTTTTAAAGCTGAATAGTATTCCATTTTGTGTGTGTGTGTGTGTGTGTGTGTGTGTATACCACATTTCCTTGATCCATTCATCTGTTGATGAACACATATGTTTATTCCTTATTTTTGCTATTATGAATAATGCTGCAGTGAACAAGGGGGTTCAGATATCTCTTTGACATACTGATTTTGTTTCCTTTGGATACATACTCAACAGTGGGATTGCTCGATTGGGAAGTGTTTTCTAAAATGTAAATTCAAGGGAGAAAATGAAATGAGAAGGAAAAGATATAATTGATAAAACTGAATCAATGCACATAAAATAAAACTTTAACATGGTAAAAATAAACCATAAAATAGAAATCAACTGACAAACTAGGAGGAAAATATGTGCAATATGTGGATAGCAAATATCAGTATCAGTTAAAATTCTTAAAAATTAAAGGAAAGAGGCAAAAAGTGGCTTAGAAAAATGGGTACAAAATGTGAGAAAATTCACTAAAACAAACACAGCTTTTATAATATAAAGCATTTTGAAACTCATTCAGACAAACAAAAATATGGAGAACATTCAGATGTCTTTTCATTGATTGAAATGGCAATAGGTAAGAGAAAACAATGGCAACATAGTCTGTTAGTAAGATAATGAAATGCCACTCACATTGCTGATGAGAATACAAATTGATATAATAATTTGAAGGAGAAATTGACAATGTCTAATAAAAACACAAATGTAACCTTTAGATAAGGCATCCCTCTTTCAGTACCTTACCCACAAAATAACTATCCAGCTGTATGTAAACGCATATTAACAAGTCTATGCATTGTGACATTATTTGAAATTAGAAAATACAGTAAAACAACTAAAAAACCAACACATGAGATTTTCAGAACATATTATGGCACGTTTTTAAAATTGTGTTATGTGAGCTGTAATAAAAATAGCTATGAATTCATAGAATTAACATGGAATAATTTCTTAACATATGATGTAGTACAAAAAGCAAAATGCAAAACATTGTCTATAGTCTGCTAGCTTTTAATAAAGGGAACCAAGTATACACGTATTTGCTAATTTGTGCAAAAACTAAACACACACATACACACTCATGAAGAATAAAACAGGAGCTGATGCGATCGGTTGCCTTCAGAGGAAAGTTGGAATGTGTGGATAAGAGAGGGTCAAAACAAATAGGGTAAAAGAGATAAGACAATAATATTTCCCTGAATATAACAATTGTATTAGTTTAACTTTTAGAACCATGTTATGTTTTACATAACCAAAAAAAATGTAACAATATCAAACATGGCAGAAAGTGGAATAGAGAGACAAATGTACCTAACTGTACATTGAAGAAAAGATATAACCACATTGGCAAGATAGGGGAATTAACTCAAAATTCTTGAACAGAGTAATCTGACTATACACTTTCAAGTTAAAGACAAAAATAAGCAAACATTAAACTGTAGTTAGTAATTTATTTTTATCGAAGATGTTGACTAATGATTGTGTAACTATTAATACTGTCTGCATATTATAGCATTAAGGAATAAGTTAATGCATTCATAATAATGATAACCACATTCATAACTGTTGGAAAATGGTGCTATGTACCTGGAAAGAGAAAAGGATCATTTGTCTGCTGTTGGATATGAAGTGGAGGTGACTGAGGAACCAATGGGGCAAAACTACCATCTGTAGGCTTATGACTGAATGACTTTAAGTAAGAATCTCACCTAAGTGGAATGATACAGGGATACAGGGAACTCCTCCTGTCTGACTCCTTTGAGCTGGGACATTGGCCTTTTTCCAACCTTCAGACTCAAACAGAAACATTAGTTCTTCTTGGGTCTCTAACCTGCAGGTGCTGAAATGGAATTTATACCATTGGTTCTCCTGATTCTTAGGGTTTTGAACTTGGACTGGAACTACAACTACACATTAGTTCTCCCATGGGTCTTCACTTTCTGACTATAGGTCTTGGGATATTTCATCCTCCATAATCATGTGAACCAATTCTGTATTATGAATCATATAAATACACACAGACACACACACACATAGATACATAAAAAATATATATATATATAAATACACACAAATATATATGCACAGTCACACACACACACACACACAACTATTGGCTCGTTTCTCTGGAGCAACTTGATTAATACGGATTTCCAATTTCCCTAAGCCTGTGAATTCCTTCTTCTACATAAAACCAAAAGAGGTCCGGCATTTCCAACTAACTCACTATGGCCTGCTTTTTGGTCCATATTTCTGTAAACCAACGAAACTACTGGAGTTTTTATAACTCACTGAGCTGCAGTGTTAAATATAGAATCTCTGCTTAGCGAGCCCATATCAATATAAATCCAAAGCTTTAGATAGACAGATAGGTATCAGTGATAGATAGATACAGATCAGCACCATGCATGTTTTTAAATACATAGTCCTTTTAAATCTGATTTCTAGATCTGTACACTCAGAAGAGTGTAGAACCAATGATAGTGACATTCAGGAGCAATGAGAATAATTAGAGCCAAAATCTTAATTTTTAAATACAATTCTTCATGAAGAGGAATGAAGCTTTCTTAGAGAATTTGTAGGTAGAGTTAAGATTAGGCTTCGAAATATAAGAAAAATTATACCATAATAGGAAGGTGGGATGTACTCAAAAAATGATGGGGTCACATCTAAAGGACAAATTACTGTGCCAGGAGTCGGCTTAAAGTTGCTTCCATTGTCTGAATAAGAGTAATTTATTATAGCTCATAGAATGAAATAAGAATACATCTAAACAAACAAATCCACAAATAAGTAAAATGAGGGAAGGAAAATCACAGACAGCATCTGTGAGTTTTATTTTCTGTAAAATTAATTGATTTTAATATGGTAAATTATTGATTTTAATATGGTAAATACAGAAATACATGTTTATCAGTTTCATTAAATATGAAATTTTCTTTCATTTGAATTTTTTTACCAGCATTACTTCTTCTGAGACACTGTCCTAGTTGTCACAAAGCCTTTTTTTTAACGTATGTAAATAAGTTCACCTTCATTGAGTGCCTGTAACTACATATCTAGAGTCTCTTGAATAGCAGCAGTGTCAGTATTCTTAAAATTAGCTCTTTCTTCTATAAGTACATTCAAATTTCACTTGCAGCATTACCACTTTTTGATTCTTTGTGGCACTTTCATCTTTATTGGTCTAGTCCCTCTTTCAGTTTTTTTTTTTAATTTTTATAAAATGATAGATTACCAGGAGACAGAAAAGTTGCAAATACATGCTTTGCTGTCTATGCATGAACCTGATAACAGACGTAAAGTGATCAATCACCAACAGAATTTGAAAAAAAAAAAAGTGTAATTAGTCACTGATTATGATGTTCATCTGTTTTTATGTAGTGATTTGTGGACTGAAGAACTAGCAACAAAGATTGTACTTTACACCTTTACTCATAGTTCATATACCAACTAACATGTGAACTTCTTGTTAGGAAACTGTTGTGATTTAACTAAACTATGAAAACTGAAATTTGAGCATAACAGGATCTTGAAAAATGAGAACCGCTTGCATCTAAAATGTAAGCAAAATTTTAGAATTATTTATCCAATTGGCTGTTGTCCAAAACATTTCTCCTGTCCACTTTTAGAATGTCTCCATTATGTGAGTTTTGTGGGAAATGGATCCCAGAGTCCTCCTTTAGTAGACAGCTGAATGTGACCAGATAGTAAATACCTCACCTGGGATGTTGACAACTGAGACATAGATGGATGGACCAAGACGGGCCACACAGGTGCTCTTAAGCAAGATTTGTAATTAGAGGAAATGATTCAAAGATTCAAATCATTTGGAGAGGATGCAGAGTGGTCGTGCTGTTGACCAGTAGCCAGAGAGACTGTGCATTAAGGGCTGTGAAGTTTTTGGAGGCAATGACACTGTTGACAAGAACCCAATGGTGTCATCCAGGCAAGGCAGGCAGGCCAGGCCCACGAATGACTATGCTGTCCATTGTCTCTTCCTTCAGCTATGCACATTCATTTTTGAGGCTAATTCGTCAGGCTATCTCTTTATTCTGTGAGCTTTTCTATATCCTCCCAATTCCATTTTCTCCTTAACAAATCCATAATCATTATCAATAACTGCCATCATGCTGCATATAGAAAGTCTCCCCACCTTAGCCTAGTTTTAATTTTTAATTTCTCATTTTGTAATACAGTCATTATGAAGAATTAATATATTTGTTTTTTGCAAATCAGTGCCTTTGTACAGATTAAATCTATCTAGAATGTTTTTCCTTCTTTTTCTATTTCCTTTTCTCCAACCTCCACTTTTCATTTACGTATTCACTGTTTTTCCTAAAAGGAAATTCTAAAAGTACAATCATTTCTGAAAATCTGTTTCTGAAGTACTAACCAAAATGATGCTTTCATTTTTAAGGTAATTTCAATTTTTGTTCTAGTGTCCACCATAAAACGTATAAATGGAAATATTGTCAGCATTAATTGTATATATTCAAAGTAGCCAAAAAGTGCTTGATAAATTATAAGAATTAGTAAATGGTATTTATTATTAAACATATATATACTCTATATATACTAAAAATCAATGCTTACATTTAAGGACCTTTCTTGTTCTATAGAAGTACTTTCCCACATCGCCTCAAAGGCCCATTCGTAAAGGCTCTATTCCCCCATACACGTTTCCTCATTCCCCCAATTATTTTTTATTCCATTTCCTTCCCACTGACAGTCACCATCTAAGATATCTTTCAACAGCAAATACAAAGGCTTCCCACTCCATATAACTTCCCCAGAAATATCGTGTAGATTAATGCAGTTCTGGCAGTAAAACATGAAAAGTTTTAGGCCACAAGTTTACAATAGTTGTTAGTGATTTTCACATTTGGAAATGACTACTGTCTTCAATTACTGGAAGACTCGACCTATTGGGTAAAATCCTTATCAACAATTCCCGGACTCTAATGTGGTTGTTGAGAGAAGATAATGAGCAGTGGAAAAACACCCCTGGCAAAATAAATTAAAGCCTCCTAGGATATATCCTAGCTTGGGATTTTGCCTAAGGCCAGCTTCGTTTTAATGCTGCTCTAGATATATTAGGAAGCAGGTCCCCGTGTTATCTCTTACTTTGGGAACCACGGGTAATGCTAAGGCAAATATTAAGTAACGGTTCAGTGAACTGTGAATGCTTCCCTGGGGATATTTTTGTTATTATTTTATACAAATTAAGATAGTGAGATGTAAAGACAAAACGTAAAGCAGAAGACCGACTTCTATTTTTGTTTACATTTTGACTTCTTTTGATTTGTCTCTAGTTTCACATTATTGGTAATTTATGTAATCTTTAACTCTGAAATATAAATTAAGAAGCTTAGATGGTCTTTCGGTTCACGACTCTTTTCCCTAACTTTTTCAGGCAGTTTAGATTCACTTACATGCAATGAAAAAAGTGATGGTAATGATGAAATGAATGAAAGGTTTTATGACAGACCACAGATACGCTTATAGAAAACAATATACTAAAATTAGAGTCATATATTGTTTATAAATATGTAAATCCGTGTAGCTTCAAATGTTCTTCCCAGTTGAATACATATCAATTCCACCAATGCCTAACTAAATCCAGATGAGAACTATAATGCTCTATTTCCCTAGCCATGTAACATGAAACACTCTTATATTTTATTAGGTTAGATAATAACAGAGAAAGAAAAGTTTGTACTTATTAGCCAGAATCAGTAAGTGGGTTTAGAGATATTCTTTCTATTTTCAGGTCACCTAGAAAATCTGATGAAAATATGAACTCTGCTGTTCGGAGCACTAATGGGGAGAGGTTCAGGGGCTTGATCATATAACCCTCTGGAGTGATGAAAGATCCATGCTCCATGAAAGCAGGAGGATAAGCAATTGTGAATAAAAGTATATCATACATTATTACTAGCCATCCATTCTTTCACACAACTGACCAACATCTCCTCAAAATCTTCTTGTTAATGGGCCTCATTTTCTGTTTTCCTGAGTAATTTATAATTTTCAGCAAAACAAAATTAAATATCCATATGCTATGGGAAATACAGCTAAATATTGTCCTATCTATAAGCAAAAATAAATGTAATTTAACACATAATTGAAAATTGATTCAATTATGTATCAATAAAAAATAAATGATATATATTAGTGAAGTTATGATAGACATACATCTTTGTGATATTAACATATTTATGATTCCTTTTACTCTACTTCTTCAAGGTAACATTATATAATTCACAGATTCTTTACTGTACTTAAATTTATCAATAACTTAAATAGGATATTAATTCCTACCATGAGCTGATGTATTTAAAAACTATATTTAATGCGTATAACATAATTTGGCTCACAGAAAACAAAATATTCTTTCAATGTTACTTAAAGTAGGTGAAACTTGTTTTTATATTCAGGTTTATAGGTCAAACGGCAAGAGTTTATACATTGCCATTTTGAGATTCCATGAAACTATAGCCATGAGCATTAAATAAAAGTTAGAAACATAAATTTTTATAGCACTTTAGTGTTTTCTTTCCATTTAAACACAAAACTAAAGTTATAATATTATTAGTAAAAATCCAACCAACAACAAGTTTATATTTGGACGAGGAGCTGCGTGCAACTCTTTAATTCTTCAGTTTTTGTGATCACAAATTCCACACAAGATATATGCCACAGCAGATTTCAACAAAAGTTTTATTTTTATGTAGGCAATATAAAGTACACTAAATTTTAAATGTATTAAATTTTTGAAAATGATTCTAGGCAATATTTAATTATAACATCCAATTTTTTTTAAAGAAGGTAGTAACAATTAATATGCCAAACAGTTACAATTTAAATGAATTGTAAAACTTTGGATAATGCCAAGTTTCTCATATTTATAGATAAATTGGAGAAGCAATTTTACACTCCAAGAAATGTATGATGTATAATAGTGCTAATGAGGACTTCTGGTTACTATGGCAAGGTGAGTTAAATTAGAAGAAATAGCTGCTTTATTAACGAAACAAAAAATACTGGCCGGGCGCAGTGGCTCATGCCTATAATTCCAGCACTTTGGGAGACCAAGGTGGGTGGATCACCTGAGGTCCGGAGTTTGAGAACAGCCTGGCCAACATGGTGAAACCCCATTTCTACTAAAAATACAAAAAATTAGCTGGGCGTGGTGTCGGGCACCTGTAGGCCCAGCTACTCGGGAGGCTGATGCAGAATTGCTTGAACCTGGGAGGCAGAGGTTGCACTGAGCCAAGATTGCACCATTGCACTCTAGCTTGGGCAACGAGAGCGAAATTCCGTCTCAAACAAAAAAAAAAAAAAAAAAAAAAAAAAAAAAAAAAAAAAAAAAAAAAATTCTGGATCCTTTCAAATTTTAAAAAATATAGAAGAAATTACTATGAACATTCCAGCTGCCAAAACTCAGATCTGATGAGCGCAAGTTGGAACTATCTAGCTCATGAGATATCAAATGGCAAGTAAGAGAATGATTAGGGAGTTGAGGTTTCATTACAATGTGATGACATGAGATAATTCCTAGCCTCCTGCCAAAATAGAAAGGTAACTGTGTGAAGTAGATATGAAAACATCTGTCAAATCTGTGAAACAGAGATTATAAATTCTCTCTCCACTATTCTTGAGAGGTTGAAAATAAGCTTATTGTCTTGAACCTGGAGGTAAGGTGGAGTGGGAGAAACCTATGGCAGACTCATGATGTTGGTGAAATTAAATTATAAAAATGTTCATCTATAAATATTGACTAAAAATCATTTAGCAACGATTAATCAGTGAAGTTTAAAATACCAGCAATAATATGGAATATGATAGAAAATAGTATAAAGGTTTGTAAAGAAATGAAAATACAGTTACTATGTGATCCAGCAATCTCTTTCTGGCTACCCCCAAAACAGATAAAATCACCACCATGTAAAGATATTTGCACCCCCATGTCCATCACAGCATTGTTCACAATAGCCAAGATATGGAAGCCACCTAACAATCTAAATGCTCATTAACAGACAAATGGATAAAGAAAACGTGGTGTGTATATATATGTATATATGTGGTACCATATATATGTACATATTTGCACATAAGGGTGCAAATACCTTTACATGGTGGTGATTTTATCTGTTTTGGGGATAGCCAGAAAGAGATCACTGGATCACATAGTAGCTCTATTTTATTATATATATGTATATACATGTATTATATATATGTACATATATACACCACATATATACATATATATAATACCACACACACATATATATGGAATGATATATATATATATGGAACGATATATATGGAATGATATATATATATATGGAATGATATGGAATAATATTCACAGTTTAACAAAAGGAGCAAATTCTGTTATTTGCCACAACATGGGTGGACTTGGAGGAATTTATGCTAAGTAAAATAAGCCAGACACAGAAAGAAAAATATTGCATGATGCATAATTCCTCTTTTTTTTTTTTTTTTTTTTTGAGACGGAGTCTCGCTCTGTAGCCCAGGCTAGAGTGCAGTGTCCGGATCTCAGCTCACTGCAAGCTCCGCCTCCCGGGTTCATGCCATTCTCCGGCCTCAGCCTCCCGAGTAGCTGGGACTACAGGCGCCCGCCACCTCGCCCGGCTAGTTTTTTGTATTTCTTAGTAGAGACGGGGTTTCATCGTGTTAGCCAGGATGGTCTCGATCTCCTGACCTCGTGATCCACCCGTCTCGGCCTCCCAAAGTGCTGGGATTACAGGCTTGAGCCACGATGCATAATTCCTCTTATATGTGGAATATATGTTTTGTAAGAGCTCAAATACTCAGAGATAGTGGGGTGGAGGTGAGAGTGATGGAAGAGAAAATGGGAAGATGTGGGTCAAAGGATACAAAATAGCATACATATAGGATGAAAAAAGTCTAGACATCTGATGTACAACATGAATACTAAAGTTCATAAAGTTGCATTGTATTAGAGAGTTTTGTCAACTAAGTAGTGTTTAGCTGCTCTTGTCACAAAAATGTAACTAGTTAGATGATAGATATGTTAATCTACTTCACTGTAGTAATCATGTTGCTATCTACATGTATCCCATAATATCTTGTCATAAACTTCAAATACACACAATAAAATGTGTTCAATAAACATGAAATATGAGAAGATAGAGGTTGGAATTAAAATGTTCAATTTTTGAAGTATAAAATGACTGAATTATTTTATACATGTGTAGAATAGATGTGAAACGTTCATAGTAAAGAAAAGAAAAACAGTGGAATGTCAAATTCAAACCCAGTGTAGGGAAAGCATAGAAGAAAAGAAGAACTAAAGTCCGAGAATATAATAGAAGGAAAGAAGAAGAAGACTGAAGCAAAGAAAAATATGACAAAGTATTCAAAACATATATCAAATTATGTTAGTAATCACAGTATAAAACGTACTATTCAAAGATAAAATAATATTTTGTCTCAAATTCTTTCATAAATTTTTAAAAATAATTTGATGTTGTTAAATACAAGTCTGATTATATGGGAAATCACTTCTAAAGAAAAAATGATTTTGTGTGTGAGAACAAAGGAATCGGAAGTTGAAAAGGCCCTGTACACAAAAATTGTAAAACTTTCAGTCCATTTCCCTCTCAGGGACTCCATGAATCCCTTGAAATTAAATACTAGTATAAAACATATGTTTATACTTATAAGTGTATTCATTTATTTTTTTTTAAGTGTGAATCCAGAGCTTTTGTCAGATGGTTTTAAGTATTGCAACATAACAAAGGAAAATAATGATCGCCATAAATGCAGTATTTGAAACACTGGTGGCTAATATGAAACAACATTTAACTACAAAGAGATGAGGCCAAGTCATTTCCTAAATAAAGTTCTGCTCACCACCACTTAACAAATGTTAAGGGCTTAGAATACTCATGTTTAATTTATTCCCCAGTTATAATTATTTAGGTTGTTTGTAGAATACACTTTAAGCATACTGTTTTAGAGCCACAGAAATTTGCTTTGTTATAATTTCATGTGATTAATTGACCAAAAGATGTGTTATAATAATTTTGTGCACATTTTTATGATAGTCTAAAAAGTATGAAGAAAACAACTGCCAGTATGAGAGAATTCTGATTTCAGCTTTTGCCCTTCTTTTTCTGCTGTTAGATGAACTGCTATGGGAAAATTTAAAAAGGGGATATCTATAAACCTATCTTCTCTCTTTACTTTGTTGTTTATCTAGTTAATAAGCCTTTATTGAGATGCTTCTACCTACCATGCACTCTGTGTGGTGCCAGGGATATAAATTAGTAAACAAAATCAGAAAGCTTTCATTTCCATTTAAATATAATGAGAAAGACACGTTTTAATTTTGTATGTAAAGGTCTGATAACTATATTTGTTTAATTATTTAATGCATGATTATTGCATGTCTAAGGTCTTACTTTTACTTGGAGTTAGGAGTTTCAAAGTTATTCCTCCCTAGGCTGATGTCTTAACTTATAATTTTGCTTCTACTCACAATTCTCTCAATTAATTATAGACAAATCTTGTGACTTTTTTTGTCGTTGTTTTGTTTTTATTGTTTTTGTTCTCAGAGAAAGATGAAGAACTGAATTGGAGGATTATTGGGAGAAAGTAGGATAAGAGATTTTCTTTGATTCAGAGAGTAACAATAATAAATGTTACTGACATTTGTTAATCACTTAGCATATGTCAGGCACAGAGCTAAATGCCACACATACATCATGAGAGACACACAGGTTAATAACCACCCAGTGTCTCATAGAAAGGAAGAGGACATTTGGGATCTGAACTTTGGAAATTAACTTCAGGCTCTCTGTTCTTCAAAACTCTGCAAGACTGAGAGAGGGAAATTAACCAATAAACAACCATGTCCCTGAGAGCAAGGTTTTCTTTTCCTAAATTTATCAGTTGCCAATGACCAGTAGTTACTTTAGTAATATTAAAATAAAAGTAAAAACACTAGAAAAATAAAATTTAAAAGATGCAAAATAGAAATCTACCTTTTTATTATTATATTTAACAGAAATACTTTATCAAAAAACTAAAAATTGAATTACAATTTGTCTACATTTTTCAAATTGATATAAATTTTTAAAATATCTTGTCAAGGGCTTGCAACAATAATTTGCAAATTAGCACCTGTCCAGAGACCTATCTTTGAGTTACAGTGCCCTAATCCATCCCATGTCATGGGTATTTGTATTTGTGTGTGACATATATATATTTCTTCATTGGAGACTAGTTGAGAACCAAGAAAAATATATGCCAATTTGTATGAATCTTAGGATAAAAGACATCCATATGTGGAAATTTTACTAATTATAGGTATTTTCTAAAATGATTTTTGAAATCTCACTTAGCCCTACATAAAGATAATTTGGAAAAAGCTAGGAAAATGAGAAAGGAATTTTTTTAACATAGTTTTTTTCTCCCAATTCCTAAATGCACCTGTACTTGAGATAGTTACAAGAGTGAAGAAACTCACTTCTCTAACGAGACACTGAATGGATACTCTAGATGAAAAGCCTAGTTCAGGGAAAACACCACTGTTAACTGTTTAGCCTATTATTTTTACTTTCTGGAGATATACATGTGTTTGGTTTTAGCAAGTGTGAACAAGCTCTAACAATACATTTATAATATTTTGTGGAACTGTCTTTGTAGCCCATGAGCTTCAGAATGTCATCTACGTAGTCTTACTGGTAAGACTACCCTCATATGGGTAGTCTTCGTCACAAGACAGTTTTAGCGACATGACAACATTGTTTTTGCTGTCTGTCATCAAACATAATTTTCAAGTCTATTTTGTATCTATCTAGGTATTAGAATTTTTAAAATTTTATTTTGATCTGGTATGTCCTAGAAGAATTGTATGGAACACAATTTAAAATTATTACATATAAGTAGGTATGTGAATGCAACAGAACAATTTAAAAGAATCAAGGATTTTTCTAGATTGCCATTTTATATTACAGTTTAGTAGGAGAGAAAATTTTCAGGTTGTCCTTGAAAAAAATAATTCTGATTTTATCAATTCATAATTTGTAGACAGAAGCACATTGAAGATGATATAGTTTCTTTTAAAACTGATGAAATGATAGGTAATTTTGATTTTAAAATAAGTTAATTTATGTAAGACAAGATTTAGAAGGGAACTTTCTAAATGGAATGTAAGAAATGACTATAAATTACTAGCATAAAAAGTGTGAAAAAAAACTTTTAAAGTGTTTCCGAAGTATTATGTTATTTTATGCAATTTATATTTTATCTAAGTATAATTTAATTCCAAATGATATATGGTGAACATTGAGAATACTGCTGATAGTGCTTTGAGGAAAAGAATGTAAGAATAACAACGTGAAGCAACTAAGTAATGTAAAAAAAATGTGATGACATTTTTAAAAATAATTAATTGAATTTATTTTTAAACAGTGTTAACAGAAAAACTGAGCCACAAGTAGAGTTCCTTGTTCCTGTATATTCTTTCTTCCCACCTCCCAGTTTCCCCTATTATCATCATAATCCATTGTGTTATTGCTCAACCAATATTGATACGTAATTAACTAAAACCCCAGTTTAAATTAGGGTTTGTTCCTTCTGTTGTACACGTCTATGTGTTTTCACAAATGCACAACATCATGTATCCATCATTATGATATAAAACAGAATTGTTTCACTACCCTAAAATTTTGCCGTGCTCCCCAATTCCCACAACCATACGTCCCTGGTCTTCACATATCCTCCCACATTTCTGTCAACCAGTGATTTTTCTACTGTTTCAGTAGTTTGGCCTTTTCTAGAATTTTATATAATTGGAATTCACCAACGGAGACCTCTCAGTTAACTAAACCCTAGACAGATTTTTTCCTTTCTATAAGCCCCTTGACTTTCTTTTTATTAGTACATTTACTTTAGAAACCTGGTAATTGTAAATCGTCTTTCTGCCCTTTGAAATAGATATAAATCTTCTTCCAGCCTCGGTTTAACAATACAGGAAATGTTTTTATTGAGAACCTGAGAATTATTTCATTCAAATATAAACATGGAAGAGGATTGCACCTCTATCTCTCAGTCTCTTTGGGAAGGTAAGGGACCTACCAATTAGCAAAGACAGATGGGCCTAATCACAGCAAAAACCCTTTGCAAACTCAGACATAACTCACTGTGCTGAAGATGTCTCTTTAATCAACCTCCTTGCTACTGTTTTCCAATACTTTTCCATCAAACGACCCCTTTGTTTACAAATCTATCATGGGAACCAACCACCGATGGTTAACGTGGGTTCTTTTCTATTTGCGTTAAGCTCTCGGCTGGTTTGAGAAATAAAGGGAAAGAGTACAAGAGAGAGAAATTTTAAAGCTGGGTGTTCGGGTGAGAAATCACACATCAGCAGATTCCGTGATGCTCCCTGAGCCATAAAACCAGCAAGTTTTTTATTAGTGATTTTCAAAAGGGGAGGGAGTGCATGAATAGGGTGTGGGTCACAGAGATCACATACTTCACAAGGTAATAAAATATCGCAAAGCAAGTGGAGGCAGGGTGAGATCACAGGACCACAGGATGGGGTGAAATTAAAATTGCTTATGAAGTTTCGGGCATGCATTTTCATTGATAACATCTTATCAGGAGACAGGGTTTGAGAGCAGACAGCCTGTCTGACCAAAATTTATTAGGTGGGAATTTCCTCGTCCTAATAAGCCTGAGAGTGCTACAGGAGACTGGGACTTATTTCATCCCTTTGGCTTTGACCATAAAAGGCAGCCGTCTCAAGGGGGCCGTCTATAGACCTACCCTCAGGGTGCATTCTCTTTCTCAGGGATGTTCATTGCTGAGAAAAAGAATTCAGCTATATTTCTCCTATTTGTCTTTGAAAGAAGAGAAATATTGCTCTGTTCTGTCTGGCTCACCAGCAGTCAGACTTCAAGTCTTATCTCCTTTGTTCCCTGAAGATTGCTGTTATCCTGTTCTTTTTTCAAGGTGCCCAGATTTCACATTGTTCAAGCACACACGCTGTATAAATAATTTGTGCAGTTAACACAATCATCACAGGGTTCTGAGGCGACATTCATCCTCCTCAGTTTACGAAGATGACGGGATTAAGAGATTAAAGTAAAGACAGGCATAAGAAATCACAAGGATATTGATTGGGGAAGTGATAAGTGCCCATGAAATCTTCACAATTTATGTTCAGAGATTGCAGTAAAGACAATCATAAGAAATTATAAAAGTATTAATTTGGGGAAGTAATAAATGTCCATGAAATCTTCATAATTTGTGTTCTTCTGCCGTGGCTTCAGCCGGTCCCTCCATTTGGGTTCCCTGACTTCCCACAACACAAATCCTTTTGACTTTTGTTTTAGCAGAGTTGAATTCAGTCTCTCTACTCTGTTGAAATAATCGTGAATAGAGTCTTTTTTTTTTTTCCTGATATCTTTGTCCCTTGCAATTGTTATATTGACAGAATCATATAATGTGGTCTTTTAGGCTAGCTTCTTTTACTTGGCAGTATACATTTATAGTTTCTTCATGTATTTTGATGACTCAATCACTTTTTTTCACAGAATAATATGTCTATTTAAATGTATCATGTTGGTTCATCTGCTCAACTATTGAAGGGCATTTTAGTTGCTTTTAATTTTTGCTTTTAATTAAGAATAAAACTGTCTGGCCAGGTGCGGTGGCTCACGCCTGTAATCCCAGCACTTTGGGAGGCCGAGGCGGGCGGATCACGAGGTCAGGAGATCGAGACCATCCTGACTAACACGGTGAAACCCCGTCTCTACTAAAAATACAAAAAATTAGCCGGGTGTGGTGGCGGGCACCTGTGGTCCCAGCTACTCAGGAGGCTGAGGCAGGAGAATGGCGTGAACCCAGGAGGCGGAGCTTGCAGTGAGCCAAGATCGCGCCACCACACTCCAGCCTGGGAGACAAAGTGAGACTCCTTCTCAAAAAAAAAAAAAAAAAAAAGAATAAAACTGTCATAATTATTCACATGCAGGTACGAGTTGGTTATTTCCCTTTCCCATGTTGACTAGGCTCTGGTAAAACTCAAGTCAGTTAGGTTCTCGTAAAATAATTTCCCTTTAGGGAAGACTTTTATTGAGGAGAACCTAGTGCTCTGGATTTATTGGAAAATGCTACTTTTTTACTCCCTCTATTGGAAGTGCAAAGAGATATTTTTCCCTGATCTTCACCTTAAGAACTCAGTATGACTCCTGCTGGTAAAACTCACAAAAGTGTGGGGATCTCTCTATTGTTGGGCACCCTGGAAGTTTTTATCTCTCAAGGTGGGTCATATATGTCTCCAAAAATTATTCACTTAACCTTTTACATGTGCCTACCAATTGCCTGCTCCAGCAACACCTTGTGGTCTTGGTGAGCTATGGTTCTCTATAAGTATCTGTCTGTATAGTTTTGAGAGCAGTAGTTAGTCCTGTGGCCTTAATTCTCTAACAGTTCTAAAATGAGTTGAATTTTTAGTTTATTCAGCACTTTTCTTCTTGTGGTGGGGACACAAATAATGACTTCCAAGTTTGTTACATGTCTGACTGGAAACAGGAAGTTAGATTACATTAAAATGAAAATGAAAGTATTATAAATTACTTTAAAATCATCCTGTATCCTTAATAAACACTAAAAAGTGAATGAAATCAGTTAATATTGAAGAATGTTATCTTAAATGTGTAGTCAAGCTTTTCTTAAGAATACTTGAATGAACAAGAGACATATCTAAATTGAAAATAATATGTATTAGTCTATTCTCAAACTGCTATGAAGAAATACCCAAGACCGGGTAATTTATACAGAAAAGAGTTTAATTGACTCAGTTACACATGGATGAGGAGCCCTCAGGAAACTTACAGCTATGGCAGAAGGGAAATCAAACATGTCCTTCCTCACATGGCAGCAGCAAGGAGAAGTGCTGAGGAAAAGGGGGAAAAGCCCCATCTAAAACCATCAAATCTCGTGAGAAGTCACTCACTATTATGAGAACAGCATGGGGGAATTTGCCTCCATGGTCCAATCACTTGCCACCAGATCCCTCCCACGACATGTGGGGATTATGGGAACTAAAATTCAAGATGAGATTTGGGTGGGGGCATGGTCAAACCATATAATTCCACCTGTGGCCCCTCCCACATCTCATATCCTAACATTTCAAGACAAAATCATGCCTTCCCAACAGTCCTCCATAGTCTTAACTCATTTCAACATTAAGTCAGAAGTCAGAGTCCAAAGTCTCATCTGAGACAAGGCAAGTCCCTTCCATTTAAGAGCCTGTAAATCAAAAGCAAGTTAGTTATTTCTTAGATACAATGAGGGTGTAGGCATTAGATAAATACAGTGTGTTAGTTCATTCTCATACTGCTAGTAAATGCATGCCCAAGATGGTAATTTATAAAGCAAAGAGGTTTAATTGACTCACAGTTCAGCATGGCTGGAAAAGCTTCAGGAAACTTACAATCATGGTGGAAGGTGAAACAAACACGTCCTTCGTATGGCAGCAGAAAAGAGAAGATATGAACAAAGTGGGAATCCCCTTATGAAACCAAAAGATTTCCTGAGAACTTATTCACTGTAACAAAAATAGCATTAGGGAACTGCCCCCATTATTAATTTACCTCCCACCTGATCCCTCCCACAACATGTGGGGATAATGGAAACTACAATTCCAGATTAGATTTGGGTAGAGAAAAAGCCAATCCATATCATACACCCATTCCAAATGGGAGAAATGTGCAAAACAACCGGACTACGGGCCCCATGCAAGTACGAAATCCAATAGGGCAGTCGTTAAACTTTAAAGTTCCAAAATAATCTCCTTTGACTTCATGTCCCACGTCCAGGTCATGCTGATGCAAGAGGTGAGCTCCCACAGCCTTGAGAAGCTCCACCCCTACACTTTGCAGGGTACAGCCCCACTCCTAGCTGTTTTCATGGGCTGGGGTTGAGTGTCTGTGGCTTTTCCATGTGCACAGTACAAACTGCCAGTGGATCTACCATTCTGGGGTCTGGAGGATGGTGGTCCTCTTCTCATAGTTACACTAAGCAGTGTCCCAGTGGGGATTTTGTGTGGGGGCTCCAACTCCATATTCCCCTTCTGTACTGCCCTAGCAGAGGTTCTCCATGAGGTCTCCACCCCTGCAGCAGACTTCTGCCTGGACATCCAGGCATTTCCATACATCCTCTGAAATCTAGGCAGAGGTTTCCAAACTTCAATTCTTAACTTCTCTGCAATTGCAGGCCCAACACTAGGTGTAAGCCACCAAGGCTTGGGGCCTGCATCTTCTGCAGCAATGGGACAAGCTGGACTTTGGCCCCTTTTAGCTACAGATGGAGCTGAAGCAGTTGGGGTGCAGGGCACCATGTCCTGAGATTGCACAGAGTACAGTTCCCTGTCCCTGTCCCACCATTTTCCCCTCCTAGCCCTCCAGGCCTGTGATGAGAGGGGTTGCTGTGAAGGTCTCTAACATGTCCAGGAGACATTTTACCCATTGTCTTGGTGATTAACATTTGGCTCCTCATTATTTAAGCACATTTCTGCAGTGAGGTGAAATTTGTCCCCAGAAAATATGGCTCTCTTTTCTATTGCATTGTGAGGCTGCAAATTTTTCAAACGTTTATGCTGTGATTCCTCTTGAATGCTTTGCAACTTAGAAATTTATTTTGCTGGATACCCTAAATCATCCCTCTCTAGTTCAAAGTTCCACAGATCTCTAGGACAGCAGCAAAATGTGGCCAGTCTCTTTGCTAAAGCATAGTAAGAGTGACCTTTACTCCACCTCCCAACAATTTCCTCATCTCCATCTAAGACCACCTCCACCTGGACTTATTTGTCCATATCACTATCAGCAGTTTGGTGAAAGCCATTCAACAAGTCTCTAGGAAGTTTCAAACTTTCCCACATCTTTCTCTCTTCTTCTGAGTCCTCCAAATCTCTAGGAAGTTTCAAACTTTCCCACATTTCCTGTCTTCTTCTGAGCTCTCCAAGCTGTTCCAACCTCTGTCTGTTACCCACTTCCAAAGTTGTTTTCACATTTTCAGGTCTTTACATGAGCGCCCCACTACCTTGGTACCAATTTACCGTGTTAGTCCCTTGTCAGCTACTATGAAGAAATGTCTAAGACTGGGTAATTTGTAAAGAAAAAAAAAAGTTTAGTTGCCTTATAGTTCTACCAAACTAGGGAGGCCTCAGGAAACTTACAATTGTGGTGGAAGGGGAAGCAAACACATTTTTCTTCACAAGGCAATGGGAAAGAGAAGTGCCAGCAGGGAAAATGCCAGATGCTGATGAAACCATCAGATCTCATGAGAACTCACCATTACAAGAACAACATGGGACAAATCTCCTCAGTGATCCAATTACTTTCCACCAGGTCCCTCCCACAACATGTGTGGATTATAGAAACTACAATACAAGATGAGATTTAAGTGGGGGCACAGCCAAACCTTACAATGCTTCCATGGAAAGGAAGATAACTTTTTGATATTTAAAAACAAATAGCATGTTATGTGACCTTCAGGTAACTGGACATGAGTTTTTATTTTCTTATAAATGTTTAAAAAAATAATCTAGACCATAAAGCCATGACAATAGTCAAAGATTTATTAGTTTCTATGAGTGATGTTTCTATATGGTGCCCTTTCAGAGAACAGCTTATCTATTTTGTTATTAAAATACTGTATTCGAGGAATAACTACAGTTAAAATTCTTTTCTTTTCTCCCCAATTTTCAGGTCTACTTTTCTTCATTCTTCCTTGAGATAGTTTACTTAGTGCTTTTACTATTTACAGACCAAATTAAATATAGATAGATAAAAAGTTAACATGGAAAGCAAAACATTTAGAAGAAAAATAGATCAGATATTTAAACTCATAGCTAAGGAAACTATATAAAGCCCTGAGGTTATGTGCAAAGGAAAGAAAAATAAATAAATAAATAAATAAAACAATATAAAGCATGAGCATGATACGTGAATTAACTGTAATATTTTTAAACCCCCAATTTTTTCTCCTTTGGAGTTATGATAGTAAATATATTTATAACATTATTAGCCCTTGATTTCACCTATAATGTGATTCACAAACCTTTAATTCACATTCATTTATGGTTTATTTGCCTCAGGAGAACAAAGGCAAAAGATAATATTCACACAGACACACACCCTCAAATACAAAATTACAGAAAGAAATGTACATTCAAATATGTATTTTCCCATTCTGTGTATTTTTCTTTAATTTTTCACTTATTTGTTTTACATTTGAACTTTTGTTGGGGGAGCAATTTTATTTATATTACTTCAGACATCATTAATAAGCTTAGTGCTTAATACCTAAAACTGAACCTTATTTGTGTAGAAACATTAGCAGCTTTAGATCCATCTTATACATCGAATAACACAAACTACATTGTACATCTCATTCATATACAAATAATGCAACATATACTTTAAATTAACCCTTGAAATATATATATATATTAGAAAAATATTTTTTCAAATTTTTCAATCAAATAACATTACATTAACTGTAATATATAAATGCTTTAGGAGGTTTTCCAGTAACTGGTGTACAAACAGGCTATATTAAAATTATTTTCATTCCCTCTGGTGAACCTCAAAGGACTAACCCATTTTCTGCTTTATTCTGTTTTCTCTTGATTTAAATATCACCTCTATCGAGAAGAGTCACTAACCACTCTTTCTCATATTTTAAAAGAAAAGGCAATAATGATTTAGGGAAAGGAGCAGTAACAGTACATTATAAATTGAGATTGAATGTTTAATGGTGTGTAGTATAGGGCATTTCAAATACAGCTAATCAACTCTTACTAAGAGTGAGTCCATTCTGTAGTAAAGGAGATTTCCAACTTGGCCTGCTTACCTATGGCATCAGGATCTTGACTGCAAATCGTTACTTGAGTTCTGTGGATTTATATTTCCTTCCTTAACAATGCTTAGAGGGATTTCTTAACTTGTTACTTTGACACTACCTTGACAAACCAAAGAAAACAAACCAAAAAATATGAACATATAAATATGTTGTTAACCAGAATGTTGAAATAACTTATGTATTGATGTGTTGATGATATTTCTAAACAGCAACAATTAGACACAGCAAATAGAATAACTACATATATAAAAACTTAAATTTAAAAAAAAATAGAGTACTCAGACTTACTTCCATTATCTCTTTTAAGGAATAGTAATTAGTTCCTGCTGCAGCAATTAAACATGCACACACACACACAAAATATTAGTGGCTAAAAACAGTGGTCATTTATTCGTTGAGGATTGATAGCATGAATTGGGCTTGGCTTTGCTGGACTTGTTTGGGAACTTCTCCCAGTCAAGGTCAGGTCCACATTTGGCTGGGCCTGACTGAGCTCCACATGTCTTCTCATGTTATTATCATAGCATAAGACCAGCACTTAAGAATGGATCTAGGTGGCGGTGCCAATTCAAACCATGCAATGATATTTAAAATTATAGTGTGGATGTGTAATGCATTACATCCATTTTGAGGCCATTAGCTGAAGCAAATTATGTGGCTAGTCCAGAATCAGTGGGGTGGGGAAATATATTCTTCTTGCAGACAGGCATGGCAGTGATAGGTAGGAAATTAACACATGTGAACAGAGTGTGAGCAAGGGCAAACAAGAATTAGTATACTCACATAATCTGGTGTAAGATAGATCTTGTTTAGTTCTAATACATGACATTATATTATGCAATATTTTTCTATTTCAGATTATTCTAGTTTGTATAAAAATTGGGTTTTACCTACAGATTTTGTGTGTTGTCATTTTTTAAACCCCAACTGTGAGCTCTTGGCGTCTCAACTGTAGGTCTGTTTTCTTTGATTATACCTATAAAACACTTTCACTTCTGTCCCTAATGTGTTCAGGCAGGCACATGTGCAATGGTGCACACACAGACACAAACACATACACACACAATTCTGAAGAATAAGATAGTTTAATCTTTTTACCAATGACCTATAAAAATTTCATTTGTCTCTGAACCAGGGAATGACTTTTGTCATTCTCTCAGCCCTAGTGCGCTGATACTCTGTCGTCACTAAGTTGTCCACAGCACTGATAAAAGTTCTATAATCTGAACATCATTTTTTTTAAGGATAAAAAGCTGCTTTCTACTATGCATATGACAATAAGAAATTCATTCACTCTACAGGTGTTCTTGACTTTATTGTACTTCCTGTGGTGTAATATCAAATATTTTATTTGACTTCAGGTTTTCTGATTAACCATGTAATGATTACCTTTATTTGTACCAGAAGAGCCACCAATTAAACCTAGAGAGACTATTACAAATCCAGAGAGCTAGCTTGTTAGTTAAATAAGAGCCAGGAAAGATTAGCGGGCTGATAAAAGCATCCACAGGAGAGGTCTACGACACTTGGGTAGGATAAATTGCTAAAAGACAGAACTTTGTGCAGTCAGGTAGAATGGGGGCTTAACCTGTTATAACATGCACATTGAGGTTAATGTGACCTCATTAAGTTACATTGGATATATAGTCTAAGTATGTCACAGACTGCTGAGTTTCAGTTACAGCAGATATACAAGGTAAAGGCCACTATACTGGTATTAGAAGCCATACAGAGTTCTCATTATTTTTGTTCAAGCAATTGCTTATAAAATGTCTAGAGAAGACATGATAAAATTATGAGGACATTGGATTTGTAGGTTTCCTAGGGGCAAGCATCAACCTTATCCTAGGTAAGATGCATTCTAAGCACATTTATTATAATTGAATTGGGTAATCTTATCTGCAACATTAGAGCTCCTTTGAGTATTGCCTTTACACATGTAACTCTTTATATTTATCCCTTTCTGAATCTTTAGCTTATTTGATTTGCTTATCTTATAGGAGTGATGTAGTATATCTACCTATCAATGTAGCATGCATTCACACATATACATAATATGTATATGTAAATCTATGTGTAGGATTGTCAGTTTCCATTAATGGCACACTGTATCATCATCCTAATTTGCATCATGTTGCATATTGATATAGTCAGTAATTTACCAATTAAATAATCTTAGGATATTGAAATAATTATTGAAAGGCATAAAACTATTAATTTCAAGGATGAACTGCATTCTATTTCATCAGATAAATAGAAACAGTATTTCTCAATACATAGGTATACGCCTATGTACCCTTGCACATTCCATAATAGCAGGCATTGGGGTTGTCTGACCATTTTCAAATTAAAGGTTTTTAAAATCTTTTTTTAACAGAAGTATTTATTAAACTGTTAATAGGTGAGTATGATGCACATGGAAGACTTGAGTCTTTTGGTTACTATAATCTATTCAAATTCTCAGAGAGAATGCAAAGGAGACTGCGTATAATGATTCTATCTCTTTTTTTCTTTTTGAGATGGAGTTTCACTCTGTCGCCCAGGCTGGAGGGCAGTAGTGCAGTCTCGCCTCACTGCAACCTTCGCCTCCTGTGTTCAAGTGATTCTCCTGCCTCAACCTCCTGAATAGCTGGGATTATAGGCATGCGCCACCACGCCTGGCTGATTTTTGTATTTTTAGTAGAGACGGGGTTTCAGCATGTTGGCCAGGCTGGTCTCGAACCCCTGACCTCAGGTGATCCGCCCATCTTGGCTTCCCAAGGTGCTACGATTACAGGTGCTAGTCACCACGCCTGGCTCATTCTATCTCATTATACCCTTGAAAAATTTACTGCTTCATGAAGGTAAAATTAACAATGTATGCCTCATATTTCAAGTGTACAATCTGATAAATTTTGACATGTGTACACACTAGTGAAATCATAATCACAATCAAGAAAACATACAAAAATCCTATCACCCCTAAAGGTTTTCTTGTGTTATTTTGTAATCTCTTTCTGTCTCATCACTCCCTATCACCTAGCCCAAGTCCACAAGCAACCATTGATCTGATTTCTGTGGCAATAGATAATTTTCATTTTCCAGAGATTTGTTTGAATAGAATCATCTAGTTGGTGGCTTCTTTCACTCAGCATAATTACTTAGAAATTCACACATTTGTTGCTGTGTCTATATTAATTCATTTTCCTTGCTGAGTTGTATTCCATTGAATGGTTTATAAAAATTTGTTCCTCTATTCTCTAGTTGCTAGACAATTGTATTGATTCTAGTCTTTGGCTATCACAAATAATGCTGCTATAAATAATAACGCACAAGTCTTTAGACAAATGCTTTCACTTCTATTGGGTAAAGACCCAGTATTATAGTGGCTAAGTCATATTGTATACATTTAACTTTTTAAGAAACTAGCTGTTTTCAAAAGTAATTTTACTATTTTACATTTCCACCAGTAGTTTTGATTCACATTGATGCCCTTAATTGCTATGGTCAGTCTTTCAAATTTAATCCTTCTAGCATGAATGTAGTGGTATTTCATTGTGTTTTTAATGTATACTTTCCAAATATATAATGATGTTGAGCTTCTTGTCATATGATTATTTCATTTGTCTAGCTTCTTTCTCGAATTGTCAATTCAAATATTGTGCCTATCTAAGCAAAAAGAACTATTTCATATTATTGAGTTTGGAAGTTCTTTATGAATGCAAGTTCTTAATTTTTCCCCACTTTTTGGGTTGATTCTTTCCTGAACGGTTATTTTAAAAGAGCAGAAATCCTTCATTCTGATGAAATATGATTTATCTTTTTTATTTAATGGATTGAGCTTTTGGTGTTATAACTAAGAAATATTTGTCAAATAAGATCATTAAGACTTTCCTAAGTATTTTCTAGAAATTTATAGTGTCACTATTATATATGGATGCATGATAAATATCTAGTCACTTATTATAAAAAGAGAGAAGAGAAAGGTTAATATATATATATATTTTTTTTCATATGGTTCTTCAGTTGTCTTAACACAGGTGAATTGTCTTACAATCTTTGTCAAAACCAATTGAACATGTATCTGTAGTTCTACATCTGCATCTACGTTTCTTTTTCATTCCTGGTGTTATTAATTTCTGTCTCTTTTTTTTTTTTCTAATCATTCTGGCTGGAATTTTCTGAATTTTATCAATCTTCTCAAATAGCCAAAGTTTAGTATTATTGATTTTCTTTATTATTTTGATTTTCTGTTTTGTATTTATTTGCTTTCTGATATTTCACATCTCCTACTTAATTTTGGATTTAATTTGCTCTTTTTTGAATTTCTTAATGCAAGATGAAGTCATTGTTTGAAGAACTTTCTTATGTCTAATATTAGTATTTAGTGCTATTAATATCCCAGTAAGAACTGCTTTAGCTGCATCCCACAAATTATATCATGTAGTACTTTATCTTCATTCAAATATTACTCAAAATAATTTCTTAACACCTTTTGACTTAATATTTGACCTATCAATTACTTGAATTTCTTTTAGTTAGTTTCCAAATAATTTAGCATATGTACTTATGTTATTACTTTTAATTTAATTTTATAGTTATCAGAGACCATCCTTATATGATTTTAATTTTTACAAATTTATGAAAGCTTGTTGTATGACCCGTATTGTGATATGTTGGTAAGCATCCTGTGCATGACTGAAAAGAACATGTCTGCACTATTCTTGAGTGGGATCTTATATAAATGATAATTTGGTCAAGTTGGTGGATAGTCATGTTTTATATTCATATGCAGTTTCCATGTAATTGTTATATAAATTATGAAGACAAGGTATTTACATTTATTATAATGATGTCTTTATCTATTTGACTTTGCAGTTCTATCAGTTTTTTGACACATATGTCTGCTTGAAGAAATGACAACTGTATATTCTTATAAAATTACACTTTAATTCTTTGTAATAGTGTTTGCCATGGAATCTATTATGTCTGATGCACATATAGTAATACCAGGTTTATTTCTATTGATGGAAGCATTTTATATCTTTTTTGAGCCTTTCTTTTTAAAACATTTGTTTTGTACATTTAAAGTGGATTACTTTTAGATAACATAGAATGGGCCTTTACTTTCTTCAGTCTGAAAATCTTGGCCTTGTAATTGGGGTGTTTAGATCATTTATATTTAATGTGATGATTGTTATTATTTGGTTTTTCAAATTGCTTGCATTAAATATTTTTATTGATACTGTTATATCTTTTGTTAATTTATCAGATAACACCTTTTTGGATTTTTTTCTATTTTTATGGATTTGGGAAATATAATTATACTGTAACTGGAGGTAGTTTTTTTTTCACATGCGTTTTGAGTGGGGTTGAGCTTATTATGTCAGTTACTTTACAGTTTTCATCAAATCTGAAAGTTTTTTTGAGCTTTTTTCAAAAGCTTAATTAGAACACAGCCCAAACAATTCCATTTCATAAATTGAATCAGATATTGAAAATATTTACCTATAGTTAACAATACTATGTTGTACATTTAGAATGTTGTTTTAAGGGGGCAGATTTTATGTTGTGTTCTCATCCGAATAAATTAAATTTTAAAATATTTACAAGTAAGTGAGGAAGCTTCATAAATGTATTTTCATGACAAAAATGCATTTTCATAAAAGTAACAAACCATATACTGTATTTGATTCTTGAAAAGCCAAAAAGAAGTATGACTTTAGAGCTGTTTTCTGATTGTTCAGAAAAGGCAAAATATAATTTTGAAGAGAAATCTAGATATGTTGTAATAATACAACGTACAAAAGAATTTATTCTGTAAATTTCATATCCTTTAAGACAACATACATTACTAATACCCATCATTTATTTGGAAAATATGTACCAGAACAGGCACAGGAAATTAAGCTTTGCATCTGTTAACTCACTTAAGTCTTTGGTTACCTGTCATAACCTTCACGTTTTTGAAGATTATAGGACAATTATTTATAAATGTCTTTCTACAAGGGTTTGTACAATGTTTCTTTAGAATTGGATCCAGATAATAAAATAATTGGAAGGAATATCACAGCAGAAAGACTGCTGTATTCTTCTTTCATCCTCTAAGGTGTTACATGTTTCTGATTCGTCCTATTAAGAACAATTGCTTGTTTAAGATAATGCCTGCCGGCCTTCTTGATTATAGAGTTATGCAGTTTCCATTTGAATTTTAAAATATTCTGTGGAGAAGAACTTTTGAAACTTTGTAAATATACCTTTCATTATCCAATTTTCAATCTATTTATTTATATTTATATTTTTCCTGGCTTATAGCTTTTTGTTATATTGGCAGTAGCCCTGTCATTCCCTATGGTGATGCTCAGATTGGATCACATTTGGCATGTGAGAATACCTCCACGCTGACTGTATCTTTCTGGCATGTCCCCATCATCCCATCATTCTTTTTTTTTTTTTTTTTTTTTTTTTTTGAGATGAAGTCTCACTCTATCACCCAGGCTGGAGTGTAGTGATGCAATCTTGGCTAACTGCAACCTCTGGCTCCTGAGTTCAAGCAATTCTCTTGCCTCAGCCTCCCGAGTAGCTGGCATTACAGACATGCACCCCCACTCCTAGCTAATTTTTACATTTTTAGCGAGATGGGGTTTCACCATGTTAGCCAGGCTGGTCTCGAACTCCTGACCACAGGTGATCACCTCGGACTCCCAAAGTGCTGGGATTACAGGCATGAGCCACTGTGTCTAGCCCTCCCCATCATTCTTAAAGTAATTCTTCACTTTCTGGTATAAAACCAGTATTTCAAATTAATTATGTTCTTCTCAGACTGCATTCAAATCACGCAGTACTCTAAAGAAGTCTAGTTTGTTTTTCCAGTTTATTTTTTAGAGGAAGTTTGTATTCAGTAACTGAGTTGTAGATTGTATGTGTGATGCTGCCGTTTGCAGGCCTGGGCAGAATACTGGACAGAAAGATATACACAGAAGTATGTGAGTTCACACTATCATTTCTAATTTGAATACAAACTATCAGGTTGTAGTTTTTTCTTCCCATATCTATAACTTATATGACTGTGAGAAACTTGGCTCCAATAATCCTTAATATATTTTCTTGCTAGACTACCACTCCTGTGTTAGTTTCCTTAGAATGCCATAATCAAATACCATAAATCCGATGGTTTGACTAACAGCAACTTATTTTTGCACAGTTCTGAAAGCTAGAAGTCTGAGATTCAAGGTGTCATGAGGGTTTGTTTCTTCTGCGTGCTATGGGGGAAGGATCTGTTCCTGGCCTCTCTCCTCCGCTGTACAAGGCTGCCTTTTCCCTGTGCCTTCACATTGTCTTCCCTCTTGCATGTCTGTGTCCAAATTTCCTTTTCTCATAAGGATATCAGTCATATTGGACTAGGGACCATCCCAATGACTTTATATTAACTCCCATCTATATAAAGACCCTATGTCTGAATCCTATCACATTCTAAGGTGCTAGGGGTTATGACTTTAACATAGGAATTGGGGACAGCACAATTCAGACCATCATATTCCCTATGTGAAACCATTTTTTGTTTCCTTTAGCTCCTTTTTTTGTTTGTTTTTTGTTGTTGTTGTTGTTGTTGTTGTTGTTTTTTAGACAGAGTCTCGCTCTGTCGCCCAGGCTGGAGTGCAGTGGCAAGATCTTGGCCCACTGCAACCTCCAACTCCTGGGTTTAACAAACAATTCTCTTGTATCAGTCTCCCGGGTAGCTGGGACTACAGGTGCATGCCAGCATGCCTGGCTATTTTTTGTAATTTTTTTTTAGTAGAGACGAGGCTTCACTGTATCGGTCAGGTTGGTCTCGAACTCCTGACCTCAGTGCTGGGATTACAGGCGTGAGCAACCGTGCCCGGTGTCTCCTCTTCTACATAGATACATTCTTCACTTCTCTTGAATTGACAATCTATGCTAAACTGCTGCCCCGCTTTAAACACCTTCTTCACCTGAGTATGTTCAGACACTCTGCAAAGAACAGCCTCCTACATGTAAACTGTCCTAACTGCCTGAGCTCTAACACCCTACACTTGGCTGTACTTTGGTGTGGATCCCGTTCTTATCCCACTCCAGGCTAGCCCCCTACTATAGTAACCCTCCATATCCTTCTTGGCGTTGACACTCTGTGTTAGAAAATTCTTTATTTTAAGGGAGTTGTATTGCTGAAAAAAATCCAAATGTTGCCCAACAATATCCTTTTTACTTTTGAATGGCTAAAGCAATCCAAATAGTTCTGAACTCTCTCATTGTCAGAAAATATATAGTGAAGTATAGTATCCAAAAAGAGAGTCCTCTCAGTACCAAATCAGATGGAAAAATTGAACATAATAACACTTCTTAGATTTTCAACCAGAGAGTACCAAATAAATTAGCTGACCCAAGAAAAATTATTCATTGCCAGGCCAAGTGTTCCTTGTCATGTCTGTCCCTCAGGAAATCATGTGCGCTTTTGTAGCAGATGTTTATTGCATGCACCTACACTAAAACAAACTTCACTGGATAATTCCAGGATTTTTATGCTTTTTAAAAAAAAAAAAAAAAAAAAAAAAACAAATGAGACATTTTAATTGCCAGGTTGTCTGTTGCAAGTAGATAAATGCTCTGTTGGATGAGAGTCACTGTACTACGTATCGTGAATCCTTGATGTGGGGTTACCTTGATGTAGAGTTAGAAGCAATAACTGGATGTTAAGGTTTTGGATTATAAAGTTTTACTTTATATGCCCATTGTGGGGATAAGTACATATTCAATTAATGAAATAATCAATTCTAAAAATGAATGCACAGAAAGGCCAAAATGGGCCCAACTTGCTAGGGGATTTGTCGTCTCACACTGGATGAGAGGGTACAGAAACCAAATGAACTTGAACGACCAGTGAAAATAATGAGCCACCAAGTAAATCAACCATGAAACTTACCTGTTCTCTGGATTCCTGATTATATGGTATACTTGTTTCCTTATCATTTAACACATTTTATCTTGAGATTTATGTTATTAACTGATACAGGATACCCTGGCAATATTGCAACCTTCAACAAAATATGTCCATAAGTGAACACAACTCATGCATATAATAGAGCTTGTCAGCACCTTTTCATACCTTGCTCTTTAAAAAAAAAATCTTTAGAAAATTTTTTTTTTTTTTTTTTTTTTTTGAGACAGAGTCTTGCTCTGTTGCCCAGGCTGGGGTGCAGTGGCCGGATCTCAGCTCCCTGCAAGCTCCGCCTCCCAGGTTTACGCCATTCTCCTACCTCAGCCTCCCGAGTAGCTGGGACTACAGGCGCCCGCCAACCCGCCCGGCTAGTTTTTTTTTGCATTTTTTTTAGTAGAGACGGGGTTTCACCATGTTAGCCAGGATGGTCTCGATCTCCTGACCTTGTGATCCGTCCGTCTCGGCCTCCCAAAGTGCTGGGATTACAGGCTTGAGCCACCGCGCCCGGCCAAGAAAATATTTTTACAAAATATAGCGCACATATGGAAACATGCACAAACCTTAAAAGTATAGCTTACCAGCTATTCATGTCTTCTGACACACTATGGTTTAATTTTGTATCTTTTGGCTATTATACGTGGAACCAAAATGTGTATTACTTGGTGTCTAAATTTGTTTAACCTTACAAAATGTTTGTATTCATATATGCGGTCACATATGTACTTCATTTATGTTTAGTGTATAAATGCATAACAATTTGCTTTCTTACACATATAATACACATTTGGGTTGTATACAGTTTTCGACTTTAACAGAAAATACTGTTTTGGATTATTGTGCATATCTACTGATGTAAACATGCCATGTTCTATCAGGAATAAACATGAGAAGTAACTGGCTGAGAAAGTATGCATATTTTCAACTTGTCTGTTCAATGTACTCTATTGAACCACTGGTTTTTTTTTTTTTTTTTTGAGACGGGGTCTCGCTCTGTCACCC